>NW_027362761.1:726879723-727479723 GCF_046119375.1 Phyllobates terribilis | reverse complement strand
TGTGTATGTGTTTGGTTTTGCCTTCCATTGTATCCAATGGGGTTTGAATAAGTTCGACGAACCGTTTGACAAATTGTTCAGCGAACAACGGGAAGTTTGCTGGTCTGAAACTAATCAAACCTTTAAAGGTTCGCTCATCTCTACTTCAGAGTAATTATAACATTACAATAGTGAACGTGTGGTAAAACAAAAAGACCCAGACAGACTCTGCATCATCCATGCTAAAGAAAAACGTGGCAGAAAAGTTATGCATTTTGCATGAATTTTGCATTTTATTTGTTTCATTTTATTGACAGCAAGATCTTAAGTTTGTGTTAAAGCGTAACTTTGCAGGAAAAGCTTTCATGTCTTCAAGAGGAAAAACACTATTCCTGCTCATTATATGACTTCTGACTTGAATTTTTTACCATTTTTTCCTCTGATTGCTCTCTCTCTACT
This sequence comes from Phyllobates terribilis, assembly GCF_046119375.1. Classification (NCBI taxonomy): domain Eukaryota; kingdom Metazoa; phylum Chordata; class Amphibia; order Anura; family Dendrobatidae; genus Phyllobates; species Phyllobates terribilis. Next base: position 727,479,285 of record NW_027362761.1, on the reverse strand, counting down.
GTTCAGTTATCTGTAAGCTAGTGGGTAGTGACTAGCTGCTATGATTTCTACCATACACAGTATAAAGAAAAAGGAATTCCTGATATCTTTTCTTATGACAACATGCACCAGCAATGAGCTATGTAGCAGTGAATCCAGCACTAAAGTAAGGCATATTTTGGAATTCTATTGAAATATGTAACTGGCATGGGTGCTCGCAAATGCTAAAAGGACTTGCAAAGGCATCTAATATTAATCACCTGTCATAAGGATAGGATATCAACCTGGCACCCTCACCAAACAGATGCTACTAGCTTTGGTGGCAGCCACATGTAACACTGAACGAAAATGAACTGGACAGCTTGGTTCAATGTGTGGTGATCACTTTTTCAATACGCCAATTCAGTTGTTGAATAGTAGCTGAACTGCAGTATTCGGCAGCGGCTGATACAGATTAAATAAAGTTGTGCAGCGCAGCTCAGTTCATTGCTTATATTCATATATTCATATTCATTGCTTATATTTCATCCTATAGCATTTTTACAGGATGAAAATGGAGAAATGGTAAGAGAGGATGTTGAGAAGGCCGAACTTTTTAATTCCTATTTTGCATCTGTTTTCTCTCAGAAAGAAAATGTAACATCAACTGATCTTCACTGTCCTTTTAAAGGAATAGAGGAATCCAAGTTATCTGTAAACAGAAAGATTGTGAGGGAATATTTAGCTAACATAAATGAGTTCAAGTCTCCAGGTCCAGATGAATTACACCCCAGAGTACTGAAGGAGATCGTAGAAGAAATTTTAGAACCACTCTCCATAATCTTTGAAAATTCTTGGAGAACAGGAGAAGTCCCAGAAGACTGGAGAAGAGCAAATGTTGTTCCTATCTTCAAAAAGGGGAAGAAGGTGGACCCAGGGAACTATAGGCCGGTGAGTCTGACTTCTATACCAGGAAAGATCTTTGAACAAATTATTAAACAACATGTATGTAAGTACATGGATAAGAATGAAGTGATTAACCAGAGTCAGCATGGGTTTGTAACTAACAAGTCATGTCAGACTAACTTAATTTCCTTCTATGACAGAATCACTGACTGGGTGGATCAGGGAAATGCTGTAGATATAGTATATCTTGACTTCAGCAAAGCATTTGACAAAGTATCTCACACCATCCTTATTGAAAAAATGACCAAGTATGCAATGGACCAGGCAACTGTTAGGTGGATTCATAACTGGCTTAGTGATCGGACTCAAAGGGTGGTTGTAAATGGCTTCACATCCAGCTAGATGAATGTCTCAAGTGGGGTACCACAGGGCTCCGTCCTGGGACCTGTATTGTTCAACATCTTTATCAATGATTTAGATGAAGGAATTGAGGGTAAACTGATTAAATTTGCTGATGACACAAAGCTAGGAAGGATAGCTAATACTAGAGAAGAGAGAGAGAGGATTCAAAAAGACCTAAATAAACTGGAGCAGTGGGCAGCAACCAACAGAATGGTTTTTAACAGGGAAAAATGCAAAGTACTACATCTGGGCAATAAAAATGAAAAAAGCATATACAGAATGGGAGGAATAGAGCTAAGCAACAGTACATGTGAAAAAGACTTAGGTATACTAATAGATCATAGACTGAACATGAGTCAACAGTGTGATGCAGCAGCAAAAAAGGCAAATACAATTCTGGGATGTATTAACAGAAGCATACAGTCTAGATCACGTGAAGTCATTATCGGTCTTTACTCCTCTTTGGTCAGACCTCATCTGGAATACTGTGTACAGTTTTGGGCACCACATTTTAAAAAAGACATAGACAAACTGGAGCAAGTTCAGAGAAGAGCGACCAGAATGGTGACTGGTCTGCAAACCATGTCCTATAAGGAACGGTTGCAGGATTTGGGAATGTTTAGCTTGCAAAAAAGAAGACTGAGAGGAGACTTAATAGCTGTCTACAAATATGTCAAGGGCTGTCACATTGTAGAAGGATCATCTTTATTCTCATTTGCACAAGGAAAGACTAGAAGCAATGGGATGAAACTAAATGGGAGGAGACACAGATTAGATATTAGAAAAAACTTTTTGACAGTTAGGGTGATTAATGAGTGGAACAGGCTGCCACGAGAGGTGGTGAGTTCCCCTTCAATGGACGTCTTAAAACAGAGGCTGGACAGACATCTGTCTGAGATGATCTAGTGAATCCTGCTTTGAGCAGGGGGTTGGACCAGATGACCCAGGAGGTCCCTTCCAACTCTACCATTCTATGATTCTATGATTCATCTACTGCCTGAGCTAATAATAGCTAATCATTGGGAGTGTTATTCTTCGAACTCCTGGGTGTCAAATTCATGCTGCGTTTTCCGTAGAGTTTCATAGAACATTTGTTTGACCCATGAAACTAAAGTAAGATTAATAATATAACTTTCATTACAAAATCTTCAGTTTTACTCAAATTAGTTGATGGATAAATGAATACATCCTACATCAAAATTATCTACATCTAGTATTGTTTATAACCTCCATGAATTTTAAGGACCGCACCACGACTTCTATGCATGGAATGAAGATGTTGGCAACATACTGCAACATCTAGCTTTTTCCATTCTTCAAGAATGACCTCTGTTAGAACATGGATGGAGAGTGATGCTCAATTTGTCTCTTCAGAATTCCCAATAGGTGTTTCGGTTGGGTTCACAACAGGAGACATACTTGCCACTGAATCACTTCCACCCTGTTTTCTTTAGAAATGCAACAGTGGCCTTCGATGTATGTTTTGGATCATTGTCATGTTGGAAAAGTGCATGTCTTCCAAAAGCATGGAGTTATGGTAGCATCTTCTATTTCAATATAGAGCAGTACATCTATGAATTCATGATACCATCATTGATATATAGCTCCCCAACACCAGGAGAACTCATGCAGCACTACATAAGGTCACTGCCATCACCATGTTTCACTGTAGGCACCATGAATTTAGAAAAAAATGCACAACTACCAAGGGCATGGAGTGATTGTAGCATCTTCTCTTTCAATATAGAGCAGTACACCTGTGAATTCATGATAACAACAGTGAAATGTAGCTCCCTTACAGTAGCAGTACTCATGCACACCCACATAAGGATACTGCCACCACTATATCTCACTGTAGGCACCATGCATTTTTCTAAATTCATTTTTCTAAATGCATGGTTCATACGGTTAAACATGGTGGTGTGCAATTTATGCCAAAAACGTATACCGTATAGGCCTTGCACCACATTTGTAATGCATTTTAGACACTAACTGCACCTCATGTGGCAAGCGGCATAACTTAGCAATTAAAGGTATTGCTTCACATGAAAGTGGATGTTTAATTATGAACCAAAGCTTTGGTGCAGGATTTCGGTGCGAAGTAAGTCAACACAAGCGTCTAAAAAATGCATCAAATTTATCATCTGGTATAAGCCACTGTGATAAATTTGGCACATTTTAACAGTCTTAGCTAATTTTTAGACGCTGTAAATTTGGACAAGATACCAAGGCATACTTGAACATTAGGAGAGTGTGCCTAGCAAGAATCTTGAGTGCCCAGACTCACTAGCCAGATTTCCTTTTAATTTCAAAGATGACTTTGAAAACACAGCAAGGTTGCTATACTTGAAAATCTGGGGGTTAGTTGAAATCAAATTATCAGCATGATGTGCTAAACTTCCACTCCCATCCTATTCTTGGGCCTAATGATGACTTACATTAATACTGTAAATTGACTGGATTGTGCCTTCTATGACCCATGGGCAATGTAACTAAATTACAGAACCCCAACCACACACTCAGCATTACACCACTCCAGTTCTGAAGGGGGCCTAAAGCACCATAGTGCTGCCCCGGGCCTGAATGGAGGAGTTGGGGGAACCAAAGTTAGGGGGAACCACGTAGTGGGTGAGGGTGGAGGAAGCATTTACTTAAGCACTATACTAGAATTCTATATAACTGGAGGCCATTTTAATAACAAGGTCTTTGGTCGTGGGTCTTTGGGATGGCAAGTCGGTACAAGGCTGCAGCCGGCTGAGGGTCCACGGTCCCCGGTCTCAGGCCTCGAGACGGGGGGTCGGGGCAGAGTTATAACCGGCTCTGTCCCCGGTCAGAGTCCAAGCAAGAAGGCCCAGGAGGGGAGCAGAGGAGATAGGCTCCAGCTCCACAGGCGAAAGGATCTCAGGGGGTGCGGACGGAGTTGAGTCGCCACCTGCATAGCTTATTCTGGCCCAGCCAGAGAGACCCTGCCGCAAGAGGGGGTACCGGTCCCCGATTATCTGACTTTGCACTTCACGTCTCTGTTGGAAAAGTCCGGAGGCTTATGTGGATCCCAGGAGGATACGGACGGAGCGTAGTCGCCACCTGTATGCCCTAATCTGAGTTTATCCAGAGGGACCCGGCCTTACACTACGTTCTCACCACAAGTCACCAAAAAGGGCACCCAGTCCGTCCGGGAACTACACGTTACCCACAAGGGACATCGCAGTACCCATACGGGACTCAGTGGGGGACACAAGGCAGGAGAAGTTGAACAAGAGAGGAACACACTAGAGCGGGTTCCTGACAAGCGCTCCTGAACTACCTGGAGTGTGCTGAACCCCACCCTGGCGGCCGCAGCTCGCCGTTTGACAGCAGAGACAAGCTCTGAGCTGACTACTCACCAAAGTGAGTAAAGACTTGGATGACTTCAACTACCGCCTCTGTCTGTTCTTTCCTCCTCAGCTCTGCACGCACCAACGCTCTACTCTACACCCTCTCTACACTGCCCTGAGGTCCCGCTCCACCTGTGGGGAGCCGCACCAACTAAGCTGCCTGAACACCGGCCTCAAAGGACTGTCGCAGCGCTGGTGGTCCTCACCAGACACCACGGGTGGCGTCACGAACATTCCCTATCCCATACACCTTTCCCCCCTTTCTTTTAAGAGTGACCCCAGGGTACGGGCCCGGGAGCCGGCCACTGCGACATCCCCCAAGATCAGGCAACCACAAGGCCCGGGCGCCAAGTCGTCCCCCATCCCCTGGGCGCGTCAACTGCAGCACTCATGTGATATAATAATGTCATGCGAGCTCCTACAAGTGCAGTGCCGATATCACTGGAACAGCGTTGTGCAGGGCAGGATGAATTCAATCAAGTATCAGGAAACCCTAAGAAAAAACACCTTGCCTTCTATGAGGAAGGTGAAGCTTGGGCATCATTGAACCTTCTAACAGGACAATTCCTAAGCTAATGTTTTGCTAGGCAACACATTGGTAGCAGGTCATAACAGCCAAAGGCGCTCTATGAAGTACTAAAGATGCTTGTCATGAAGTAGTTGAACATATACTGTTTTTATTTTACATAGGAAACTTTTTTTATTTACAAAGGGGTTGTCCAATTAATGGACAATCCCTTTAAATTATAATAAACCTTGTATCAGTGATAAATGGTATTATCAAAAGATCAATGAAGTAATAATATTTTCCTCACACTTTCCTCCCTGAGTGGAAGGCACAATTTATACAAATGTGTATAAGGATCATAATCCATTTGTTAGACACACGCTATAAACTATGTTTACATTAACACAACATTCTGAACTATGCTTAGAGCTGCTCTTTAAGTGTACCTGTCGTTTAAAGTGAACTTTAAGCACTCGCTTTTGTTCCCTATCTAACCTATATAATTTTTTTTTGTCTGCAGTTTTATTGTCTCCTGTTGTCTTAAGCTAGTTGATTGATTGCTAACAAGTTAAATCTGTGTTAGATCTAAGCCCATACTTCCCTATATATTGAGACATAATTAAGGGGCAGCATTTATGCGGGGGCATTTATGCATATAGCATTTATGCATAGTTTTTCGAAGTCCCATTGGTTTTCAAAGTCCCGCCACAGTTAGACATGGCAGTTGGACAGGGCATGAAACAGGTAAGACATGCAAGACAATTAAACAAATTTGCTGCCAGACCATCTGTTTTGCAAACAGTGTTCACCATTTGTATTTGTGCCATTTATATTTTGGCTGCTACAATCATCCACATTCACCGTTCTCCCACATACTAGGCACACTTCATCCATATTAACCCCTCTCTCCTCTCTTATACTATGTATAGCTCTCTTCACAATGTTATATTGCACAGACCCATTCACTCCCACCATACAACACAAGAAACGCCCTCACAAATCACTCAACCATCTGCTCACTCTCTCTATCTTCCTTCTCTTAGTCGCAGGTGATATTTTTCCTAATCCTGGACCTTCTTGTAATAATAACACTAACTTTTTCCCTGCTACATTCAGAAACCCTGCCAATCTCATTAATATTCCCTGCATATCTTCTGTCTCATTCAACTGTGCCCTTTGGAACGTGTGATCAGCATGTAATAAACTCTCCTACATCCATAATTTCTTCCTCTCAAATTCCCTTAACCTTCTACCTCTCACTGAAACCTGGATCCAGCAGTCGGACACCACTGTGGCTGCTGCTCTCTCATATGGTGGTTTACACTTCTCTCATACCCCGAGATCAGACAACAGATCAGGTGGAGGTGTTGGTCTGCTCCTTTCAAAAAAATTTACTTTTCAGGTTATCCCCCCAGTTTCCTCACTTATCGTCCCTTCTTTTGAGGCCCACACAGTCAGACTCTTCTGGCCCTTCTCCCTGCGAGTCGCGGTTGTGTATCGCTGTCCGGGCCCCTCCCGTCAGTTTCTGGATCACTTTGCCACTTGGCTTCCAAACTTTCTATCCTATTACATCTCCACTCTCATCATGGGGGACTTTAACATCCAAATTGGCGATCCCCTCTCCTCATCTGCAGCTCATCTTTTATCACTAACTTCCTCCTTTGGCCTTTCACAACTTACTAACTCTATTACACATGAAGATGGAAATACTCTTGACCTGATCTTCGCCCGGCTCTGTTCAATACATGACTTTACAAACTCTTCTTTTCCTCTCTCTGATCACAACCTTCTTTCTTTCTCTGTCAAGAACTGTCTCCCTGCTCAAGACACCCCCACACCTATAGAAATATACGTGCCATTAACACCCAGAAATTTATGAAAATGTTGTAATCATCATTGGCCCCGATCTCCTCCCTCTCACGTCCTGACTCTGCACTGAAGCTTTATAACGAAACATTGCAATGCGCCCTGGATGAAGCCGCACCTCCTACACAGAGAACAATTCGGCAAAGACGGCGACAACCCTGGCATACACTTTAAACACGTTTTCTCCAGCGGTGCTCTAGGTGTGCCGAAAGGCTGTGGAGAAAATCTAATCTGGCCGAAGATTTCCTTCATTCTAAATTTATGCTTAAAATCTATAACTCCGCCCTTCACGTCTCTAAACAAACCTACTTTAACAATTTCATCATCTCACTGTCCAATAATCTTAATCGCCTCTTCAACACTTTTCACTCTCTCCTTAATCAAACTGCAGAGGCCCCGACCACCGACCTCAGCGCTGACGATCTAGCCAATTATTTCAAAGAAAAAATTGACCATATCCGACAGGAAATTTTCTCCCAATCCCCAAATGTTATTCATGCGCCTCCCTCCCACAGTGCATCTTGCTCACTTTCTGAAGAAGTGACCAGGCTCATTGCTTCCTCTCGCCCTACCACCTGCACCAGTGACCCTATTCCCTCACATCTCCTTAAGTCCCTTTCTCCAGCTGTCACCACTCAGCTAACTAAAATATTCAACCTCTCCCTCTCATCTGGAATCTTTCCCTCCTCTTTTAAACACGCCAGCACACATCCATTACTTAAAAAACCATCCCTCGACCAGAACTGTGCTGCTAACTATAGACCTGTTTCCAATCTTCCCTTTATTTCTATACTCCTGGAACGCCTGGTCCACTCCCGTCTAATCCGCTATCTCTCAGATAATTCTCTTCTTGACCCTTAACAATCTGGTTTCCGCTCTTCACATTCTACTGAAACTGCCCTCACCAAAGTCTCTAATGATCTACTAACAGCTAAATCTAATGGTCACTTCTCCCTGCTGATTCTCCTAGATCTCTCTGCAGCATTTGACACTGTGGATCACCAGCTCCTGCTCACTATGCTCTGCTCTATTGGCATCAAGGACACTGTTCTATCCTGGTTATCCTGCTACCTCTCTGACCGCTCCTTCACTGTGTCTTTTGCCGGCTCCTCTTCCTCTCCCCTTCCCCTTATTGCCGGGGTCCCTCAAGGATCAGTCCTAGGCCCCCTTCTTTTCTCCTTATACACCGCTCCTATTGGACAAACAATCAACAGATTCGGTTTTCAGTACCATCTCTATGCTGATGACACCCAATTATACACCTCTTCTCCAGACATCGCCCCTGCATTATTACAAAATACCAGCGATTGTCTTTCCGCTGTCTCTAACACTATGTCCTCCCTCTATCTAAAATTTAATCTGTCAAAAACTGAACTACTCGTATTTCCTCCCTCCACTAACCTATCTGTGCCCGATATTGCCATTCCCGTTTGTGGCTCCACCATTACTCCCCAGCAACAAGCCTGCTGTCTTAGGGTCATACTCGATTCAGATCTTTCCTTCACTCCTCACCTCAAATCACTCACTCGCTCGTGTCATCTACACCTCAAAAACATCTCTAGAAACAGAACTTGTCTTACCTTTGACTCAGCAAAAACTCTTACTGTAGCTCTTATTCATTCTTGTCTGGACTATTGCAACTCTTTACTAATCGGGCTCCCTCTTTCTAAACTTTCCCCTCTCCATTCCATCCTGAATGCAGCAGCCAGGATCATATTCCTCTCCAACCGATACACCGATGCCTCTTCCCAGTGCCAGTCATTGCACTGGTTGCCCATCCAATACAGAGTTCAATATAAACTTATCACTCTTACCAAGAAAGCTCTCCACGATTCAGCACCACTCTACATCTGCTCCCTCATCTCATCTACCACCCTTCCCGTGCCCTCCGTTCTGCTAATGACTTAAAACTAAAATCCTCCTTAATCCGAACCTCCCACTCCCGTCTCCAAGATTTCTCACGTGCTGCACCAATTCTTTGGAATGCACTACCCAGGACAATTCGATTAATTCCCAATATCCACAGCTTTTATCATGCCCTAAAAACTCATTTCTTTAGACTGGCCTTAACCCACTTGTCTAACTGTCCCAGTTTGGCTCATATCAACATTTTCTTCAAAATCATGTTCATACCATCCATGCACTGATTAGCCTCTGTCTGTACTGTATACACACTGGCTGGTGACCAGTTCATGTAGTGCTATGTACTTACCCTATTTAGCATATTATGGCTGTATTATACAATATTTGTACATTTTACCTTTTGTGTCCCCCCCCCCTATTTCCTCATAGACTAAACTTGTGAGCAGGGCCCTCACTCCTTTTAATATCTGAGTTATGCTTATGTGGTAATGTCTATTTGTCTGTTCAAGCCTCCCCCTAAAATTGTAAAGTGCTGCGGAATATGTTGGCGCTATAAAAATAAAAAATTATTATTATTATTATTATTATTAATTCACCTCTCCCCGTCTGACCACAACCTACTCTCAATATCTTCCCTCTCTTTTCTAAATGCACAATCCCCACTCCACAAACCTGAACACACTCATAGACATATCAAACACCATGATTTACATTGACTTTTTGAGTCCTTTCTCCCTCATGCAGACATAGGTTCCTTACACGATGCTGCTGCCACTTTATATAATACCACAACAACGGCAGCTCTTGAATTGGTTGCCCCCTAACACATAAGAAAGCTTGCACAATCCAGAGGCAACCCTGGCACACCAGCCTGACTAAAGTACTAAGGCAGGCTTCCAGAGATGGAAAAGAGCCCATTCCAACTAGCACTTCATCACATACAAACAGTCCCTCACCAATTTTAATGCCACACTAACTGCTGCAAAACAAACCTACTTCTCATCTCTCATTGTCTCACAACCCTAAACAGCTATTCAACACTTTCAATTCTCTCCTCCATCCCCCAACACCTCCTCCCTTTCCTCTAATTTCAGCTGAAGACTTTGCCTCATTCTTCAAGCAGAAGATTGGCAACATGAGAGAAAGCTTTGGCCTACAGTTTCCATGGCCCATCCAATTAACTACTCAGCCGTCTTCCTCCAAAACCAGCTTCTCTGCCATTACAGAAGATAAACTTCCCTCTCTACTCTCCAGATCACATCTCACCACCTGTGCACCCTAACCTATCTCTTCATTCTATCACAAACAACTGGTGTCTTCCCTTCATGCTTTAAACATGCATTAATCACACCCATGCTGAAAAAACCCTCCCTTGACCCAACCCCTGTGTCTAGCTATCGCCCCATTTCACTTCTCCCCTATGCCACAAAACTACTGTAACAGCATGTCCATCTTGAACTGTCCTCCCACCAATCCTCCTGCTCCCTTGTTGACCGGTTATAATCTGGCTTACAGCCTTATCACTCAATCGAAACTGCCCTAACTAAAGTCACCAATGACCTACGAACCGCCAAAGCCAAGCAACACTACTGTCTTCCTCCTTCTGGATCAGTCCTCTACCTTCAACACAGTGGACCATTCCCTCTTACTACAAATTCTCTCATCTCTTGGCATCACAGACTTGGCCCTATTTTGGATCTCTTCATACTTAACAGAAAGGACATTCAGCATCTCCCACTCACACACCACCTCCTCATCTCGCCCCCTATCTGTTGGCTTCCCCCAAGTTTCAGTTTTAGGACCCCTGCTCTTCTCCATCTAGATCTTCGGCTTGGGACAGCTCATAGAGTCCCACAGCTTTCAATATCATCTCTATGCTGATGACACACAGATCTACCTCTACGAACCCAATATCACCTCCTTACTTACCAGAATCCCGCAATGCCTATTTCATCCTTTTTTCTCTGCTCAATTTCTAAAACGTAACATGGATAAAACAAAATTTTCCATCTTTCCCCCAAGTCACTTAACTCCCCAACAGACCTATCCATCAAAGTCAATGGCTTCTCACTCTCCTCAAACCCGCAAGCTCACTGCCTCAGGGTAATCCTTGACTCTGCTCTCTCTTTCAAACCACATATCTAAGCCCTTTCCACCTCCTGTCAACTCCAAACATATTTCCCTGATCCATACATTCCTTAACCAAGAATGTGCAAAAACACTAATGCATGCCCACATCATCTCCTGCCTTGACTACTGCAACCTCCTCCTCTGTGGACTTCCTTCTAACACTCTTGCACCCCTCTAATCTATTCTAAACTCTGCTATTTGACTAATCCACCTGTCCCCCCGCTATTCCCCTGGCCTGTCTGCCAATCCCTTCACTGGCTCCCCATTGTCCAGAGACTCCATTTCAAAACCCTAACCATGACATACAAAGCCATCCGCAACCTGTCTCCTACATACATCTGTGACCTAGTCTCCTGGTACTTACCTGTACGCAACCTCCGATCCTCACAAGATCTCCTTCTCTACTCCCCTCTTCTCTCCTCTTCCCACACTCGCATACAAGATTTCTCCCGTGCATCCCCCCTACTCTGGAACACTCTACCCCAACACATCAGACTCTCGCCTACCATGGAAACCTTCAAATGGAACCTGAAGACCCACCTCTTCCGAGAAGCCTACAACCTGCAGTAACCATCGTTCCACTATACCGCTACACGACTAGCTCTACCCTCACCTACTGTATCCTTTGTAGACTGTCAGCCCTTGCGGGCAGGGTCCTCTCTCCTCCTGTACCAGTCGGTGATTTGTATTGTTCATGATTATTGCACTTATTTTTTATTATGTATACCCCTTTTGACATGTAAAGTCTCATGGAATAAATGGCGCTATAATAATAAAAAATAATAAGAAAAATGTTTGTGTCTACCTCTAGTTCCTCCCCTCTCCATACCATTTTATAAACAGCAACTGTTATCACATCACACAGCAATGTAAAAAATCTGTCGTCACTGAGCACAGATTTTATCCGTGAACTGTGAGCAAAAAGATCAGCCCTGAAGAAGAAGAAAGAAGCACATTTCTCTGATACAATACAATGTTTCTTATTTTCATATGTACTATTGATTTAATTAAAACAATGATTACTCTTTAATTTTTTTCTTAAAAAATCAACATAGATTCAGACAGCACTTCTCTATTTAGTTGAAATAAGGGTAAAAAGAGGAATACTGAGAGTGGATCTGTTACCATATCTTATCTGTTAAATATATCTCATAGACGTAACAAGGCTGATATAGATACCTTGAGGCCACGGCCCCACTATCAGTATTTGGTCAGTATTCGGTCAGTATGTATACCCAAATATCTTATTTCATTCATACCTGGATCTAAGATGAATAAATACACAGAGGCTGTTGTCTGGATCCCATGCGCAGTAGGGGTCACGTGTTTCCAGACAACTTCTGTAACAAAAAAAGTCCATATAAATGTCATTAAAATTGGGTATAGAAAATTACATGAAGTTTGAATTACTCATTGATCACATTGCTTATAGTTAACTTAGTCCAACAGCTATTTAATGTATATGGCCCACTTAAAATGAACCTGCCACCAGGTTTTTGCTACCTAACCTGAGAGCAGCATGATGTAGGGGCAGAGACTCTGATTCCAGTGATGTATCACTTACAACGCTGCTTAGTAAAGTATTTAAAAAATCATTGTTTTATCAGCAAGAGATATCACTAGAGGACTAATAACCCTGCTGCCAGGTGGTCCAAACATGTCCCTACCACTGATGTGCATACTCCCAGCCACATTCTGAGTAGAAGGGCATGGCCTCGCTCAATGCAAGTGTATTGAGAGAGGCCGGAAACAGTCTAGTCGGATTGTGGCCGGGAGAAAGCATATCGCCTACTTGCGATCACATGACTGCCCGCTTGTACCTTAAATCAATCAACCCCTTTCAGTGTGAAAAATGTAAAATAATGTCCTTCCTTTTTTTTCTTTTAGAAACTCTTACTTTATGCATCCATTGTGTCTATCACAACGTGCAAGAGGCACTTTCACCACACATCTGGAGTACACCACTAAGAGAGATCCCGACTCCTTGTCAACTTCCAGACCGACGATTCTCTGTTCTTCTTCCTTCTCACCACATCTGCAAACAGGCAGTAAAAGTTGTCAAATTTTACAACAACATACCAAACAGAAACTTAAAGGGTTTATCCCGCAAATTCAATAAATAATGTAAAAATGTAATAATGCACACCATTATTTTATCCATATTTGAGGGAAAAACATCACTCTCTAGTGTAATATCATTCTATTATCTACCTCGTATCCAGCTATCTACCCACATCATATCTATGATATCTATCTATCTATCTATGTCTATCTCATATCTACATATGCCCGCTCTTGTCGCTTGCACCTGAAGAACATCTCTAGAATCCGCCCCTTTCTCACCTTGGAAACAACAAAAACCCTCACTGTTGCCCTGATCCACTCCCGCCTTGACTACTGTAACTCTCTCTTAATTGGCCTCCCCCTCACTCGACTTTCCCCTCTCCAGTCCATCCTTAATGCTGCAGCCAGGGTCATCTATTTGGCGAACCGTTACTCAGACTCCTCTGCTCTGTGTCAGTCATTGCACTGGCTGCCCATGAATTATAGGATCCAATTTAAATTGCTTGTTCTCACCAACAAAGCTCTCCACAGTGTGGCACCCCCCTACATCTCTTCCCTCATCTGTTTATCGGCCTACCCATTCTCTACGCTCCGCAAGCGACTTTCGACTAACATCCGCACTAATCCGTACCTCCCACTCCCGGCTTCAAGACTTCTCCCGAGCTGCACCTATTCTTTGGAATGCTCTACCCCAAGAACTTAGGATGAACCACAACTTACACAGTTTTAGGCGCTCCCTAAAAACACATCTGTTTAGGGTGGCCTATCACGTTCCCTAATCAAAGTCCTTTTATATTCTTATAGCCCATTCCTTATTTCTCCAAACATAAGTCTCCACCGAACCAAAAAGCACTACAGATACTGGCTGGTGATAAGCTCATGCAGCCTCTATCTATCCCTCATCCCCTCAAGATGGCTGGACCATCCTTGTAAATAAGCCATTGTACTTTGTGTCACCCCCACCTCATTGTAGATTGTAAGCTCTTAGGAGCAGGGTCGTCATTATTTTTGCTGTAACTATTGTATTATCTTTAGCTATGTTACTTATGACTGTTGTATATGAACCTGTGAATTGTTAAGCGCTGCGGAATATGTCGGCGCTATATAAATAAATATTATTATTATAACTATTTCTATCTATCTATCAATCTATTTCTATCCATCTAATTTATGTGAATCAACATTCTCCATAGCGCTAGGCCTCCATTACCACTTTGTCTTGGCCTCCTCACTGATAGATCAGTACGCAGCATGAAGGGAAGCTACTGTTGTCAGTCCAACAGTGAACGAATAACAAAGTGGACCAACATTCTGGCCACATGAGAAACAGCAGGAGGTGCTATCACTGACAAATAAGTAATGTATATTCAAAACCGCATGGGGGGGGGGTCACTCATCTAATAGCGATCCCAACATAATAAGTTTTCACTTATAAATGTTTAGTAGTCGGGCTACAAGAACACCAAACTTCAGGAAAGCCAATTTCTATCAGCTAAGGGATGATCTTAAAGGGATTGTCTCAAGTTAATTAATGGTTAAAATTGCAAAGTACTTGTAAAAACAAGCCACATTGCAATTTAATAAATGTAAGGTTATGCACTTGAGCAAAGGAAATAAAATGTACAATTATGTACTAAAACACTAAAATTGTCACTGAAAAAGACGGGTGTATGGGTGGACGGCAATCTTCACTTGAGTGTTTTAGTGATTAGTGTCAGGCAGCTGCTGCTAAGGCAAACAAAATAATGGCATGCATTAACAGAGGAATAGATGTTCATGACAAGAACATAGTTTTGCCTCTATACAAGTCACTAGTGCGACCACACTTAGAATACTGTGTACAGTTCTGGTCTCCGGTGTATAAGAAAGACATAGCTGAACTAGAGAGGGTGCAGAGAAGAGCTACCAAGGTTATTAGAGGACTGGGGGGTCTGCAATACCAAGACCGGTTATTACACTCGGGTTTAATCAGTTTGGAAAAATTAAGGCTTAGGGGCGATCTTATTACAATGTACAAATATATGAGGGGACAGTACAGAGATCTTTCTAACAATCTTTTTACATGCCTGACCTGCGATGGGAACAAGGGGGCATCCTCTACGTCTGGAGGAAAGAAGGTTTAAATCACAATCACAAAAGGAGATTCTTTACTGTAAGAGCAGTGAGACTATGGAACTCTCTGCCGCATGATGTTGTAATGAGTGATTCACTATTAAAATGAAAGAAAGGTCTGGGTGTCTTTCTTGAAAAATATAACATTGCAGATTATGGGTACTGGATTCTGTGATGGGGCATTGATTCAGGGAACTAGCCTGATTGCCGTATGTGGAGTCAGGAAGGAATTTTTCCCCTAATATGGGGCAATTAGCATCTGCCTCATGGGGTTTTTGCCTTCCTCTAGTTCAATATGTTAGGTTATACAGGGTGGGCCATTTATATGGATACACTTAAATTAAATGGGAATGGTTGGTGATATCAACTTCCTGTTTGTGGCACATTAGTATATGGGAGGGGGGAAACTTTTCCAGATGGGTGGAATCTGAAACAACGGACACTGGAAGCCTGTGCTAGCATTTCTTCTGCGGTGTTGCTATCAGTGTGTCAAGAGTGGGAGAAGAGGGTTGCATTGGCAATCCAACACAATGGGCAGCACTTTGAACACATTTTATAAGTGGTCATAAACTTGTAAAAAACTCATGAAAGAATAAAGTTACGTTAAAACCAAGCACACCATTGTTTTTCTTATGAAATTTTGATTAAGTTTAATGTGTCACATAACCCTCTTCCCACTGAAAAAAAATAAAGTTGGATCCAAAATGGCCGACTTCAAAATGGCCGCCATGATCACCACGCATCTGGAAAAGTTTTCCCCCTCCCATATACTAATGTGCCACAAACAGGAAGTTGATATCACCAACCATTCCCATTTAGGTGTATCCATATAAATGGCCCACCCTCTAGGTTGACCTCAATAGACTTTTGTCTTCTTTCAACATTAAAACTATGAAACCATGAAATACACTTCAAATGAGTCTTGAATAATACTTTTCAGGATAAAACCTCTTTAATTTGAATTCAGAAAGCTAGCTACTGGCATACCTGTCTGCAGGGTGTGTCTGGATCTCTTCAAGCAGGATACTGTTTTTGTAGATATCGCTTTCAAATACACCCAGTTTGGGAGTGAGAAGATACTTTAGGACAATTCCAGAGTTGGAGCCAAGAAAAATAACAGTTTCATTCCCAAAAAGACCACAAGATGCATCCACAGCAATGTGAGTTAGCAGGTCCCTGAAAAGTTACACAACAGAAATTTACTTTTAATGAATTTCTCAACGGGCATTTTCACACTAAATCATCAGGCTGAATTTTTCTATATGATTAAAGCTCAGAACATGGCAACATGATTTATTGTAATTTAGTAAATTCCAACTGTATAATTCCCATAAAATACTAAGACTAATAATAATACACAACACAGTTTCATTTTTTTTGTTTGCCAACACATACCCTCCGAACATATGCCAAAATTACACTCTTTTTGTATACTTAGGCCTTACAGTCTATGCACACTTTTGACTTATATTTTGGCAGATCAAGAAGCACCACAAACGATATTATGAACACAGCCTACACGACTCGTCATCCATTGACTCATCTGTTATAACTGTGAATGTTTCGCCGGGGAACTTACCCATATGCTTACACCAACAATAGTGGACATTTTTACTCTTTCAAACCCATAAAAAGAGAACTCATTTAAATCAATATTGCATTCTTATTTACACTACTCAAAAAAATAAAGGGAACACTTAAACAACAGAATATAACTCCAAGTAAATCAAACTTCTGTGAAATCAAACTGTCCACTTAGGAAGCAACACTGATTGACAATCAATTTCACATGCTGTTGTGCAAATGAAATAGACAATAGATGGAAATTATTGTCAATTATCAAGACACACTCAATAAAGGAGTGGTTCTGCAGGTGGGGACCACAGACCACATCTCAGTA
This sequence comes from Phyllobates terribilis, assembly GCF_046119375.1. Classification (NCBI taxonomy): domain Eukaryota; kingdom Metazoa; phylum Chordata; class Amphibia; order Anura; family Dendrobatidae; genus Phyllobates; species Phyllobates terribilis. The sequence continues at coordinate 727,462,202 of NW_027362761.1, read as the reverse complement.
CCAATGCTTTCTGGCTGATGTTTTGGTCACTTTTGAATGTTGGTTGTGCTTTCACACTCGTGGTAGCATGAGACGGACTCTACAACCCACAGAAGTTGCTCAGGTAGTGCAGCTCATCCAGGATGGCACATCAGTGCGAGCTGTGGCAAGAAGGTTTGCTGTGTCTGTCAGCGTAGTGTCCAGGGGCTGGAGGCGCTAACAGGAGACAGGCCAGTACGCCAGGAGACATGGAGGGGGCCGTAGGAGGACAGCAATCCAGCAGCAGGACCGCTACCTCCGCCTTTGTGCAAGGAGGAACAGGATGAGCACTGCCAGAGCCTTGCAAAATGACCTCCAGCAGGCCACAAATGTGCATGTGTCTGCACAAACCCGACTCCATGAGGGTTGTATGAGGGCCCGACGTCCACAGATGGGGGTTGTGCTCACAGCCGAACACCGTGCAGGACACTTGGCATTTGCCACAGAACAACAGGATTGGCAAAGTTGCCACTGGCGCGCTGTGCTCTTCACAGATGAAAGCAGGTTCACATTGAGCACATGTGACAGACGTGACAGAGTCTGGAGAGCGATCTGTTGCCTGCAACATCCTTCAGCATGACCAGTTTGGCAGTGGGTCAGTAATGGTGTGGGGTGGCATTTCTTTGGAGGGCCGCACAGCCCTCCATGTGCTCGCCAGAGGTAGCCTGACTGCCATTAGGTACCAAGATGAGATCCTCAGACCCCTTGTGAGACCATATGCTGGTGCAGTTGGCCCTGGGTTCCTCCTAATGCAGGACAATGCCAGACCTCATGTGGCTGGAGTGTGTCAGCAGTTCCTGCAAGATGAAGGCATTGAAGCTATGGACTGACCCGTCCGTTCCCCAGACCTGAATCCGATTGAGCACATCTGGGACATCATGTCTCGCTCCATCCACCAACGTCACGTTGCACCACAGACTGTCCAGGAGTTGGTGGATGCTTTAGTCCAGGTCTGGGAGGAGATCCCACAGGAGACCATCCGCAACCTCATCAGGAGCATGCCCAGGCGTTGTTGGGAGGTCATACAGGTACGTGGAGACCACACACAATACTGAGCCTCATTTTGACTTGTTTTAAGGACATTACATCAAAGTTGGATCAGCCTGTAGTGTGTTTCTCCACTTTAATTTTGGGGGTGACTCCAAATCCAGGCCTCCATTGGTTAATAAATTTGATTTCCATTGATGATTTTTGTGTGATTTTGTTGTCAGCACCTTCAACTTTGTACAGAACAAAGTATTCAATGAGAATATTTCATTCATTCAGATCTAGGATGTGTTATTTGAGTGTTCCCTTTATTTTTTTGAGCAGTGTATATTACTATACAATCATTTATTGTTTGTTTAAACTATGTTATACAATTAAAATAGTGCAAAGTTTAAAATAATGTATTGATGGAAATAATGAAAAAAAAACCCGCAAGAGCATGATTTTGGCGACACCAAGCTTGTAAAGTTTTTAACTTATGATTTATGACATTTTCCAATTACAGTTATTTTTTTTCAGATGAAAGTATAATTGTTGTTATATGAATTTTTTTTTATATATGATAGGCGTTACATAGTGATGTTGATTGGAGAGCTTCCAGGTCCTGAGACATAATCAATCAGTCAAAATACCGTTCAGATGTCCGCAGCTCCTGCATGAGCTGTGCGCACAGAGCAGTGTATGGGCTCAATAGTAAGTCTATGGGTCTATACATTCATTTCCATAGACTTACTATGTGGAACTGCAAACTTTAAAACCCACCGATTAGCAGCATGGTGATACACCCATCATATAAAAAATTTTAGATAATTACAGTGACATTTGAAATAATTTTTATTGGAAAAATTGGGATTTTGCAGAATGTGTTTTTAATGCAAATTAAAAACATTTTTTGTTACAATATTTTAGACTTGGGCATATAATCGTATTAGTAATGCACAGCACTACCATAGCAGTGCTATGCATTACACTATTCTTTTAGTACTTCACCAACAGGCACCTTACAGGCCTCACCTCCGGTGAGATCTGATTGTCTACAGTGTATGGCAGAAGCTGATGACTTTGTCATAACAACATATCAGCAACCCGCGATTATGCTGCAGGGGTGGTACTTGGCTGACAGATGGAGCGCTTTCACTCTTTCAAACTTCTCATGTACCTCTGTTACCATTGACAGCGGCATATGAGGGGTTAAACTGCTAGGATGGGCAAAAGCATCTATCCTAGCAGTTACAGCAGGAACCCAGTTTTGTGTAACATTCGGGCATCTGAAGCTTATTGGTACAGAAGGTGGACCATGTTATCAGCATGAAGTACATATCCATCGCGGAGCACAAAGTGATATGTGCTCATGATGGATATATATGTCAAAAAGCTTAAACTGCTGTTTTAATTTTTATTTTACAAGCTTTGTAGAGATTTTCCCATTACTGACATAGGAGTGGCAGTTGGAGCTCATAAACTTCTATGTAGTGGCGAGTTGGAGAAATATCGAGCCTGACACAGAAAGTCTGATGCAAGTACTCCTAAAACAACAGGACTTTAGGAGAGTTCCAAACCTACTGAAACACATTCCTGTATGCCTTAAACAAAACTTAACAGCTGATACATGAAGCCCAATCCACGAGCAGTATGTATCAGACACTGGCTGCATGATTTCAGGTATGTTTGACTCTGAAATGCTGCGGCGTTTAAGAGAAAAATATGCTTTAAGAGCAGGGCTGTGACAAAACCATATGGGTGACAAGTCAGACAGGCGGGTCCGAGGCAGTTTCTCCCTGCCCATTGCAAATGACTGAGGGGTCTCTCCTTGCCACTCAAGAGCAGCGGGCGGAGAGAAGCCAACGGGGAGCAGCCTGTCCAGTTAGTCTCGCATGCGGCTTGGCCCCTGACTAGTAACATTTCTGGCGGAGGCGCACTGCAGTTGTAAGATGCGCCTAATTAATTGAAGGTGTGCTAATTTAATGAATTAGGTGCATCTTACTCTAGCGGTGCCTTCATTAACCCCTTCACCCCCAAGCCAGTTTTCACCTTCATGACCAGGCCAAATTTTACAATTTTGACCAATGTCACTTTATGGGATAATTATTCTAGAAGGACTTGGAAGGGAAGGAGCACTGTTTGACTTTTTGAACGCAAAAATGGTTTGAACCGAGAACAGACGCCATTCCGCATTTGGAGAGCCTCTGATGTGCTTAAACAGTGGAAACCCCCCACAAGTGACCTCATTTTGGAAACTAGACCCCTCAAGGAATGTCTCTAGATATGTGGGGAGCACCTTGAACTCCCAGGTCCTTCACAGAAGTTTATAACGTTGAGCTGTGAATATAAAAAAACACATATTTCTCACAAAAATGTTCTTTTAGAACCAATTATTTTATTTTGACAAGAGTAACAGAAGAAATTGCACTATACAAATTTTTATGTAATTTCTCTTGAGTATGCCGATATCCCATATGTTGGGGAAATCTACTGTTTAGGCGCTCGGCAGGGCTTAGAATGGAAGGAGCGCCTTTTGATTTTTTAAACAAAATTGGCTGGAATAGTTAGCGGACGCCATGTCGGGTTTGGAGAACCCCTGATGTGCCTAAACAGTGGAAACCCCCCACAAGTGATGCCATTTTGGAAACTATACCCCCCAAGGAATTTATGTAGATGTGTGGTGAGCACTCTGAGTGTTCCACAGATGTTTATAATGTTGAAATGTAAAAATGAAAAAAAAAAAATTTCCACAAAAATGTTGATTTTGCCCTAAATTTTTCATTTTCACAAAAGTAACAGGAGAAAATTGGACCATACAATTTGTTGTGCAATTTCTCCTGAATATACCAATACCCCATATGCAAATCTCAGAAGGAAAGAAGGGACAAAATTGGAGTTCAGATTTTGCTGGAATGGTTTGAAGGTGCCATATCACATTGGCAGAGCCCCTGAGGTGCCAGAACAGCAAAAACTTCCCACAAGTGACATCATTTTACAAATTACACCTCTCAATGAATTCATCAAGGGGTGCAGTGAGCATGTTGACATAACATGTGCCTCACAGAACTTTATACCATCGGGTGGTAAAGAAAGAATAATTTCATTTTTACTGCTAAAATGTTGTTTTAACCCCCAATTTTTTATTTTTATAAGGGCTAATAGGAAAAAATGGGCCTCTCAGTTTGTTGTGCAATTTCTCCAGAGTGCACCGATACCCTACATGTAATTGGAAACTACTTTTGAGGCACAGTGCAAAACTCAGAAGGGAAGCAGCGCTATAATTTAGTGCAGATTTTACTGTTGTGGTTTGGGGGGCCATGACCCACTGGGAGAGCCCCTGAGATGCCAGAACAGCAAAAAAAAACATAAGTGACTCAATTTTACAAACTACACCTCTCAATTAATTCATCTAAGGGTGCAGTCATCGTATTGACACTATGGGTGTGTCACAGAATTTTATACCATTGAGCAGTGAAGAAAAAAATACATTTTTACCACAAAAATTTTGTTTTAGCTCCAGATTTTACATTTTCACAAGGAGAAATGGGTAAAAATGGCACCAAAATTTGTCACACCATTTTAGCTGAACGTACAAATACCCCATATGTGGCTGTATAGTACTGCTTAGTCACACGGCGAGACTCGGGAGGGACGGAGTGCTATTTGCCTCCTGGAGCATAGATTTTCCTAGAATAGTTTGCAGACTCTATACACAGAGCCCCTAAGTGCTAGAAGAGCAGAATCCCCCACTCAAGTGACACCAGTTTGGAAATTATACCCCTTTAGGAATTTATCTACAGGTGTAGTGATGATTTTAACTCCATGGGTGTTTTCCAGAAACAAGCAGCAGTGGATGTTGCTGAGTGAAAATTGCAAATGTGCTAATTGCAAATGTGCTATAGTAGTGCCTGTACATTGTAGTGCCTAGTGCGTTGTAGTGCCCAGTACGTTATGCACAGCGGGCTTTCATCTCTACAGAAATGCCAAACATGTGAACGGTAACTGTGATTTAAGCACACTGGGGCTCAGAAGGGAGGGGGACATTTGGATTTGAGAGTGCAGAATTCACCGGATTTCTTTTGGGGGGTGAGGAGCCATAGCGTTTTTCCAGAGCTTTTGTACTACCAGTAACGTGGAAGCCCCCTATATTTCTGCTAACAGATGAGGGACCTGAGTGGGGACTTGCTCTTTTTGTGGATTGAGTTGAAGCTTTTATTAAGAACATTTTACATAACATTTGGGATCACATTTATCTGGTGTTCTATGCTGAGCAATTATATCGGGGTTTCCATCTAAATATCCGAATGACGTGATTCAGATGAAACATCCGAGAAATCCATTCAATATAATGAGGCAGCAGAGTTGCTATGGACTCTGTCTGGCCTCTGTTTAGTGGTGTCCTTCTTTTCAGAGGTGCACAAAACTGTGGCCTTTTGTGCACTTTTATGTACACCTAAAAAGATGGACACAGCCGGATCATAGGCCAGACGGTGTCCACAATCACTTCATCTGCCTCATTATAGGGAATCTTCAGTCAGGGGTTCTCTCTGAACCCCAAATTTCAGAGATTTTCACGGAAAGCGCAGTGTAAGCACTCAGCGCAGAGAGCAGGATAAATGTGCTCTGAGCCTTACTGAGATCTTTGGGAGTGAACAAATCAACAGCAGGTCAAGAATTGTTTTTTATTTATTTTTTACGCCGTTCCTCGTGCAGTATAAGTGATTAGACTACAATTACAGCGATATCATATTTATATAGTTTTTTTTTCTGTTTGGTTGGTGTCACACACAAAAAGACACTTTTTTTGCGCATCACCATATTTTGAGAGCTATAATTTTTCCATATTTCTGCCAACAGAGTCATGTGAGGGCTTGTTTTTTGCGGGACGAGTTGATGTTTTTATTTGTACCATTTTCAGGCACATGTCATTTTTTGATTGTTTTCTATTCTGAATTTTTGGAGTCAGAATGAACAAAAACCAGCAATTCAGGATTTTTTTTATGCCGTTCCACATGTGGTAAAATTGATAAGGCAGCTTTATTTTTCCGGTCAGTACGATGACAGCGATACCACATTTATATCAGTTATTTATGTTTTGCCGCTTTTGCACAATAAAAACTATTTGATATAAAAAATAATTATTTCTGAATTGCTTTATTCTGAGAGGCATAACTTTTTTATTTTTTGGCTGATGGAGCTGTATAGTGGCTTGTTTTTTGCGGAACAAGATGACGTTTTCAGCGATAACATTTTGATTTACATTTGTCTTTTTGATCACATTTTATTCCACTTTTTGTTTGGCGGCATGATGAAAAAGCAGTTTTTTGCCCCGTTTTTATTTTACGGTGTTCACTGAAGGGCTTAACTAGTGGGACAGTTTTATAGATCGGGTCGTTCTGGACACAGCGATAACAAATAGTCCTTCCCAACCTGGACGTATGGATACGTCTAAGGTCGTGAAGGGGTTAAAGATCCCCCTGACACCCAATACATGTCTGCAAATGGAGTTTCTGGTTTGGCTTTCTATCCTAAGTCATGTGGCAAGGCTTGTTAAAGGGTCGATATTGACTTTTAGGATTGCTACATACAATAGGTGGCACCAGAGATCAAATCCTCTTCCTTATGAAGAGGCTATTTGCATATTTACATTCCGAGAGGAGCATTGCATGGCCTATAAGTCTCCTTACACTAACTTGGCACTCTCCGTAAGAAAAAAACATTCCCTCTTAGACCCCCAATCAGAGGTCTCTCACCTACCCAAATCAGATCTCCTGCTTTGTAATGAGGAGGAGCAATACCCTGAAACACGTATCTGGAAATGGAGTTTCTGGTTTGGCTTCATATCCTAAGTCATCTGGCAAGCCTAGTTACAGTGTCGATATTGACTTTTAGGATTGTTACATCCACTAGATAGTACCAAAAATCAAGTTCTCTTCTTTCTGAAGAGGCTATTTGCATATTTAAATTCCCAGAGGACTGGGTTGCTAACCATCCAGGAATTGCAGGATAGTCAGTAAAAATAGGGCACTTTTTTGCCATGTTCGTAAAAAAAATCTAACGTGTTCGTGATTTTTTTAAAGGGAATCTGTCACCCCCTGGCACTTATCTGACCTCTAATATAGGCATACAGGTGATAGAAATGTAAATCTATACCTACCTGTATGCCTCATATTAGAGGTCTTGTTGTTGTGAAATGTCTTTTTATTCCTACAAGTTTCTGATGTGTTCCCGTCCCTGGGACCACAAGAAATCCCACCTCCTTTGTGAATTATCATGTTTCCCCCCTCCCCTGCATGTCACAGTGCCCGGTGACGTGCTGTTGCCACGGCCAAATCCCGTGTCTGCGCACTTCACCTTTTATGCAAGGCGCACTTGCTTGGGGAGGGGAAAAGGCGTTTAGAGTGAGGGGTAGATTAGGGTAAGGCCCCCTTCACATGTCCTGGTGTTTCTGATACTGGAAAAAACAGTACTGGTGAGAACCGTGGTCTGTGTAACATCCGTGTGATATCCGTGTGTCCGTGTGCGATCAGTGTGACACGTATGGAATGAAATGCAGCATAGAAATTAAAGAGTGTTATGTTTTAAAGATGTTCACAGATAGAGATAGATAGGGATGAGGAATATAGAGAGATAGATAGAAATATGTCAGTGTGATCTATAATCAGTGCTTTGCGTGTGTTATTTTCTGTACTTGTATTTATTGACTAAATAAATAAAAATGGTTTTATTAACCAGCTGAGAGAAAGCAGACAGCTGGGGGCCGCCATGTGTGACCTGCAGTAACACAGTTGCAGTGGCGAGCGGTGACGTTGTTAGCCGGCCATGTGTGACCTGAGGTAACTTTACTGATGTCACCCCTCGCAGCATGAGAAATTTTTCGTGCTGCGAGTGGTGACGTCAATAAGGTTACCACAATTCACAATTCACATGTCACCGCTTGTCACTGCTGCTGGTTCTCACGCTACTGTCATTGTGTTCCGGCGGCCATGCTGAGCGGTCACATTACAGATGTCACCACTCAGTACAGCATCCAGATGTAGCAGAGTAGGAGATTGTTGTGGGACGTGGGATGGATTTACAGCAGACCACTTTGGATTATTATTTTTTTGTATGGTAATAAATGGGTAAAAGAGGATCAGGGAGTGCTTTTTACAATTAAAGTACTTTTCTCTCTGTGTGTGTTTATTACTTTTGGCTACGAGGTTAGTAATGGTGGTGTCTGACAGACGCCTCTCCATTACTTGCCCCTGGGCATAATGTCAGCGGACATTACACAGCGGACAACAACCCCAAAACCATTTGTGACATGCAGAAGTAGTGCTTTTGCAGAGTGTGACATGCAGAAGTAGTACTGGTGCTTTAAAAGCATCCAGCAACTAGAGGGGTTAACACAGTCACAGGAGAAGGGGAGTGTTTTGGCAGAGTCCCAGGGGGATTGTGGGGAAGTTGTTTACTGTCTGGCTGGAGCCGAAGAGAAAGGTGGTGTGTGTGTTCTGTATCTCACAGAAGCGCCCCCTGCAAGTGAAAAGGATTCAAGTCAGGAGAGAAGCTAAGCACAGGTCAGGAAGAGTTCCTGAACTAGCAGTGAAGAGTATTGTCAGGCATAAAGATAAGGACTGGAAGAAATGGTGTCACAGGGATCATCTCCCTCAGCAAACCCTTCCCTCCTCCTACATCTCACTGTGCTGTAAAGAATGCTGTGTTCATTAATGTGCATTAGAACTGTGCTGCCCTGCACTACTGGGAAGACTGTGAACCGCTGTGCTGCTAAGGAAACTGTACTGTTTGTCACTGGAGCCTGTTGCTCATAAGACTTAACTTGCACTGGCTGTGCGGCTTCTTATTAAATGCTATTGTTCTACCGTTTATGAGGACTCTTGTCAAGTGTGTCTGGTCAGCAAGTGAAACAACCTACGTGTCTGTGCCTGAGGATCAATACTCCTGTGTGTCTGAGAGAAGCTGCAGCACATGGTCTATGGTCGCCCTGAGTAACGGTTCCCCCAGGATTCCAAAGAATTCATGTAACCTGTCTCGCCCCTATCTGAACCTAGCGGCGAGCGTGTAACACATTACCCCGCTGCCAACGCACCAGTGCAAGCAGGAAAAGCCGAGGCTTTTTTTTAGCTTTTTGTAGCTAGCCAAGAGTCTTTCAATTCTTGCTTGAGGGATTTTCATATATGACATATATTTCTTATATTGACCTCCACTGTTCCTTTTAACTGCCATTTCTTAATTACATTTCGTATTAAGGAGAGGGCAACTTGGAAAAGCTTTGCTATCTTCTTATAGCCTTCTCCTGCTTTGTGGGCTTCCACCATTTTCATTTTCAGAGTGCTAGGCAGCTGCTTAGAAGAACCCATGGCTGCTGTTTTTGGCACAAGGTTAGAGGAGGCTGGGTTTTTATAAAGCTGGGAAATTTGCCTCACCTGGCCTTTCCTAAGGATGATAGTGAACAAGCCATAACCCTAACAGGTTAATTAAGGTCTGAACCTTGGTCTAAGTTATCTGAGCACACAAATCTACAAGGGAGCCCAAAATTTTGCATCAGCCCATATTCTTTTTTTGTAATTTTTAAAATGGAAAAAATTACTATATATATTTTTTGCCTGAAATACAAAGGAAATATGTCATCTTTAAGTTTAGGCCTTTTAGAGATCAAGAGAGGCCGTACTCAGCCACAGGCTTTAGAGGGAGGCCGGCATGACAGGGTTAATGCGGGATATAGGGGGGAGGGCTTGCTAAGGTAGGGGTGACTATGGCTTGGGTATGTGTTTACCTTTAATTTGATTGGTGTATATTGTAGGGGAGGAGTGAGGTATATAGGAGACGGCCATTTGGGATTTGGCAGCCATTTTAGGTTGCCGTCATCCCTTAAGCAATATCTATCTGGCTCTTCAGTCCAAAGCCTGCTTGGGGGTACGGGAGCCGGTAATGTTACACCAGCTCCCGAGTCACGATGGCCGCGGAGGGCTAGGCCTCCGGCGCGCCTTAGCCCTGAAGAAACCCCCAGGGTCCGGCGGCGCATCAGGAGCCCCTCTCGGGACCCTCCAGTCGGGAGCGGGGCTCGCACTGCCGCGGCCCGTGCTTCCCGCTCTGGGAGGAATCCAGCGACACGCCGGGACCTGCATCAGGAGGAGGTGTTGGCATCCTCCTCTACATCACGAGGCGGCGCGTCATCAGGAGCAGGTATGGCTGGCACCATGCAGCGGCGGGGGCCTGCTCGGCGCAGTGTGGCTAGGACGACGCGAGGATGGGGGCCTAACCTGGAGGCCTCTCAGCGCAGGAACAGTGACGATCGCTGCGCCCATCTCCCGGCGGTCCGGGCTTCAAGTGAGGATGATCTAAGAGCGGGCGGTCAGGTTCCGGCCGGCCCCACCTACATAGCTAGCTCCGCCCACGGTGCGGTCACGGCGGCCGTCACTCATAGCGCTGCAGGCATGCAGTGGGCGGCTGGCTTTGAGAATGCGGGGCCAGGCAACAGTAGTCACGCCGAGGTGATTCAAGAATACGGGCAACACATTGCTGGCTCAGCCCCCTCATCATTTTTGACAGCTGGTCGCGGCTGTAGCCAGGCTGGCTGCAGCCATTGGTCGCCTTCTACAGCAAACGCGGGGTCACGATCAGAGTTAGTAACAGGGCAGCAGGCCGCTGGCCCCTCAGGTCTCCCTCTCACGGCTCATCGGGGCCAACAAGGATCAGATGATGGACGTCGACTCCAGGATTCAGGATCAACGGCTGCTGGGTTCACAGCACCCAGGCAGCCAGGTGAGTCATCGCAAACTTTTCCTTTCAGGCTCCCGTTACCACCTTTAGCATTGAATAGTCAGGATGTACCTGAGGGGGTTGGCGGGGGCATTGGTATATTGATGCAGGGTTTAAGGGATTTAGCTGTTTTGCTGGGGACGGGGACGAATGTGTCACAGGGCTTAGGGTCGCCTACCTCTGCATGGCTGGGTAATTTTCAATCGCCTCAATCCAATACATTGGGCGCAGGGGGAGGTAATTTATCATCCGGTGACTCTAACACAGGCATATCGGGTCCTGCACAAATTGTGGGAAGCAAGGGTGATAAGGACAAAGATGATAATGTGAGATTAGATGATTCGGCGAAAGGGGAAGTTTATGTTTGCTTCGAAGGGCCTTTGGGGGCACATTTGAAGCCTGAGGTCAGGGAGAAGATATGGAAAGGGGAATACGTAGACATATTCTCTTTACTTCCATTGGAACGCTTCAATCTGGATAGGTTTAGGAAGGATGTTTCCAAAAAAGAGGATGAAGAAAAACGAAGGTACTGCCTGATACCATGGACCTTTTCAAACTGGTTGCAGGCGTTTGCGATTTTAGCCAGTGTGATAGGTGAAAAAGCTTCAGAAAATTGTTCGGGGCTTTTTTGTTATTTAGATGCAATCGGGGAAGCTTATAGGGTGTATGGGGGACAGGGGTGGTTACGTTATGACGAACAATTTCGTCAGAGGAAAGCGGTGCGTCCTAGTATCCGTTGGGACCATAAGGATATTGCCTTATGGCTGAAAGTAACAGCACCGAGTAGGAGTGGACAATCTAATCAGTCTTTTTTCGGGAGCGGCGGTGGTCTCGGACAGTCGGGACACTCGTCAGCTGTTCAAAAAGGATTATGTTTCCTTTTCAATGAAGGATCCTGTAAATTCGGTAGTAAGTGTAAATTTAGACATGACTGCTCCTTATGCGGTGGTAACCATAGTGCAGCCAAATGTTTCAGAGGGGTAAAGTCAGAGGCAGTGAAGGCAATGAAAAAAGGGGTGACGCCGGTTCGTCTGGCAGAGATGCAGCTATTTCTAAGTAGATACTCAGACAGGGCAGCGGCCTCGCTATTAGAAGAAGGTTTTGATGTTGGTTTTAAGATACCGTTCATTGATAGTAAAGTTCAATCTATTGCAAAAAATTTGAAATCCGCGTTTCAGTTTCCTGAAGTGGTTGCGGAAAAATTATCAAAAGAAGTGGCTTTAGGGAGAATGGCTGGGCCTTTTGCTTACAAGCCCTTAAAAAACTTACGGGTATCTCCGTTAGGCATTGTCCCAAAAAAGGAATTGGGTAAATATAGGCTAATTCATCACCTCTCCTTTCCAAAGGGCACGTCGGTGAATGATGGTATTGACCCTGATTTGTGTTCAGTGAGTTATACTTCCTTTGACATGGCAGTTAGTTGGGTTCGGTTTTTTGGAAAGGGGGCATTATTGGCAAAGACTGACATAGAGGCGGCTTTTAGGCTGTTACCAGTACACCCGGAGAGCATGCACTTATTGGGTTGCTCTTGGAATGGTAGCTTTTTTGTAGACCGGTGTCTCCCGATGGGTTGCTCGCTGTCCTGTGCGTACTTTGAAACGTTTAGTACCTTTCTTGAATGGATTGTTAGGGATGTTTCTGGTCTAAATTCCTGCATTCATTATCTGGATGATTTCTTATATGTTGGTCCTGCTAATTCTCCCGTTTGTTCAGTGTTGTTGCACACTGTGGAGAGTGTGGCTAAGAAGTTTGGAGTACCGTTGGCTGTCGAGAAGACTGTAGGTCCGGTGACGTCTTTGAGTTTTCTCGGAATTTTAATCGACACATTTTAAGATGTAGTGTAGGCTTCCCGCTGATAAGGTTGTTGATCTGTTGGAAGTGGTATCCAGAGTTAGAAAACTGCATAAAATTACATTGCGTGAATTACAGTCTCTTCTCGGAAAATTGAATTTCGCGTGTCATATTATGCCAATGGGCAGGGCATTTTGTAGGCGTTTGTCATTAGCAACGGCTGGAGCTAAATCACCTCATCACTTCATTAGGTTGCGCAAGGAGTTGCGGGATGACTTGGGAATTTGGGCCCAATTTTTGGAGTCCTATAACGGCAAGTCGGTCTGGATTGCTCCAGTGGTGAATGCCAGTGAATTGGCATTGTGCATTGATGTGTCAAGAAAACAAGGTTTTGCTATCCTCTTTCGTGGTAGTTGGTTTGAGGAAAAATGGCCAGCGTCATGGCGTGATCGGAATTTGTTGGATAATCATACATTGATCAATCTTTTCCCCATCGTGGTCTCTCTGGCGCTATGGGGAGAGTATTTTCAGAATAAAAAGATTTGTTTTTCCTGCAAGAACCAAGGGGTAGTGTTAGCTATCAATTCTCTGTCGGCTGCATCGCCACTGGTGGTAAAAGTGTTTCAACGGCTGGTGCTGATTAGCTTATCTTTGAACATGTGGATAGTGGCGGAGTTCAAGTTGGATCCTTTAATCTCAACTGTCAATGCTGTTTCTCATTCGCAGTTAGATCAATTCCGGTTGCCGGCACCTCAGGCATCATCAACAGGTTTAGTATGCCCTCCAGAACTATGGAATCTTCCCTTCGAGCTGTAAAGAAATTGATCGGTCAATCATTATCTACAAGGACCTGGTCGTCATATGAGGTCGCTTGGCAGCAGTGGGAGGAATGGAAAGCTACTATGGGAGATCCTTTAGAGAGCGATAGCCTTTTATTATTATTGGTTGGTCATTGCTGGGAGGAAGGTTGGTCGGTGCCAAAAATTAATAATTTTATGGCAGGCTTGGCTTTTGGTTTTAAAATAAGGGGTCTTCCGGACGTAACAAAAGCAACTTTGGTCCGCCAGGCATTAAAAGGTTGGCGAAAAGGCTGGAAGGTGAGAGACTGCAGGCGGCCCATATCATATGGATTATTGTTAGCACTGGGACAACTTCTTGGGTCGGTTTGTAAGTCTCCATGGGAAGTCAAACTATTTCGGCTAGCTTTTTCTTTGGCCTTTTTTGGGGCGTTACGTTTAGTGGAGTTGGTTAGCCCATCAAGATTTGTCAATGGGGGTCTTTTAAAGGTAGACGTGAACTTATATTCGGATAGAATAGAGGTTTTCATTCGTTTTTCAAAGACCGATCAGTTCAGGAAAGGGTGTAAAGTGGTATTGTTCGCAGTGGCTGGGTCTGACATGTGTCCGGTTCGTTGTTTGAGTAAATTTGGGCTGGGTGTAGTGGGGTTCAAATCACCATTGTTGGTTCATGAGGACGGCTCCTTTTTGTCTCGCTTTCAGTTTGTAACAGTGCTGAAAAAGTGTCTGGAAGCTGGCGGTATCTCGCCAAAAGATTATAGCGGTCACTCTTTCAGGATTGGTGCAGCCACTGAGGCAGCCAGGAGGGGGTTGGGTGATGAGTTGGTTAAGAAGATTGGGCGTTGGGAATCCATACGGTTTAGGTCTTACATACGCCCGGCTTGGGTCTAATTAAGAGCATGTTTTAGTTCTGGTTTGATGTTACTGTTTCTCAGAGTCATGTTTTGTTTAACTTCACAGATGTGGGTCCCCGACTCGTATGGATCGTGGGCCATTCTTTTGGTTTCTGGGCTGAACTGCGGGCAGCGGTGAGGCCGGCCGGCCGTCAGTTGGGATTTTCGGAGCATGAAGCTATTCTTCGGTGGATTGGAAGGCGGGGAATGGTTTGGCGTCAACTCCTGGCGGAATTCCAGCACTTTGTGTGGCTTGATCGGGTCCCTGATTTGCTGGTGTTACATTTAGGTGGTAATGACCTGTGTAAGAGGTCGTGTAGGGAACTTATAAAATATATCAAATTTGATATACTAAGATTGTGGACAATGTTTCCAAAGGTTTTAGTTATCTGGTCAGACATTGTTCCACGGAAAATCTGGTGAGGGGCCCGATCAAATGAAGCAATCAATAGGGCCCGGGTAAAAATAAATAGGGCGGTGACGCGTTTCATTGTAAGAAATGGGGCCTTGGCCATACGCCATTTGGATTAGAGTCGGGAGAAGGGGAGTTCTGGAGGAGGGATGGGGTACACTTGAACACGGTCGGTACGGATATGTGGTGCCTGGCAATTCAGGAAGGCATAGAAAATGGTTTAAGAGTGTGGAGGGACACAAATATTTGAGGTGTCAGAATATTTGTGCTCATGGTATGGGGGGATCCTCGAAGTTGGTGTTCATAGTTAATGGTGGATCAGTGGGGGGGGGGACCTCGGGAAGTTCTGGAGCCCCCTACATGGTATTCAGTGGTATCGGGTGGTTGCTCCCATGGGGAATGGATCAGAGGGCCCGTGGTTTGGGGCATGTTTCATTGGTCAGGCTGTTTGAACTGGTGCCTCTGAGCTGGTGCTTAGCGGCTAGAGGTAATATGCAATCTGGCCTGAGACATAAAGACACAATTGGTTTCTTGGTTTAAAATAGTTTGGGGCTTCGAGGACCACCCCTTTAGGATATAGTTTATACTGTTTGTATTTATATGTTAATAAACGGCTGCTGTGGCCAATTTCATCCAACATATAATGTGTAGTGTGTTTATTTTATAGGGGGTCAGTTAGTTATGGGAGGGATATATTTAACACCATGACTCGCAGATACCCGCTGTCAAGAGAGGCCGTACTCAGCCACAGGCTTTAGAGGGAGGCTGGCATGACAGGGTTAATGCGGGATATAGGGGGGAGGGCTTGCTAAGGTAGGGGTGACTAGGGCTCGGGTATGTGTTTACCTTTAATTTGATTGGTGTATACTGTAGGGGAGGGTATTTTGGGGGGTAGGGGCATATGTAGGGGAGGAGTGAGGTATATAGGGGACGGCCATTTGGGATTTGGCAGCCATTTCAGGTTGCCGTCATCCCTTAAGCAATATCTCCCACCTACCCACCCCTTTTTTGAATCCTCAGTGGAACAATTTCAGAAATTCTGAGGACTGTTTTATTGTATTTTTTTTTTTTTATATATATATATGCTTTGTCGTGGCAGCTGGCATGGGGGGATCCTCGAAGTTGGTGTTCATGGTTAATGGTGGATCAGTGGGGGGGGGGGGAACCTCGGGAAGTTCTGGACCCCCCTACATGGTATTCAGTGGTCTCGGGTGGTGATCCCATGGGGAATGGATCAGAGGGCCCGTGGTTTGGGGCATGTTTCATTGGCCAGGCTGTTTGAACTGGTGCCTCTGAGCTGGTGCTTAGCGGCTAGAGGTAATACGCAATCTGGCCTGAGACATAAAGACACAATTGGTTTCTTGGTTTAAAATAGTTTGGGGCTTCGAGGACCACCCCTTCAGGATATAGTTTATAATGTTTGTATTTATCTATATATATAATCGTCTTATCCCGTCTGTCTGTCTGTGTGTCTGTGTGTCTGTCTGTCCAGGAAATCCCGCGTCGCTCATTGGTCCGCCAGCGGCCAATCAGCGCCGGGGGATTGCTAAAAAAAGATGGCGGCCGTTAGCGGCTCAACTGCGGGACGGAGCTGAGCGGCGATGCAGCGGGGAGATGAGCGCCGCGAGGCGCTCATCTCCCGGCCGGCAACAGCAGAAGGAACCTGACCGCTGGACCCATCTGCGGGACGGAGATGCAGCCGGGAGATGAGCGGCGCGAGGCGCTCATCTCCCGGCCAGTATCAGCGGAAGGACCGCCGGCGCCGCTGACCTCCATGCGGAAGGGAGGACCGGGGAGTGGCGCTGCGGGTCGGGATACTTCTGCTGCGAGGGCCCGCTAGGTCCCGGGTTCTCGCAGCGTAAGTACCCGCACAGGCAGCGCCGCTCGCCGGTCCTCACCAAGAAGATTCGATGATTGGTCGCGGTCTTCGGACCCGACCAATCACTGATCTTAGCGCAAAACTTAAACACCGCTGTGCTGATTGGTCGCCGACGCTGCCCGCGACCAATCACCGATTTGGGCGCCAAATTTAAATATCGGCTGTAACGGGTCTGGGAGGCGGAACCTCTGAGCTACTATACAAGGGGGCGGTCCTTGTAAGGGAGCGGGTGGCGACCAGGCAGGCAGTCACAGCAGATGACCGGGACAGTCTCTGGAAGAACGGGCAGGAGGTCACGGCAAGTGACCGGGGCAGTCTCTGGATGAACGGGTAGATGGTCACGGCAAGTGACCGGGGCAGTCTCTGGATGAACGGGCAGATGGTCACGGCAAGTGACTGGGGCAGTCTCTGGATGAACGGGCAGATGGTCACGGCAAGTGACCGGGGCAGTCTCTGGGTAAAGGGTTGGTACGACCTGTGGCGGCTGATGGTAGACGTGAGCTCCCAGGTGAGCAGGCGAGAGTCTCTGGATAAACGGGTGGTCACGGCATGTGACGGCGGAGCCTCCAGGAAGACCAATAGACAGGCGGCAGATGAGCGCTCCCAGGTGAGCGGGCAGAAGTCTCTGGACAGGCGGGTGGTCACAGCACGTGACGACAGAGCCTCCAGGTAGGCTAGGAGACAGGCAGCAGATGAGCGCTCCCAGGTGAGCGGGCAGGAGTCACTGGACAGGCAGGTGGTCACAGCACGTGACGGCGGAGCCTCCAGGTAGGCTAGCAGGCAGGTAGCAGATGTGCGCTCCCAGGTGAGCGGGCAAGCTGGTCCTTAGACAGACTGACAGGAGTTGTAAGGCAGACCGTCGGACCTCAGGCTAGCAGGCAGGTAGCAGAATATCAGGCAGGAATAAGACAGCAAGCTGACAGGAATCTGGCAGGTATCTGGCAGTGTTATGCACACGCCCGGGCTGAGCGGCGTGTGCGTGTGATTGTAGTGATTCCACTGGACCGTGCCGGAGAGTGAATGCCTGGAGGGGCTTAACTAGGTATTCACCCGATCCGACCAGGGTCGCACGACGGCATACGACGCCAGTGCACCAAGGAGGAACCGAGCAAAGGGACCAGGTGCTACTCCAGGACAGACCCCGGACACGGCTGTTGACCCACACAGGGGAATACAGGAACAGACTGGTAGGCTGGCACACAGACTGGTGGGTATAGGCAGGCACGACTGGTATGCAGGCAGGCGGGTAAGCAGGCAGGGGGGTACAGGCAAGCACAGCTAGAGTGCAGACAGGGAGGCACTAGCAGGTAGGAACACAGGCGGGATAGGACCCAGTACACACTGGGACTCAGGAACAATACAGGCAGAGGGGTACAGGCAAGCACAGCTAGAGTGCAGACAGGGAGGCACTAGCAGGTAGGGACACTGGCGGGATAGGACCCAGTACACACTGGGACACAGGAACAGAGCCACAGATGTGGCGGACAAACACAGCAGAGTGAGGCCGCCCAGAGAGGTGAGCGAGAACAGGGCAGGACAAGGCCGCCTGGAGCGGTGAGCAAGAGTAGAGCAGGACAAGGCCGCCAGGAGCGGTGAACAAAGGATCAAAGCTGAGCGAGACTGCTGGAGCAGTGAGCAAGAGTAAAGCAGGACGAGGCCGCCTGGAGCGGTGAGCAAGAGTGGAGCGAGACTGCCGGAGCAGCGAGCAAAGAGTCAGAGCGGAGCAAGGCTGCCGGAGCAGCGAGCAAAGGAGTCAGAGCAGGCTAGAACCGCCGGAGCGGTAAGCAAAGGAGTCAGAGCAGACTAGAACCGCCGGAGCGGTGAGTAAAGGAGTCAGAGCAGGCTAGAACCGCCGGAGCGGTGAGCAAAGGAGTCAGAGCAGGCTAGAACCGCCGGAGCGGTGAGCAAAGGAGTCAGAGCAGGCTAGAACCGCCGGAGCGGTGAGCAAAGGAGTCAGAGCAGGCTAGAACCGCCGGAGCGGTGAGCAAAGGAGTCAGAGCAGGCTAGAACCGCCGGAGCAGTGAGCAAAGGAGTCAGAGCAGGCAAGGCTGAGTAGGGGGGACAGGGCTCTGTTCACACGGAACAGACAGGAAGGGAAAGGCAGAGCCAGACACCCACAGGGTACTTGCAGTGAAGTAGCGAGTGGACCACAAACTCACAAACGGGAGTACAGAGACAACAGGCAGGAGTTAGGTACGAGTTCAGACTCTGCAGAAAAAGGAAAGGAACGGACATAGAGAAAAGACAGATGAAAGATAGGAGAGAGTACAGACTGGAACTGAGTGTACGGACGAGACCGACACAGGAGCGGGACACAGGAGCGGGTCTGGGAATACGGCCCCCAGAGAGGCGGGATGAACAGGCAAGGAGCGTGTTCAGACAGGACAGACGAGATACAGGAACGGATCTAGGTAATCAGCCCCTAGAAGGCGGGAGGAACAGGCTAGGAGCGTGTTCAGACAGGACAGACAAGATACAGGAACGGATCTAGGTAATCGGCCCCTAGAAGGCGGGAGGAACAGGCTAGGAGCAAGTTCAGACAGGCCTGGAAATACAGCCTCCAGGAAAGGCAGCAGGCAAGAGTACACAGACAGGACTCAGTTCAGACACGGGAACTGATACCGCAAGGCAGGAGACATAGACAGGACTCAGTTCAGACACGGGAACTGATACCGAAAGACAGGAGACAAAGAACGGGACCTGGCATCTTCAGAGTGAAGGCACACACTGAAAGAAACACTATGCTCAGGCAGGGATAGATGGGAGCAGCTGAGCTATATACCAGGTGACAGACAGCAATAGGCTGAGGACGCACAAGGGGTGTGACCCACAGCAGGTACAAAAAGCAGGAAGTGATCGGGCGCCGCCCTTAAGCAGCAGACACAGACACAAACAGACAGCATGGAGGGAAGCCAGAGAGACATTCTGGACTGGAGATCAAGTGCGCGCTCTTGCACAGTGGGAGATGGACCACCATGCAAGGACGCCGCCAGGTATGTTACAGTACCCCCCCCTTACGCCCCCTCTTCTTCAGGCCTGCCAGAATCTTCCGCAGGGAATTGGAGGACCAGTCGTTCACTTCAAGGAGATCACTTCCACTGTCCACAGGAAAAACTGATCTCATCTGGTTAGCTAGGATGCTACCTCCTATCCAGCCATCCTCAGCAACAGACGAAACGGGTGGAGTACCAGGAACAGCACACAAGGAAGTCTCTCTCCACATATTTTCAGGTGGCACCCCAGAGGGTACAGGAGACAACTGGAAGTCCTTCACCGGGTTGGAGGGGGACAGAGACTTGGGGGTAATCTCTGCTTTGAGGTACATCTTGTCAAGCTCACAGGAAGAAATAGACGGGTTATCAGGTACATAATGAGGAAAAGTCACTGTCTCTTTGTTATCTGGTGGTACCCCGGAGGATTCAAGAAACAACTGGAGGTCCTCCGCCGGGTCAGAAGAGTGCAGAGGCTCAGAGAAAACATCTGCTTCAGAGTACACTAGGTCGGACTCACTGGACGAAGCAGGCGAGGTATCGGGTACAGAGTATAGGAAAGTCTCTGTCCATTCACCACCAGGTGGCACCCCGAAGGGTTCTGGAGACAACTGGCGGTCCTCCGCCTGGTCAGAGGGGTGTAGAGACTCACGGGTAACCTCTGCTTCAGAGTACACTAGGTCGGACTCACTGGACGAAGCAAGCGAGGTATCAGATCTAGGATATAGGAGAGTCTCTGTCCATTCACCACCAGGTGGCACCCAGAAGGGTTCTGGAGACAACTGGAGGTCCTCCGCCTGGTCGGAGGGGTGTAGAGACTCGGGAGTAACCACTGCTTCGGAGTACACTAGGTTGGACTCAGTGGACGAAGCGAGCGAGGTATCAGGTACAGAGTATAGGAGAGTCTCTGTCCTTTCGCTACCAGGTAGCACCCCGAAGGGTTCTGGAGACAACTGGAGGTCCTCCGCCTGGTCGGAGGGGTGTAGAGACTCGGGAGTAACCTCTGCTTCGGAGTACACTAGGTTGGACTCACTGGACGAAGCGAGCGAGGTATCAGGTACAGAGTATAGGAGAGTCTCTGTCCTTTCGCTACCAGGTAGCACCCCGAAGGGTTCAGGAGACAACTGGAGGTCCTCCGCCTGGTCGGAGGGGTGTAGAGACTCGGGGGTAACTACCACTTTGGGGTACCCATTGTCAGGCTCACAGGACGAAGCGGACAAAGTATCGAGTACCGGGTGTAGAGAAGTCTCTCTCCATTTGTCATCGAGTGGTATCCCGGAGGATTCAGGAGGCAACAGGGGGTCCTCCACCAGGTAGTAGAGGTGCACAGACTCTGAGGTAACCACAGCTTTGGAGCATCCTTGGACATCCACACCGGTTAAAGTGGGTGAAGCATCTGATGCCGGGTGCAGGAAGTTCTCCTGTGTGGAGTCTGGATGGGCAGAAGTCTCTTCGGGCAGGAGAACTGGTGCACTACCCACGCACATTACCCGTTGGGGCTTCTCCGGGATACAGGGAGATGAAGCTTCAGTAGGGACTTCAAGGTTGGGGTCAGGAGGTCTCAGGGAGGACAGACCCTGGCGTGACGGCTTGCCTCTACGTCTAGCACGTCTGGACTGCCTCTTGAGGTTGGGAGAAGTATTCCGGAAAGCGTAGTCACCCTGTGAGGATTCTGGGTGGGCAGTAGTCTCATTGGGCTGGAGGACTATTGCGCTACCCACACACATTACCCGTCGGGGCTGCTCCGGGATATTGGGAAGTGAAGCTTCAGCAGGGGCTTCAGGGTTAGGGTCCTCGAAGACCATACGAAAGGCCACCAGGAAGGCCTGCAGGTCAAGGACGACAGGATCCCATGCTTCCCATAGGGGGGTGACCCATTTCAAGGCATCACCCGCTAGGTAGTCAATCATAAAGGCCACTTTAGCCCAATCGGAAGGAAAATAGAGAGGGTAGGCCTTAAAGTGTAGCATGCATTGCTCCACAAATGCACGACACTGTCTTGGATCCCCATAGTAACGTGGCGGATCCGCAGGAACGAGAGCTGATAGATCCATCTGGACGGTGCGTAATTCGCCTGAAACTCAGCTAAGGAAAAAAAAATTTATTTATTTATTTTAATGCATGTATTCGCTGGAAAACTTCTCAGAGAGCGAAGGCCGTGGGGCTCAACGGGAACCATGGCCTGAGCATGCTGTTATGCACACGCCCGGGCTGAGCGGCGTGTGCGTGTGATTGTAGTGATTCCACTGGACCGTGCCGGAGAGTGAATGCCTGGAGGGGCTTAACTAGGTATTCACCCGATCCGACCAGGGTCGCACGACGGCATACGACGCCAGTGCACCAAGGAGGAACCGAGCAAAGGGACCAGGTGCTACTCCAGGACAGACCCCGGACACGGCTGTTGACCCACACAGGGGAATACAGGAACAGACTGGTAGGCTGGCACACAGACTGGTGGGTATAGGCAGGCACGACTGGTATGCAGGCAGGCGGGTAAGCAGGCAGGGGGGTACAGGCAAGCACAGCTAGAGTGCAGACAGGGAGGCACTAGCAGGTAGGAACACAGGCGGGATAGGACCCAGTACACACTGGGACTCAGGAACAATACAGGCAGAGGGGTACAGGCAAGCACAGCTAGAGTGCAGACAGGGAGGCACTAGCAGGTAGGGACACTGGCGGGATAGGACCCAGTACACACTGGGACACAGGAACAGAGCCACAGATGTGGCGGACAAACACAGCAGAGTGAGGCCGCCCAGAGAGGTGAGCGAGAACAGGGCAGGACAAGGCCGCCTGGAGCGGTGAGCAAGAGTAGAGCAGGACAAGGCCGCCAGGAGCGGTGAACAAAGGATCAAAGCTGAGCGAGACTGCTGGAGCAGTGAGCAAGAGTAAAGCAGGACGAGGCCGCCTGGAGCGGTGAGCAAGAGTGGAGCGAGACTGCCGGAGCAGCGAGCAAAAGCGTCAGAGCGGAGCAAGGCTGCCGGAGCAGCGAGCAAAGGAGTCAGAGCAGGCTAGAACCGCCGGAGCGGTAAGCAAAGGAGTCAGAGCAGACTAGAACCGCCGGAGCGGTGAGCAAAGTAGTCAGAGCAGGCTAGAACCGCCGGAGCGGTGAGCAAAGGAGTCAGAGCAGGCTAGAACCGCCGGAGCGGTGAGCAAAGGAGTCAGAGCAGGCTAGAACCGCCGGAGCGGTGAGCAAAGGAGTCAGAGCAGGCTAGAACCGCCGGAGCGGTGAGCAAAGGAGTCAGAGCAGGCTAGAACCGCCGGAGCAGTGAGCAAAGGAGTCAGAGCAGGCAAGGCTGAGTAGGGGGGACAGGGCTCTGTTCACACGGAACAGACAGGAAGGGAAAGGCAGAGCCAGACACCCACAGGGTACTTGCAGTGAAGTAGCGAGTGGACCACAAACTCACAAACGGGAGTACAGAGACAACAGGCAGGAGTTAGGTACGAGTTCAGACTCTGCAGAAAAAGGAAAGGAACGGACATAGAGAAAAGACAGATGAAAGATAGGAGAGAGTACAGACTGGAACTGAGTGTACGGACGAGACCGACACAGGAGCGGGACACAGGAGCGGGTCTGGGAATACGGCCCCCAGAGAGGCGGGATGAACAGGCAAGGAGCGTGTTCAGACAGGACAGACGAGATACAGGAACGGATCTAGGTAATCAGCCCCTAGAAGGCGGGAGGAACAGGCTAGGAGCGTGTTCAGACAGGACAGACAAGATACAGGAACGGATCTAGGTAATCGGCCCCTAGAAGGCGGGAGGAACAGGCTAGGAGCAAGTTCAGACAGGCCTGGAAATACAGCCTCCAGGAAAGGCAGCAGGCAAGAGTACACAGACAGGACTCAGTTCAGACACGGGAACTGATACCGCAAGGCAGGAGACATAGACAGGACTCAGTTCAGACACGGGAACTTATACCGAAAGACAGGAGACAAAGAACGGGACCTGGCATCTTCAGAGTGAAGGCACACACTGAAAGAAACACTATGCTCAGGCAGGGATAGATGGGAGCAGCTGAGCTATATACCAGGTGACAGACAGCAATAGGCTGAGGACGCACAAGGGGTGTGACCCACAGCAGGTACAAAAAGCAGGAAGTGATCGGGCGCCGCCCTTAAGCAGCAGACACAGACACAAACAGACAGCATGGAAGGAAGCCAGAGAGACATTCTGGACTGGAGATCAAGTGCGCGCTCTTGCACAGTGGGAGATGGACCACCATGCAAGGACGCCGCCAGGTATGTTACAGGCAGGTAACTGGCAACGGGACCTGAGGGCTGAAGCAGAGTAGTGAACAGTGCAACAACATTGCTCGGGCACCTCCATTTTGGAGGAGGTGCCTTATATATGGTGAAGTCCTCCGGCCATTGGCCGGGGACTCCTTAGGACGGCGCGCGCGGCCCCTTTAAGAGGGAGGGAGAGCGCGCGCGCGCGCCCTAAGCACAGTGGCCGGGAAGGAGAGCGCGCCGCCAGTAGAGCGGGAGGAGGACGCCGGGCACGGAGCAGAGAGGTGAGGGGAACAGCGTCCCTGCCTAGCAGAGGGCAGGGACGCCGGCGCTACAGTACCCCCCCCTTTAGGCCCCCCCTTTTTTAGGCCAGACAGAAATTTAGCAAGGATAAGAGGGGCATGGATGTTCTCCCGGGGCTCCCACGTTCTCTCCTCAGGACCAAACCCCTTCCAATCTACTAGAAAAAAGGTCTTTCCTCTTACCCTTTTGGTGGCAAGAATGTTCTCTACCTCAAACTCGTCCTCAGCAGAAACCGGAGCAGGAGGCGTACCTGTAGACTTGGAAAAAGAGTTAAGTACCACAGGTTTGAGGAGAGATACATGGAAGGAGTTAGGGATCCGTAAGTTGGCCGGGAGTTTCAATTTATAGGCCACCGGGTTGATCTGACTGATGACCTCCAGAGGACCGATGAACCGAGGCCCTAACTTGTAAGAAGGTATCTTGAGTCGGACATATTTAGATGAGAGCCAGACTTTATCTCCAGGACGAAATTGTGGAGGATCCAGGCGTTTTTTGTCAGCGTGTCTTTTCATCCGTTCGGACGACTGAAGGAGTGCGGATCGGGTACTCTCCCAAATGGAGGAAAATTTGCTAACGAGAGATTCCGCAGCCGGGTTGTCCACAGAGGTGGAGACAGGAAAAGGAATCCGAGGATGCTGACCGAAGACTACAAAAAACGGGGATTTGGAGGAGGATTCGCTCTCGTGATTGTGATAAGAGAACTCGGCCCATGGTAGGAGATCCACCCAGTCTAAATGATGGGCATTAACGAAGTGCCGGAGGTAACTGGTCAGGTTCTGATTGATCCGCTCCACTTGACCATTGGACTGTGGGTGGTAAGCGGAAGAGAAGTCCAGGGTGACGTCTAGCAGTTTACAAGTGGCTCTCCAGAAGCGTGAGGTGAACTGTACCCCACGATCCGACACGATGTGGAGGGGCAGGCCATGAAGACGAAAGATGTGACGAATAAAGTCTTTAGCTAGCTCGGGTGCAGACGGGAGGCCTGGCAGGGGAACGAAATGAGCCATCTTGGAGAAGCGATCAGCGACCACCCAAATGACCGTACAACCGGCAGAGATTGGGAGGTCAGTTATAAAGTCCATTGCTATATGCTGCCAGGGGGCAGCAGGTACAGAAAGCGGAAGGAGGCGACCGGCTGGCAGATGTCTCGGAACCTTGTTGCGGGCGCAGGACACACAGGCAGAAACAAAGTCTATTACGTCCTTGTGCAGGGTAGGCCACCAGTAGTGCCGGGTAATAAGCTGGAGGGTCTTTTTCTGACCGGCATGGCCAGCCAGTTTAGACGAGTGACCCCAGTGAAGGATCTTCTCCCGATCAGGTACTGATACGAACGTCTTTCCGGGAGGGAGACGATTTAGACTCACGGGAGCCACCTGCATTACTCTGGCGGGATCGATGATGTGTTTCGGATCTTCCTCGAGATCAGACACCAGAAAGGATCGAGACAAGGCGTCCGCCTTGACGTTTTTGTCAGCCGGGCGAAAATGAAGAACAAAATCAAAGCGAGCAAAAAACAAGGACCACCGGGCTTGGCGCGGGTTAAGTCTCTGGGCATGCTGGAGGTAAGCCAAGTTCTTGTGGTCAGTGTAAATTATTACC
Source organism: Phyllobates terribilis (assembly GCF_046119375.1). Classification (NCBI taxonomy): domain Eukaryota; kingdom Metazoa; phylum Chordata; class Amphibia; order Anura; family Dendrobatidae; genus Phyllobates; species Phyllobates terribilis. Next base: position 727,436,560 of record NW_027362761.1, on the reverse strand, counting down.
GGGTGAAGAGCCCCCTCGAGCAGGTAACGCCACTCCTCCAATGCCAGTTTGATGGCCAATAACTCTCGGTCTCCAATGGAATAATTGCGCTCTGAGGAGGAGAAGAGTTTAAAGAAGAAGCCGCAAGTTACCATCCTCCCAGAAGATGATTTTTGAGTAAGTACCGCTCCGGCTCCAGAGGAGGAGGCGTCAACTTCCAGGAAGAACTGCTTGTTGCCGTCCGGGCGATGCAGCACCGGGGCGGAAGAGAAGGCCTGTTTTAAGGAAAGAAAGGCCTCCTCTGCTTCGGGCGGCCACTCTTTGGGATTAGTACCCTTACGGGTGAGCGCGGAAATTGGGGCAGTCCGGGAAGAGAAGTGTGGTATGAAGAGGCGGTAGTAGTTGGCGAAGCCCAGGAACCGCTGAATGGCCTTCAACCCCTCCGGTCGAGGCCATTTCTCGATGGCAGACAGTTTCTCTGGATCCAATCGTAGGCCGGTCTGAGAAATAATGTAGCCCAAAAACGGAAGCGAGGTCTGCTCAAAGAGGCACTTCTCGTATTTAGTGAAGAGGTGATTCTGCCTGAGCCTGAGCAGGACCTGACGAACGTCCCTCCGGTGAGTCTGGAGATCCGGAGAGAAGACCAAGATGTCGTCCAGGTACACCACTACGCAGGAGTAGAGAAGGTCTCGGAAGATGTCATTGACCAACTCTTGAAAGACGGCAGGAGCGTTACAGAGACCAAAGGGCATTACCAGATATTCATAGTGGCCGTCCCGGGTGTTGAATGCCGTCTTCCATTCATCCCCCTGACGGATACGAACCAGGTTGTACGCCCCACGGAGGTCCAGTTTGGTGAAGATTCTAGCCCCCCTCAGACGATCAAATAACTCCGGAATGAGCGGAAGGGGGTACTTATTCTTCACCGTGATCTGGTTAAGGCCTCTATAGTCTATACAGGGACGGAGAGAACCGTCCTTCTTTTTGACGAAAAAGAAGCCTGCTCCCGCCGGGGAGGTAGATTTCCGGATGAATCCCCTGGCCAGATTCTCCTCAATATATTCGGACATCGACCGGGTCTCAGCAGCGGATAATGGATAAATACGCCCACGGGGAGGAGTAGTACCGGGTAACAGGTCGATAGGGCAGTCGTATGGTCTATGAGGGGGTAGTGTCTCTGCCTCCTTTTTATTAAAGACATCAGCATAAGACCAATAAGGAATCGGAAGTCCAGGTAGATTAGCTGGGGTAGGAGAAGGACGGACGGGATGGACGGGAACCAGACAGGTCTTATGGCAGTCCTGTCCCCAGCGAAGGACCTCTCCGGTCTGCCAGTCAAGCACGGGTGCATGTCTCTGGAGCCAAGGTAGACCGAGCAAGAGGGCGTGAGAGAGTCCAGGCAGAACATGAAAGGAGATACTCTCAGAATGCAGCATTCCCACCTGCAGAGTAATGGATTCGGTGATGAGTTGGATGGGGCGTGGTAAGAGACCCCCATCCACGGCAGCAACAGACAAGGGTACAGCCAGAGGTTTGGTGGGGATGCGGAATTTCTCTACCAGGGACTGTGAAATAAGATTCCCGGCTGCTCCAGAGTCAAGTTGGGCTAGTTCGAAATAACAGTTCTCCCCGCAGACGATTGAGACTGACAGCAGCAGAGATGGAGAGGATTTATTCTTGTCTAGGTCGACCTCTCTGAGCGAACCTAGACACAGGCGTTTCCCGACCTCTCCGGGCAGGCACGGATCCGGTGCTCCTTACTGCCACATTAGAAGCAGCTCCCCTCGGCACGGCATAAGTCCTGACGGGTTTTGACCATCTTGGTCTGGTCGACCTGCATAGGCTCAGGAGAGTTTACCTGGGGAGAGACGGAGGGAGTGACGGGTTTCTGAAAAGTAGGAGCTAGACGTGGAAACCTCCTCTCACGGGTGACCTCTTTGGCATGCTCCTGGAACCGTAGGTCAATCCGGGTGGCAAGAGTTATTAGGTCATCGAGAGTGGTAGGAATGTCCCGACCGGCAAGTTCATCTTTAATACGGCCTGACAGACCCTCCCAGAAGACGGATACCAGAGCGTCGTTATCCCAGGCCAGCTCCGAGGCAAGGGTACGGAACCGTATGGCATATTGGCCCACGGTGAGACCTCCCTGACGGAGGCGTAGCAGTGATGATGCGGATGAGGTCTTCCGTCCGGGTTCGTCGAAGACTTTCCGGAAAGCCGTGAGAAAGGCAGGCAAGTCGGATACCAGGGGGTCTCCTCTCTCCCATAGAGGATTTAGCCAGGCCAGGGCCTCCCCGGTGAGATGGGACATGATGAAGGCAATTTTGGCCAGGTCGGAGTTAAACTGGTGGGACAATAGTTCAAAGTGCAGGGTGCACTGATTTATGAAGCCCCGAGCCTGGGCGGAGTCGCCTCCGAAGCGAGGAGGTGCAGAAAGCCGGGGTCCGGGGTAGGATACCATGGTATTAGTGGGCAGCGGAGCTGCCGGATTGCGAGTCATGGCACTGGCGGAGGTTGCTGGCGGAGCAGTCAGAGTGTCCAGGCGAGAATTGACATTCCGCAGGTGACCCAGGATGGACTCCTGTTGGGACCTCTGACGGGACAGTTCATGACACAGGTCCGAGAGCGAGGGAGCTTGGGTGCCACCGGGTTCCATGGCCCGAGCAAACTGTAACGGGTCTGGGAGGCGGAACCTCTGAGCTACTATACAAGGGGGCGGTCCTTGTAAGGGAGCGGGTGGCGACCAGGCAGGCAGTCACAGCAGATGACCGGGACAGTCTCTGGAAGAACGGGCAGGAGGTCACGGCAAGTGACCGGGGCAGTCTCTGGATGAACGGGTAGATGGTCACGGCAAGTGACCGGGGCAGTCTCTGGATGAACGGGTTGATGGTCACGGCAAGTGACCGGGGCAGTCTCTGGATGAACGGGCAGATGGTCACGGCAAGTGACCGGGGCAGTCTCTGGGTAAAGGGTTGGTACGACCTGTGGCGGCTGATGGTAGACGTGAGCTCCCAGGTGAGCAGGCGAGAGTCTCTGGATAAACGGGTGGTCACGGCATGTGACGGCGGAGCCTCCAGGAAGACCAATAGACAGGCGGCAGATGAGCGCTCCCAGGTGAGCGGGCAGAAGTCTCTGGACAGGCGGGTGGTCACAGCACGTGACGGCAGAGCCTCCAGGTAGGCTAGGAGACAGGCAGCAGATGAGCGCTCTCAGGTGAGCGGGCAGGAGTCACTGGACAGGCAGGTGGTCACAGCACGTGACGGCGGAGCCTCCAGGTAGGCTAGCAGGCAGGTAGCAGATGTGCGCTCCCAGGTGAGCGGGCAAGCTGGTCCTTAGACAGACTGACAGGAGTTGTAAGGCAGACCGTCGGACCTCAGGCTAGCAGGCAGGTAGCAGAATATCAGGCAGGAATAAGACAGCAAGCTGACAGGAATCTGGCAGGTATCTGGCAGGTAACTGGCAACGGGACCTGAGGGCTGAAGCAGAGTAGTGAACAGTGCAACAACATTGCTCGGGCACCTCCATTTTGGAGGAGGTGCCTTATATATGGTGAAGTCCTCCGGCCATTGGCCGGGGACTCCTTAGGACGGCGCGCGGCCCCTTTAAGAGGGAGGGAGAGTGCGCGCGCCCTAAGCACAGTGGCCGGGAAGGAGCGATTTTTAACACAAATGTCTGGACCTTTGTAACACCATGCGGGTACTGTGGGGACATCAGCGGCTAGGGTGTGATGGGAGGACCGGGGAGCGGCGCTGCGGGTCGGGATACTTCTGCTCCGAGCGCCCGTTCATGTCCCGGGTTCTCGCAGCAGAAGTAGCCGCACAGGCAGCGGCGCTCCCCGGTCCTCACTAATACGATTCCGCTCCCCTCTCCTCACCAATACGATTCGCTGATTGGTCGCGCTCTCAGCACGCGACCAATCAGTGATCTTGGCGCTAAAGTTAAACACCGCTCTGCTGATTGGTCGCGGCCGCTGCCCGCAACCAATCACCGATTTGGGCGCCACATTTAAATAGCGGCCGCGACCAATCACCGATCTTGCCGCCACATTTAAACACTGCTGTGCTGATTGGACGCGTCCAATCAGCGAGATTGGCGCCAAATTTAAACAACGCTCTGCTGATTGGTTGCGGACTCCAGCCGCGACCAATCAACGAGATTGGCGCCAAATTTAAGCAACGCTCTGCTGATTGATCGCGGTCGCTGGCCGAGATCAATCAGCAGTATTGGCGCAAAATGTAAACACCGCTCTGCTGATTGGTCGCGGTTGTCGGCCGTGACCAGTCAGCAGTATTGGCGCCAAATTTAAACCTCACTCTGCTGATTGGTCGCAACCACCGGCCACGACCAATCTGCGTTTTTTGTGCCAAATTTAAACAACTCTCTGCTGATTGGTCACGGTCGCCGGCCGCGACCAATCAGCAGCATTGGGGCCAAATGTAAACCCCGCTCTGCTGATTGGTCGCGGTCGCCGGCCGCGACCCATCAGCATTATTGGTGCCAAATTTAAACACCGCTCTGCTGATTGGTCGTGGTTGTCGGCCGTGACCAATCAGCATTATTGGTGCCAAATTTAAACACCGCTCTGCTGATTGGTCGAGGCCGGCGACCAATCAGCGATTTTGGCGCCAAATTTAAACCCCGCTCTGCATCGCTCTGCTGATTGGTCGCGGTCGGCGGCCGCGACCAGTCAGCAGTATTGGCGCCAAATTTAAACACCGCTCTGCTGATTGGTCGCGACTAATCAGCGATTTTGGTGCCAAATTTAAACACGCTCTCCAGTCCTCACTAACACGGTTCACTGATTGGTCGCGGCCGCCGCCCGCGACCAATCATCGATATTGCCGCCAAATTTAAACACCGCTTTGCTGATTGGTCGTGGTTGCCGAACGCGACCAATCAGCGATTTTGGCGCCAAATTTAAACACAGTTCTGCTGATTGCACCCGGTCGGCCGCATACCTATTCTAGAATACCCGATGCATTAGAATCGGGCCACCATCTAGTATGTTAATAAACGGCTGCTGTGGCCAATTTAATCCAACATATAATGAGTGGTGTGTTTATTTTATAGGGGGTCAGTTAGTTATGGGAGGGATATATTTAACCCCATGACTCGCAGATACCCACTGTCATGTCATCTTCAACTTGCTAACTGTTCACAATAATAGCAAATTTGACTAGGGGTGCCACTGTATATCCTGCAGATCCCACTATCGTCCACCTAGCATCACACTGCCATTGCTTGCCATATACTGATCAATACCTGGCTAGATCCCTATAATATATACAGCAGGACTCCTAAGTATTCATAATATCTGGACTTGAACAATTTGTGTTTTTTTTTTAACTTGTCCCTATATTTCAATCTATAATGCCTCCTGTTCCCACATGCACTTCAATCCCTCTGCACATTTATGATTTTTCTTAGTAGTAATGTCCATTTCTTTACTTTTGTGTTGATAATAAAAATAAAACTTTCAAATTGGAAAAGCAAAACATTTAGCAATATGTGGGATAATAATTTTAATTTATTCAGAGCAATCATATTCAGTTTTAAACAAAAATATTTTTCTTACCGTGACAATGTACGTGTTATCCAGGGAAAACCTCCAACAGAAGGAACAGAATCCTCCATTAAGGGATGTAACTTTACAAAATTGAGCACGTCATCAGGGAGACTACGAGAAGAGTTGTAGGGCATGGAAGGACGAACACAGCAACCTGGGCTGCAGAGCAATTCATGAAGCAAAGAAAATAATATAATAGAAAAATATTAGCTTTGTAACTAAAGATCTAAAATAAATGCAAATTAAATTCTAAAGATGGAATAACAAATATTTGGTACAGCATATTTTAGTGGTGCACAACATTTTTTGGTCACATTGATAGTTTGCACCAACCCCAGGGGCCACAATTAAACCTCAAACATCAAAGCAGAAATATCTTATAGGTGCTGATTCCATTTTCAGAACTCCAACCTATTTGGAGGGTGGAGGTCCATTTTTCTCCCACACACATTCAGAAAGGAAGAAGCCATGGATTCAGCTTTCTCCATTACAGTTTGTGCAGGGGCGGCAGGCGGGACATTTGCCCCGGGCACAGCCAGCAATGGGGCACCATAAAGATGCGGCAGTCCAAGGTGTCTCACCGGCAACTGCATTTTGCCACCCCCCTGTAGTGGGTGTTGGCCATTCTCTGAGCTGGCTGTCAACATGACAGCCGACTCAGATAAGGTGCGGCGCACCAGCTCCCAGTTATCAATTGTACTTGCGTCTTTCAGGTGCAAGTACAATTGCAGCTCTGACTGCTGCCACTTCTGGGTCAGGGTGACATCAGCAGCGTGATCAGGTCATGTGATCACACTGCTGACGTCACTCCTCGACACTGCGAAGATTTATTGTAATTAGAGGAAGGGGGTAAGAAATGTGAGTACACAGTATGGGGAGAGAGTGTGGGGGAATGTATGCGGACACAGTATGGGGATCGAGGTGGAGGGGTGCATATACAGTATGGGGAGTGAAGGGGGAGTGAATGTGGACACCATATGGGGAGCAAACGGGGGAAGAAATTTGAGGACACAGTAAGGAGCGCGAGTGGGGGATGGGTGCGGGCACAGTATGGGAAGCGAGGGGTCAGGATGGGTGTGGAGACAGTGTGGGGAGCGAGGGAGGGATGGGTGCGAACACAGTATGGGGAGTGAAGGGGGAATGTATGTTGACAAAGTATGAGGAGTGAGGGGGGTGGGTGTGGACAAAGTATGGGGAGCGAGGGAGGATGGGTGCGAACACAGTATGGAGAGAAGGGGGGTGAGTGCAGAAACAGGAAGAGCAGCTAGAATTAGGCAGAGCAGGTAGTCGGCGCGTGACTGTAAGTGTGCAAATTGCATATGAATGACTGGTCACATGAGGACTACTCAAACCGCTTGAAAGGGGCGCCAAACTGAATTCTTGCCATGGATGCCGGAAAACCTAGATACACCTCTGGTTTATGAGAGATTCTGACATAGTGTTTCCATTCTCCCATAATCTGCAAAGATTATGGCAGCACTCCGATATGGCCACTTCTTTACTTCATCTACTCCTCACCTAGATAATGACATATTCCAATAAAAGGAATATGTAAAAGGAATATGTAAGCAGGTTTTTCTATGCAATCTGTAATCTGACAGCAGCATAATGTAGCTGTAGACACCATGATTACAGTGATGTATCGCTTAAGCTTACTGGGTGCAGCAGTTGCGACAGAATCACAGTTTTCTCTGCTGCAGAACTAGCAGAGCTCGGAATGCTGAGCCATGGGTAACCCCACCCACAACACTGACTGGTTACTTTCTGTGCACATAGTATATTGACAGAAGGCTGATAATCAGTGGCAGCGTGATTGCACTAGGATGCACGAGACCAGTTGTCCTATAGTGATAATCTCCTGCTGATAAAAAACTGATTATATTAAAACAGAAAAACACAGCCTACTGACACATTGCTGGAATCAGGGTCTCTTCCCTTACATCATGATGCTCTCAGATTCCATAATAAAAACCTGCTGACAGATTCCCTTTAAGGCTATGTTCACACAGCAGTATTTTGGTCAGTATTTCACATCAGTATTTGTAAACCAAAACCAGTAGAGAAACAATCAAGAAAAAGTATAATAGAAACACGTCACCACTTCTGCATTTTTCCCCTTCTCCTGGTTTTGCCTTACAAATATGGATGGAAAATACTCATTAACGCCTCAACTCCAACTCCCTAACATGGAAAATACAAGCAAGCAGCCACCAGACACTGTCAGGCTGCTTCTAGATAGTTAAGGGCCGCACAGAAATGTGTCAAATGCTGCAGGTTGTGCACTCACGGTATATTTTGTATATTTTTTTGCTTACCTTTTAACTAAAAAAAATGTCAGTGAAGTGATTAAAAGTGTCATCCTGCTGTACAGAATGATTAAGAGTACTTTGCAGATGAATTAGGTTTTTGTGGTACACTAAAACCCTATATGAGTACCTGCACATGACGTCTTTTTCAGTTGTATCCGCTCCAAAACCCACCTGAAAAAGAAGCCTGAAAACGCTGAAAAGAATGAACACTTGCATTTCTATGTAGAAACGACTTGACGTTCATATTTTCAGGCTCTTGAGCATCATTTAACGGCTTTAGATTAAGACACCAAGTGATTAAAAGCAGTGATCCGACTATTCTTTTTTTTTTTTGAGCATTTTTGCTTTTAAACACCCACAGCAGTTTCGTCATTGTTGAATGGAATTTTAAAAAAAAGTCCAGAAAACGTCTGGAAAAAAAAATGCCCCAAAAACATTGGAAAAACCCTAAATAAATAAAATGAATTTAATGAACAATAAACCTGTGTTTACTTTCAAGCACAATGTTATAATTTATACGTAATTATGACCAATATGGAACATTCCCAGTACATGTATAAGTACACTGTATTGCTTATCATGCACTGCTCCAATTGCTATCTATGGTAAAATTGCATTCACACATTTAGCAGACATCTCTACCACCTTAGGCCGCTACTGACAGTTCTCCATGCTCCAGTGCAATGTCTTGGCAGTAGTAAAATGGCCACTGCAGAAAACCCAGCAGGTTGGCAAAAAGTGTTAGCAAATGTATCTTCTTTTTATCAGTGGTTTAGTGTTCGTACCTTTATTATTGAGAGGAAAGTTATCCAAAAAAATGAATCATCTGATCATGCACAAGGTTACACCAGGAGATCAGGGCTGTCTGACATTATATGTCTCACACACTGAGAAACCTGCTCTGAGCAATGATGGGTGTTCTTCTTTCCCTTGGTTGCTGCCTGCTTATGATTGAGCAATGTCATACAGTGGTGGCCAAAAGTATTGGCACCCCTGCAATTCTGTCAGATAATACTCAGTTTCTTCCTGAAAATGATTGCAATCACAAATTCTTTGGTATTATTTTCTTCATTTAATTTGCTTGCAAGGAAAAAACACAAAAGAGAATGAAGCAAAAATCAAATCATTGATCATTTCACACAAAACTCCAAAAATGGGCCACACAAAAGTATTGGCACCCTCAGCCTAATACTTGGTTGCACAACCTTTAGCCAAAATAACTGCGAACAACCGCTTCCGGTAACCATCAATGAGTTTCTTACAATGCTCTGCTGGAATTGTAGACCATTCTTCTTTGGCAAACTGCTCCAGGTCCCTGATATTTGAAGGGTGCCTTCTCCAAACTGCCATTTTGAGATCTCTCCACAGGTGTTCTATGGGATTCAGGTATGGACTCATTGCTGGCCACCTTAGAAGTCTCCAGTGCTTTCTCTCAAACCATTTTATAGTGCTTTTGGAAGTGTGTTTTGGGTCTTTGTCCTGCTGGAAGACCCATGACCTCTGAGGGAGACCCAGCTTTCTCACACTGGGCCCTACATTATGCTGCAAAATTTGTTGGTAGTCTTCAGACTTCACAATGCCATGCACACGGTCAAGCAGTCCAGTGCCAGAGGCAGCAAAGCAACCCCAAAACATCAGGGAACCTCCGCCATGTTTGACTGTAGGGACCGTGTTCTTTTCTTTGAATTCCTCTTTTTTCTTGCATTGAAATCTCTCGTCAATTTTTCTTTTCTGTCTACATCTAGGGAGTTAAGCCACAGTGCCATGGGCTTTAAACTTCTTGATGACACTGCGTACGGAAGACACAGGAACATTCAGGTCTTTGGAGATGGACTTGTAGTCTTGAGATTGCTCATGCTTCATCACAATTTGGTTTCTCAAGTCCTCAGACAGTTCTTTGGTCTTCTTTCTTTTCTCCATGCTCAATGTGGTACACTCAAGGACACAGGACAGAGGTTGAGTCAACTTTAATCCATGTTAACTGGCTGCAAGTGTGATTTAGTTATTGCCAACACCTGTTAGGTGCCACAGGTAAGTTACAGGTGCTGTTAATTACACGAATTAGAGAAGCATCACATGATTTTTCAAACAGTGCCAATACTTTTGTCCACCCCCTTTTTTAGGTTTGGTGTGGAATTGTATCCAATTTGGCTTTAGGACAATTCTTTTTGTGTTTTTTCATTGAAGAAAAATTAAATGAAGATAATAATACAAAAGAATTTGTGATTGCAATCATTTTCAGGAAGAAACTGAGTATTATCTGACAGAATTGCAGGGGTGCCAATACTTTTGGCCACCACTGTATAGGAAGCAGAAGTACACGCCCCCAGTGAAACCTATCTGATAATACCCATTTGGACTTAACAAAAATTAACTCATTAAATGCCAAATATTTTGATTGTTGATATTTCTGCAATAGAGAATTCGAAATAAAAAAATAAATAAAATGTTTTCTTACACTCTGCAGCCACTATTACATTGTGCGTCCAGTTAAATATGAAAAATGTTGTGTAAGGTCCTCTTTAATGTCATTACTTTGTAGGTAAATACGTTGCAAATGCTACTTGACTGAACATAAACACAAAGGGGTTTCTTTTGTTTTCTAAATACCGATCATAAATAATGGTGTTCAGTCTTTATTACTAGGGAAAGACTGGTCCTTATATGATTGCACTTGAAATGTCAATGTAGGCCAGCAACTCTGCATCATATAAAACAATTATTTATTGGTATACATTTCACAGTCATTGGCCCCACTGTTTTTCTCTGCCTCATGTTTGAAGAAAGCACAATCTGATCTGCAATACTATTCTGCTCATCTAAACAAGAATTTAGAGCGGCTTTCCACTAAATTGATATTGAAGACCTATCCTCTGAACAGGTGATCAATATCAGATTTATGGGGAACGACACCTGGCACCCCCACCAATCAGCTGTTATACATCAAGGGATGAATTGTTACAACCAACTACACGTATAACCAATGACAATCAGGTAAGATGTATTACCTCTTCCCCCACGCTCAATGGAGGGAAATGATGGATATGTTTAAAAGATATTGGCCGATTTTATAGTCAGATGTCATTATAAGAAGATCTATTACATCAACTCCCTCCACCACTTCATTATGTTCTAAAATTCTAAAGGATTTCTTTGTACATAGTCATTATATTCCACCAGCTCTGGAACCATTGTTTGGATCTTGTGGCACAAAATGGGGATGTTTCCCAAGTGCATACAGTAGCACTTGTTCTTAGGTTGATAGAGCTTTCGAATTTTGTCATTCAACAAGTTCTAAAACTTTTCAGATAGTTCATCATATAAACTGCTGTTCAACTGGAATTATTTACATGGCTACATGCCCATGTAAATTGATTTATGCTGGCTTAACATCAAGCAAATTTCGTGTTAGAATCTTAGAACATATACGGGATATTAAGAACGCCATGAGAGTTCAGGAATTTGACAAATTGGTTAAATTAAATCCTATTCTGAAGTATTTTAGGGAACATCATAATGGAAATTTGCGTCTTTAACAATTTAAAAGAGTTGGCAAAGAACATGTAGATGCAAGAGGTTTCTAGAAAGAATGTAAGTGGATAACACTTGTTGTTCATAGTTTTAACACCAATCGATTTTTATTGGTTGGTATCAGATTTGATACAAAAATAAAAAGTTATACAATCTTTCAATTTCACTCACTTATCAGCTGCTAAAAATTACCAATGGTTGATTTTATTTTCCAGCCTCTCTTATTTCACTTCTTTTTTTTTTCCCTTCACTTTTTCACCTTCTTTTGTCATACTTAATATCACTTTGTGTGCAATGATTAGTAATTTTTTTTATTTTTTATTGTTTTATCTTTAGGTATTCAGTATCCATATTTTTATTATATAGATTATTATATCACTTATATGAAGTATATATTCTTTTTTATTTTTGATTATTGTGATCTTGCTCTGACTGATAATCTCTCACAATACCAGCAGATGGTGATATATATGGCTATTATATCGCCATCTGCTGGTATTGTGAGAAATTATCACTCAGAACAATTTGATCAAGTTGATGCATATATACATATATATATATATATATATATATATATATATATATGTATATATATATATATATATATATATATATATATATATATATATATATATATATATATATATATGAAGGGGTACCCAAAGAAACCGATAATTACTTATTTAATTTTTTTATTCAAGATAATATCTTGAAAACATTAATCCCCTTCAAAATACTGCCCACTAGATGATATGTATATGTTCCAACGATTTTTCCACTGTTCCAAACATTTTTTACATTTTTCTCAACTAATGCTGTTAAGTGCCTCTAACTATATATTCCTCCTGGTATTAATTATATTTATATATCAATTATCATTAAAGAGGTTGTCCACTACTACAGAGAATGCCTCCATCGATTTAAAAGGTGGAAATAAGACTTTTTGTAAATACCTCCCGTGGTCATTGTTGCCTGTGAACGGCGCTATTGCTGACCGCTCACTAGGCATCGTTTGACCCAGTGACGCGCTCCCCCCTGATTGATGGGCAGTGGGCGGGGTTTCACTGCACGTCACAGCCCAATATCCACCACTCTTTTTCTCTCTCCTCTGCATTCATTGGGAAAGCACGGGCTGGATACTGGGCTGTGATGTGCAGTCAAGCCCCGTCCACAGCCCATCAATCAGGGGGAGCGTGGGGGTCACATGATGCCTGGTGTGCGGTCAGCAATAGCGCCGCTCACAGGCAACAATGACCAAGGAAGGTATTTACAAAAAATCTTATTTCCACCTTTCAAATCGACGGGGGCATTCTCTATAGTAATGGACAACCTCTTTAACTTATTGTGACGAATTGCTCACTTTTTAATTGCTGTTTACCTTAATTATAATTCCTGTCAACATTCCATGTACTTGTTGGGACACTCAGCATCTGGGGTGTGTGCATGTCTGGCCGTGTTGTCACTCTCCCCCACTTCATCTCTGGCATCATCATGTTACTCAGACATGCGCATTTCGACTTCCAGGACGCCAATGGCGGTGTTGGACATGGTGATGGGGGGCAGACATGAGCCAATTATGAAACCCAGCGCTCATTAGTGAGTGTACACTATAAAGTGCACGGAGGACATTGCCCCAGTACCTTCTGGCGAAACTACATGTGAAACGTGCGTCAGGGTACTGGGCAATGATGGTCACTAGGGTCCAAATACGATGGCATGTGGTGGGTACTATACTAATCATTAACCTGACCCTGATAGCATAGACTATGTCTGCTTTAAGATTTTTTCTATATTTGTAGATGAATATATGTTGTTAAATTATCTACAACATAGCTGCCATGACAGCCGGGGGTCTTCTGAAGACCTCCGTGTTTGTCTGATGATTCACCTGTGAAAGCAAGCCTTTAGCCGGCGTTTATAGGAGATTGTGATTTTCACTATACAGTCATGGCCAAAAGTACTGAGAATGAGACAAATAGTACTTTTTCCAAAGTTTACTGCTTCATTTTTTGTAATGGCAATTTGCATATACTCCTGAATGTCAAAGAGTGATCAGCTTAACAGCAATTACTGGACTTGCAAAGTCAATATTTGCCCAGAAAATGAACTTTAACCCCCAAAACACATTTCAACATCATTGCAGTCCTGCCTTAAAAGGAGGAGCTAACATCGTTTTAGTGATTGATCCATTAACACAGGTGTGGGTGTTGATGAGGACAGGGCTGGCGATCAATCAGTCATGATTAAGTAAGAATGACATCACTGGACACTTTAAAAGGAGGCTGGTTCTTGGTATCATTGTTTCTCTTCAGTTAACCATGGTTATCTCTAAAGAAACACGTGCAGCCATCATTGCACTGCACAAAAATGGCCTAACAGGGAAGAGTATTTCAGCTACAAAGATTGCACCTCAGTCAACAATCTATCGCATCATCAAGAACTTCAAAGAGAGAGCTTCCATTGTTGTCAAAAAGGCTCCAGGGCGCCCAAGAAAGACCAGCAAGCTCCAGGACCATATCTTAAAACTGTTTCAGCTGCGGGATCGGACTACCAGCAGTGCCGAGCTTGCTCAGGAATGGCAGCAGGCTGGTGTGAGTGCTTCTGCACGCACTGTGAGGCGGAGACTCTTTGAGCAAGGGCTGGTTTCAAGGAGGGCAGCAAAGAAGCCACTTCTCTCCAGGAAAAACATCAGGGACCGACTGATATTCTGCAAAAGGTACAGGGAGTGGACTGCTGAGGACTGGGGCAAAGTCATTTTCTCTGATGAATCCCCTTTTCGATTGTTTGGGACATCTGGAAAACAGCTTATTCGGAGAAGAAGAGGTGAGCGCTACCACCAGTCTTGTCTCATGCCAACTGTAAAGCATCCTGAAACCATTCATGTGTGGGGTTGCTTCTCAGCCAAGGGAATCGGCTCACTCACAGTCTTGCCTAAAAACACAGCCATGAATAAAGAATGGTACCAGAATGTCCTCCAAGAGCAACTTCTCCCAACCGTCCAAGAGCAGTTTGGCGCCCAACAATGCCTTTTCCAGCATGATGGAGCACCTTGCCATAAAGCAAAGGTGATAACTAAATGGCTCATGGAACAAAACATAGAGATTTTGGGTCCATGGCCTGGAAACTCCCCAGATCTTAATCCCATTGAGAACTTGTGGTCAATCATCAAGAGACGGGTGGACAAACAAAAACCAACAAATTCTGGCAAAATGCAAGCATTGATTATGCAAGAATGGACTGCTATCAGTCAGGATTTGGTCCAAAAGTTGATTGAGAGCATGCCAGGGAGAATTACAGAGGTCTTGAAGAAGAAGGGGTAACACTGCAAATATTGACTTGCTGCATTAACTCATTCTAACTGTCAATATAACCTATTGGTACTCATAATATGATTGCAATTATATTTATGTATGTGATATAAACATCAGACAAACAATAATAAAAACCAGAGGCCAGCAGATCATGTGAAAATATAATTTTGGTGTCATTCTCAAAACTTTTGGCCATGACTGTACATAGCAGCGCTGAAGTACTGGTATGTATAGCAAAAGTGATCAGATGATCGTAGCTTCAAGTCCACTAAGGGGACTATTAAATACAGTAAAAAGTTTAAAAAAGTTTAAACAAATATAAAGAATATTCAAATCACCCCCATTTTGCACAATTAAAAGTAAAACAAAAAAATACACATATGTGGTTTTGCTACGTTTGTAAAAGTCTTATGTATCAAAATATAAAGTAAATTAATCCGATCAGTAAATGGCATAACGATAAAAAAAATCGAAATGTCAGAATAACGTTTTTTTTTTTGCTGACGCATCATTGCGATAAAATGCAATAACAGGCAATCAAATCATCTTATCTACCCCAAAATAGTCAGCTCAGGGAACAAAAAACAATCCATCAAACAGCACTATATCCCAAAGATTCAAAGTGTTACGGGTCTCGGAAAATGGTGACACAAGCAATTTTTTATTTCTTTTTCAAATTTCCAAATTTTTTATGACCACTTAAATAAAAAGAAACTATGCATGTTTGGTATCTGTGTAATCGTACTAATCTGAATCATATTACCTGTTCAGTTTTACCATTTAGTAAACATGGTAAATAAAAAAAAGGAAATAAAAAATTTGAAATTGCACTTTTTCTAATTTCAACGCACTTGGATTTTTTTCCCCGTTTTCCAGTGTATCACATGATAAAATTAATGATTTCATTCAAAAATACAACTCGTCTCGCAAAAAACAAGCCCCATATGGCTATGTGGATGGAAAAATAAAAAAGTTATGGTTCTTGTAAGAAGGGGAGGAAGAAATAAAAACTAAGAAAAAAGGTAGATCGCCCGGGGGTGAAGTGGTTAAGGAATCATGCTTTATGCTAACAACACTTATCCTTATCAGGGTATTAGGAAAGGAGGAAGACTTCTTAACAGGAATTGAAATTTGCAATTCAACATTTTCTTTTGATATTCTACTCACCGTGGCTTTGGGACTAACTCCTCTGGAACAGGCGTCCATACTGAATCTGGAGTGCGCTGCTCTTTAAACCGACCCGAGAATATCAAAGCCACTTGTTCCATGTCAAATACACAGACGGCAGAGCCCTGTATACTGGAAAAAGGCCAATAGCACACAATCAGTAATTAGTAAACAACCACCATAGGGCCTTCCAGATTTATTTGTAAATCAGCTTGTGTAACGTGCAGATTGTGATGCGGATTCACTGCAGATTTCACTCTGGCTACATTGAAATCTGTCATGAAAACTCTATATTCTATTGGGTATTGGACTTAAAGAGGACCTTTCACCAATTTTTTCATGATGAACTGGACGCACCATGTAATTAAGGCTGCAGAGTGGAATAAAAGACCTTATAACAAAAAAACAATGATGGCGCTTCTTACTAACTGCTCATAAGCAGTGCCTACCCTACTGCTGCAGCTGCACTAGTGCAGATAAATATAAAGGTTCCAGTCTAGAAATGGTTAATTGAGGCAACTATATAAGCCAGCCACACTTAGCCCTTAGCAGTCCTTGAGGAAGGACACTATGTTTCCAAAATGTGTTGATTGTATTTTGATTCATCTTTCCATCTTGTGATCCGCAGTTTCTCGGTGACGTCATCTTGGAACCACGCCCTGGAACTTGTCTGTGGATCGCACTTCGTAGTCATCTCAGTGAGTGCTGCCAGCCGGAACGCTCCACGGCTTAGATTTCATTATTTCATCTTGATCTTTTCGGGACATTTCCTATTGGATGTCACCACCCTCTATTTCGCCTTCAGGACAACAGGTTTTTTATTTATAGCGGCGGGTGTATACTTGATTGTATGGTTTATGTATGAGCCAATGGACAACCATATTAAGTATAATTCTTTATGTGCACTATTTATGTAAAGGTAAGTTTTGAATGGTTATTTAGTACTATCTGTGTACAGATTGTGAGGTTTTTGTATTTTAGGAATTTTTTATTTAATTTTGCCTATTGGAAAATGTGCAAGTAACTATTTTCTTTTTAGAGTGGAATAAAATCTACTGAAGATAAACTACAAAGCTCAGAAGTGTGGAGAAATTAACTCCAGTTAATATTTCCACAATTTGGTGCTATGTAATATATCTGCAGTGCTTATTTAGGCAGCACACTCTGGCTGGCAGGATCTGTGGACTCAGGTCATGTGACCCTATGCAGTTCCTTCTGCACTTCTACATTGTTTCCTGCTTACGATTGGTCACTATCATACAGGGAGCAGAAGTACATGCCCCCAGTGAAGTGAACACTATCTAATAACATCCACTCGGACTTACCTAAAGTTGACTCATTAGGTGCCAAATACAATGGGTACAGAAAGTATTCAGACCCCTTTAAATTTTTCACTCTTTGCTTCATTTACGCCATTTGGTAAATTCTAAAAAGTTCATTTTTTTTCTCATTAAATTACACTCCGCACCCCATCTTGACTGAAAAAAAGCCAGAAATGTAGAAATTTTTGCAAATTTATTAAAAAAAGAAAAACTGAAATATCACATGGTCATAAGTATTCAGACCCTTTGCTCAGACACTCATTCAGGCCCTTTTCTCAGACACTCATATTTAAGTCACATGCTGTCCATTTCCTTGTGATCCTCCTTGAGATGGTTCTACTCCTTCATTGGAGTCCAGCTGTGTTTAATTAAACTGATAGGACTTGATTTGGAAAAGCACACACCTGTCTATATAAGACCTCACCGCTCACAGTGCCCAAGGAGCTCAGAGACAGAATTGTGGCAAGGCACAGATCTAGCCAAGGTTACAAAAGAATTTCTGCATTACACAAGGTTCCTAAGAGGACAGTGGCCTCCATAATCCTTAAATGGAAGAAGTTTGGGACCACCAGAAGTCTTCCTAGACCTGGCCGTCCAGCCAAACTGAGCAATCGTGGGAGAAGAGCCTTGGTGAGAGAGGTAAAGAAGAACCCCAAGATCACTGTGGCTGAGCTCCAGAGATGCAGTAGGGAGATGGGAGAAATTTCCACAAAGTCAACTATCACTGCAGCCCTCCACCAGTCGAGCCTCTCTTCAGTGCAAGACATATGAAAGCCCGAACAGAGTCTGCTCAAAAACACATGAAGGACTCCTAGACTATGAGAAATAAGATTCTCTGGTCTGATGAGAGGAAGATAGAACTTTTTGGTGAAAATTCTAAGCGGTATGTGTGGAGAAAACCAGGCACTGCTCATCACCTGCCCAATACAATCCCAACAGTGAAACATGGTGGTGGCAGCATCATGCTATGGGGGTGTTTTTCAGCTGCAGGGACAGGACAACTGGTGGCAATTGTAGGAAACATGAATGCGGCCAAGTACAGAGATATCCTGGATGAAAACCTCTTCCAGAGTGCTCTGGACCTCAGACTTGGCCGAAGGCTCACCTTCCAACAAGACAATGACCCTAAGCACACAGTTAAAATAACAAAGGAGTGGCTTCAGAACAACTCTGTGACCATTCTTGACTGGCCCAGCCAGAGCCCTGACCTAAACCCAATTGAGCATCTCTGGGAGAGACCTGAAAATGGCTGTCCACCAAAGCTCACCATCCAACCTGACAGAACTGGAGAGGATCTGCAAGGAAGAATGGCAGAGGATCCCCAAATCTAGGTGTGAAAAACTAGCTGCATCATTCCCAAGAAGACTCACGGCTGTACTATCTCAAAAGGGTGGTTCTACTCAATACTGAGCAAAGGGTCTGAATACTTATGACCATGTGATATTTCAGTTTTTCTTTTTTAATAAATTTGCAAAAATTTCTACATTTCTATTTTTTTTCCAGTCAAGAAGGGGTGCAGAGTGTACTTTAATGTGAAAAAAATAGCTTTTTAGAATTTACCAAATGGCTGCAATGAAACAAAAAGTGAAAAATTTAAAGGGGTCTGAATACTTTCCATACCCACTGTATGTAATTGCTAATATCTCTACAATAGAGACGAGAAATCAAAAAAGAGAAAAAAATATGTTTTATTCCGCTCTGTAGCCACTATTACATTGTGTGTCCAGTTCAACCTGAATAATTTGGTGAAAGGTCCTCTCAGCTCTCCAGGCACAAATAGGTTGAAAATCCTAATGCACAACATTTTTCCCAATAATATGTAACATATTAATAAAACACCATTCACTGCATATTTAACCTTTCCATGAATACAATGGCTTGATCAGGGGTTCATGCCATCAACTCGAAGTAACATCAGCGGAGCAGGCAAAAACGGACACTGAGAGCATCGGTGGAAACTCAGTGTTGGGCCCAGGGAGGAGGAGTGTAGCTCAGTTTTTTTCTTTTAAACTGTGCCAGGGAAGAGAGATTTCTAAAAGCAAAGAACCTTTTAATGGTCGAATAATATAATATGTTCTTATGTCAATTGGAGGCAGTTTTCTGTATTCTATAGTAGTATTAGATTTAACATTTTATTAGGATTTGATTGGTCATTTTTATTCTGTTGCAGACTGAAATGCATAAGCAAGCTCCATTTTTCTTGTATGTTAAAGTTTGTCTTGTTTTTTTTAACACATATAATTAACAACAACCCCAATATATATAGAGCAAAAATTAACTACATGTCCCAAGTTAAAAATTGCCAAAGCTTTATTAAGACATATAGGGGACAAAAATTACACAAAGTAAAAACAGAAAGACACACCACAGATGAACAAATAGGTGGAACACCTGGACCTATATAATGTAGATATAGTTACTGTTGTACAGCTTCTGGATACCCACAGTTGCAGTAGAAACTTCACAGAGAAGATTACATAGGAAAACAAGCTTTTACTTCTCAGAACATGAGGTAAAGGAAAAAACGCACAGTCACACAGTACTGCACCAGGAAGTAAGTGCAAAACAGAAAATACAAGAGAGACTTTTTTTCTTTTTACAATACAGTAAACAAGGAAACTTTACACAACATCGACATCTACTGTCAGATCAGCATAAAGTCCTCTTTCACACAAACAAAGAAGTCCACAACTGTTGCATATACCAACACCCTTTCTCAACCGTAAGGACTTATTCAGTCAAACCCAATTTCTTCATTAGTCTCTGATGTTTTTCAGCATTCAATGCCTTTTTGAAAATGTCTGCTGTCATATCTTCAGTTGAACAATATTCTAATTTCAGGATTCCTTGTTCCTGATGGTCCCTCAAGAAATGATACTTCACATCAATGTGTTTGGTTCTTGGGTTAACTTTTTCCATCTGAGCAAGAACAAGACATCCCGGATTGTCCTCATTTATTTTTGTTGGTTCCAACTGTGCTTGTCCTAGGTCTGTTAGCAATTGTCTTAACCATAGAACTTCTTGACTCGCATGTGCTGCTGCAAAATATTCTGCTTCTGTTGATGACAGCGTTACTATTGATTGTTTTTTACTAGTCCAACTAATTGGTCCACCTGAGAGAAAGAAAAGATAGCCACTGGTAGATTTTCTGTCAGTTGGATCTCCAGCCCAATCTGCATCAACGTATCCAGTTAAACTGCATTTATCACTTGTAGGTAGTTTCAGTTTAACATTGCTGGTTCCTTTCAAATAACGTATTACTCTCTTCACAGCATTCCAATCCGCTTTATTTGGCTTGGACACTTTTCTACTCAGAATTCCTACTGCTGCTGCAATGTCTGGCCTTGTAACAGTCCCTAGATACAGTAATTTTCCTATCGCCATTCTGTACTCTTCATTATTTGGTAACACATTTTTCTCACTACTCATCTCTTTAAGATAATTAGTTTCCATTGGAGACTTTGCTGGTTTTGCATCCTTCAATCCAAATGTTTCGATTATGTCTTGAATCATGTGATTTTGATTAAGCAGGAAACTTCCATCTTCTTCTCTTTCTATCTGTATTCCAAAGTACTGTTTCACATTTCCCAAGTCTTTGATCTCGAAATGTTGATTCAGGATTTTTAGTATGTCCTCTTTATCCCTTTCTTTTTCAAAACAAACTAAAATATCAACAACATATATGAGTACATAGATCCATTTGTCCATTAGTCTTTTTGTGTACAGGCAAGGATCAGCTTTGCTTCTTTTAAATTTTTCATTTGTGAGCACCTCTGTGATTTTATCATTCCACGCTTTAGCAGCATGTTTTAAACCGTATATACTTTTCTGTAATTTGCAAACCATGTTTGGGTTACTTTCATCTTTGAATCCTGGAGGTTGTTCCATGTAAATATCTTCTGTTAAACTTCCATTCAAAAATGCTGTTTTTACATCCAGATGTTTCAGTTCCATTTGTTTCATTGCTGCAACTGCAAACAAAGTTCTTATTGTAGTATGTTTGACAACTAGAGCAAATGTTTCATCATAGTCTTCTCCATATTTTTCAGAATAACCTTTAGCTACGAGTCTTGCTCGGTATTGTTCAGCTGTGCCATCTGTTCGGTACTTTACTTTAAAAACCCATTTACATCCTATAGCTTTTCTTCCTTCTGGTAATTGTGTTAGTGTCCTTGTTTTTGAGTCATGCATGGATTTTATTCCTATTTCTGTTGCCTCTATCCATTTAAAGGCTTCTTTTTCAGAAAGTCGAGATATGTCTTCCCAAGAGGTAGGTTCATAAATTTTACTTGTACTTGCCTTGTATGAAAGGTGTATTGGTGGTTTTCCTTTGTTTTCTCTTATTGAACGTCTTGGTTCTGTGTCTGTTTGTAGTTGTTTCTCTTCACTTTCAGTATTCTGTTTTTTATTAATTTCAACTTCTTTTTCATCAGATATTCCTTCAGCTATATCATGGCTGTTTTTCTCATTTTTTGTTTCCAGTGAAATCATAGTGTCTTCATTTAGATCCTCAATGAATGTCACACTGTTACTCACCATAACTCTGTCTGTTTTGGGATCTAGGATTCTATATCCTTTGCAATTTTCACTATATCCAACAAATATTCCTTCCATGGACCTATTTTGAAGTTTGGAACGTTTTTCTGTTGGAATGAATACAAAAACTTTACAACCAAAAACTCTTAAATGATTCACACTTGGTTTCATACCTTGCCACAGTTCATATAGGTTTTTTTTTCAGTTTTCTAGAAAAAAGTCGGTTCTGTACATATTGTGGCAAGACGACTCGCTCGGCTCTCCTGGAGGCAGACTCAGGACACACGTTCCCAGGTTTCCTTTCTGCTGGTTTATTATCAGCCATAAATTCATGCAGGTTTCGCAGGAAAAACAAACATGACCCCTCTGGGTTAAACGGAAAAAAACAAAAACAAAGCATAACTGAGTCCAAAGATGAGCGGGTTCCGCCCGCTCTCGGTAGCATAAACTGCACTGCTAAATTCCTTGTGAAAAGCTCTGCAGCTTCCACAATACTGTCTGGAGACTTCCCTCTCCAGACCACACTCCACAGGAAAAAAAACAGGACTGAGCTTTTACACATTGCTCAGCCACACCCTGAGGGGAGGTAGGGGGAATGGCGTCCCGCCCTCTTTGCCATTCCCATAAAACACCCTTTAACAGAGTAAATCTACCAGCATATAACACGCTGGCAGAAAAATAAAGTAGGTCTTAGTTCACACAGGAGAGCATCCTGAGTGACACATACCTCCCCTCACATATAAAACCAGTGACACTGTCACATATTCCCCCCCTCTGCCCAAAGCTGGGGGTTTGGGCACCTTCTGACACCAGGCAGGGAATCCTAGAGAGGGCATCCGCATTCCCATGTAACTTCCCGGGCCTATGCTCCACGTGAAAGTTAAACTCTTGAAGCCCTAGGAACCATCTAGTTACCCTGGCATTTTTACCCCACTTCTCCCTCAACCATCTCAACGGGGCATGGTCTGATACTAATCTAAACTTCCTGCCTAGTAGGTAATATTTCAGTGTATCCACTGCCCATTTTATAGCTAAACACTCTTTCTCTACTATGGCGTAGTTCTTCTCGCAGGAGGACAGCTTTCGGCTTAGATAGAGAATGGGATGTTCTTCCCCATTTATCTCTTGGGAGAGTACAGCCCCTAGACCAACCTCTGAAGCGTCCGTCTGGACCACAAATTCTTTCTTGAAGTCTGGCGCGACCAGGACCGGCTGCTTGCACAGTGTTAGCTTCAACTGTTGAAACGCGGTCTCCGTTTCTTCCGTCCATTTCATTATGGTTGATTTGGGGCCTTTTAGAAGATCCGTTAGTGGCGCGGCAATCATGGTGAAATTCGGGATAAACCGCCGGTAATATACCACCATTCCTAGGAATGCTCTCACCTGCTTCTTCGAGAGTGGTTGCGGCCAGGTTTGAATTGCCTCCACTTTCTTGATTTGCGGCTTTATTTTGCCTCTCCCAACAACATAGCCCAGGTACTTGGCCTCCTCCTTCCCGATGGCACACTTTTTCGGATTTACGGTAAATCCTGCCTTCCTTAGCGCGTCCAGAACGGCCTGTAGTTTAGGTAGGTGACTAGCCCAGTCTGGGCTAAAGACCACAATGTCGTCGAGGTAGGCTGCGGCATACTTCTTATGTGGGGCTACGATCCGATCCATAGCCCTTTGGAAAGTGGCTGGGGCCCCCTGTAGTCCGAACGGCATCCGCGTGTATTGAAAACACCCATCAGGTGTTGAGAAAGCCGTCTTCTCCTTAGCCATCTGGGACATGGGGATCTGCCAGTAGCCCTTCGTCAGGTCGAGAGTGGTGATGTACCTCGCCGGTCCAAGCCTCTCGGTGAGTTCGTCGACGTGGGGCATCAGGTACGCGTCACACTTGGATACCTCATTCAGCCGGCGGTAGTCATTACAAAACCTCCACTCTCCATTGGGTTTCGGCACAAGGACGATTGGGCTCGACCACCCACTCTTTGACTCCTCTATTACTCCGAGGTCTAACATCCTCTTCACCTCGGCCGAGATCACCTCCCGGCGTGCTTCCGGAATCCGATACGGCTTCAGATTCACTCGTACGTGCGGCTCTGTCAGCACATCATGCTCTACCACTTGAGTATGCCCCGGCAACTCTGAGAACAGCTCCCGATTCCGCTGTAGTAATTCTCGACACTGTTGCTTCTGGGCCGATGATAGAGTCTCTGCAATAGTGACCTCCTCCACCTTGCCTTCTGGTGCGGCTCCCAGGCAAGGAGTTTCCACAGGTTCACGGTCCCGCCACGGCTTGAGCAAATTTACATGATATATTTGATGCGGCTTTCTTCGGCCAGGCTGGTGGACTTTATAATTAACCTCGCTGACTTTCTCCACCACCTCGTATGGACCTTGCCATTTGGCGAGGAACTTGCTCTCGACGGTAGGGATCAGCACCAAAACACGGTCCCCGGGCTGGAACTGTCTTAGTCTCGCCGACCGGTTATAGACCCTCGCCTGGGCTTCCTGCGCCTGGAGGAGATGTTCCCTCACGATGGGCATCACCTTTGACATTCTCTCCTGTAACTGGGCGACATGTTCGATGATACTCCGGTGTGGCGTGACTTCAGCTTCCCAAGTTTCCTTGGTGATGTCTAGGAGACCTCTTGGATGCCGCCCATATAGGAGCTCAAATGGAGAGAAGCCAGTGGAGGCTTGAGGAACTTCTCTGACTGAGAAAAGCAGAAATGGGAGCAGGTAGTCCCAGTCTCGCCCATCCTTTTCAACGACCTTCTTGAGCATCGCCTTTAAGGTCTTGTTGAAGCGTTCCACTAGGCCGTCCGTCTGTGGATGATAAACCGAGGTCCGAAGCTGAGTTATCTGAAGGACTCTGCAAAAGCTCCTTCATCACCTTGCTCATGAAGGGGGTTCCTTGGTCTGTCAGAATCTCTTTTGGTAGACCTGTCCGAGCAAAAATATGGACCAGCTCTCGGGCCATACTTTTACTGGACATGTTCCTTAGGGGAACCGCTTCCGGATACCGAGTCGCATAGTCCATGACGACCAGGATATATTGGTGGCCCCGAGCTGATTTAACTAAGGGGCCCACGAGGTCCATGGCAATCCTCTCAAAGGGAACCTCTATCACAGGTAGTGGGACTAAGGGGCTACGGAAGTGGGAGGAGGGAGCGGTTATTTGGCAGGTGGGGCAGGACCTACAATAGTTTTGAACTTCTCGATAACACCCTGGCCAATAAAACCTTCTCAATATCCTCTCCTGAGTTTTCTCGACCCCTAGGTATCCCCCCAGAACATGTGAATGGGCCATATCTAGCACCCGCCATCTGTATGGCCCCGGCACTAACAGCTGTTCCACTATCTCACCGCCCCTCAGTTTGGCCACCCGATATAGCAACTCCCCCTGCACTGCAAAGTGGGGGAATCTGGTGTCGGCCCCAGGCTCTTGGGCAACCCCATTACATACAGTAACCTGGTCGAACTCCCCTTTTAAGGTCAGGTCTCGAACTTGAGCAGTCCCAAAGTTCTCTCTGGACATATCTAATGCAGGGAGGTCGGCCTCCTCGGTCACCGTCTCACCCTCATCACCGACAAGGATGCACAGTGGGAACTCCTCCATCTGAGACTTCGTCGGGGGTTCTTCTTCAAGGACCTGGCTTTTCCCCATGCTACTTAGTCCAGTTCCCTTCCCCCACAAGTCCCAGAATAAGGAAACATCACGGCCCAATATGATGGGATGTATCAGGTCCTTTACTACCCCGACTTCATGGGACTGGGTACCACAGTCTGTCCCCACTGTTACTGTAGCCACGGGATAGTCCTTGGGGTCACCATGGATGCACCGAACGCCCAGGGTTTTGGAAGGGATCAACTGGTGGGGAAGGGATGCTCTGATCAAGGTCACCAGACTCCCGGAGTCCAACAGCCCAAGCACTTTTATTCCATTAATGGACACTGTCCCAAAGTTCTCTCTGGACATATCTTACGCAGGGAGGTCGGCCTCCTCGGTCACCGTCTCACCCTCATCACCGACAAGGATGCACAGTGGGAACTCCTCCATCTGGGGGTTCTTCTTCAAGGACCTGGCTTTTCCCCATGCTACTTAGTCCAGTTCCCTTCCCCCACAAGTCCCAGAATAAGGAAACATCATGGCCCAATATGACGGGATGTATCAGGTCCTTTACTACCCCGACTTCATGGGACTGGGTACCACAGTCTGTCCCCACTGTTACTGTAGCCATGGGATAGTCCTTGGGGTCACCATGGATGCACCGAACGCCCAGGGTTTTGGAAGGGATCAACTGGTGGGGAAGGGATGCTCTGATCAAGGTCACCAGACTCCCGGAGTCCAACAGCCCAAGCACTTTTATTCCATTAATGGACACTGCACACGCCTGCGGCCCCTCGCCAGGTTGACAGTCCACGCTACAGGCTGGATAGGCATAATAGGAGACCCGTCTGCCTAGGTTGCAGTCCATGGGCTCAGGGGATATTTGACACCTGGCGGCTACATGTCCAGGGTTGTGACACCGCCAGCAAACTATATCTTTACCAACTGTTCTAAAGGCACCTTCAGTAGGAGTAGGACGTCCCCCAGTGGTTGCTCTAGACCCCTTCCGTGGTGAACCCGCCCCCTTTTGGGTATCCCAGTAGGGATAAGTGACTGCATCCGGTTTTCCAAGAGATCTCTCGACTACCTGGTACCTCTCTACCAGGCCGATGAAGTCATCTGCGTTCTGGGGATCACCCTGGGCAACCCAGGTCTGTACTGGCTTGGGAAGGGAATGCATGAACCTGTCAATCACCACCCGCTCAACCATCTGGGCCGGAGTGGAGGACTCCGGTTGTAGCCACTTCTGAACAAGATGCAGGAGGTCAAAAATCTGCGAACGAGGGGGTTTGTTGCTAGCATACGCCCAGTGATGAACTCGCTGGGCTCTCACCACCATATTTACTCCCAGACGTGCTAAGATGTCTTTAGTTTGGGATACTCCTTAGCATCTTGCAGCGCCAAGTCAAAATACGCCTTCTGGGGTTCACCCGATAAATATGGCGCCAGAACCTCTGCCCACTGTGCTGGTGGAAGTCTCTCCCGATCAGCCACCCTCTCAAAAACAGTCAGAAATGCTTCTACATCATCCCCAGGGGTCATCTTCTGCATGGCCCGCCTTACCGACTTCCTGACGTAAGAATCATCAGTCGTCCCTGAGGGTGGGGCGGTCGCCCTGCTCTGGATGGCGTCCGCTAAAAGCTGTATCTGCTGTTGCACCTCCTGCTGGTGCTGCTGTTGCGACTTTTGCTGCAACTGGATCTGCTGAAGCAACAGTTTGGTCGTCTCCTGGTGCTGCTGCTGCATGCTCTGCTGGGCCTGCTGCATACTCTGCTGGGACTGCTGCATACTCTGCTGGGACTGCTGCATACTCTGCTGGGCCTGTAGGTGTTGCTGCTGCATGCTCTGCTGGGCCTGGACCAGGTGCTTAACGAGCTCCTCCATACTGCCGGACTTCTCTGGCTGGCTGGCAGCCTTCACCCAGGACATCCACCGGTCTTTGTGGCAGGTACACGTGTTCCTGGAATCCTGCACGCACTCTCACACCACCTGTGGCAAGACGACTCGCTCGACTCTCCTGGAGGCAGACTCAGGACACACGTTCCCAGGTTTCCTTTCTGCTGGTTTATTATCAGCCATAAACTCATGCAGGTTTCGCAGGAAAAACAAACATGACCCCTCTGGGTTAAACGGAAAAAAACAAAAACAAAGTATAACTCAGTCCAAAGATGAGCGGGTTCCGCCCGCTCTCGGTAGCATAAACTGCACTGCTAAAGTCCTTGTGAAAAGCTCTGCAGCTTCCACAATACTGTCTGGAGACTTCCCTCTCCAGACCAAACTCCACAGGAAAAAAAACAGGACTGAGCTTTTACACATTGCTCAGCCACACCCTGAGGGGAGGTAGGGGGAATGGCGTCCCGCCCTCTTTGCCATTCCCATAAAACCGCACACCCTTTAACAGAGTAAATCTACCAGCATATAACACGCTGGCTGAAAAATAAAGTAGGTCTTAGTTCACACAGGAGAGCATCCTGAGTGACACATACCTCCCCTCACATATAAAACCAGTGACACTGTCACAATATGTAGCTGTCATTGCTGCTTCACCCCAATATTTCTCTGATAGTTTGGAATCTGTCAGCATACACCTTATCATTTCAGTCAGAGTTCTGTTTTTCCTTTCTGCTACTCCATTTTGTTCAGGTGTGTAAGGAGCAGTCTTTTGATGCTCTATACCATTTTTTCTTAAGTAGTTTTCTATTTGGAGTCCTGTGAATTCACCTCCATTATCACTTCTAATGACAATTGGCTTCCTCTGAAATTTGTTATTTGACTTTATCACGTAGTCTACTAGTTTATTGAAAACTTCGCTTTTGTTCTTGATCAAGTATGTGACTGTGTATCTTGAGTAGTCATCTATAAAAGTCACCATATATCTATTGCCTCCTGATGTAGTCACTTTCATGGGTCCACATACGTCAGTATGCTCCAAATCAAATGGTCTTGTGCTTTTCGTTTCACTTTCTTTAGGAATAGATATCCTTGTGGCTTTTGATTTTATACAACATTCACATCTTACGGTAATTGAGCAATCAGATATCAATAGATCCTTGGTCAATTCTTTCCTTTGTAGCTCCATTATACTTTCAGGATGTCTGTGTCCTAGACGTCTATGCCACATGTGAATACAATTCTTGTGATCATGTGTACATAACTTCATCTGTTCCTTTAATGTGTCTAGATGATATAATTGTTCATCCACCTTGACATTGGTTATTACCTTGTTTCCTGCTAGGATTGTACACTCATCATCTTTGAATTTTACAGTAAGTCCTTTAGCTGTTAGACGTTTTACAGATAACAATCCTCCTTCTAATCCTGGAACATATAACACATCCTGTACAAGTATTTTTGAATCATGCCCAAACTTGTTAGAACAGTTTAGCATTCCTTGTCCAACACCTTCTGCAGTTATTTTGCTTCCATCTGCAAGATAAATGGCTTCCTTCTTATTTAAATTAAGTTCAGTAAAGAAATTGTTATTATTTGTCATGTGACTTGTTGCTCTTGAGTCAATAAACCAACCCAACGATGATTTCTTATCAGTCACTTTAAATGTGCCATTCTAATTATGTTCACATGAATCAGAAATTGTGTTTTTCACCTTTATGATGTAATTTCTGTTGCTCTGCTTTCCATATACTACAGTCAGTCTTTAAATGTCCTTTTTTCTTACATCTGAAACATTCTCTTGTCTCTTTATTATAGGGTCTTTTTGATTCTGTAGCTTTAAGAGCATTTCCATTATCTTTTTCAGTAGAAGAATCATTTGTTTGTTCTTTCCTTCTTTGATATTCATCTATGAGTCTGGTCTTCACAAACTCTAATGTAATGTCTGTTTCAGGTCTTGTCTCTAGTGCATTTATCAAAGCAGTATATGAATCCGGTAAACTGCACAATAATATTGCTGCTACATGGCTTTCCTTAATATCTTCACCAATTGATCTCAGATGTGATATCACTTCCATAATAGAGAATATATGCTTCTGCATGTCATTCTCTGCACTTAGTCTCATACTGTAAAGCTTTCTTAGCAGAAATAACTTGTGATTTAAGCTGGGTCTTTCATGTAGCTTTCTTAGTGCTTCCCACATTCCCTTTGTTGTATCCTCATTCCTTATGTGGATTAATTGAGCATCATCCACTAATAGGCTGATGGTAGCTCTTGCTTGTCTATTTTTCTTATCCCATGTCTGATTATCCTCATCAGGTCTATCTGTAGTGATTACTTCCCATAAATCATCTTTAGACAATAACATTTCTACTTTGAACTTCTATAACTGATAATTCTCATTATTCAGCTTAGCTACTGTAAGTTTTAGCTCTGTGCTACTTGTCCTCTTTAACTTGTCTTACTTGTTTGGAGAGAATTGTACTGAAGAATTCTTCTGTATTCACCAGGCTCTTTCTGAGAGTTCTGGTGTCCTGTGTGTCTAGGGTCCTCGGTGCCTGGGGTCCTCGGTGCCTGGGGTCCCTCGGTGCCTGGGGTCCCTCGGTGCCTGGGTCCATAACCTGTTGCACAGCTTCTGGATACCCACAGTTGCAGTAGAAACTTCACAGAGCAGATTACATGGGATAACAAGCTTTTACTTCTCAGAACATGAGGTAAAGGGAAAAACGCACAGTCACACAGTACTGCACCAGGAAGTAAGTGCAAAACAGAAAATACAAGAGAGACTTTTTTTCTTTTTACAATACAGTAAACAAAGAAACTTTACACAACATCGCCATTGTAACATTCCTGGCGGCATGCTTGCATGGTGCACCACCTCCCACCATGCAAGACCGCAATCTTACCTGTCCGTCCAGGCTGCACATTTTGTTTCAGTATCTGCTGTGTCCATGTCTCTTGTCTGACTGCTTAGGGCGTCGGCGCAGCTTCTGCCTGTTTCTTATAGTTACTGCGTGCACAGTCCTAATGCGTCCCCAGCCTATTGCTGTGAGTCACTGGATACTTAAACCCCCTCCACCCAGTAGGAGGTGCCTGAGCAACACTTTCACTCAGTTTGTCTTTTGCAACTGAGTTGCCAGGTCCTGTCCTGACTCTAGTCTGTTTCTGCCACCCTGGGCGCTGAGTACCCAGGGCCTCTACCTGTACCTGTGACTTCTAGTCAGTTTCTGCCACCCTGGGGGCTGAGTTCCCAGGCTAGTTCCTGTATCTTGTTCCTGGTTCAGAACCTGTCTGAACAGTGTCCTAGTCCGTTACTTGTTTGTCTCTATGACTGTATCTTCCTTCTTTCCTGCAGTATCTGAACCTGCACCTAACACCAACTCGTTGTCTCTGTACTTCTGTTTGTGAGTCTTGTGTCCAATCGCTACTTCATTGTAAGTACCTTGTGTGTATCTGGTTCTGCTCATTCTGTTTCCCTCCCTCTGTATCTATCTCCTGTGTTCCAGCTATCTTCTTGTGTTTTCCAGTCTGTTCCATGTGAACAGAGCCCTGTCCTGTCTACCACATCTGCGGGTTTTGCTTTGCTCTGCTTGCTCACCGCACCTGCGGTTTTGCTCTGCTTTGCTTGTTCAACGCACCTGCGGTTTTGCTCTGCTTTGCTTGTTCACCGCATCTACGGGTTTTGCTCTGCTTTGCTAGCTCACCGCATCTGCGGGTTTTGCTCTGCTTTGCTAGCTCACCGCATCTGCGGTTTTGCTCTGCTTTGCTTGTTTAAAGCATCTGCGGGTTTTGCTCAAAATGCTTGTTCACCGCATCTGCGGTTTTGCTCTGCTTTGCTACTTCACCGCATCTGCGGGTTTTGCTCTGCTTTTCTAGTTCACCGCATCTGCTAGTTTTGCTCTGCTTTGCTTGTTCACCGCATCTGCGGGTTTTGCTCTGCTTTGCTTGTTCACCGCATCTGCAGTTTTGATCTGCTTTGCTTGTTCACCGCATCTGCGGGTTTTGCTCTGCTTTGCTTGTTTACCGCATCTGCGGGTTTTGCTTTGCTTTGCTTGTTCACCGCATCTGCGGGTTTTGCTCTGCTTTGCTTGTTCACCACATCTGCGGTTTTGCTCTGCTTTGCTTGTTCACCGCATCTGCGGGTTTTGCTCTGCTTTGCTTTTTCAACGCATCTGCGGTTTTGCTCTGCTTTGCTTGTTCACCGCATCTGCGGGTTTTGCTCTGCTTTTCTAGTTCACCGCATCTGCGGGTTTTGCTCTGCTTTGCTTGTTTACCGCATCTGCGGTTTTGCTCTGCTTTGCTTGTTCACCGCATCTGCGGGTTTTGCTCTGCTTTGCTTGTTCACCGCATCTGCGGTTTTGCTCTGCTTTGCTAGTTCACCACATCTGCGGGTTTTGCTCTGCTTTGCTAGTTCATCGCATCTGCGGTTTTGCTCTGCTTTGCTTGTTCACCGCATCTGCGTGTTTTGCTCTGCTTTGCTTGTTCAACGCATCTGCGGTTTTGCTCTGCTTTGCTTGTTCACCGCATCTGCGGGTTTTGCTCTGCTTTGCTTGTTCACCGCATCTGCATTTTTGCTCTGCTTTGCTTGTTTACCGCATCTGCGGGTTTTGCCCTGCTTTGCTTGTTCACCGCATCTGCGGGTTTTGCTCCGCTCTGCTTGTCTACCGCACCTGCGGCTCTGTTCCTGTATCCCAGTCTGTACTGGTCCCTATCCTGCCTACATTTCTACTTGCCAGTACCCGCCTGTCTGCATGTCAGCCGTGCCTCCCTGTGCCCACCTGTTTGCATGCCAGCCGTGCCTGCCAGTGCCCACCTGTCTGCATACCAGCCGTGCCTGTCAATATCCACCTGTCTGCATACCAGCCGTGCCTGCCAGTACCCACCAGTCAATATGCCAGTTTAACCTGCCTGTTCCTGCATTCCCCGGTGTGGGTCAACAACTGTGACCGGGGTCTGACCTGGAGTAGCACCTGGTCCCTCTGCTCGGTTCCTCCCTGGTTCACGGAGTCGACTGAGCCGCCGTGTGACCTTGGTCGGATTGGGTTGATACTTAGTTACGCTCCTCCAGGCACTCCTCGGTTCATGGTACAGTGGGATCACTAATCAAGCTCACGCCAGTCAGTCCGGGCGCGAGCGTAACAGCCATCTACAGTCAGATCAGCATAAAGTACTCCTTCACACAAAGAAGTCCATAACTGTTGCATATATAATATATATCACACAAAGCTCCAACAGGTAGGTGTACAACGTCAGATGTATGATAATCCATTAAATGTAAATAAGTAAACAACGTTAGATACATATATGGTTCACAACATGTAAACAGCAGATATAGATAAAGTAGCACATCCAGTAATCATATACAGGGAGATTAAATATCAATAGTATCCTTGTGGAATCGCCAGTGGCGTACTGCTATGGGGCCCGTGGCCGTAGGGGGCCCGTGGCCAGAGGGGGACCGTGAGCCGGCGGGGCCCCATAGCAGTCGCCCCCCTTCTGCAACCCCCGCTCCGCTGTTTGATTGCCGCCGCCGCCACTGTGTTCAGACATGGCCATGTGCTGTGCGGCTGTGTCTTGTAGTAATGACGGCAGGGGCGACACTGCACCTTTAATTGTGCTTGTGTCGCCCCTGCTGCGACATTACTACAAGACACAGACGTACAGCGCGCTGCGCGCGGCCATGCCTGACCACAGTGCCGACGGGCGGCGGCAATCAAACAGCGGAGCGGGGGGTGCAGGAGGGGGGCCCCGATGGAGGAGGGGCCCTGTTGAAGGGAGGCCCCAAGAGGGTCCCTGTTGAAGGGAGGCCCCGAGGGGGTCCCTGTTGAAGGGAGGCCCCGAGGGGGTCCCTGTTGAAGGGAGACCCCGTGAGGGTCCTTGATGAAAGGAGGCCTTGTGAGCGGCCCTGATGAAGGGAGGGCCCGGGGAGGTCCTTGATAAAGGGAGGCCCCGTGGGGGGCCCTGTTCAAGGGAGACCCTGTGGGGGGCCTTGATGAATGGAGGCCCCAAGGGGGGGCCCTGATGAAGTGCCGCGGTGTCCTCCAGGTGGAGATGCTGGGGAAGCGGTGTGGGCCCAACGGCGGGTGGACCTCTCTGATGGTCCAGGGCCTGCAATGGCCATCAGATAAGCCGGCGGCCCTGCACAGCTGGACCGGACACAGGACAAGGGGCAGGTAAGTGAGGCTTGTCGACAGATTCCCCAATCCCCATATTAAATATATTTCTAATGTGTCTTGTGTGTATGTCAGTGTGTATGACTGTGTAAATATATATATATATATATATATATATATATATTTATGTCTGTTTTATGTGTTTTTAAGAATGTGTTCAAATATGTACGTATCTGTGTGCGTGCATGTCTGCGTACTGTGTGCGTGCATGTCTGCGTACTGTGTGCGTGCATGTCTGCGTACTGTGTGCGTGCGTGCATGTCTGCGTACTGTGTGCGTGCATGTCTGCGTACTGTGTGCGTGCATGTCTGCGTACTGTGTGCGTGCGTGCATGTCTGCGCACTGTGTGCGTGTGTAGCGCCCCGAGGGTTCGGCCGCAACAGGGGTATTGCACCTCTGCCAGAGGTGTGATATTCCACTCCCGGGTAAGGATGGAGTTTGGACCAGGACTCATTTAGCTGCATGCATCACACACACCCCATTTCCGGGGGACAGCTCAACGGTGCTCCCATTAAGACAGTAATGCAGGCACGACAGAATCTGTCCCTGGCTGGAGTGGGGAGGGGGGAGGAAAACCCAGTGATGTAGGAGCAGGAGGGGACGGTTTCTGGGCATAGGCAGGAGCCCATTGGTTGCAAGTCACCTGGGCTCATACACTAGAGGGAGGTATATAAGGTGGGCACCATCTTAGTTCTGGGAGAAGAAGGAGAAGTTCAGAGAGAGAAGGAGTTCAGCCAGAGAGGGCTGACAGGGAGCTGTGGCTCAGTCTGGGCCCAGCTCCACGAGGCAGGCCTGGAGTGGTGGCCAGAACCAGCAGAGAGGACAGATACAGAAAGGAACAGAAAGGAAAGGAAGAAAGGAACAGAACACCCAGAGAGGCCCAGAGACACGAGGGCAGAAGGAACCCCAAAGGCCCAGGAGATTGCGGGTGACGGGTTGGCAGAACAGGGTACCGGATCCCAAGTTGGTGGAGGCGACTAATCCTCAGCCAAGGACCGGCGGTCGTGATCACATCTTGGTGCGACCCCTCACTACACCTACTAGAAAGGCACACCACAAGAGAAGGCCCGCGGGAGCTGGACGAACGTAGTGTCACTGGTGGGGCACGGCCAGAGAAAGGAATAGAAGGGAGTCCTGTGTCACACTCTGGAATTGCCTGGGGGTTGACCGAGCCCCGCATCTGGTGGACGCAGCACGGCTAGGGCAGTCATTGCCGGCGGAATGACTAAGAATATAAAGAACTGTGAGTAAAGAATTTGAACTGCAACCCCACGTCTCTGTGCTTCATCGCCGCGCCAGCACTACTAGTGCTGGGACGCTTGCACCATCACTCCCACCATCAACTATACTGCCCTGGGGCTGCACTCTTCCCGTGGGGAGTCACACTACCTTAGCGACATACATCATCAGCCCCAGCGGTCTGCCCTTGCAGCGGCAGTTCGCACTGACCGCAATCCACGGGTGGCGTAGTCGGACAATTAACCTAGAACCCCCACAAAATACCGCCATTGGCCTGACCACCCTGAGCCACGGGACTGGGTCACCGCCACGGAGACTACAACCCCCCAGAGACCTGGTTCCGGGTAACCCACTACACGTGTACGCTAGGCCCAGGGGGCGAGTCACGTGCATGTCTGCGTACTGTGTGCATGTCTGCGTACTGTGTGCGTGCGTGCATGTCTGCGTACTGTGTGTGTGCACGTCTGCGTACTGTGCATGCATGTCTGCGTACTGTGTGTGTGTGCATGTGTGCGTGTCTGCGTACTTTGTGTGTGCGCGCATGTCTGCGTACTGTGTGTGTGTGTGCATGTTTGCGTACTGTGTGTGTGTGCGCATGTCTGCGTACTGTGTGTGTGTGTGCATGTTTGCGTACTGTGTGTCTGTGCATGCATGTCTGCGTGCTGTGTGCGTGTACGTGCATGTCTGCATACTGTGTTTGTGCGTGTACGTGCATGTCTGCATATGTGAAGGATGAGGGGGCAGGCTGGGCCCTGTGTTGTATACCTACATTTCTCCGCCGTATCTGTGCATCATGAATGGTGTATGTATTAAAGGGGCCACTGAGACTCTTTCGCCCGGGGCCCACGAAAACCTGGAGCCGGCCCTGGTTGAAAGCAATGATGGAGGAGGGAACGTCATGTGACACTCCATTTCCCATCATTGCTCCTCTGCTTCTGACGCAGTGGCGTGATGACACGCCACGCTGTGTCAGACAGTGGAGCTGGCAGCTGCTGTGGTGTTGAGAGAGACGCGCTGCAGAGACTGAAGCAGCGGTAAGTATGTATTTATTTATTTTTGTAAATCAGTGAGTACTGATAATACTGGAGGACTGGGGCTGCATTTTACCCTTTGCTGGGGGCTGCCTTTTACCCTATGGTGGGGGCTGCCTTTAACCCTATGGGGGGCTGCATTATACTGCATACAGAACCATGGGGAGTTTATTATACTGTGTGGAGGACCATGGGGAGTGCATTATACTGTGTGGAGGACCATAGGGAGTGCATTATACTGTGTGGAGGACCATGGGGAGTGCATTATACTGTGTGGAGGACCACGGGGAGTGCATTATACTGTGTGGAGGACCATGTCGAGTGCATTATACTGTGTGGAGGACCATGTCGAGTGCATTATACTATGTGGAGGACCAGGTCAAGCACATTATACTGTGTGTAGGACCATGGGGAGTTCATTATACTGTGTGGAGGACCATGGGGAGTTCATTATACTGTGTGGAGGACCATGGGGAGTTCATTATACTGTGTGGAGGACCATGGGGAGTTCATTATACTGTGTGGAGGACCATGGGGAGTGCATTATACTGTGTGCAGGACCATGGGGAGTACATTATACTGTGAAGGACCATAGGGAGTGCATTATACTGTGTAGAGGACCATGGCGAGTTTATTATACTGTGTGCAGGACCACGGGGAGTTCATTATACTGTGTGCAGGACCACGGGGAGTTCAATATACTGTGTGGAGGACCATGGCGAGTGCATTATACTGTGTGGAGGACCATGTCGAGTGCATTATACTGTGTGGAGGACCATGACGAGTGCATTATACTGTGTGGAGGACCATAGCGAGTGCGTTATACTGTATGGAGGACCATGGGGAGTGCATTATACTCAGTGGAGTGTGGAGAGGTGTGGGGGCCATTATACTCTATGTAGGCCCACTATACTGCATGGAAGGCTGTGTGGGGGTCACAGTTGGGGGATTATACTGTGTTGGGGTCACCATACTTTGCCCTGGGAGTTGAGGTGGGGTACAGTAGGCAGGGCTGTGGAGTCAGTAAGCCAAACCTCCGACTCCTCAATTTCCATGACACCGACTCCAACTGCGACTCCCTCATACATGGCTCATGTTTATGTGATAAATTTACTGTAGCACAGATTCATCTCCGCTAAAAGTCCAGACCCTTAGATCAGGAATAGGACAGACATTTATAGGACATTTCATAACTTTCCCAAATTCTTATGAAAAAAATATTCCACACAAACTGCATTGAACTACTGTACCCAATTTATTATATATTTTAGGAGTCGGTCCATTTTATACCAACTCACACTCTGACTCCGACTCCACAGCCCTGACAGTAGGGTCATTACACTGTGCATGTGGAGGCTAATGAGGAGGAATTCACCATCAGGGTATCATACTGTGTTAAGGGGGACACTTTTTTGTTGGCATCACATTTTATGGGGCTATGAAAGAGGAATCTAGGAGTTCAGCAAGGAAGAAAATTGCTATGCAAAGGCTGGAAAGTTGTGAGATCTGCTCTTCTGTGCCCCCAATAATTATTTACATTTTTTTTTTGGGGGGGGGGGGGGCAATTAGAACTTCTGCTATGGGGCCCCATGATTCCTATGTACGCCCCTGGTAATCGCATATGTTGCAATAAAAAGCCCATACCAGAACTACCTAATATGTACATAATAATATGTAATATGTACATAAGATGAAACCATATTTACCAGCGAGCGTACGTCTGAGGTCCAGGCACCCACCAGACGTGTGCTTTTTATTGCAACATATGCGGTTCCACAAGGAACATCGGGTCGTCATGGCAACATCCGGGAAGCCGCGGCAGACAGCGCTGGAGGCCGGAAGAGGAGATGAGTATTGCGATCACCTCCCCTTGCCCCCACAATGCTGCGACTGATTTCAATCACAGCATTGAGGGGGTAAATGTGCCCAGAGCGGTGTGGGACCGCTCCCTGCACATAGCACCGGGTGTCAGCTGTGACTATCAGATGACACCCGGCAGCGATCGCCCCGCGCCGCTTGTGTACGGGCCCGATCGCCATATGACCTAATAATACGTCATTGGTCCAATCGGCCCAGGTCACTATGACCTACTATTAGGTCACACGTCAGAAAGGGGTTAAAGGAGTTGTCCAACTCTCAGGAATTTTTTATCAAGCGCTGCAGCTTGCCAAACCTTAATACTATGCAATATACAAACTGTTAGGATTCTGCTCTGCTTGCCAGTTTGAGTGGTCATCATGTGACTGCAAGTAAGCAAATCACAAACCTGAACCCTAATAGTATGTAAATTACGCACTGTTAGGATTCTGCAAACTGCAGTGTTTGCCAAATTTTTCCCAAGGGCTGGACAAGCCCTTTCATGATTTATAGGGCTCGCTAAAAAGAGAGTTGTATTGCTTCTAGAAAAGAGCTAGCTTGCATTCTGTTATTAACTGCTCTATTTTGTTAGAAATTTCCCAGTCACAATACGTTCGAGAACAGATTTATATCCCTCAAGATTCATAAAAGGGTTACCTGTTGGCTGGGGTAGAGAAGAGAGCAAGAATAACCGGTTTTCCTTGTAAAGTTAGGATTTCACTGGATGACTGTATTACATTGAAGTAGAAATGAGAGTCTCCAGGGATGGAGCAGTTGAGTCGAGCTTTCAGGAAGGAAGTGAACTGCTTTTCCAAAACACGTTGAGATCCCCCCATATCATTTTTGCATACACGAGCGACACGTGACACAATCACCTGGAGTATTCAGAAATGCAATATTAGTGCATATGCAGTAAGAAAAGAGGAAAAGAGAAGCAATATAGAATGATACATCCAAAATTCATGTGCTTCCACGGGAGGTTTCATACATTAAAGGGAATGTGTCATCAGAAAATAATCTACTAGTTAAATCAAGTTTATCTTTTAAATGTATTTTTTTGGGGGGGCTTAATGTATTATATTAAGCCCTTCACGACAGGGCCAATTTCCGTTTTGTTTTTTCCACCACTTCTCCCGAGAGTCATAACTCTTTTATTTTTCTGTCCACATAGACATATGAGGGCTTGGTTTTTGCGGGATGAGTTTTA
The DNA here is from genome assembly GCF_046119375.1 of Phyllobates terribilis. Taxonomy (NCBI): domain Eukaryota; kingdom Metazoa; phylum Chordata; class Amphibia; order Anura; family Dendrobatidae; genus Phyllobates; species Phyllobates terribilis. The sequence goes on along the minus strand of NW_027362761.1, from coordinate 727,397,846 downwards.
CTTTTGAATGATACCATTGATTTTACCACATAGTATACTGGAAAACGGGAAAAAAATTCCAACTGTAAAGAAATTGTGAAAAAATTGCAATTCTGACATTCTTTTTTGGCTATTGTTTTTACGGTGTACATTTTGTGGTAAAAATTATCTTGCAATATGATTTTTCTCATCAGTACAATTATGGTAATACCAAATATGTTCTGATTTTTTTTCACCACTAAAATAATAAAAAAACTGAAGATTGCAAAAAAAAAAAACTTTTTGGGTTGTGTCGCCATTTTCCGAGACACATATTGTTTTTACCGTTCAGTTAATGGAGCTGTGTGATGGCTTAATTTTTCTGGGATGAGACAACTTTTTTATTTGTACCATTTTGGGATGGATATGACATTGATCGTTTGTTACAGAATTTTTTGCGGAATTGTAGAGACCAGAAAAATATAATTTTGGCGTTCTTGATTTTTTTTTGTTTACAGTGTTTACCGATTAGGTTAATTATTTTTAGATTTTGATATATCGGATTTTTCTGAAAGTGGTGATACACAAATGTGTATTTTTTTTAATTAATGGGGCAAAAGGGGGGGTGTGTGAACATTTATGTTTCTTTACTTTTTTTCAAATTTAAAAAAAATTACTTTTTTTTAAATTTTTTTTTTACTTTTCACTGTTCTTGTTAGCACCCTTAGGGGATTTAAAGCTGCGATCATCTGATCGCTTGTGCTATATACAGCAATGCCACAGAAATGCTACATATAGTAAGAATCACGGTCTCACTTGAAGTCTGACCACAGGCAGCTTTTCAAAGGAGCTCTGTAATGATCAGCACGGGGGTCTTCAGCAGACTTCTGGCTGTCATAGCAACCAATCGATGACCCACGATCTTGTCACGGGCACGCCGATGGGTGCATGGAATGACATGCACCCATGCCGAAGCATGCTAAATGTCGTTCTCAGAGTTTGACAGCGGCATTTAACAGGCTAGCAATCATGGACAGAACGCCGCTCCATCAGCAATTGTTAGAGGCACATCTTGGCTGTAAGGCCCCCTTCACATGTACGTGTCTCCGGTATGTGTGGCATCCGTTTTCACACGTACCAGAGACACATATACACACGTAACCATTATAACCTATGGGGCTGTGCATATGTCTGTGATTTCACATAGACCGTGTGTTCGTGTTACCCACACGTAGCCATGTTCATTTTTTTGTCTGCAGCATGGATGACAAGAGTCAATAAAAGTCTATGGGTATGTGTAAACGAGTACAGCACATGACATGTACCAGAATAAAAAGCATTTAAGAAATCCTTGTTTTTTGTGTGTTAAAGATGTGCAAAGATAATAGATAGATACATACATACATATGGTGGGGAAAAAAAGTATTTAGTCAGCCACCAATTGTGCAAGTTCTCCCACTTAAAAAGATGAGAGAGGCCTGTAATTGACTTCATAGGTAGACCTCAACTATGAGGCTATGTGCCCACGATGCAGAAATGAAGCAGAAAATTTCTGCAGCATTTCTGCATCTCCCTGGCATAAAAAACGCATGGGGATTGTACATGCAGATTGTGAATGCGTTTTTCCTGCAGAATACATGCGGATCCACATGCGGATTCACATCTGTTTCCGCATGCAGATTGACAAGCGCTTTTCAGGCGATAGCATCACTTGGAAAGTGCTTGACAACTAGGTCACACTGTATAAATCCATGCAAACGGCATGGATTTATACAGTGTGAACCGTAAAAATTAAAACAAATCAAGCTATACTCACCCCCGAGGCCCCGGCGTGTGCTGCAGCGCTCGTTCCTCTCTGCTTCCTGGCTGCCGGCATATCGCGAGACAGAGCGGTGAAGGGCCTGCGGTCACATGACTGTGACGTCACCGCAGGTCCTCAAGCGATGCCGGCATTCAGAGAGAAGCCGCCGGACAGGTGAATATAAACTTTATTTGTTATTTTATTCTTTTTTTACAGGTACAATGGTACCCAGGTCTGGATGAGAGTCTCCTCTCCTCCAGAACTGGGTACCATCCGCACATAGAGACGCATAGAAGCCGCTTGTACAAATGTACAGTCGCGGTTTCTATGCGTCTCAATGCAAGTCAATGGCGGGAGTTCCGCTGCGCTTCTGCGAAATTAAATGACATGCTGCGGATTTTTGTACGCAGCATAAACGCTGCGGAAAAATCCGCAGCATGTGCATAGAACATGCGGAATCCCCTTGGGGACCATGGGGTGCGGATTACCTAGCGTTTCACAAGCGTTTATGCTGCGGAAATTCCGCAGCATAAACGCTTGAAAAACGCTACGTGGGCACTCAGCCTCTGAGACAAAATGAGAAAACAAATCCTGAAAATCGCATCGTCTTATTTGGCAAGAATTTTTTTTCAAATTTTGGTGGAAAACAAGTATTTGGTCAATTACAAACAAGCAAGATTTCTGGCTCTCACAGACCTGTAACTTCTTCTTTAAGAGGCTCCTCTGTCCTCCACTCATTACCTGTAGTACTGGCACCTGTTTGAACTTGTTATCAGTATAAAAGACACCTGTCCGCAACCTCAAACAGTCACACGCCAAACTCCACTATGGTGAAGACCAAAGAGCTGTCGAAGGACACCAGAAATGATGTCAGCTGTGAATTGTCCAAAAACACGGCTGACATCAAGCCCTGGTGTTAGTAATGGAAAGGTGTCTATCATACACCCTCACTACTAACCCAGTAATACAAAGAGAACACACACACACAAAAATATTATATTGAAATAAACACTCCCCGACACTTTTTCAGGTTCACCACTTTGCTAAAAAAAAAATCCTATGCAGGTCTAACTTAGTCCAAACAAAACCGATGTAGTCCAAGCGAATCCAACAAAGTCCAGCGAATCCTCCATAAAAAGCCTATGGAGCCTCGTTCTGACAATCCATAAGCTTTGCAAACAGCCATTTCCGGGTCACACTGCGCTGTGTGAGACCTGGCGATTCTGAAGAGCGGTGAAATCAGTAATGCTACTGACGCGACCCCTGGGCCGCGTGGGGAACCCGGAACCGGGCCCTTTTTGTGGACGCTGGGGGTTGTAGTCACCGTGGCGGCGACCCGGTCCCGTGGCCCAGGGCGGTCAAACCAGTGGCAGTCTATTTATGGGTTTTTTGTGGTTTAATGTCCGACTACGGCACCCGTGGATTGCGGTCAGTGAGAACCGCCGCTGCAAGGCAGACCGCTGGGGCTGATGGTGTATGCAGCTGAGGTAGTGTAACTCCCCACAGGAAGAGTGCAGCCCCAGGGCAGTGTAGTAGATGGTGGGGGTGATGGTGCGGGCGTCCCAGCACTAGTAGTGCTGTATGCGGTGAAAAAGCACAGAGACAAGGTGTTGCAGTTCAGGTTCTTTACTCACAGTTCTCATCCAGGTCACTTGTGCGCAGGTAGGACCGCACGAGCCGTGCTGCATCCACCAGGCAGGGGGCTCGGTCAACCCCCAGGTAATTCCGGAGTGGGGCACAGGACTCCCTTCTATCCTTTCGTCAGCTGTGCCCCACCAGTGACACTACTTCTGTCCAGCTGGCTCGGGTCTTCTCTTGGGAGGCTGGGTGTCCACTTCCCTGACCCTATGTGGTGTGCCTTTCTAGTAGGTGTAGTGAGGGGTCGCACCAGTAAATGGTCACGACCGCCGGTCCTTGGCTGAGGATTAGTCGCCTCCACCAACTTGGGATCCGGTACCCTGTTCTGCCAACCCGTCACCCGCAATCTCCTGGGTCCTTAGGGTTCCTTCTGCCTTCGTGTCTCTGGGCCTCTCTTGGTGTTCTGTTCCTTCCTACTTTCCTTTCTGTTCCTTTCTGTTTCCGTTCCTCTCCTCTGGCTCTGGCCTCCACTCCAGGCCTGCCTCGTGGAGCTGGGCCCAGACTGAGCCACAGCTCCCTGTCAGCCCTCTCTGGCTGAACTCCTTCTCTTCTCCAACTCTCTGCACTGACCCAGAACTAAGATGGTGCCCGCCTTATATACCTCCTCCTAGTGTATGAGCCCAGGTGACTTGCAACCAATGGGCTCCTACCTATGCCCAGAAACCGTCCCCTCCTGCTCCTACATCACTGGGTTTTCCTCCCCCCTCCCCACTCCAGCCAGGGACATGTTCTGTCGTGCCTGCATTACTGTACTAATGGGAGCACCGTTGAGCTGTCCCCCGGAAATGGGGTGTATGTGATGCATGCAGCTAACTGAGTCCCGGTCCACACACCATCCTTACCCGGGAGTGGGATATCACACCTCTGGCAGAGGTGCAATACCTCTGTAGCGACCGAACCCACGGGGCGCTACACTACCGCCATCAGAGTTGCCGGGGCACGCACAGTGCTGGGTGACCCAGAAGTGGTTCTTTGCCAAGCCTATGGAGTGTCAGAATGAAGCTCTATAGGCTTTCTGCCTACAGGATTCCTTGGACTTCGATAGATTCACTTGGACTACGTCGGACGTGCGTGGGAACTTTTTTTTAATAAAGTGGTGAACGAAGAAAAGTGTCTTTGCTTCATTTCTCTGTGTTTTGTGTGAATGTTCTATTCAGGTTTCCATTTGCTGGACTACCTCGGACCTGCAAGGGATTTTTTTTTTTAAATAAAGTGGTGAACCAGGAAAAGTGTCGCAGAGTGTTTATTTCAATAAAGTATTTTTTTGTTAGCTATTCTTTTTTCCTGGGGCATCGGGAATAACCGAGGCGAAGCACCAGAATTGAGTATCTCATGTGATGTTCCACTTCAGTGGTGGCTGCGGGCTGGTATTTTTAAGCTGGGAAGGGCCCAATAAACATGGACCTTCCCAGTCAGACAGTATCAGCTCTCAGCTGTCTGCTTTACCTTTTCTGGCTACCAAAAATGGGGGTACCCAAATTAATTGTTTTCATTCATTTATTTATTAGGTTAATAGATGTACAGTAAGCTACACATGCAGGGCACAAATTATCTATGTGACAGATATATATTTATGTATCTATCTATCATCTATTTATACCATATCTATTGATCTATCTATCCATTATCATTGCAAATATATAACACATAAAATTCAGTAATTTCTACTCCGCATTCTATTCCGGTATGTAGCACATGGACGGCATATTGATGGTACACAAATACATGCAGATGGCCAACAGAAAACCACACAGATAGTAAAAACGGACTCTCTCATGTGTATGTTTTTTTAAGCAGATGTGTGAAGGTGGCCTAACACACAGCCATGACCTGCCAGGTATGGAGTGGGCTGATTCCTAAAGCCCAATCCATATACCCTTTTCCGACTTGTCCCGTACATGTACGGCGGATATTGTGAAGAGATTAAAAAAATTGAAATCTTGCATTTTTCATAATAGCCACTGGTGCTTTTGTAGATTCCTAATTCCTGTTCTTTCAGAAAATCCACATGTACCTAACAGCAACTGACTGTATCAGACCCTAACTTTTGTATTGAAGCATCTAATAAGTGTGTGCAAACCTCATTTTGAAGGGAGGTGGAGAAGGAGAGAAGCTGTAATATCACCTATTGGGGATGGTGGATCCTCTGTTATCAGCTGTATATACAGCTGTTACCTGTCATTGTAATTCTGTCTATGACACTAATGAGGCTGCTGAAAAGTCTTTTGCATGGATCATGTATTCCCTACCTAACTGACACTGACGGAGTAAAATAAGTAAAAAATAAAATAAAACTCTTAAATGCTCTACTTTTTGCAAAAAAATGTATCGTTTTTTCCAAATCCACTCACACATATTTTCATGGGAGCCCAAACTTACTAAAAGTTACCAATACACCATATCTGTCTTTTCTATCATGGCTCTATCTGTTCTCATGCCTTCATTTAAGAATATCTTTGGATGACTTTTACCCATGTGCAAACACTTGGCCAAAGGTCTCATGCACACTGTAGAAATTTGGCATGGTCCTAAGAAGTGAAGATCGAGTATGCCTTAACAACCCTTTTGGTGAGCACGCTTGGGTGCTCGCCGAGTGTTTTGGCGTGATCGGCATTTCATTCATTGTTGTTGAGCCTGCATGTGTCACAGCTGTCTAACAGCCGTGACGACAATGAATGAAATGCAGAGCACGCCAAAATACTCGGCGAGCACCCAAGCGTGCTCGCCGAAAGGGTTGATGAGGCATACTCGATCATCACTAGTCCTAAGTACTTGGCAGCAAAATAACAGTGGCAGCAGCTTTCAAATAGATTATAAAAAATGAGTGTGAATTGATTTCTTATTGATAATGGTTATTCGTATGAATGGAATATGAAGGAAAATCTTCAATGTTCATAAGAGCCACAAATCCCCAACCAGAGCCAGAACAAACACATATCTATATCAGCTACCTGGTTTCTAGTTGTGTAGCTACTAAGGCTCCAAATCTGTCTGGTGCACCAATCACTACCATATAACTGGATCTAAGAGTGCAGGAATATTGCTTTAAGGACAGAAAGATTTGAGTGATGAAGTCATGGTTCTGAGATTCTAACAAAAGGTGTTATAAGCACCTTTGACCTGGTCTTAAAAGGGTGTTATGAAACAGACTCTGCCCGCTGACAAAACTGCAATCACTAGTAATTGGGAATTTCAATCTCATAATTAGGTTTCATCACTATTTCACATTATATATTGCAATTAAATTTGGACTCGTCTCGGTTTTTTTTTATACCACAATAAAACATTTTTCTTGTTTTTTTAGGATATAGCTGCTTTACCAAAGCAACTGATTCTTACATAAAGTAGGAGAAGGCAATGTACTTGAAAACGCTTACATAGATATATATATATATATGCACAGATATACCTTCTCGAAGTAGTTGAACTCCATTGCTATCTCTCTGAAGAAGAAATACACATGATCCTTCCATTCCACAGCATTGACAAAATATGGATCTAGGCAAGAAAAAAGCCAAAGAAAGGAAAGAGGTCATTATTCGACCATTTCATTAGTTCTTGACTGAACGAGGAATTGGCTTACCTACGCAACTCCAAATTCAGTACAAGATTTATGTTGTGTTTGGAAAAGGAATTAACTAATTAAAGCCACAACCCTGTTTTATAAATGAAGCAGTTACTCATTATTATGTCCAGAATCCTATTTTGCATTAATCTCTGCAGAACAGAAGATGAGAACAAGACTGCAGTAATTTGGGAAGTTGAGAAGAAAACTGCAGTAATTTAACAGGCATATAATTCCCTGCAACACAGCACATTTCTCCTTCCAATTCAGTCCATGTGCCATTCAGTGCATGTGACAGCAGAATTTTCTTACTCAACTGGCATACCAAACATGATATAAAAGACCCTTACATTCTTGGTACAACAAGAGAGAAATGACACAATCAAAAAACAAACAAACATTTTCTTTCAGTTTAAAAGATGATGCTAAAAGTTTATGAGGAATGAGGAACAGAGTGAGAAAACAGTCAGAGGGAGACAAGACAGGCAGATATGCAGCAGCTCTTGAGTTGTTTAGCTTATACCAAAGCTGGATTCACATCCACCCAGCTCAGTACTGCAGTATAATCTCCTCCATGCTGCTGCTACTTCTGGACATATGCTAATCAGATAAAGAAGCAAAAATCACTCTGTCCATGCTCTGTATGCAAGGCATCATAGCAGCCAATCTCCACCCCCTAGCTCAGAGAGATTTGAAACTTAAAGATAGAGCCTGCAGAGGGGAAAACTGGTAAAAAATGCAGTATACTATTTATATAATGACCAGAAATAGTGTTATTTCTCATGTACATGTATATGCACAACAGCTTATCCTGAAAAGTCACCTGAAACAACAGAGACGGGACTGTTTAACAAGTGTGGAAAATGCAAAAAAATACATTCACCAGATTTTATCCAGGCAACTTCTAAAACGTACTTCAATTTTTCTCTGACTTCCGCATCCAGGGAGATTAGCTACAGTGGCAAGGGTTGTAAACTTCTTGATTATGTTGCGCACCGTGGACAAAGGAACAACAAGATCTCTGGAGATGGACTTATTACCTTTAGATTGTTGATATTTTTCAACAATTTTGGTTCTCACGTTGTCAGACAGTTCTCTTCTCCTCTTTCTGTTCTCCATGCTTAGTGCGGCACACATAGACACACAATGCAAAGATTGAGTCAACTTCTCCCCTATTTATCTTTTTTCAGGTGTGATTTTAAAATTGCCCACACCTGTCACTTGCCACAAGTGAGTTTGAACGAGCATCACATGCTTGAAACTGAGTTGTTTACCTGCAATTTTGGAAAGGTGCCAACAATTTTGTCCAGCCCATTTTGGGGGTTTTGTGTGACACTATATCCAATTTGTCTTTTTTTCTCTGTTTTTTGTCTTGCTCCAATACACACAAAGGAAATAAACATGAGTATAGCAAAATGTGTAATTGCAATAATTTTCTGTGACAAATACTTCATTTTCTGTAACAATTTCAAGGGTGCTAACACTTTCGGACATGACTGTATGTAGCACTGTGCAAATTTTTAGGCAGGTGCGGAAAAATGTTGCAGAGTGAAAATGCAAATATTAATAGTCAATTTTAGTAATTTACAAAATGCACAATAAATGAACAAAAGGGAAATATAAGTCAAATCAATATTTGGTGTGATCACACTTTGCCTTCAAAACAGCATCAATTCTTCTTAGTACACTTGCAAAAGTCAGGGTTTTTGCAGGACTTTATTCAGCCGTATGAGAATCCAATAATACCAAACTGGTGATAATGATTAGCAAAAAAATTTTAGCTGAAAATACATGTATTTAAAAAGAACCTTTCAGCACAATTTTGTAATGTAAAGTAAAGACATGTAATAGCGCTGTAATACTGATTACTTTGATACCTTTGGTCAAGAAATCAGCTTTGTTGTTTTTCTTTAATCACCATTTGAAGTTTTCTGCTAATTAGATTTTGGTGCAGTGGGGCTGGACTGTGTGCTGGATCTTCTCCTCCCTGTCTGTGATTTTCCAGCCCCTTGGCCTGCCTTTGCTCTTTGAATGACAGGTTGCGACTTTTTCAATAACCCACCTCCTCTATTTGAACTTGAGATTTCACACAGAGGAGGCAGATCACTGATAAAGCAAAAAGCACTGAAATTTGCTTTTTTGATTCTATGATGCAGTCTAAGATATTGTGCTTAAAGGGGTTGTCTGGTCCCAATCAATAAGTCTGCAGTCACTCTGTCTGTCTGCAGACTTATAAATTCCCCCAGCGCACACACTGCGGGGATTCGCCGGTTTCTGAGCCAGGACCAGAGGGCATGTATGCTTTATACATACTCCTGGCCAGAGCCTGTCTAGTGGGCGCGGCCTCGCTCCATACACTTTATAGAGCAAGGCCGCTCCCTGTCTAATGACGTGGCCGTCTATTGGGCGTGGATGACTAGTGGGCGCAGCCTCGCTCAATTCAAGTGTATGGAAGCGAGGCCGTGCCCATTAGACGGGTTTTGACCGGGAGCATGTATTACTCATACATACCCTCCGGTCCCGACTCAGAAACCAGTGAATCACTGCAGCACACAGTGCCTGCGCTGAGGGAATTCATAAGTCTGCAGTCACACAGAGTGACTACAGACGTACCAATTTTAACCAGACAACTCCTTTAATTTCCATTCAAAAAGGCTTCAAATGTGAAATGTCGCTAATAGAGGTGCCATTCATTGTACATTTTATATGCATTCAGTGAGTTACAATCTAAAAAAAATCCTACTAACCCTTAAACCATTTGGAGTCATGTTTAACACTTCGTAGAGTTGGAAGATGACCGAGACTGCGATACACAACAGCATCAATTGCAAGGAAATCTGTTACTGTAGCAGTAAAGAGCATTCCATCTAATTGTGCAAGGTAAAAAAAAGTATTAAAAATGCATTTTCTCCAAATATAAATTACAAGAGACATAATCAGATTCCCTCAAATTTTCTTTTTTTCGAGTTTTTAATAAGTGTCCCCATTTGTGTATATCCAAATAATAATCACATCAATGTTCACAAAAATACCAACGTAACTGGAATTGTTCAAGATACCTGGTATATGAACAGAGATGTGAATGCTGATCTATACTCACACAGCAATAACAACAATAAACTTAAAGGTGGTGTCCAGGACTTAGATATTGATGACCTATCCAGCAGTCTCAATGTATCCTATGTGATGTATATACAACAGCCTCAATGTCTCTTATGTGAGCTATATACAGTAGTCTGTCTCCTATGTGATGTATATATAGCAGTCTCAGTGCATCCTATGTGATATATTTGCAGCAGCCTCAGTGTCTCCTATGTGATGAATATATAGCATCCTTAGAGTCTCTCCTATGCGATGTATAAGCAGCAGTCTCAGTCTCAGCATCTCTTATGTGATGTACGCAGTAGCCTTGGTGTCTTCTATGTGATGTATGTTCAGCAGTCTCTGTGTTTCCTATGTGATGTACATACAGAAGTCTCGGGATCTCCTGTGATGTATTCACATCAGATGCAGTGCCTCTTATGTGATGTATATACAGCAGTCTCTGTGTATACTTTATTATGTATTTATAGCAGTCTCAGTGTCTCCTATATGATGCATATATAGCAATCTCAGTGTCTCCTATGTGATGTATACAGCAGTCTCAGTGTCTTCTATGTGATGTATATAAAGCAGACTCAGTGTCTCCTATATGATATGTATATATACACACAACAGTCTGTCTCCTAGGTGATGTATTCAGCGGGGTCTCAATGTATGCTATATGATGTAAACATCAGCCTCAGAGTATCCTATATAATGTACACAGCAGAGTCCCAACCCACAAAATACCTTCGTCTGAACCCAAAAAATACAACATACAGGTCAGTCGCCAACAAATTTGCCTCCACTTACCTCCCACTCCCTTGAATAGCCAATTAAATATACCATCAATTGGGGACTTAGTCAAAATCCCTGTGAATACTATAGAGACTCTATCTATAAATGAGGATAGCATTGATCCATTATTTTAACCAAGGTAGAAGGGCACATTCATGGCATGGAAGATGGTGGTCTTGTACCCGATGACCACAGCTCTCAAGTCATAATTATAAATGCCATCATCACTTTTGCATTGTTGTCTATAACTACCCTTTAGTTAGTGCTAATGACCAAGATAAACGTAAAATCCAACCTGACTCTAAGTAGAAGAATCCTCTCAAAGCCTTTATTCCAATTCACAGGCATCACAACCTTAAAGTCTATGGATACCTTTGACATGGATAAAATATTTTTAAAATGTTAGTGTTTTCCTTTAGTTAATCAAATTGTACTGTAGCATCGGCATCTCTGCCTCCTGCCGCGGAGAGACGCCGTTCCCCTCACCGGCACGGCCCTGGTCCTGCATCTTCCGGCTCCCGTCCTGCAGCTACTGTGGCGCGCAGCTTCCCGGGCACTGTGCTTAAAGGGGCCGCGCGCCATCCTAAAAAGTCCCCGGCCAATGGCCAGAGGACTTCCCCTATTTAAAGCACCCCCTCCAATATGCAGGTGCCTGTGCAATGGTTGTTGTTCCGTGTGCTAACACTTGCTTCAGCCCTCAGGTCCCGCTGCCTGTCTGTCTTGTCCGCCAGTCTGCCTGTCAGTCCTGTCCGCCAGTCTGCCTGTCAGTCCTGTCCGCCAGTCTGCCTGTCAGTCCTGCCGCCAGTCTGCCTGCCAGTTACCTGCCGTACTCACCAGCCTGCTTACTTGGAAGCACCAGCATGTTACCTGTTGTGCCCGCCAGCCTGCTTACCAGGAGCACCTGCCTGTTACCTGTTGTGCCCGCCAGCCTGCTTACCCGGAGCACCCATCTGGCTATCTGCCGAACCTGCCTGCTTATCTACCCGGTCCACCCGTCAGCCTTCCAGCCATGCTCATCCACTGTACCGGTCAGTTCCTGCCATCTGACCCGTGGGAGTCACCTCCTCTCACACAAGGTCGGTCCCAGAGTGGCACCTGGTTCCCCTGCTCGGTCCCTCCCTGGTTCATGGGGTCGACTGAGCCGCCGTGCGACCTTGGTCAGGCCGAGTAGGTACTTAGTCATGCCCCTCTGGCCCCTCCTTGCACCGAAGCACACCACCCGGACCCGTAACAGTTTGCACAGGCCATGGAACCCGGTGGACCCCAGGCTCCTTCGCTCTCTGATCTATACCAGGAGGTCTCACGTCAGAGGTCCCAACAGGAAACTATCTTGTCCTACCTGCGGACTGTCAACTCCCACCTGGACACACTGTCCACCCCGCCTGTGTCCCCATCTCCAGCCGAGCGGCACCCGCTCCGGTGGCACCTCAACCCACTGGCGCTGTGGCACCTGGCTCTGCGCCCCCACGTTTTGGTGGTGACCCTGTCTTATGTCGGGGCTTCCTGAACCAGTGCACACTGCACTTTGAACTGCTGGAACATCAGTTCCCCTCCGACCGGGCTAATGTGGCGTTCATCATGTCTCACCTCACCAGGGAGGCCTTGGCATGGCTTAACTCTCTGTAGGAAAGAGGGGACCCTGTGGTGGCCGATCTTCTGGCCTTCCTCGCTGCCTTCCGGAAGGTCTTCGATGAGCCCGGACAGAAAATCTTCTACTGCCTCCTCACTTCTCCGCCTCCGCCAAGGGAGTCTCACCGTGGGCCAGTATGCCATACGTTTCCGAACATTCGCATCTGAGCTTGCCTGGAACAACGAGGCCCTGGTGTCCACCTTCTGGGAGGGTCTTTCCGGATGGATCAAGGACGAGCTAACCGGTCGTGACATTCCTACCACCCTGGACGATCTGGTGTCTTTAGCTACCCGGATTACATCCATTTTTCAGAACGTGCTAAGGAGACTACCCGGGAGAGAAGATTTCTGCGTCTCGCTCCCGTATTCCAAAGCCCATCCTCGCAACCAGCAGCACCTCGGTCACGTTCCCCAGAGCCCATGCAAATTGACCAAACCAAGATGGTCAAGTCTCGCCTGGAGATGTGCCGAGCTGAGGGGAGTTGCTTCTACTGTGGCAGTAAAGAGTATTTGATCCGTTCCTGCCCGGTGAAGTTGGGAAACTCCAGTGTCTAGGACCACTCGGAGAGGTCGTCCTAGTCAAAAGTAAATCCTCTCCGTCCTTGACTCTATCTGTTGCTATTTCCTGCGGCGAGACCCGCTTCTTTGAAACTGCCCACCTGGGTTCAGGAGCTGCTGGGAACCTCATTTCACAGACTGTAGTGGAGCGGTATCAGATTCCTACCATACGTCTGGCTGAATCGTTGGCGGTCGCCTCTGTGGATGGGAGGCTTCTTCCGGAGAACATCCTGATCATCACAGAGCCTGTAACCCTTCAGATTGGAATGCTGCACTCGGAGAAAATCTCCTTTCATGTGCTCTCCGGTCTCTCTCACTCCCTCCTGCTTGGTCTACCCTGGTTACAAAGACATGAACCCGACCTGAATTGGAGATCTGGTGAAGTGCTCCGTTGGGGTCAGGTATGCCATTAGTCCTGTCTGGTTCCCTGTCCTTCCAGCTCGACCGCCGTCTACTCCGGCTAATCTACCTGGTCTGCCGGCACCTTACTGGTCCTATGCAGATGTCTTTGACAAAAAGGAGGCAGAGACACTACCACCTCATAGGCCGTATGATTGCCCCATCGACCTGGTACCTTGTGCTTCTCCACCCAGCGGGCGTATCTACCCCTTGTCGCTGGCCGAGACTCGGGCCATGTCTGAGTACATTGAAGAAAATCTTGCTAGGGGATTCATCCAGAAATCTACCTCCCCGGCTGGAGCAGGATTCTTCTTTGTGAAGAAGAAAGATGGCTCACTACGTCCTTAACCAGATCACCATCAAAAATAAGTACCCCCTGCCGCTCATCTCTGAGCTGTTCGACCGCCTTAAAGGCGCGAAGATCTTCACCAAGCTTGATCTTCATGGGGCATACAGTTTGGTCCGGATCTGCCAGGGAGATGAGTGGAAGATGGCATTCAACACCCAGGACGGTCACTATGAATACCATGCGATGCCCTTTGGTCTCTGTAATGCTCCAGCCGTCTTCCAGGAGCTGGTTAACGACATCTTCCGTGATCTCCTGTATTCTTGCGTGGTGGTGTACCTGGACGACATCTTGGTCTTCTCTCCGGATCTGCCCACACATCGGAGGGATGTTTGTCAGGTTCTGCTTAGGCTCCGGCAGAATCGCCTATACACAAAATTTGAGAAATGCCTCTTCGAGCAGTCCTCCCTTCCATTCCTGGGCTATATTATTTCTGAGACTGGTCTGCGGATGGATCCCGAGAAGGTTTCTGCCGTCTTAAAATGGCCCCATCCGGAGGGGTTGAAGGCGATTCAGCGATTCCTGGGCTTCGCAAATTATTACTGCCTCTTCATCCCTCATTTCTCCTCCCGGACCGCTCCCATCTCCGCGCTCACCCGTAAGGGAGCAAATCCCAGGGAATGGACTTCCGAAACGGAGGAGGCCTTCGTATCCCTAAAACAAGCCTTCTCCTCCACCCCAGTGCTGCACCATCCAGACTGCAACAAGCAGTTCTTCCTGGTGGTTGATGCATCCTCCTCCGGAGCTGGAGCGGTGCTCACCCAGAAATCCCCGTCCGAGAGAATGGTAACCTGCGGCTTCTTCTCCAAGCTCTTCTCCTCGTCTGAGTGCAACTACTCCATAGGAGATCGTGAGCAGCTAGCCATCAAATTGGCACTGGAGGAGTGGCGTTACCTACTGGAGGGGGCTCTGCACCCAGTGGTCATCTACACTGACCACAAAAAACCTGGCCTATTTACAAAACGCCCAAAGACTTAATCCGCGTCAGGCCAGGTGGTCTCTATTCTTTGCCAGATTCTGCTTCACTCTGCATTACTGCCCAGCAGACAAGAACATTAAGGCTGACGCTTTATCCCGCTCGTTCCTGTCCACTGACCAAGAGGAGGAGCCTTTACATATCATCGACCTCTCCAAAGTGATGACTGTGGCTCCGTGTGACCTGTCTCATTTTCCACCCGGTAAGACCTTTGTAGCGGTTCTGGATCGTAAGAAGGTTCTACTCTGGGCAATTCATCCAAACTAGCCGGTCATGCAGGTCAGAGGAAGACCTTTCTGCTCATCGCCCGACATTACTAGTGGCGTTCTCTGCGCAAGGATGTTGCGGACTTCGTCGAGGTTTGTTCCTCCAGTGCCCGTAACAAGTTTCCCTGGCACCGTCCATCCGGCCGTCTGCTTCCTCTTCCCGTGCCTTCCGCTACATGGCAACACATAGCTATGGACTTCATTACAGATCTCCCTGTCTCTGCCGGTTGTACAGTCATTTGGGTGGTCGCTGACCGCTTCTCTAAAATGGCCCATTTCATCCCTCTGCCTGGTCTTCCGTCTGCATCTGTGCTGGCCAAGAACTTTATCCATCACATCTTCCGTCTTCACGGCCTATCCCTCCACATTGTGTCTGATCGAGGGGTCCAGTTCACTTCGCGCTTCTGGAGAGCTACGTGCAAGCTGCTGGACGTCTCCTTGGATTTTTCCTCTGCTTATCACCCTCAATCCAATGGTCAAGTGGAACGTATCAACCAGGTCCTTACCAGTTTTCTCCGGCACTTCGTCAATGCTCACCATAACGATTGGGTTGAGCTCCTGCCCTGGGCCGAGTTCTCCTATAACAACCATGAGAGTGAGTCTTCTACTAAATCCCCGTACTTTGTGGTCTACCGTCAACACCCCCGGATTCCGTTTCCCGTCTCCTGCCACGGAGTCTCTTGTCAGTGAATTTTCGGCAATTTGGGAAGACACTAGATCTGCGATTCTTCAGTCTTCCGAGCGGATGAAGAAGCATGCTGATAAGAGACGTCTGGATCCTCCTCAATTCTGTCCAGGAGACAAGGTCTGGCTTTCCTCCAAATATGTCCGTCTCAAGATACCTTCCTATAAGTTGTGTCCGCGGTTTATCAGTCCGTTTGAAGTTCTGAACCAAATCAATCCCGTGGCCTACAAGCTGAAACTCCCGGTCACCTTACGGATTCCCAACTCCTTTCATGTATCCCTCCTCAAACCTTTTGTCCTTAATTCCTTCTCTGACGATCCAGGTACCTCTCCAGCTCCAGTCTCCGCTGAGGACGTCTTTGAGGTAGAAAACATTTTGGCCACCAAGAGGGTAAGAGGAAAGACTTTCTTTCTTGTGGATTGTAAGGGGTTTGGCCCAGAGGAGAGGTATTGGGAACCCAGGGAGAACATTCATGCCCCTCATCTTCTTAAAAAATTTCTCTCGGGCATAAAGAAGGGGGGCCGTAAAGGGGGGGTACTGTAGCATCGGCATCTCTGCCTCCTGCCGGGCAGAGACGCCGTTCCCCTCACCGCCACGGCCCTGTTCCTGCATCTTCCAGCTCCTGTCCTGCAGCTACTGTGGCGCGCAGTTTCCCTGGATTATACTTACCTTCCGATGTCCTCCCGGTGTTTTCTCCGCTGCGTCCGGTGTCTTGGGTTGCTCGCAGTGTTGTGAAGGACCTGTGGTGACGTCATTGAGTCATGTGACAGGTCACATGACTCAATGACGTCATGGCAGGTCCTTCACAACACCGTGAGCCATACAGCAGACCAGACGGAGGGGAGAAAACACCGGGAGGACATCAGAAGGTAAGTATAATCCTTATTTTTTATTTTAAATTCTTTTTTTTAACAGGTTCTATGGTATCCAGGTCTGGATGAGAGTCTCCTCTTCTCCAGACCTGGGTACCACCCGCACATTGAACCGTGTGATATCCGCATGTGCAGATGCAGTGATGCGGATGTCGCGCGGTCCAATTCAAGTCAATGGCAGCCATTACACTGTGTGTCCGCAAAATTAATGGACATGCTGCGTATTTTTCCGCAATGATAATCCGCAGCGGAAATTTCCGCAGCATGTACACAGCACATGCGGGGTTATCATTGGGGACCATGGGGCACGTATTACCAAGCGTTTTCGCTGCGGAAATTCCACGGCAAAAACGCTTGAAAAACGCATAGTGGGCACGCAGCCTAACAGTGTGAAAAGGGAGAGCACAGAGAGAACTGTGAGGATTAAGCTGGAGCTATGATGGATTTGTAACCTTTTTGCAGCACACCAGATAATGGACTTAATGGTGGAACATTTTTAATGAAGATTATTTAGAAAGTTGCTTAGCTTTGCATTTAGGAAGCAAATTAACAATAAAAAACAATTATGTGCAAAGCTTTACATAGCCTTTAAGACTTTGAGTAACTCCAATTAGAAGATGGCAGTGTGGCCTAAGTGGACATATGTAGAACTAAAGTCTCGAGTTTACTTAAATTTACTTTGAAGGGAATGTATCATCAAAAACTGTTCTACTATTTAAATCAGGTTTTTATGTTAAGTAAAATATATTGATCTCTATTAGATAAAATCATTTATATTTGGACATTTTTACACTGGCCATCGGGGCCAATCTAAATTCATATTTCCTGTTCTTTGAGGAAGTCCACATGTGCATTAGCAGCAATAGTCTGACTCAGACCCTATCTTTTGTACTGAAGCATCTAATTAAAAGGTCATTGTGCAGTGGGGGTGGGTAGAGGGAGCTGTGATATCGCCTACTGTGAATGATGAATCCTGAGTTACTGTGAATTGATGGTACCGGTCATTGTAATCCTGCCTTTGACCATAATGAGACTTCAGAAAACTTCCTGATAGGACAGGAAATATGAGTCTAAACTAGACCCAGTGACAAGGGTGAAACTTGAAAGATTTCTATTTTTTTAATATGTAAATTTCCTCTTCAGAGAAAAAGAGGACTTGAACTCTACAGTGCCACCTATTGGAAGCAGCAGTCCTACAATTCTTTTAATAACAGATTGGGAAAAGAAAAATTGTCAAATGTTTTAAAGGGAATCTGTCAGTAGGATCGTCTCTCCTAAGCCGTCTACATGGGCATTCAGGTCATAGAAAATTCAATAAAATAATACATATAGATCAGAGAGCAGACTGTCATTAATTACACTAGTAACGCCTTCTTTTTATTTAAAGTAAACTCTGGAGGCAAATTCTCTGGGAAATCTTTGTCTAATCAATAAATCTTAACAGATTATTTACATAGTAAGAAAAACATGGATTTTTTTGGAATAAAACATTGGGTTGCAAGTATTAAAGAGGGTTGTCTCACGAACAAAGTTCATTTTAATCAACAGATCTTGGAATAATGTTACACACGCAGGTGGCGCATGTGGTTCGTGGACCCACTGTGCCACGGGGTCGGGCTTGCCTAGGAGGGACGTAGCTAAGTGGCTACCTGTTGTTAACTACATCTCCTGATGATGGAGTCAGGCTTCAGCTGGGGTAGCCACCAGGTACTGCTCCTAGGCAGTCTGCAGCTGCTGACCCCTGGGGTTTGGTACGCAGACACAGATAGGACTCGTGCTCCATTCAGACTACTAGGTTCTGGATCGTCTGCAGAACGGTTGCTGAAATGGACACGGACTCTGGCTTCGTTCACACTACTGGGTTCAGGATCCACGGATAGAACGGTTACTGACACGGTGTCTCAGGTATGATTCGGAGACTGATAGGACAGTCCAGATACACGGAATACTCAGATAGGCACACATTCAGACACACAGGCCTCGGATACTGGTTCAGGTACCGCCAGAGCGGCTTCTGGGTTCAGGCACTGGCCACGCAAGGACCAGGGACTTCAGGTTCAGGACCGGCCATGCAAAGACCAGGGACTCAGGTTCAGGACTGGCCACACAAGGACCAGGAACTCAGGTTCAGGACACTGGCCACACTCGGACCAAGGGACCTCACAACTCACTAATAGAACACCACACTACCTAATGGTTTAATGTTTCTTCAGCCCCTCCCTATAAAGGAGGGGGCCTTTTAAACAAGATGCCTCCCATCTATTGGCTGGGGGCATCTTAGCAAGTGCGCACACTGGCCTTTTAAGAATAGGGCAGCACACACACGCACTAGGTGCGTCGCTGGGATCTAGACCAGGAAGCAGGGAGGACGAGGGAAACATCGAGCAATGGTGAGTAGGTGGTCAGTAGGTTGGCGTCCTTGCATGGAGGGGGAAGGGGAGCCATGCAGGGACGCCGGCAGCAGCGCTACAAATAATAATTTCCACAATTGGATGTGTTTAAAAAAAATGTTCCTGTGCTGAGATAATCTTAGAAATGTGACCCTGTTATGTGCTGTGTAATGGCTGTGTCTGACCGTACAGGGACATGGTCTGATCATACCACAGCTCCTGGGCAATGTAGGATGCAAAAGAGAGTATACAGACATTACAGCAGGGGATCACAGATGATTTTTTTCTTTGAGGTAAAACATTTTTAAGAAACAGGAAGGCAAATGCTTTATCTCACAAAAAGAATCAGCTGTGATCCCCTGCTGTAATGTCTGTATACTCTTTTGCACTTGTTTGCTCTTTGTTTGTGGGAAAACCCCTTTAAGGTATCAATTTATTCAACTTTCTATGACCTGCATGCCCAGATAGATGGCATAGGAGGGTTTATCCTACCGAGATATTCCCTTTAAAGGGAATTTGTCACCAGAATGCTGCTACCTAATCTGAGAACAGCATAACATAGGGGAAGAGCACAATTCCAGTGATGTATCACTGAGTTGCTTAGTGTAGTTTTTATAAAAACATTGTGTTATAAGCAGTAGATTATCACTAAAAGACAAGTAAACCTGCTGCCATGTAGTCCAACCACGCCCCCACCACTGCTTAGCAGCTTTCTGCCTATGCACAGTGTATACAGAAAGCTACCAATCAATAGTGTGGGTATGGTTATATAGAGCTCAGCATTCGGAGAACTGGTAGATCTGCAGCAAATAAAACAGGGATTTCATCAAAATGACAGCTAGCAGCCCATGATGTGATACATTGCTAGAATCAGGGTCTCTTCCCCTACATCATAAGGCTCTCAAATGGAGTAGCAAAAACCCGGTGACAGATTCTCTTGCAAAATAACAAACACAAAAACCTGTATTAAACTATAGGTCATTTTCTGATGATACATACATCTAATCACATCAATGAATGCTTTTTGGAGCTAAATAAAGTTGGTGGGACATTGCTTAAGCCCTTGGATTACCATAAGAACTGGGGTGAGTATATTGGTTCATTTAAATTATTAAATAATGGGTCTGTTGTATTTCAAATAAAGTGTTTACACTGTGTCTGTGTGTTTCTTTACTTTAATTAAAGTTTGGTACATACTCATCTGTATGCTCTTATGACAGCTCACTGTGCCTTCACTGACCTACCTCCTATTTTACCTAGCCCCGCACTACTAGATGCATTATGTAAAATAGGAGGCAGGTCTGTGAAGGCACAGTGAGCTGTCATAATAGCATACAGATGAATATGTAAGCAGAGCACCAGATAGAACCCACCCTACAGTCCCACCCCGGAGCACGAGCATATCATTATCTCCAAACTGAAAGTAAAGATTACAAAAGAACCACAGGATGGATTTCATCAACCCATTTATCATTTTAATCAGTGTAATGTCTCCCACCTGACAGTGTATGTGGTTTACTGAGCACAATCCTGCTGACAGGTGAGCTTTAAATGTTACAAATGGGACCAGCGGTGCCAAGGGGCCCCCAGTAGCATTGATTGTGGGGGCCCACTGTTCAGCTACATACAAATATTATATTACCCTCATTCAAAAATGTCTCTATGCTTCTATATAATAATACACTGATTAGTTTGTTGAATGATTGATGAGATGTTGCTTCTGTCTGTACATAGTGAATTGTATTGTGCCAACTACTACTGAAATAGGGGTAAAGGCCCAATCCTGCATAGCGGCCCACAGGAGGATTCTCCTGTTCCCCTGTGGGCCAGTCTGAGCCTGGATGGGACAACCACTATAACCTAGTCAACAAAAAAGGTGTAAAAATTGAAAGATGCACAAAAGTGGAGAGTTGATTATTAGTGTTCTGTTTGAGGACCTTGCATTTTGGATTAACTTCTATCTATGCCTCGATGCACAGAATTTCATAACAAACAAAAAAAGTACTTAAAGTTTAGCATTTTTTTAAAAGTGTCATTACTCTGTCTGGTTGTTGTGATGCCATTTTCCTGGTAACTTTAGTAAACCGGAAGCAAATAGTTGTCAGCTATAAGGACAAAAATTGTGTTTGATATTTTTTGTCCCTTTATGTGTTAGTTTTCAACATTTCCTCATTTCCTGGGTCAAATGATTTGCATATTTTGTCATGGGTAGTCAACTTTTGCCTAAAATTTTAATTTTTTGTTTATGTGTATGTTTTTAGGTTAAAACATGTCAAAGACAAAGCCAGATTTATCACCAGATGTCAGGAAGCTTATTATTCTGAGAGTGAAGTCAGGCAAAAGCCAAAAATAAGGTAGCTATGGAATTCACCTGTTCTCAGAGTCAAGTGTCAGGTATATTAAAGAAAGAAAAAGAAGGTTATGAAACAGCTGACAAACCTAGAAGTGGACGACCACGGAAAACTTCCTCCAGAGTTGATCACATTATTAAGAAAAAGTCAGTATCTGATGTCCATAAAAGTGTACAGATTTCGCACGAAATTAACAAAGAATATGGGGTCAAAGTGAGTCGCCAAACTGTGGTGAGACGGCTAAGAGCAGTAGGGTTGAATGCACAAGTTCCAGTCAAGAAGTCTTTCATCTCTGCAAAGAACCGGGAGGTCTGGCTTGAGTTTGCCAAAGAACACAGCATCTGCCATTGGCCCTCTGCATAGAATTGATAGAAATATGAATGCTGCCATGAACAAGAATATACTGGAGTATGTAATGCTGCCATATGGTAAAACCAAAGTAGGCAGGGGATGGATAATTCCAGCAAGGCAAAGAAAAATGTTCGCCTGTTGCAATGGCCAAGTCAATCACCTGATATAAACCCTATAGAGCACCTTTGGGATGAGTTAGGGCAACGAGTTGGGGCCTGTACCTATAACAATAAAGATGAATTGTTTGCAGATTTGCAAATGGGATGGAGCAAGATCTCTCAAGATGTCTTGAATACCCTAGTGGCTTCAATACCCCGTCGATGTAGTACAGTAATTAAAGCATGAGGTTATGCTACAAAATACTAAGTTATGGCATTGTAAGCAATGAATTACTCTCTATGTTGTGATCAATAAATAGTATATGCAAAACTCTTGGCAGTCAGTTTTCTTTAATTAAATAACCATACCTATATTCAAAAACATTTTGGTTAAAATTAAGGTCTTGCATGATGACAACTTCATACATTTTCAATTCATCACCAGGAATATGGCATCACAAAAACCAGACAGAAGTAATCACACTTTAAAAAAAATGCAAAACTTTTGGTCACCACTGTATGTACTTATTTTAGCAATATGCAGTTTATAATGTCATTTGTAAAAATTAAAAATATAAGCTATATAATTCAATAAAATGTAAAATTTCCATTAAAAATTGATTTTAGGATCACCCAGCATAAATAACGATTTATAGCTCTGTAAACCTTCCTGATGTCATTACTTCACCTGCAAACAAAGCCACATTTCCATGTTTTGGGTCATATGGACACCGTGCCATTCCATTTATTATTTCTCCTACTTGCTCGAGCAAATCAAACTGAAAAACAAAAGAACACATTAAGCAGAAGACATGAAAACATTTTCATTTTTCATAAAAAAAATCTATTTCAGAGAAATCTAATTGGCATATTTTAAATTCTATTTTGCCAATATTTAATATTTTTAATTTACTTGAATATGTTCACTAAACGGAGGAACTATATCATTTTGTGAAATAAGATCTAGCTCTTAGGACTAATGCACACAGCAATGCCATATGAATAAAAGCAGTAAATCAGGGTTAGTACTACTAGTCCATAGGCTCTCCATGTGACACCTTATAGCATACAGTTATATGAAAAAGTTTGGGCACCCTATTAATCTTAAGCTTATTGCTTTATAAAAATTGGTGTTTTTGCAACAGCTATTTCAGTTTGATATATATAATAACTGTTGGACACAGTAATGTTTCTGCCTTGAAATGAGGTTTATTGTACTAACAGAAAATGTGCAATCTGCATTCAAACAAAATTTGACAGGTGCATAAGTATGGGCACCCTTATCATTTTCTTGTTTTAAATACTCCTACCTACTTTTACTGACTTACTAAAGCACTTTTTTTGGTTTTGTAACCTCATTGAGCTTTGAACTTCATAGCCAGGTGTATGCAATCATGAGAAAAGCTACTTAAAGTGGCCACTTGCAAGTTGTTCTCCTGTTTGAATCTCCTCTGAAGAGTGGCATCATGGGCTCCTCAAAACAATTGTCAAATGATCAGAAAACAAAGATTATTCAACATAGTTGTTCAGGGGAAAGATACAAAAAGCTGTCTCAGAGATTTAACCTGTCAGTTTCCACTGTGAGGAACATAGTAAGGAAATGGAAGAACACAGGGACAGTTCTTGTTAAGGCCAGAAGTGGCAGGCCAAGAAAAACATCAGAAAGGCAGAGAAGAAGAATGGTGAAATCAATCAAGGACAATCCTCAGACCACCTCCAGAGAGCTGCAGCATCAACTTGCTGCAGATGGTGTCACTGTGCATCGGTCAACTATACAACGCACTTTGCACAAGGAGAAGCTGTATGGGAGAATGATGCGAAAGAAGCCGTTTCTGCAAGCACGCCACAAACAGAGTCGGCTGAGGTATGAAAAAGCACATTTGGAGAAGCCAATTTCCTTTTGGAAGAAGGTCCTGTGGACAGATGAAACCAAGATTGAGTTGTTTGGTCATACAAAAAGGCGTTATGCATGGCGGCGAAAAAACACAGCATTCCAAGAAAAACACTTGCTACCCACAGTAAAATTTGGTGGAGGTTCCATCATGCTTTGGGGCTGTGTGGCCAATGCCGGCACCGGGAATCTTGTTAAAGTTGAGGGACGCATGGATTCCACTCAGTATCAGCAGATTCTTGACAATAATGTTCAAGAATCAGTGATAAAGTTGAAGTTACGCAGAGGATGGATCTTTCAGCAAGACAATGATCCAAAACACCGCTCCAAATCTACTCAGGCATTCATGCAAAGGAACAATTACAATGTTCTGGAATGGCCATCCCAGTCCCCAGACCTGAATATCATTGAACATCTGTGGGATCATTTGAAGAGGGCTGTCCATGCTCGGCGACCATCAAACTTAACTGAACTGGAATTGTTTTGTAAAGAGGAATGGTCAAAAATACCTTCATCCAGGATCCAGGAAATCATTAAAAGCTACAGGAAGTGACTAGAGGCTGTTATTTTTGCAAAAGGAGGATCTACTAAATATTAATGTCACTTTTCTGGTGAGGTGCCCATACTTATGCACCTGTCAAATTTTGTTTGAATGCAGATTGCACATTTTCTGTTAGTACAATAAACCTCATTTCAAGGCAGAAACATTACTGTGTCCAACAGTTATTACATATATCAAACTGAAATAGCTGTTTCAAAAACACCAATTTTTATAAAACATTAAGCTTAAGATTAATAGGGGTGCCCAAACTTTTTCATATAACTGTACATGTCAAATCTGGCCTGCAGGGTGGTTTTATTTGACCAGAGACACCAGAACCAACACCTCTATGTGGGGCCATTATTCTGTATGGAGGACTATGTGGGGTCCATTATACTGTATGGAGAACTATGTGGGACCATTATTCTGTATGGAAAACTATGTGGGGCCTATTATTCTGTATGGAAGACTATGTGGTGCCCATTATTCTGTATGGAGGACTATGTGGGGCCATTATACTGTATGGAGGACTATGTGGGGCCCATTATTCTGTATGGAGGACTACGTGGTGCCCATTATTCTGTATGGAGGACTATGTGGGGCCCATTATTCTGTATGGAAGACTATGTGGTGCCTATTATTCTGTATGCAGGACTATGTGGGGCCATTATACTGTATGGAAGACTATGTGGTGCCCATTATTCCGTATGGAGGACTATGTGTGGGCCATTATACTGTATGGAGGACTATGTGCTGCCTATAATTCTGTATGGAGGACTGTGTGGGGCCATTATTCTGTATGGAGGACTATGTGGGGCCATTATACTGTATGGAGGACTATGTGGGGCCTATTATTCTGTATGGAGGACTATGTGGGGCCCATTATTCTGTATGGAAGACTATGTGGTGCCCATTATTCCATATGGCGGACTATGTGGGGCCATTATACTGTATGGAGGACTATGTGGGGCCATTATACTGTATGGAGGACTATGTGCTGCCTATAATTCTGTATGGTGGACTGTGTGGGGCCCATTATTCTGTTGGATGACTATGTGGAACCCATTATTCTGTATGGAGGACTATGTGGGGCCCATTATACTGTATGGAGGACTATGTGGGGCCATTATTCTGTATGGAGGACTATGTGGGGCCATTATTCTGTATGGAGGACTATGTGGAGCCATTATTCTGTATGGAGGACTATGTGGGGCTCATTATTCTGTATGAAGGACTATAGGACTATGTGGTGCCCATAATTCTGCATGGAGGACTATGTAGTGTCAATTATTCTGTATGGAGGACTATGTGAGGGCATTATTCTGTATGGAGGACTATGTGGGGCCATTATTCTGTATGGAGGACTATGTGGAGCCCATTATTCTGTATGGAGGACTATGTGGTGCCCATAATTCTGTATGGAGGACTATGTAGTGCCCATTATTCTGTATGGAGGACTATGTGGGGCCATTATTCTGTATGGAGGACTATGTGGGGCCATTATTCTGTATGGAAGACTATGTGGAGCCCATTATTCTGTATGGAGGACTATGTGGTGCCCATAATTCTGTATGGAGGACTATGTAGTGCCCATTATTCTGTATGGAGGACTATGTGGGGCCATTATTCTGTATGAAGGACTTTGTGGGGCCCATTATTCTGTATGGAGGACTACGTAGGGCCCATTATACTGTATGGAGGACTATGTGGAGCCATTATTCTGTATGGAGGACTATGTGGTGCCATTACTCTGTATTGAGGACTATGTGGGGCCCATTATTCTGTATGGAGGACTATGTGGAGCCCATTATTCTGTATGGAGGACTATGTGGTGCCATTATTCTGTATTGAGGACTATGTGGGGCCCATTATTCTGTATGAAGGACTATAATAGGGCCCATTATACGGTATACTGATTGGCCCGGGACTTTGTCCAAGTTTTTCATTTTGGCCCTCTGTGTGTTTGAGTTTGACATCCCTGCCTTATAGTGTCTCTTAGAAGTGTCGCCCGGAAGCAATGTCTCCATAATACACCATGTCATTGAGTATGGCACAATTAATTTTCAAAAAGAAACAGCTCTATATAAAACTGAGAGTCACAAGGAGGTATCATTTAAAACCATGAAATTCTATGGGCGCCAAATTCAAAATCACTACCACATGGGTTTGTGTATGAAGCCTTCAGGAGGTTCTCCGGGAATACAAAAGCTAAATGACTAAAGGAAAAGTCATTATAAATAAATTACTAAATACATTCATTTAACAAATCCCAATTGTTTTGTCTAGGGAAGTAATCAATATAGAATTAAAATGGCTGCCTCCTTGTTTTGCTGAGAGAAACTTGTCCTAGAATGTTAGGACAGGGGCTTGTGAGCATGTGCAGTAGAGGCTCTTCTCTCCTTCATATGTAGCAAGATGTGCTCCATTAATAATACAGGAGATACCAGAGGTGCTGAGGTAAGAAGAGGCGCTAACACTTCTGCCTGGCTTTTCTGTCTCCAAGTCAGAGGGGCGGAGCTTCTACTGCACATGCTCACAGGCATCTGCCGTACATTCAAGGAAAGGTGTTTGTCAGTGTAAGAAGGCGACGACCATTTCAATTCTATAGTCATTACCTCCCTAGGAAAAACTATTGTGATTTGATCATTAAATGCATTTAGCAGTTTATTTATAATGACATTTCCTCCAATTATTTATTTTTTTCTATTCTCAGAGAGCCCCTTTAAAAGGAATTTTCCACTACTATTTGACCTCCTTTTTTAGATTACGCTGGCAACTTTTATTTAACATTGGGGATGCTAGAAATCAGAGTTAAATGAGGAAAGCAACACCATAATTAGTTAATAGGGGTAAATCCTGCAGTCAGGTTACCTTTAAGGTTTGTAACAAAAAAACAGATACTCCAAATTTAACTGCAATTAACACACCAAGAAAAACCTGATGTAACTTTAAGAAATGTCACAAGTCTAAAATACTCAATAACATCAAACACTTCATCTAACTGGTTTATCCAGGATCACAATATTAACAGTCCTTACTTAGGGAAGGTGCAGACGAGCGTATTTTTGGCACAATGCGATACGACAAAACATCGGATTGCTCTCGGCCCAATGTTATTCTATGGGGCCGATGTACATCTCAGATTTTTTTCTCGGACAGCTGCATGACATCTGAGTGCAGTCCGATTTCCTGACACAATGGAGAAGATGGAAACATTTTTTTTCCATCTTTCTTCATTCGAGATAATGGATCACACTATGATCATATTGTAATCAGAGTGTGATTTGCATAACAGACCCGATTCTCTCAAATGAGAAAATACAAGCTCGTCTGCATCTGCCCTTAGGATCGGCCATCGAAGTAGCAAACTGCGTCTTAGAGTCCCGAAAAAAGTGCACGGCAGAGCTCATGTTCACTCTGCCATCACCATTACAGTCTATTGGCCCCCTCCGCGCATGCGTCCGGGCCCCGTTTTGCGAGGTTGCGAGTGATTTTGGACATATGCCCCATCGGGGACACAGAATGCAATGTGAAAGCACCCTTACAAATGTACTTTTCACAGTTTATGTCCCCCTCCCCAGCTGACAAGGCTGATTTTGTGAAGCATTTTAACTACATTGTAAGAAATTAATCAAAACCCTTACATTCAAATGTTTAGTTACTGCCCCTTACAATTTGGTTTATTGATGTACCTCGTGTCATTGACTATATCGCACTGTATTCTGATTTCAATAAAAGGCTATTTTGGCATAATGAAAAGTATACAATTACTTACACTGAAGTCTGCACATACGGGGTTGAAAGCATTTGTTCCACAAGCAAACAGGGCTTCTCCATGCAAAAGAAGAACTTTCACAAAGTTTCTGCACTCCTCCTATTGAGCAGCAGAATGTAGCAATTAGATGAAAATCCATAGTGTAACAGAAAATAATAAAAAGGGAAAGCACCAAAAAAAGAAAAATTGTTCAAACATGCAAATATTATACAACTGAATGCTTTTGTACTAATACTTTGGCACTATGTATACTGCAACAGTTTTGAAAAGTGTCTACAGGAAAAAAAATGCATTGTAAAATGCATGAAATTTATTAAAGATGTCTTCAATTCCTTGGGGCAAACTGTTTAAGTGTATACAATGGATGTTTACTTAAAGGGAACCTGTCACAATGTATATACAGTCTGATCTGTGGACAGCTCAGTATAAAGAAGGAGACGCTGAGCAGAATGATATGTGAATCTATCTATCTATCTATCTATCTATCTATCTATCTATCTATCTATCTATCTATCTATCTATCTATCTATCTATCTATCTATCTATCCAGTTGAAACCAGAAGTTTACATACACTATATGAAAAGACACATATGCATGTTTTTCTCAATATCTGACATGAAATCAGAATAAACCTTTCCCGTTTTAGGTCAATTAGGATTACCATAATTTGTAATATTTGCCAAATGGCAGAATAATGAGAGAGAGAGAATGTTTTAAGTCCTCTTTATTACTTACTGTGACTCACCCCCTGGGCCAGTGCTGTAGTGCGGCGCGCGTGCGCGCGGGGGATACCCGGAGCCGGATCCGATGGGGGTAGTAGTCTTTGTGTGGCGGTGACCCGGTCCGCGCCCAGGGTGGTCAAACTAAGTGGCAGTTATTGGTATGATGCTATTAGTGTCCGACTACGCCACCCGTTGAATGCGGTTATGAAACCGCCGCTGCAGGGCAGACCGCTGAGGCCGGTGGTATAGGTGTGCAGCAATGTTGATATAACCCCCAACGGGAGAGGTATGGCCTCAGGGCAGCGGATGTGGGTGATGTTGGGTGTGATGGTGTGGATGTCCCAGCACTAACGGTGCGACAAGGAAGCACGGAGACGCGAGGGTACAGTTCAGGGCCTTTACTGATGGTACAAGGCAAATTCCCCCGGGAGTACTGGCTAGTAGTTGGAGCCTGGTTAGTCTGCGAGTAAGCCGGAGTTCCCCTGGCCAGGTGGAGTTGTAGGCCTTCCCGTTAGTCTGTACCCTTCCTGGCTACCCTGCTTTCGGCGGTTACAAGTAGCCCACGTCCCTGGGTATACCGTGTGGTGCTCACCCGTATGGCTGGTGACCTGGGGCCTCCTGTTAGCCTCCGCTCCGGGATGGCGGTGCTGGTCCCTTCGTTGTGACTGAGCCTCCGGGCTTTTATGGCCAGAGGACCTGGAATCCCCTGCCGGATGGATTCTGCTGCTGGGTATATCTTAGTCCCCACAGCCTCGGACTCCTGTGTCCGGTTTTAGTACCTTCTCCCAGGGCGAGCTCTGCACAGCTCCAGCCCCTGGCGCTTCTCCTTGGCTCCTACAGAGCTCCTGATGTCTATCTGTCCCTGTTTCTGCGTGTCCAGACCAGACTCCGTCTCTGTCTGGAACTCCTCTCTCTAACCCTGCCTCAGCCCCAGTTTATATAGGGGAAGTTCTTCCCCTCCCAGGACTGAGCAGGAGGTGTGGCATGCTTAGGATTCCTGCCCAGGAGACCTCCCACCTGCTCACAGACGTAATACTGCTATTACTGTGGAAACCAGACCCCTGGGGTGCCACATTCCCCCCTAGTGAAATTTAGTACTCCCGGACTAAACATAACAGGGTATAAACAATAACAATTAAATACATGAGATGGTCACGGCGTGTCCGTAACCGGGAAGCAATAAGGGTGTCCATTTCACCAAAGAACAGGGAGCCGTAACCAGGTAGGGGTCTGTCCTGCCCCGAGTCTTCAACAGTCTTTAGTCCATTCCTGGGTTACGCTCCAAACATATTTACAACAGAGTTCCGGTTACTCACTGTCCATAACCTGTCAGTCCATATAAAGAAATCTGTAACTGAAAAACATAATTAGCAACGGCTACAACAAAACAGGTAAACATAAAATAGTTAAAGCAACTAGCCAACTTTGATTCTCCAACGTACGGGCAACTGGCCTCTGGTAACCCTAGTGGACCTACGGAGCTCACTAACTGGTCCTGCACTACAGGGTGTAGGAGGTGTTATGGGCAGACTGGGCAGCTTTCTGCGCACTCTTTGGCTCACTAGGGGCACGGCAGGCTCACTACTAGCAGAGGGTTGATCCTCCTGCACTGCTGGTGTGGACTCTTCTGCCTCTTGGGCCGGCTGCTCTTCCAGCTCTACTGGTTCTTCTGTAGGCACTTGCGGGGCTGGCTGGAGAAAGGTGAGGACGGGTACCACGACAGCACCGTTTACTTGTGTCCAAGACCGGGGGAAGTCTCCGAGTACAGTCCTGATCATTTCTTCCCTTTCCTCTGCGGGTCGAGGGTTTTCTTGATCTTCTTCTTCAGGGCTTTGCAGCTGCTCGGGACACTTCTTCAGGTGGTCTCTGGAGACAACGGCTGTGGTTTCTCCTCCATCCTTACTGATCACGCAAATCTTTGGGCTCTCATGGCTTGATGGCAGTACGGTGTACGGGTCCTTCTCCCACTGGTCGTCCAACTTGTGGAGCCGTCTTTTCCTCTTCAAGACCTGCTCTCCAGGTACCAGGGGAACAGCGGGAGCATACTGATTATAAGCCCTCTCTTGCCTTTCTCTAGCTTGAGACAGACTTCGCTCCACGCTCTCCTGCACTTTCCGATACTGCTGCTGCCGTCCTGTATCCCAGTCTGCCTCTGGCGAGGTGTCCTCGGGCGTCAGGACTCCCATATCCAGGTCGATAGGCAGCTTACCAGGTCTCGCTCTCATTAGGTAAGCCGGGGTACAGTTGGTAGAACCTACAGGGATGTGGTTGTATAGGTCCACCAGATCAGGCAGCTTCTCAGGCCACATACTGCGTTCTTCCAGGGGCAATGTTTTCAGGAGGTCTATCACCACCTGGTTCATCTTCTCGCAGAGTCCATTAGTTTGTGGGTGATAGGGCGTTGTTCTTATCTTCGTGCAGCCATACAGGTTGCAGAACTCCTGGAAGACTTCCGCTTCGAAGGCTGGCATTTGGTCTGTCAGCACTTGGTCCGGGTACCCGTGTGGACGGCAGAAGTGCTGCTGGAAGGCTCTAGCTGCTGTTTGAGCCGTTAAGTCCTTGACCGGGACCACCACCAGGAACCGGGAGTAATGATCTACGATTGTGAGGGCGTAGACATACCCAGATCTGCTTGGAGCCAGTTTCACATGGTCCAGGGCTACCAGTTCCAGTGGCTGTCGGGTGATGATGGGCTGCAAGGGAGTCTTCTGGCTGGCACGGTCCTTCCTTCTTAGGTGGCACGGTCCACAGTCTCTGCACCACCTCTCGATGGCTCCTCTCATGCCTACCCAGTAGAACCGCTCACGCAATAAGAACTCCAGCTTCTTCCACCCGAAATGTCCTGCTCCGTTGTGGTACGCCTCCAGAATCATAGCCGCGTCTCGTCTGGGGACCACTACCTGCCAGGTCAACTCATGTGTTCGAGAGTTAACCATTCTCCGGCACAACTTCTCCCTGTAGAGGAACAGCCTACTTTTCTCCTTCCACAGTTGCTTAGTCTCCTCTGGGGCGTCTGGGTCCAGACTGGCATCGGCTTGGGTCAGCATTTCCTTCACCAGACGGACTGCAGGATCACTGTCTTGCGTCTCCGCCCAGTTGTAGTGGGGCAAGGGATTGAACGTCGCGGAGCGCCTGTCCTTCACACGGTGGGAATACAGGGTAATCCCATGACGGTGGAACGCAGGGAGCTCAACTTCTTCCAGATCTTCTGGATCTTCCCCTACGTCCGGTAAGTTCGGCATTCTAGACAGGGCATCCGCGTTGGCATTTGAGCGTCCTGCCCGGTATTTGATGGTGAATTCAAAGTTGGACAGGCGAGCCATCCATCTCTGTTCCAGAGCACCGAGCCTTGCAGTGTCCAGGTGTGTCAACGGGTTGTTATCCGTGTACACGATGAATTTGGAGGAGGCAAGGTAATGCTTGAAACGTTCGGTCACTGCCCACACTACTGCCAGGAACTCCAGCTTGAATGAGCTATAATTCTCAGGGTTCCTCTCGGTGGGTCGTAGCTTTCGGCTAGCGTAAGCGATTACCCGTTCTTTTCCTTGCTGGATCTGGGACAGCACGGCTCCTAGCCCGATGTTACTTGCGTCCGTGTGGAGGATAAAGGGCTGGCTGTAGTCTGGATATGCCAGGATTTCATCCCCCGTGAGGGCCATCTTCAGCTGGCAAAAGGACTCCTCTTCCAGCTTTTCCCACCTGAAGGGCGGCTTCTGGTTTCTGGCTTTTCGAGATTGACCTATCAGGAGGTCCTGCATAGGGGCTGCCATTTTGGTGAAACCGGGAATGAATCTTCGGTAGTAGCCTACCAACCCGAGGAACTGCCGCACTTCCTTTATTCTGGAGGGTCTTGGCCAGTCCTTAATCACGGTGATCTTATCAGGGTCAGGAGCCACTCCGTCAGCACTCACCACGTGTCCCAGGTATTGCACCTTTGGTTTCAGGAGGTGACACTTGGAGGGTTTCACCTTTAGGCCGTAGTTTGCCAGAGCTTCGAACACTTCTGCCAGGTGTTTCAGGTGGTCCTCGTAGGTCTTGGAATAGACGATGACATCGTCCAGGTATAACAGGACCGTCTCGAAGTTCCGGTGTCCCAGACAGCATTCCATCAACCGTTGGAAGGTTCCTGGTGCGTTGCAGAGCCCGAACGGCATACAGTTAAATTCGCTGAGACCCATCGGGGTGGTGAATGCGGTCTTCTCTCGGTCTGCCTCTGCTACAGGAACCTGCCAGTACCCGCTAGTGAGATCCAAAGTAGAGAAGAAATTAGCAGATTTTAATGCAGCTAAGGACTCTTCTATCCTTGGTAACGGGTACGCATCTTTGTGTGTGATACGGTTGACCTTCCTGTAGTTTACACACATTCTCATAGTGTTGTCCTTCTTTTTCACTAAGACTAGTGGAGCTGCCCAGGGGCTACAGCTGTCCCTGATTACCCCAGCCTCCTTCATGTCTCTAAGCATCCCCTTGGCGTGTTGGTAGTGTGCAGGGGGTACGGGTCGGTATCTCTCCTTTATGGGAGGATGGTCTCCCGTGGGGATGTGGTGTTCTACCCCCTTTACTCGCCCGAAGTCTAACGGGTGTTTACTAAACACTGTCTCGTACTCTTGAACCACCCGATAGACTCCTTGTTTCTGGTGTGAGGGAGTGGAGTCAGTACCCAGATGTAGTTGCTGACACCAGTCCTCCACTGGTTTCTTAGAGCCGTTACCTTCCTCTGGTTGAGATGGAGGCAAGGGTTCCACGGCCTGTACAGAATTCTGGTTTATGGTGATCAATTTAGCTAGCGTGGCATACCGGGGCAGGTGTACTTCTCTCTCACCGATATTTATGATGCGAACGGGCACCCTCCCATGGCGTACATCGACCACCCCCCGTGCTGTCAAAATGGTGGGCCTACTGTCTGAGTAGACGGGTTCTACCATTGCTTGGTAGTCTCTACCTCTTAGACCAATAGCTGCCCGGCACCAAATCATCATCTCACTTTTTGGGGGCATGGCAATAGGGAACGGGTCACACATTCTCACGCTACCTATCTCACCACCAGATAGTTCCACCTGTTGCCGCTTCATCAGTGCCCGGATCTCTTTTTGGAGCACACGCTGCTGGCCGGAACTGGCGTTCTTGGCAACCTGCTGTAAAATGAGAATCACCTCTGCAAGACAATTTTCAATTACATTGGTTCCCAGGGTGATTCTAGGGTGACTCTCATGACGGTCTATGTCCACTATAATCAGTCCTTGTGCCGCCAGTTCGACTTTACCGATTTTAATGGTCACCTTCTTGAATCCCACCTGCGGCACGGGCTGACCATTGCTGGCGATGATACTCAGGTCGTCGTCTGGGTAGCGGGTTATGTCCGAATCATTCCAGTACTGCTTGAAGAGCACGTACGGGATGGTGGTGACCTGTGACCCAGTGTCTAGTAGGGCACTCATAGGAATGCCATCCAGTACCACAGGCAAGATTGGACGTCCCCCTACGTATTTATCACGCCAGTTTGATGGGCCTGATGGTCTTATGCCTGGGGGTTGGCCCTCTACCCCAGGTTGTGCCCGTTTAAATGACAGTACCTTGCCACATGTCCGGGTTGATTGCAGCGGCGGCAGATGGGTCGTCCGTCCTCGTTGTATCTGTCGCTGGGTCTTCCTCTGGCCGGTGGGGTCCTCCTCAGTCGGCGCCACGGGACGTCCTCCGGTCCGGATGCCAGCTGGATCTTTCCTGGAGAAGAGACCTGTAAAGACTGCACAGTTCTGGTTAGCGCGGCAACGCTCTTAGTCAGCTCTTGGACCTGATGGTGCAGGTCTGTAGCCGGGTCACTGTTTAAAGCCTGCGCATCAGCTCCCACAGGCCCTGCAGACAAGGGCGCCGTCTCCTGGTGGTAAGTGATAGCAGGGCGCCTGTGGGTCACAGCGCCACCTGGTGCCGGTTCTCGGAGCACCCGGATGGCTCTGTCCTTGAACTGTGCAAAGTCCAGGTCAGGGTCCTGTAAGGCCATTGCCCGCAACTGGGTCCGGTGGGCATTGCACAGTAGACCCTCAATGAATTGTTCAGTCAACAGCTTATCTTCATTTCCCACGCTGTCAGGGTCTGCCTGCTTAATGGCTCTCAGGGCCTCTTGTAGGTTTAGAGCATAGTCTCTTATACTCTCATGTGCCCGTTGTTTGCACCCATAAAATCTTAGTTTTATTTCGGTTGAGGTGCGGGTGTCAAATGTGTCTTTCAGCCGGGCTAGTATGTCTCTGACAGTCCTCTTCCTCCCAGGTGGCCAGGACTTTACCTCCCTTTGGGCTGCCCCAATTAATTGGGCCACCAGGATGCTCACTTTTTGCGCCTCCGTGAGGGGATACACCTGGAAGAGGCTATCCAGCCTTTCTCTGAAGTCATTTAGGGTATGTGACTCCCCTGAGTACTGGGGTAGCCAGGCTGCCCCCGGGATATAGGGCATGGTGAAAGGCATGACCGCAGCAGCGGTGGCGCTGGCGGCGGCTGTGGCGGTGAAGCTCTCCTCCGTATCCGACATCCTCCTCCCCCCTAGTGGACCGTGGCCTACCTTGCGATGATCCTCTTCCGTAGGCCACGGCTCCGCAGTGGATCGTCAGGGTTGAGGACCTTCCGTCGCGCTCCTGTGACATCGGCGTCTGCTGGGCTCCTTCCAGGACCTTACGCAACGTCCGGACGTGAGGCGGTGCTTCAGTTCTCGCGGGCTTTCGGAGTCCACGCCCCTCTTCTTCCCGCGCGGCGCCCTCAGGATGGCGTCCAATGGCGGGAAAACTCCACGGATGGCGGGAAGAAGGCAGAAGATGGCGTCGGATGGCGGGAATCGGCTCCAGATGGCGGGAAACGACTCCGGACGGCGGGAAACTTCACCACAGGTAAGTATAAAAGTCTCTTTTTCAGGCACGCAGTACCCGGTGGTTGCGGGCACGAAATCCTGCCGACTACGCCAAAGTTGACTCACCCCCTGGGCCAGTGCTGTAGTGCGGCGCGCGTGCGCGCGGGGGATACCCGGAGCCCGATCCGATGGGGGTAGTAGTCTTCGTGTGGCGGTGACCCGGTCCGCGCCCAGGGTGGTCAAACTAAGTGGCAGTTATTGGTATGATGGTATTAGTGTCCGACTACGCCACCCGTTGAATGCGGTTATGAAACCGCCGCTGCAGGGCAGACCGCTGAGGCCGGTGGTATAGGTGTGCAGCAATGTTGATATAACCCCCAACGGGAGAGGTATGGCCTCAGGGCAGCGGATGTGGGTGATGTTGGGTGTGATGGTGTGGATGTCCCAGCACTAACGGTGCGACAAGGAAGCACGGAGACGCGAGGGTACAGTTCAGGGCCTTTACTGATGGTACAAGGCAAATTCCCCCGGGAGTACTGGCTAGTAGTTGGGGCCTGGTTAGTCTGCGAGTAAGCCGGAGTTCCCCTGGCCAGGTGGAGTTGTAGGCCTTCCCGTTAGTCTGTACCCTTCCTGGCTACCCTGCTTTCGGCGGTTACAAGTAGCCCACGTCCCTGGGTATACCGTGTGGTGCTCACCCGTATGGCTGGTGACCTGGGGCCTCCTGTTAGCCTCCGCTCCGGGATGGCGGTGCTGGTCCCTTCGTTGTGACTGAGCCTCCGGGCTTTTATGGCCAGAGGACCTGGAATCCCCTGCCGGATGGATTCTGCTGCTGGGTATATCTTAGTCCCCACAGCCTCGGACTCCTGTGTCCGGTTTTAGTACCTTCTCCCAGGGCGAGCTCTGCACAGCTCCAGCCCCTGGCGCTTCTCCTTGGCTCCTACAGAGCTCCTGATGTCTATCTGTCCCTGTTTCTGCGTGTCCAGACCAGACTCCGTCTCTGTCTGGAACTCCTCTCTCTAACCCTGCCTCAGCCCCAGTTTATATAGGGGAAGTTCTTCCCCTCCCAGGACTGAGCAGGAGGTGTGGCATGCTTAGGATTCCTGCCCAGGAGACCTCCCACCTGCTCACAGACGTAATACTGCTATTACTGTGGAAACCAGACCCCTGGGGTGCCACAACTGCAAAGTCAAAAGTTTACATACATTCCATTAGTATTTGATACCATTGCCCTTAAACTGAATGACTTGGATCAAACGTTTGGGATTTCCTTCCACAAGCTTCTCACAATAGTTGGTCAGAATTTGGGCCCATTCCTCCTGACAAAACTGGTGTAACTGATCCAGGTTTGTAGGTCGCCTTGCTCGCACCTGACTTTACAGCTTTGCCCATAAATTTTCAATAGGATCAGGGTTTTGTGACGGCCACTCCAAAACATGGACTTTGCTATCCTTAACCCCTTCATGACCGGAGCAATTTCCGTTTTTGCATTTTCGTTTTTTGCTCCCCTTCTTCCCAAAGCCAGAACTTTTTATCTTTCAATCAATATGGCCGTGTGAGGGCTTATTTTTTGCGGAACGAGTTGTAATTTTAAACGCCATCACTGGTTTTACCATATCATGTACTGGAAAACAGGAAAAAAAATTCCAAGTACGGTGAAATTGCAAAAAAATGCAATTTCACAGTTGTTTCTTGTTTTTGTTTTTGTTTTTTTTTTACCACATTCACTGAATGCTAAAACTGACCTGCCATTATTATTTTCCTGGTATAGGTCCTTTTTTATTTAAGTGGTGAAAAAAAAAAATCCAAATTTTGCTAAAAAAAAAAAAAAATGGCGGCATTTTCTGAGACCCGTAGAGTATCCATTTTTCGTGATCTGGGGCCGGGTAATGGCTTATTTTTTGTGCGCCGGGCTGACGTTATTATTGATACCATTTTGAGATAAATCCTATGTTTTGATCGCCCGTTATTGCATTTTACTGCAATGTTGTGGCAACCAAAAAAACTTAATTCTGGCGTTTGGAATTTTTTCTCGCTACGCCGTTTACCGATCGGATTAATTTTTTTTTTATATTGATAGATCGGGCGATTCTGAATGCAGCAATACCAAATATGTGTATGTGGTTTTTTTTTTAATTTTATTTTGAATGGGGCAAAAGGGGGGTGATTTAAACTTTTAGATTTTTTTATTTTTTTAATATTTTTAAAAATATTTTTTTTACACTTTCTGCATGCTTCAATAGTCTCCATAGGAGACTAGAAGCTGCAGTTTTCTGATTGCTTCTACTGCATACAGGCGACGAGCAGATCGCCTGTATGCAGGAGAAATGCTCCTGTGCTATGAGCGCCGACCACTAGGTGGCGCTCATAGTAATCTTTTCATGACAACCACAGGGGTCTGCTGTAGACCCAGGGTTGCCATGCCCACCCATCAGTGATCAGCGATCACGTGACGGGGTCACTGATGGACGGGGCTAAGGCCGTGCTTCCGGCGCTGTTAAATGCCGCTGTCAGAGATTGACAGCAGCATTTAACTGATTAACAGCCGGGGGTGGATCACGATTCTACCCGCGGCTGTTGCGGGCACATGTCAGCTGTAAGAATCAGCTGACATGTGCCTGGTTCAGTGTGGGCTCACTGCCAGAGACCCCGCTGAAGCAGCCTTTCCGACGTGGTGTGTACTATTACTGACCACGTCGGAAAGGGGTTAAACTACTTTGTTACCATTTTGGCAGTATGCTTCGGGTCATTGTCCATTTGGAAGACCCATTTCTGCCCAAGCTTTAACTTCCTGGCTGATGTCTTGAGATGTTGCTTCACTATTGCCACATAATCTTCTTTTCTCATGAAGCCATCTATTTTCTGAAGTGCACCAGTCCCTCCTGCAGCAAAACAACCCCACAACATGATGCTGCCACCCCCACTTGGGATGGTGTTCTTAGGCTTCCAAGCTTCTCCCTTTTTCCTCCAAACTTAACGATGGTCATTATGCCAAAAAAGTTAAATTTTAGTTTCATCAGACCACAGGACATGTCTCCAAAAATTAAGGTCTTTGTTCCTGTGTGCATTTGCAAACATTAATCTGGCTTTTTTATGTTTCTTTTGGAGTAATGGCTTCTTCCTGGCAGAGTGGCCTTTCAGCCCATGTTGATACAGTACTCGTTTCACTGTGGATATTGACACAATCTTACCAGCTTCCGCCATCATCTTCACAAGGTCTTTTGCTTTTGTCCTTGGGTTGATATGCACATGTCTGACCAAAGCACGTTCATCTCTGGGACACAGAACTTATCTCCTTCCTGAGTGGTATGATGGCTGGACAGTCCCATCTTGTTAGTACTTGTGTATAATTGTTTGTACAGATGAACGATGCACCTTCAGGTATCTTGAAATTGTACCCAAGGATGAGCCAGACTTGTGCAAGTCCACAATTCTTTTCCTGATATCTTGGCTGGTTTCTTTAGACTTTCCCATGATGCAAAGAAGCAGTGTGTTTCAGGTGTGCATTAAAATACATCCACAG
The DNA here is from genome assembly GCF_046119375.1 of Phyllobates terribilis. Classification (NCBI taxonomy): domain Eukaryota; kingdom Metazoa; phylum Chordata; class Amphibia; order Anura; family Dendrobatidae; genus Phyllobates; species Phyllobates terribilis. The sequence goes on along the minus strand of NW_027362761.1, from coordinate 727,358,799 downwards.
GTGTATCTCTAACTCAGATGTTGCCAAAAAAATTATCAGAAGCTTCCAAACACATGACATCATCATATGGGCAGTCCAGAATTGTTTAAAGTCATAGTAATCTTAGTGTATGTAAACTTTTGACTTTGCAGTAAGTAATAAAATGCCTTAAAACATTCTCTCTTTCTCATTATTCTGGTATTTCGCAAATATTAAAAATTATGATAATCCTAATTGACCTAAAAAGGGAAAGGTTTATTCTGATTTCATGTCAGATATTGAGAAAAACATGCATGTGTCTTTTTATATAGTGTATGTAAACTTCTGGTTTCAACTGTATATATATATATATATATATATATATATATATATATATATATATATATATATATACACAGTACAGACCAAAAGTTTGGACACACCTTCTCATTTAAAGATTTTCCTGTATTTTCATGACTTTGAAAATTGTACATTCACACTGAAGGCATCAAAACTATGAATTAACACATGTGGAATTATATACTTAACAAAAAAGTGTGAAACAACTGAAAATATGTCTTATATTCTAGGTTCTTCAAAGTAGCCACCTTTTGCTTTGATGACTGCTTTGCACACTCTTGGCATTCTCTTGATGAGCTTCAAGAGGTAGTCACCGGAAATGGTCTTCCAACAATCTTGAAGGAATTCCCAATCTGATCATGACGCGTGGGGTAACCCCGCCCACAACCCAGCATCCACCGTGGGGAGTGCATCACTGATGTCACGCCTCACTTGACATGACATCAGCGGAAGAAAAAGCCGACTGCCGCCGGGGGTCACGTGATGCCTGTGAGCGACCAGCTATGGCTCTGCTCACAGGCAATACATACAACTAAAGGTAATTACAAAAACACTTATGGGCACATGCTAAATACATTGGGGCAATTGAAAAAAGTACTGGACAACTTCTTTAAGGTTTGGTTTTTTAATAAATATCAATGTTGGCCCGCGACTTTGTCCAAGTTTTCAATTTTGGCCCTCTGTGTATTTGAGTTTGACATCCCTGGTGTAGAGATTTCAGAAATTAGAATTATTGTTCAGAGGTAATTTAACAGCATATAAATCCACATAATTTGCATCTCTACACATGCAACTTAAAGGGTTATTTCCATTTTCATAAATGAAGCATTACTGTGTGCTGCTTTGTTTGTTAGTTATATATGGAGGTAGCTGCTCCTAGTAAGCAGCTGTTCACACCTATTTCTTGTTTTGGAAGTGCCGGACAGTTTTTTCCTTTTTTTCTGTTCATAAATGGGTATTGTCAGATAGATCTTGCAAACCTAAGCAATGCATAGCATTAATATTTTCACACGTTAATGTGTGAGAAGAACGGCGCTGGATCCTGGAGAGATCAGCGGTGAGTATATTAATACACTCACACTACACTACATGCATATACACACATTTAATTAATATAAAACTTAATGGGAGTGTTTCTTTAATATTTCAAGAACGGCTGAAAATATTAATAAGCCGTAAACTGCACTACGCGATAATACTTATCTATAAGGGTGGAAATAACTGTTTATATAATGCTGACTATGCAGGAGCACAGCATTGAGCAGTCATGGCTGAACTGTTCAGTTAAATGACGTTTTGTTCAGGACATGCAGAGCAGGGAGCTGTGAAATGATAATGTTATTTTCTAGTTTCACCGCTGACACTGACAATCGGAAAGGTACAGTAACTATAACCCTGGGACTGTTCTGTCTTTAGTTAGACAGGAATCCCTGACCTGATGTACCATTTAATACTCAAAGGGAAACAAAGAGGTATGGCCAGTGTCACCCCTATTAGCGATTGAATTGTTGACAGTGATGAGCGAGTATGCTCGGTTAACCCTTTCGGCGATAACCGAGTATCTCCAGCGTAGTCGGTGATATGTTTTAATCACTCCTGCGTGCATGATTTGCGACTGTTTGACAGCTTTAATACATGTGAGGAATGCTTGTTTCTTAAGCATTGCTCACATGTATTAAAGCTGTCAAATGGTCGCAAATCATGCACACGGGAGTGATTCATAATTTGCATGCATACCAGGATTGGAGGATGAGGACTCCATGCATACCAGGATTGGGGGTGAGGGGGCTATACATACCAGGATTGGGGGAAGAGGGCCCATACATACCAGGATTGGGAGATGTGGGGGGCCATGCATACCAGGATTGGGGATGAGGGGCCACACATACCAGGATTGGGGGATGAGGGGGCCACACATACCAGGATTGGGGGATGAGGGGGCCACACATACCAGGATTGGGGGATGAGGGGGGCCACACATACCAGGATTGGGGGATGAGGGGGGCCATGCATACCAGGCTTGGGGGATGAGGGGGCCACACATACCAGGATTGGGGTATGACGGGTGCCATACATACAAGGACTGGGAGATGAGGGGGCCATGCCTACCAGGATTGGGGGATGAGGGGGGCCATGCATACCAGGATTGGGGATGAGGGAAGCCATGCATACCAGGGTTGAGGATGAGGGGGCCATGCATACCAGGATTGGGGGATGAGGGGGCCACACATACCAGGATTGGGGGATGAGGGGGCCATGCATACCAGGATTGGGGATGAGGGGGCCACACATACCAGGATTGGGGGATGAGGGGGCCTCACATACCAGGATTGGGAGATGAGGGGTGCCATACATAACAGGATTGGGGGATGAGGGGGCCACACATACCAGGATTGGGGAATGACGGGTGCCACACATACAAGTATTGGGGGATGAGGGGAGCCATGCATACCAGGATTGGGGATGAGGGGGCATGCATACCAGGATTGGAGGATGAGGACTCCATGCATACCAGGATTGGGGGTGAGGGGGCCATACATACCAGGATTGGGGGAAGAGGGCCCATACATACCAGGATTGGGGGCTGAGGAGGCCATGCATACCAGGATTGGAGATGAGGGTGCCATACATACCAGGATTGGGGAAAGAGGGCCCATACATACCAGGATTGGGGGCTGAGGAGGCCATGCATACCAGGATTGGAGATGAGGGTGCCATACATACCAGGATTGGGGAAAGAGGGCCCATACATACCAGGATTGGGAGATGTGGGGGGCCATGCATACCAGGATTGGGGGATGAGGGGGGCCACACATATCAGGGTTGGGGGATGAGGGGGCCACATATACCAGGATTGGGGGATGAGGGGGGCCACACATACCAGGATTGGGGGATGAGGGGGGCCATGCATACCAGGCTTGGGGGATGAGGGGGGCCATGCATACCAGGCTTGGGGGATGAGGGGTGCCATACATACAAGGACTGGGAGATGAGGGGGGCCATGCCTACCAGGATTGGGGATGAGGGGGGCCATGCATACCAGGATTGGGGATGAGGGAAGCCATGCATACCAGGGTTGAGGATGAGGGGGGGGCATGCATACCAGGATTGGAGGATGAGGAGTCCATGCATACCATGATTGGGGGTGAGGGGGCCATATATATCAGGATTGCGGAAAGAGGGCCCATTAGTGATGAGCGAGCACTAAAATGCTCGGGTACTCGTTGCTCGGGTCGAGCAAATTGGAATACTCGGGTGCTCGACCCGAGCAACGAGCCCAATGTAAGTCTATGGGAAACTCGAGCATTTTTCAGGCGGCTCCCCCCGGCGGTCTGCAGAGGGCCTAAAAATTGCACAAATCGATGGGAACAGTGCTCAAATGACATGGGAACAGCATGGGGAAGACCCCTGGAAGCATCTCTGACTCACAGATCACTGCTGTCAGCAACGTGGTCAGAGTATTACACCACTTTTACGGACTCACAATAAAACATACAAAAACGAAACCAAAATGGATTTTCCTGGGAAATATGTTAAGGAACATACTTTCCAGGGTAATGACTTGTATATAAGGCAAAATAAATAACCAAAAACAAAAATACTCCTCCACAACTTGGGCTATGTTCACACGTAGCGTTTTTGATGCGTTTTTGCACTTTGGAATTGCTTTCAACCAAGACAAATGCATTTACTGGGAAATGTAATTTTAACATTTTACAACCTTATCTGGCCATGTGGTGTGTGACACATCATCAGACACATGCATACAGTGCTGAAAAGACATGGGAACAGCATGGGTAAGACCTCTGGAAGTGTGGCGCCCCTCAGGGTTCAGTCGCCACAGGGGTACTGCACCTCAGTTCGAGGTGTGGTATCTCCTCTTTCAGGAAAGGATTGAGCATCTCTCAGGACCCCACTTCACCATTCAACACTACACCACTCCTGTCCTGAAGGGGGCCTAAATGCACCAGGGTGCTGCCCCGGCCCGGGATAGAGGAGATGGGAGGAACCAAAGATAGGGGGAACCATGTAGTGGGTGAGGGTGGAGGACACACTTTTAGGAAAAACTTATTCATTCATATTTAATCTACGACCATCTTAAGTTCAAGGTCTTTGATTGTGGTCTTCGTCTTTGATTGTGGTCTTCGTCTTGGATTGTGGTCTTCTGCCAGAGTCCAGCAAAAGGCTGCAGCTGACTGAAGATACACGGTCCTCGTACTCTGGCCTTGAGACGAGGAGCGGGTCAGAGTTAACCACTGTCTCTACTCGGTCAAGGTCCTGACCTTAGAAGGCCCTGGAGGGGAGCGGAGGAGATAGGCTCCACAGGCAAAAGGATCCCAGGGGGATACGGACGGAGCGGAGTCGCCAACTGTATTCTTTACACTAGCCTAGTCAGAGGGATTCCTGCTGCAAAAGGGGTGACCGGCCACTGATATCTGACTTTGTCACTTCACGTCTCAGTCAGAAAAGCCCGGAGGTTTAGTGGATCCCAGAGGGATACGGACGGAGCAGCCTACGCCACCTGTATCTCTTACACTGCGTTTATCCAGTGGGAACCAGCCTTACAACACATTCGTACCACACACAGTCAGGAGAAGACTTAATGGGAGAACCTACCAAGGAGAGGAACAAGGAGAGAACCTGACCTAAGAAGGCCCTGGAGGGGAGCGGAGGAGATAGGCTCCACAGGCAAAAGGATCCCAGGGGGATACGGACGGAGCGGAGTCGCCAACTGTATTCTTTACACTAGCCTAGTCAGAGGGATTCCTGCTGCAAAAGGGGTGACCGGCCACCGATATCTGACTTTGTCACTTCACGTCTCAGTCAGAAAAGCCCGGAGGTTTAGTGGATCCCAGAGGGATACGGACGGAGCGGCCTACGCCACCTGTATCTCTTACACTGCGTTTATCCAGTGGGACCCAGCCTTACAACACGTTCGTACCACACACAGTCAGGAGAAGACTTAGTGGGAGAACCTACCAAGGAGAGGAACACACACCAGCGGGGTCTTGACAGGTGCTTCTGATCTACCTGGAAAGTGCTGATCCCCTTCCCGGTGGCCGCAGTACACCGTGAGTAGCAGAGAGAAGCTTTGCGGCTGAAAGTTCATCCCAAGTGAGTAAAGATCCAGATGACTTCATACACCGTCTCAGCTCGTTATTTCCTGCGCGGCACTGCACCCACCATTCCTCCTCACACTGCCCTGAGGCCTGCTCCGCCTGCGGGGAGCCGTCCCATCTTAGCTGCCCGTAACACCGGCCTCAGTGGACTGAAGCAGCACTGGTGCCCATCACCGGAAACCGCAGGTGGCGTAGTCGAAATACCACTCTTACTTGAAAGCCCATTATATCTTTTATGTGACTGCCCTGGGCACGGACCGGGTCTAGGCCACGACTGCATCCCTCCCGCGACCCCTACACTGACCCGGCTCCCAGTACCCCAAAGCTCAGGGAGGGCACGAGGTGTCACAGAAGCATCTCTGACTCCCAGGTCACTGCCTAAAAGTGTGCCCATCATAAGTGATCTTTGGCGCATGCGAAGATGCCTACCACCATGCACCTGTCGTTGCAGACTTGCAACAATCACCGTCCACGTCCTTGTCCCACTGCAGCGTTCAGCTGTCCCTACCCCATTCCTTGGAATGCAAGCGCAAGTATGCAGGCAGCCACCCACCCACAGGCTGCAATACTATACTGCCAAATTTTTGACAGCTGCTTGCACTTGAAATGTGGCCTTTTAGGCTCGTAGAGGCGGAAGCTTTTCACAACCTCAAACTAGCAGCGGCCGGGTGTCCATAATCGGTCCCCAGCCGCCACTATATTTCCCGGTATCGCCTCCGCCTTCCACAAGCACGGGTCCCACAACATTACCTGTGCCCTCCCCAGTGCACTTACTGGGAAGGACCGCCTAACCACAAACACGTGGACAGGTGAATGTGGTCAGGGACGGTACGGAGCCAGTCCACAACTTTTTTTTGCTAAGAGTTGTATTTAGCTCGGTGAAAGGACTGGCATAGAGGGAAACCGTATCTACCCTGCGTGTCATTTCTCCCAGGAAGTCCTCTAAAGCTGCTTGCACTTGAAATGTGGCCTGAACATTACTGCTGGTACTTTTCTGTGGGAATTTGCTTGCCTCCTACCAGCCTGGAATATTTCCAGCAAACTATGGTACGACGCCTTGGTATTATCACTGCCCCCAGTACCAGTAGCGAAGCCACCCCCAATTTCCTTCTCAGGAATTTTATTTGGTAGACTGAGTGGCTGCCCAAATACATTTTCTCACAAAGGAGCTGAAGATAGAGTGGCAGTAGGTGCAAGTTTCTCCAGCCTGTTAGATATTAGAGGGTGAACGGCAGCACATTGGATCAGTGGTTAGCACTGAAGCCTAGCAGCGCTGGGATCCTGGGTTCAAATCCCAGCAAGGACAACATCTGCAAGGACTTTGTATGTTCTCCCCATGTTTGCGTGTGTTTCCTCCTCAATAAAAAAGCAGCCATAGAGGGTCCGGCTACCTTCCCACACACTTTTCTTAGCCAGGACTGCTTCTCAGCAGGGTTGGACGGTCACACCAAAGAGTCTTCTGGTGTGCCTTGGCTTCTACCTCAGTAGAGTTCATGATAGCGCTAACTTTGCAGATGCTATGGGGCTCTTGAGCGGGTGAGAAAGGTTAGCCCTCAGAATCAAATCCTCTGGTGGGCCCAATGTTTTTCAATCTGAAAGTGGGAGTTGTATTTCACCACAGCCATATTCTTTAGCTCGGTGAAAGGACTGGCATAAAGGGAAACCGTATCTACCCCGGCTGTCATTTCTCCGTCACCAGTTTCCGCCCATTGTCACACACGACCATGCCTGGCTGTATGTTCAGCGGTGAGAGCCACAGATCAGGCTGCTGTGTTACAGCTTTCAACAACTCTGCAGCGCTGGGTGGTTTGTCAATTAAGCATTAAGCATGCTATCTTCAGCACAGCCTGTTGCCGCTTGGCCAAGACAGTGCTGCAGTGCTGTCAGCTTGTGACTGATGTGATCATTTCGGAGATGGAGGAGGAGGTGCATGAGCTGAACAATGTGATTACATTGAGGTTAAATTGGTGACGCTTTTTTTTATACTAAAGAAAGATCCTATTGTTTTGTTTTTTTTACGTTATTTTTTAAGACAAATGCATTCACCGGGAAATGTAATTTTAACATTTTACAACCTTATCTGGCAATGTGGTGTGTGACACATCATCAGACACATCCTTTTTTATTTATGATGGAGGGACTCTGAAAGTCATAAAGTTTATTTTTACAGGGACATCAGACGGCCCTTACTATTCTTAAAAGGCCAGCAGTCGGCCGTAGCTATTGTTAGAGAGTCATCAGCCGGCAATGATTTGTTATTCCCATTATTAACAAGTGGGTCTCCTATACTGTTATTGCATATCCAGTGACTGCAAGGGCTGCCAAAAATTTGGACGCAACCCAATACCCCTTTGAAGAGACATAGAGGAGGATCTCAGTAAAAAAAATGTTCTCATTATAAAGGAGCGGGTCTCTTATAGTGCTAATGCCTATGCTGTGACTGCAAGGGCTGCCAAAATTTGGGAAAAACCCCACAAAGAATTTAGAGACACATAGAGCAGGGCCACAGTAACAAGGTGCGACATGTTCCCATTAGAAAGGAGAGGGTCTGGTATACAGTTATAGGGTATGCAGTGAGTCCAATGGCTGACCAATTTTAGGAAAAACCCCACTAAGAATTTAAAGACACACGGAGCAGGGCCACATTAACAAGGTACGACATGTTCCCATTAGAAAGGAGAGGGTCTGCTATACAGTTATAGGGTATGAAGTGAGTCCAACGGCTGACCAATTTTAGGAAAAACCCCACTAAGAATTTAAAGACACATAGAGCAGGGCCACAGTAACAAGGTACGACATGTTCCCATTAGAAAGGAGAGGGTCTGCTATACAGTTATAGGGTATGCAGTGAGTCCAACGGCTGACCAATTTTAGGAAAAACCGCACTAAGAATTTAAAGACACACAGAGCAGGGCCACAGTAACGACAAATTCCCATTAGAAAGGAGAGAGTCTCCCATAGTGTTGGCCTATGCAGTGAATGCAAGGGCTGGCAAAAATTTGGAGGCACTTCAATGCCCCTTGGAAGAGACGTGGAGGAGCGCCTCATATAAAAAATGTTCCCATTAGAAAGGAGTGGGCCTCCTATACTTGTAATGCTCATGCACTAAGTGTATGGGCTGACAAACATTTACTCCTGGGGGGTATACATGAACATACTGTATAAAAAAAAAATTTTCACGGGCATCATAAACACCCTTTAAAAAAATTATGTGGGTGTTGCATCACGGACCACGGTCACCCTGGTGATATGGTGGATGAGGATGAGGAGAAGGAGGAGGACAAGAGCAAATAGACAAAGTCAGGAAGCATATACCCATGTGTGGATGTGAAAAGGTGCATGGGAATACACCTCGCAAGAAAAGACACTGGATTTCAGTTTATGTTACGCTGTTATCATTCGGTGGTGTTGAGAAGTCTGGCCCAATCCAGCCCTTGTTCATTTTTAGAAGAGTCAGCCTGTCAGCATTTTCAGTTGACAGGCGGATGCGCTTATCAGTTATACTTCCAGCAGCGGCACTAAAAACCCGCTCTGATAAAACGCTGGCGGCAGAGGACCTCCAAGGCATAGAGAGCCAGTTCATTCCACGCATCCAGCTAGGATACCCAATAATTATAAGGCACAGAGGAATCACAGAGGACGTTGGTACCGTCGGCAAGGTACTCCCTCAGCATCTTCCCATCTTCCCAAACTTTGCACTCTCCCAGAACTTTGACAGTGTTCCCCTGCCTCTGCTGGATTGAAGTTGTGTCTCTCTCGCCTGTACTTCTTGGTTGGCCACCGAAGTGTGCCCTCTGCCGCCAGCGTTTTCAGATGGGAATTTTTTTAATAGTTCCGCAACAAGGGCCTTCTGGTACTGCCCCATTTTTGTAGACCTGTCCGCCTCAGGAATAAGAGATATAAAGTTCTCCTTGTAGTGTGGGTCTAGAAGTGTCACAAACCAGTAATGACTGTCACCCAAAATTTTGAGAACGCGAGGGTCATGGGAAAGGCAATGTAACATAAACTCAGCCATGCGTGCCAGACTACTAACAGGCAAGACTTCCGTGTCCTCGGCAAGAGGATGACTGACCATGCTCTCCTCCTCCTCTTTGCCCTCTGGCCATCCACGCTGAACAGACGGTATGACAGCTGTGCAGGTAGTACCGTCTATAGTGCATGAAACTAGCTCCTGTCCTTCCTCCTCCTCCTCCTCTTACTCATTGTCACCCAATCCACATTGTGATGAGATGAGACTTGGCTGTGTGTAATCACCCTGTATGGTTCTTTGCTCCATCTCATCATGCTCCGCCTGCAATGCATCCTCTTTGATTGTGAGCAGAGAGCGTTTCAGAAGACAGAGAAGCGGGATGGTGAAGTTAATTATGACGTCATCGCTGCTCACCATCTTGGTGGAGTCCTCAAAGTTTTGGAGGATGGTACATATGTCTGACATCCATGTCCACTCCGGAGGTCTTATGTGTGGAGTCTGAACTGAATAGCGACGGCCTTGTTGATGCTGGTACTCATCAACTGCTCTCTTCTGCTCACAAATCCTTCCCAACATCTGCAGTGTAGAGTTCCAACGCGTGGGGACATCACACACCAGTCTGTGAGCGGGAAGCTGCAAACGCTGCTGAAACACTGCAAGGGCGGCGGAAGCTGTAGCTGACTTTCCAAAATGGGCACACAGGCGGCGTACTTTAACAAGCAGATCCGGCAGCTCCGGGTAGTTTTTGAGAAACTGCTAAACCACGATGTTAAGCACATGCGCCAGGCATGGTATGTGTGTGAGCTCGCCTCGCCTCAGAGCCGCCACCAGGTTTCGGCCATTGTCACACACGACCATGCCTGGTTGTAGGTTCAGCGGTGTGAGCCACAGATCTGCCTGCTCTTTCAGAGCTGTCCACAACTCTTCAGCATTGTGCGGTTTTTCACCTAAGCATATTAGCTTCAGCACAGCCTGTTGCCGCTTGGCTGAGGCAGTGCTGCAGTGCTTCTAGCTTGTGACTGATGTGGTCATTTCGGAGATGGAGGCTGAAGAGGAGGAGGAGGCTGAGGAAGATGAGGTACAGGAGCTGTAGACCGTGGGGGCAACCCTGATTGACCTAGGGCCCGCAATCCTTGGCGTCGGGAGGACATTTCCCGTCCCAAGGTCCGACTGGGTCCCGGCTTCCACTATGTTAACCCAGTATGCCGTCAGCGAGATGTACCGTCCCAGCCCACAAGCACTTGTCCACGTGTCCGTGGTTAGGTGGACTTTACCAGTAACTGCGTTGTTGAGAGCACGGCTAATGTTTTGGGACACGTGCTTGTGTAATGCAGGGACGGCACACCGGGAGAAATAGTGGCGGCTGGGGACCGAGTACCGAGGGACGGCCGCCGCCATCAGGTTGCGGAATGCTTCCGTCTCCACGAGCCTAAAAGGCAACATTTCGAGCGCAAGCAGTCGTGAAATGTGAGAATTTAGTAGTGTGGCCTGTGGGGCGTGGGCTGCATATTTGCGCTTGCGTTCCAAGGACTGGGGTATGGACAACTGAACGCTGCGCTGAGACTAGGACATGGACGTGCTTCCTGATGCTGCTACTTGAGAGTGTGCAACAACAGGTGCAGGGCAGGAGGCGTCTTCGCATGCACCATGGACAGGGGATTGGCTTGCATGCACAACAGCGGAAGAAGCAATGGTGCCACCCGCAGACACTGTTCCTGGACCCTAGGGTTTGGCCCACAAAGTCGGGTGCTTTGCTGCCATGTGCCTGATCATGCTGGTGGTGGTCAGGCTAGTCGTTTTGCCACCCCTGCTGATGCTGGCCTGGCAGCTGGTGCAAATGGCCTTTTTGGGGTTATCGGCAGAGTCTTTAAAAAACAACCAGACTCGGGAAGACCTAACAGTTGTACTGGCAACTTCCTTCGTGTTGGTGTTACGGGGAATGGTTGCCTGCCTTCTGTCTGCGGCCACCACACTGCTTCTTCCTGCCTGTTGGGGAGCTCTGCCTCCCTCCTCCTGTGTGCTGCTGTCCTCGCTCTGCATGTCCTCCTGCCAGGTTGGGTCTGTTACTATATCATCCACCACCTCGTCTTCCACTTCCACACTCTGGTCCTCCTCCTGACTTTCTGCTAATTGTGTCTCATCATCGTCCACCTCTTGTGACACTTTCCCACCGTCGCCTTCGTGTGACCGTGGCTGCTCAAATATTTGGGCATCGCTGCACGCAATCTCCTCTTGCCCCGCTTCAAGTGGACCGGGCGAGAGGCCCGAATCTATAAATGGAAAAGTGAACAGCTCTTCAGAGTGTCCAAGTGTGGGATCAGTTGTCTCTGGGTTCTCGGCATGGTGGGAGGAAGGAGTATCAGGGTGAGGAATATGCGGTCCAGACTCACGGCTACTGAGACTTGACCGTGTGGAAAACAGAGTGGTGGTGGTGGTGGCTAAGTGACTGGAAGCATTATCCGCTATCCAACCAACAACCTTTTGACACTGCTCTGGGTCCAATAGTGGTGTGCTGCGGTCCCCTAGAAATTGGGACTGGAAGGTCGGGCGAGAAGATGTGGGTGTTTGTTGTGGCACAATTTCGGGTTGCCCATGGCCTTGTCCTCGGCCTCTGCATGCACCATTACCATCACGTCCAGTTCCCCGTCCCTTGCCACGTGCCTTGCCCTTTTTAAATGGAGGACAGTATCTTCCACGCTCACCACAAATGACTGAGTTTGGAGCGAACTTATATGTGATCCGTGTGATAGAGAAAACACAGTTTTAAATACCTGGCCTGTAGGTAAGTAGTTTGAACAGCAAACTGCTGTGAATTGCTTCAATGACACACTAAAGGAAATTTTTAATGGAGGCCAGAAATGGCAGTATTTTCTGACAACGTATATGTGATCCGTGTGACGGAGAAAACAGAGTTTTAAATACCTAGCCTGTAGGTAAGTAGTTTGAACAGCAAACTGGTGTGAATTGCTTCAATGACACACTGAAGGAAATTTTTAATGGAAGCCAGCAATGGCAGTATTTTCTGACAACGTATATGTGATCCGTGTGACGGAGAAAACAGAGTTTTAATTACCTGGCCTGTAGGTAAGTAGTTTGAACAGCAAACTGTTGTGAATTGCTTCAATGACACACTAAAGGAAATTTTTAATGGAGGCCAGAAATGGCAGTATTTTCTGACAACGTATATGTGATCCTTTTGACGGAGAAAACAGAGTTTTGAATAGCTGGATTTCTAGCGCTCTAATATGGAAAGGACCTGGCATTATTCTGCAGTGCCAACAAGCAAATGGCGCAGAAAAATGGTGTTCTCTGGATTGCTTTTTAAGCAAATAATGAGGATTAAGATCCAAAAAAAAGTATTCCTGGCCCCTGAGACCGGTGCCTTTGTATAGAAATACCTAACAGCAGCAGAAGGCAGAATTGGAATGGAGCCTCTTGTGCTATATGCACTGCAGTCTGCTATATACACTGCCTGCCTATACACCCTGCCTGCCTGATATTTCTGCAGATGGATTAGTCCTCAGATGGACTGTTTGTTAAGATGGATATGTGTAATGTACGGTTTTTCTCCCTACACTACCTAATACACGATCAAATCTCTCCCTGACGCAGCAGCAGCTCTCCCTATACTGTCTGATTCGGAGTGACTGTGACGAGCATGGCGGCGCCAGGTCTGATATAGACCTGATGGCGCTGTGCGGCCAGCCAATCACTGTAATGCCCACAACCAACATGGCTACGGCATTACAGTGCATGGCAGATAATCCCTGCATGTTCATTGGCTCTCTAAAGAGCGCCAAACATGCAGGGAGGGGACCCGAGTTCCCGCCCGAGCAAACCGGAAATACTCGGCGAGCGCCGAGCATCTCGAGCAGTGAGATGCTCGGGCGAGCACCGAGCAGTAGCGAGCATGCTCGCTCATCACTAGGGCCCATACATACCAGGATTGGGGGCTGAGGAGGCCATGCATACCAGGATTGGAGATGAGGGTGCCATACATACCAGGATTGGGGGTGAGGGGTGCCATGCATACCAGGATTGGGGATGAGGAGGCCATACATACCAGGATTAGAGGATGAGGCGCCCATGCATACCAGGATTGGGGGATGAGGGAGGCCATGCATACCAGGATTGGGAGATAAGGGGGTCACACATACCAGGATTGGGGGATAAGGGGGCCACACATACCAGGATTGGGGTATGAGGGGGCCACACATACCAGAATTGGGGTATGAGGGGGCCACACATACCAGGATTGGGGGATGAGAGGGGCTCTACGTACCAGGATTTGGGGTATGAGGGGTGCCATACGTACCAGGATTGGGGATGAGGGAGCAATGCGTACTAAGATGGGGAAATTTACCAGTAGCTGCTGCATTTCCCACCCTAGGCTTATACTCGAGTCAATAAGTTTTCCCAGTTTTTTGTGGTAAGATTAGGGCCTTGGCTTATACTCGGGTCAGTTTATTTAAAATATACGGTATTTTAATATCAGTGAGTACGTGGTGCCCATAATACTGCAGGACTGTATGGTGCATTATACTATACGGGGGCTGCATTTTACCCTATGGGGTGTGTAATATACTGTATGGAGGACTATGGGAGTGCATTATATTCTATGGAGGACCATGGGAAGTTCATTATACTATATGGAGGATTATAGGGGGCGCATTATACTATATGGAGGATTATGGGGGGCGCATTATACTATATGGAAGGCTATGTGAGGCCATTATAATATTTTGGGGCCATTATACTGTATAAAAGCAATTATACGGTGTGAAGGTTTGTGTGGGGTCCATCATACTGTTTGGAGGGCTGTGTGGGGCCATTATACTGTTTGGAGGGCTAGTGCGGGCCATTATACTGTATGTAGGCCCATTATACTGTATAGAGGGCTGTGTGGGAGTCACAGTTGAGGGATCATACTGTGTTAGGGTCACCATACTTTGCCTTGGGAGTTAAGGTGGGGTACAAAAGGGTCATTATACTGTGCATGTAGAGGCTAATGTGGAGGAATGCACCATGGGGGTATCATACTGTTTTTGGGGGGCACTTTTATTAGCATCATTCTTCATGGGGGCAATGAAAGAGGACTCTAGGACTTCAGCAGGAGGAAAATTGCTATGTAAAGGCCGGAAAATTGTGAGATATGCTCTTCTGTGACATAGACAAATATATATATATTTTTTGGGGAAGGGGGGGCAATTAGAACTTCTGCTATGGGACCCCATGATTTCTATTAAAAAGCGGCACGCGCCTCCGTAAGAGTTCTGGCGTAAGATACACATCAGCTCTTCATGAATTAGACCAGCTGAGCCATAACTCCCCTGTTCTGCCCCAGCTCTGCCCACTTTGATCGAGCTGGGTGAAACTGGCATGACAAAGACAGAAGTCGCCAAGATTTCAAAGCAATTTACACCAGAATTCTGAATCGGGGCCAAAATCTTTTTGTACTTCATTGATCTAGAAGGATCACTAGAGTGAGAAATGGAGCTTGTCGACGGTTTTGACAGTCACTCTTGATGACCTTTATGGGAAGTAATTTACAGATTGTTGGAAATTTCCAGGTGGCGGCAGGAACCTGCTTTTAATCCTATATATTGACAACATAATATGTAAAATGAAAAGTTGGAAGTCCTTGCCATTATCACTTATTTGCAGAATAAACTTAATTAAAATGGTGTTTTCCCCACAGATCAATTTTCCTCACCAAAACAGTGAAATATAGCAGGGGAAAAAAATATTGATATCCAGATGTTGTAATTACTGTTGAGCGAGTAGGTTTCATTAACCCTTTCGGCGAGCACGCTTGGGTGCTCGCCGAAAGGGTTAATGAAAGCTACTCGCTCAACACTAATTGCAACATCTGGATATTAATATTTTGGCATGCTCAGCATTTCTTTTACTGTCGCCGTTGCTGCAAGTGTCACGGCTGTTAGACAGCCATGACACATGCAGAGATTGACCGTCGAACATGCAGAGATTGACTGGGTTTGATGTCAGCTGACATTAGAAAGGTGACTTCAACCCAAATACTATTACCCCACTTGCCACCGCACCAAGGCAAGTGGGAAGAGCGGAGGCTAAGCGCCAGAATTGGCACATCTAGTGGATACACCATTTCTGGGGCAGCTGAGGGGTGATATTCTTAGTCTGGGAGGAGCCAATATCCATGGTCCCTTCCTAGGCTATTATATCAGCCCACTGCTGTCTGCCTAACCTTGCTGGTTATTAAATAAGGGGACCACACATCAATTTTTGGGGGGTCACCCCTTCTTAATAACCAGGAAAGGCTAAGTAGACAGCTGTCAGCTGATATTAATTGCCTGGGAAGCTCCATGTTTATTACCCCCTTCCCAAACTGGTTAAGAATAATATGGGGAACCCCATGACATTTTTTTCTTTTAATTCTTTAATTATTAACTAAATACATATATAGTAAACTACACATACACTGCACTAATTATATATCTCACTGACATATTTCTATCTATCTATATCTGTATATAAGATTGTTTTATTAGTTCGAAAATTGTCTTGTAATAACAGAGAATTAGTGTATGTAAAAGCTGATGTTAAAAACGCACTGCATATGCATGTTATCATAGGCGGATTATAATGAGGGCAATCCGGGCGACCGCCCGGGGCCCCGAGTCGGCAGGGGGCCTGCGGCTCCAGGCGGGGTGTCTAATGCCGGATTGCCCTCATTATATGTGCGGGCCGCCGCGGCACATAGCGGTAGCAGTGGCGGGAGGGGGGGGCCCGGACCGCTCCCCCAGCAGCGGCCGCCGCTACTTCTTCATCGGCCGGGCCAGCACTGCAGCAGTTAACTTCCCTGTGCTGGCCCGGCCGCGTCACTGCTAGGAGACACGGCCCTGTGTGCGGCTGTGTCTCCTAGCTGTGACGTCACACAGTGCGCCCCGGCCTGCAGTGCTGCACCGGAAAAGAGACAGAGCAGGCAGGAGGAATGGAGCCGGGGGATGGTGAGTGTGTGTGTGTGTGGGCGGGCAGATGTGTGTGTGGGCAGGTGTGTGTGTGTTTGTGGGCAGGTGTCTGTGTGGGCAGGTGTGTGTGTGTATGGGCAGGTGTGTGTGTGTATATGTGTGTGTGTGTGTGGGCAGGTGAGTGTGTGGGCAGGTGTGTGTGTGTTTGTGAGCAGGTGTCTGTGTGGGCAGGTGTGTGTGTGTGTATATGTGTGTGTGTGTATATGTGTGTGTGTGTATATGTGTGTATATGTGTGTGTGTGGGGGCAGGTGTGTGTGTTTGTGGGCAGGTGTGTGTGTGGGCAGGTGTGTGTGTGTGTATATGTGTGTGTATATGTGTATGTGTGTGTGGGCGTGTGTGTGTGGGCAGGTGTGTGTGTTTATATGTGTGTGTGTGTGGGCAGGTGTGTGTGTGTATATGTGTGTGTGTGTCTGTGTGTGTGGGCAGGTGTGTGTGTGTGTATATGTGTGTGTGTGTGTGTGTGTGGGCAGGTGAGTGTGTGGGCTGGTGTGTGTGTGTTTGTGGGCAGGTGTGTGTGTATATGTGTGTGTGTGTATATGTGTGTGTGTGTGTGGGCAGGTGTGTGTGTTTGTGGGCAGGTGTGTGTGTGTATATGTGTGTGTATATGTGTGTGTGTGTGTGTGTGTGTGTGGGCAGGTGTGTGTGTGTGTGTTTGTGGGCAGGTGTGTGTGTGTGTGTATATGTGTGTGTGTGGGCAGGTGTGTGTGTGTGGGCAGGTGTGTGTGTGTGTGTGTGTGTGGGCAGGTGTGTGTGTGTGTGGGCAGGTGTGTGTGTGTGTGGGCAGGTGTGTGTGTGGGAAGGTGTGTGTGTGTGTGGGCAGGTGTGTGTGTGTGTGTGGGCAGGTGTGTGTGTGGGCAGGTGTGTGTGTGTGTGTGTGTGTGTGGGCAGGTGTGTGTATATGTGTGTGTGTGTGTGGGCAGGTGTGTGTGTGTGTGGGCAGGTGTGTGTGTGGGCAGGTGTGTGTGTGTGTGTCTGTGTGGGCAGGTGTGTGTATATGTGTGTGTGTGTGTGTGGGCAGGTTAGAAAGTCTTGCCCTGTTGAACACTACACCTGACTTGAGGCCACCACCTCTTGGTTGTCCAATGTTCTTGCTTCTCTAGGGCTCTTCTCAGATATTCATTATACCAGCTCCCCAGAATACCAAAGCTAGGGTGGGTGACCGCGAGCCCTGGTGGTGGTCATAACTGCGGCCACCCAGGGGCAATACTCCATAACAACAATCCCCTGAGGTGGTGTAGGATGTAAGGACCTATTCACACTACATTCAGCGCTGCATTCAGGTCTTTACACAAGGCTTACAACTGAATCCCTGAAATTCAGGATTGTGCTGTCTGAAATGAGACATCTGAAAGCAGAGCAAATGGAGCCTAAAGATTCAGACTTTAGCCTCGGTTTGCCTTTGTTCAAATCAATGGCTATGTCAAGGCCCATCTGAATGCCATTTTTCAGGGATTTAGATAGAAGCCTGGAAAGAGGAGATGAATGCATTGCAAAATTCAGTGTGAATAGGCCCTTATATCTGGAGTCTTGATATTGATGCCACATGCATTTTACTTGTTTTTAACTTAAAAAAAAAATACACACACACAAATTATACACACACACACACTATACATACACACACACTATACATACACACTATACATACACACACACACACACTTTACATACACACACACTATACATACACACACACTATACATACACACACATTATACACACACACACACACTATACATACACACACAGATGTGTGTGTGGGCAGGTGTGTGTGGGCAGGTGTGTGTGTGTGTGGGCAGGTGTGTGTGTGTGTGGGCAGGTGTGTGTGTGATGTCTGTCTGTTTGTGTGTGTGTGTGTGGGCAGATGTCATTGTGTGATGTCTGTTTGCATGTATTTTTGTGTTTCAAATGTGTTTATGCATGTCTGCATATGTTTGTGTGTGTATGACTGCATGCGGCCTCCTGCTGAATATAGTTGGCGCAGTGCGGCCTCTTGATGTCTCTGGTGGGGGGGCCGTGCGGCCTCCCGCTGTGTATAGATGGCTACGTGCGGCCCCCCGCTGTGTATAGAAGGCTACGTGCGCCCCCCGCTGTGTATAGACGGCGCCGTGCGGCCCCCCGCTGTGTATAGATGGCTACGTGCGCCCCCCGCTGTGTATAGATGGCTACGTGCGGCCCCCCGCTGAGTATAGATGTCGCCGTGTGGCCTCCTGCTGTGTATAGATGGCTACGTGCGGTCTCCCGCTGAGTATAGATGGCGCTGTGCGGCCTCCTGCTGTCTCTGGGGGGAGCGCCGTGCGGCATCTATACTCAGCAGGAGGCCGCACGTAGCCATCTATACACGTATACTCAGCAGGAGGCCGCACGTAGCCATCTATACGGTGCCATCTATACACAGCGGGAGGCCGCACGGCGCCATCTATACACTGGGGGAGTCTCAGTGCTTTGCAACAGCAGTCAATAAATTCTGCTTGACTAATTCTGAGCACCATAAAGTCTGGTTCGCTTCTAACCTGCTGTCTTCATTTTCAGCTTGCTGAATTCTAGCTCATTTACTGTCATTCGAGACGATGCCTTTGCTGGTCTCTTTCACCTTGAATACCTGTAAGTGCTCCACTTAATGTCATATTTTTGATTCTGTTCTTCTTCATCTTTTGGCATGTGCAATTGTATGAGCAAGTATTCATATGAATTTATGACCTACTTAAACCTTGGAGGACCTTAAATTTTATTCAATCAAATTTTTTTCCAGTTTAAAACTATGGGACATATATGTGTCTTGGTCCTCAAAGGGTTTTTAAAGGGGCTGCAAACATAAATGCGAAAAAAATAATTCAATTAGTGCTTTTTGTGTTCATTTAATTTTTATTTGAAGTCCATTTTTTTATATACCTTGAAATTAAGCCCTACCCCATGGAATGAAGCCCTACCTACATGACATCTGAGAGCTACATGGATCCCGCTTGTGAGGTGCCTGTCCGTCACTACTATTCAGTTTTAGGGTCCACTCACTAAGCCATATATTCTCTCATGCAAGAGAATAGGGCCAATTATGCTAATGACACTCGGCTCAAACTCTGTCAGAGCTTCAACTGAGTGTGATCCGATTCTCTCGCAGCACAGATATGGAGAAGATGGAGAACTTAATTTCTCCATAGTCTCTGTGAGTGTTCATCGGACTGCACTTGGATGACATCCGAGTGCAGTCCAATGTTTTACGTGCACCCGTAGACTTGTATGGGTGCCCATGGTCCGAATATCGAATGAGATTATTTTCTCATGCCAATAATCGCAGATCTGCACTGTCCCATAGTATAACATAGGGCCGAGTCCTATCCGATAAAACATCACATAGCATTCGGCCGTGTTATACGACAGTGTGAGCGAGCCCTTAGAGTCAAGGAATATTTACATGCAGATGATGATATTACTCTCCAAGTGTATATTTTTTTAGGCGAGTTCATAGTAAATGCTTTGCCTTTTTGACATGTGATCAACTAAAGAACAAGAAAGATTTAGGACCTCCCCTATAGAGAAACGGAAAATAGTTTGGAGGACTTGCATGTCCTTTTTTATTTATTATGAGAAAATCATAAAAGATCCCGTTTTTTAACCATGCTGTGACTTTCTGCTGAGGGAGAGGGAGAGAGCTGCCCTATTCAGAGTCTGTAATAAGACCTGCTGACAAAAGTGTTGAAGATACAGTCTAATGTGAATTAACAATGAAAAAAAGTTAATTTCACAAATGGCTTGTATTTTTTTTTTTAAACAAACTTTTTTGTCTTTACAGCTCCTTTAAAGGGAATCTGTCATCAGGTTTTTGCCACCTAATCTGAGAGCAGCATAATGTAGGGTTAGAGGCACTGATTCCAGTAATGTGTCACTTACTGGGCTGCTTAGTGTTGTTTTGATAAAATCATTGATTTGTCAGAAGGTAATTGACTAGTAAGTTCTGTAGGACCCCACCCCCATCACTGATCAGTAGATTTCTGTGTACACTGAGCATGGGCAGAAAGCTGCCAATCAGTGGTGTGGGCGGGGCTATACAGAGCGCAGCATTCAGAGAGCTGCTAGATCTGCAGCAGATAAAACGGTGACTTTCTCAAAATGACAACAAGCAGCTGAAAAAGTGACACATCGCTGGAATCAGGGTATCTGCCCCAATATTGTGCTGCTCTCAGATGGGGCAGCACAATTAATATTGTGCCAAATTAATTTCCCGTGAACTATCACATGATCTATCACAGGGGATCATGTGACATGTCACGTGATAAATCAGGTGTGTGGGGGGGGGGGCCCGCGCCTTCTAAACTGCCCGGGGCCCTTGCTACTCTTAATCCACCCCTGCATGTTATACCCATGTCATACGGATGCTAGGTAAGGGAAAAAACGCACACTCGCATAGCACTCACATGGCATACAGATGCTACAACCCCTGGCAAAAATTATGGAATCACCGGGCTCGGAGGATGTTCATTCAGTTGTTTAATGTTGTTGAAAAAAGCAGATCACAGACATGGCACTAAACTAAAGTCATTTCAAATGGCAACTTTAGGGCTTTAAGAAACACTAAAAGAAATCAAGATTAAAAATGTGGTACTCAGTAAGGGTCATTTTTTTCAGACCAAGCAGAGGGAAAAAATTATGGAATCACTCAATTGATTGAACTGAGCAACTTCTGTGGGTTGTACTGTAGACACCGCCTCATGCTACTGTACCTCTAGGGGTGAGAGCAATGGCAAAATGAAAAAGTGACCAAAACAACAGCCAAAAAGGATGAGAACAGAGAAATGGTCTGTGGTCACCACCTGCAGAACCACTCCTTTATAGGGGGTATCTTGCTAATTGCTGATCATTTCTACCAGTTGTCTGTTTTATTTGCACAACAGCAGGAGAAATTGATTCACAATCAGTGTTGCTTCATAACTGGACAGGTAGATTTCACAGAAGTGTTATTGACTTGGAGTTACATCATGTTAAGTGTTCCCTTTATTTTTTTGAGAAGTGTATATATACAGTATATGTGTATATATACAGTACAGACCAAAAGTTTGGACACACCTTCTCATTTAAAGATTTTTCTGTATTTTCCTGACTATGAAAATTGTACATTCACACTGAAGGCATCAAAACTATGAATTAACACATGTGGAATTATATACGTAACAAAAAAGTGTGAAACAACTGAAAATATGTCTTATATTCTAGGTTCTTCAAAGTAGCCACCTTTTGCTTTGATGACTGCTTTGCACACTCTTGGCATTCTCTTGATGAGCTTCAAGAGGTAGTCACCGGAAATGGTTTTCACTTCACAGGTGTGCCCTGTCAGGTTTAATAAGTGGGATTTCTTGCCTTATAAATGGGGTTGTGTTGTGCAGAAGTCTGGTGGATACACAGCTGATAGTCCTACTGAATAGACTGTTAGCTGCTTTTTTCTTTCCATTATACAAATTCTAAGTAAAGAAAAACGAGGGACCATCATTACTTTAAGTCAGTCAGTCTGAAAAATTGGGAAAACTTTGAAAGTGTCCCTAAGTGCAGTTGCGCTACAAGTGCTTCAAAGAAACTGGCTCACATGAGGACAGTCCCAGGAAAGGAAGACCAAGATTCACCTCTGCTTCTGAGGATAAGTTTATCCGAGTCACCAGCTTCAGAAATCACAGGTTAACAGCAGCTCAGATCAGAGACCAGGTCAATGCCACACAGAGTTCTAGCAGCAGACACATCTCTTCAACAACTGTTAAGAGGAGACTTTGTGCAGCAGGCCTTCATGGTAAAATAACTGCTAGGAAACCACTGCTAAGGACAGGCAACAAGCAGAAGAGACTTGTTTGGGCTAAAGACCACAAGGAATGGACATTAGACCAGTGGAAATCTGTGCTTTGGTCTGACGAGTCCAAATTTGAGATCTTTGGTTCCAGCCACCGTGTCTTTGTGCGACGCAGAAAAGGTGAACGGATGGACTCTACATGCCTGGTTCCCACTGTGAAGCATGGAGGAGGAGGTGTCATGGTGTGGGGGTGCTTTTCTGGTGACACTGTTGGGGATTTATTCAAAATTGAAGGCAAACTGAACCAGCATGGCTACCACAGCATCTTGCAGCGGCATGCTATTCCATCCGGTTTGCGTTTAGTTGGACCATCATTTATTTTTCAACAGGACAATGACCCCAAACACACCTACAGGCTGTGTAAGGGTTATTTGACCAAGAGGGAGAGTTATGGGGTGCTACGCCAGAGGACCTGGCCTCCACAGTCACCAGAGCTGAACCCAATCGAGATGGTTTGGGGTGAGCTGGACCGCAGAGTGAAGGCAAAAGGGCCAACAAGTGCTAAGCATCTCTGGGAACTCCTTCAAGATTGTTGGAAGACCATTTCCGGTGACTACCTCTTGAAGCTCATCAAGAGAATGCCAAGAGTGTGCAAAGCAGTCATCAAAGCAAAAGGTGGCTACTTTGAAGAACCTAGAATATAAGACATATTTTCAGTTGTCTCACACTTTTTGTTAAGTATATAATTCCACATGTGTTAATTCATAGTTTTGATGCCTTCAGTGTGAATGTACAATTTTCACAGTCGTGAAAATACAGAAAAATCTTTAAATGAGAAGGTGTGTCCAAACTTTTGGTCTGTACTGTATACATATGCAATTAATAGACAGGTAAGTATTTTGACCATATCATCATTTTTATGCAGATTTTCCAACTCCAAGATGTGTAAACGTGAATGCTTACCGGATGAAGTAGATTAGGTTATGTGTTTTCTGTGTAATGTGGGAGGGGTGGCCTAAGGATGTAAACCCTTTATCAAGGTGTGCAGAATTATTAGGCAGCTTGTTTTTCTCAGGCAAAAAAGAGATTTAATTTACGCTGGAAAGGCAATACTTGTTAGGAGTCTTGCAAAGGGAAACAGCTCTCTTGAAATTGCTAAGATATTGGGTGTGATCACAGTACCCAAAAAAGTTCTGCTGTGAATAGTCAACAGGGTCACAAAAACGTGTTGTGAAAAAATACGCACATTAAGGCCCCCTTCACACGTCTGTTTTGTATGTCCATATGAGGTCAATTTTTAAGTACCGCAAATAAAGACATATGCACACCCATTGCAGTGAGCAGGCCCCTGAACTGGGGTGACCTCAGTGAGATCATCTCAGTTCACCATGAGAAATTTCTCATGGTGTTGCACTGAGCTTATTGAGTTCACCGCAGTTCACCGATTTCTCATGGTGAACTTCAGTGAACTCACAGAGCTCAGCGCAACTGCGATGATCTTACTGATGTCACCCCAGTTCAGGGGCCTGCTCGCTGCGGCGTGTCATTCTCTCCTGCTCTTCAGCATCAGCTGACACATCATGCAACCATTCATGCTGAAGAGCACATGTCGCACAGATGGATTACGGCGTGGGACAGTATGGATTTGTTCCACTTCAGACAGGTGAGGGATATTGTTGTTTTTTATTTTTATTTTTTTTAAAGGGGACACTGGCTTCAGAGGATTAGGTGTTACGGTGAGTATAAATTTGCTTTTTTATTTTAGTTTTTTACAGGGGACAATGGCTTCAGAGGATTTGGTGTTAGGTGAGTATAACTGTGTTTTTTGTTTTTAAATAAATGCGTAAAACAGGGTGTGGACTTTTATTTCAAATAAAGAATTTTTGTCAGGCTGTATGTTTACTTACAAACTTTTACTATGGGGTTAGTAATGTCTTCTAGACACCTCTAAATTACTAACCCCTGGGTTTCATGTCAGCTGCCAATACAAAGCTGACATCAACCCCAACCCTATTACCCCACTTGCCACCACACCAGGGCAAGTGGGAAGAGCAGAGGCTAAGCACCAGATTTAGCGCATTTTATTGATGTGCCAATTCTGGGGCCGCTGAGGGCTCATGTTATTAGCCTCGGAGGAGGCCAAGATCAAAGGCCCCTTCTCTGGCTATTAATATCAGCCCGTAGCTGTCTGTTTAGCCTCTGCTGGGTAGATTTTAAACAACAATTTCTTTTTGGGGTCCCCCTGTAATCTAGCCAGTAAACGCTAATCAAACAGTTGTGGGCTGTTATTAATAGCCAGGGAAGATTTTTGGCTAATGGCCCCTTCCCTGGCTAGTAATATCAGCCCTCAGCAAGCGGCTTTCCCTCTGCTGGGTATGAATAATTGGAGGAGCCCACGCCATTTATTTTGTTTCATTCTTCATTTTACATAGCATGTACTCAGCGGGTGCAGAATACAATTCCCATCATTGTCTCCTGCTCGCACTAATCTTGGCACGAGCAGGGGACAATGATGAGAGCTGCTGGCACCTGGGATCAGCACGAACTGTAATGCTTTTCCCAGGCCCTGGTAAGTTTCACATGGATGGCACACAAATGTTTCACACGAACATGCGGATACATGGATGTCACACGATGTATGCCACACGGATGGCACATACTACATATGAAGGGCACACGGACCACGGATCTCACCAGTACTGGTTCTTCCTGTACAGGAATCACCAGGACATGTGAAGGGGGCATAACTGCCAAAGATTTGAGAAGAATCAGAAGTGAAGCGACCAGGAAACCATTATCTTCCAGTGCTATCATATTCCAGAACTGCAACCTCGTTGGAGTGCCCAGAAGTACAAGGTGTTCAGTGCTCAGAGACATGGCCAAGGTAAGGAAGGCTGAAAACACCACCACTGAACATGACACAGAAGTTGAAACATCAAAACTGGGCAAAGAAATATCTGATGATAGATTTTTTTTTCAAAGCTTTTATGGACTGATGAGAGGAGAGTAACTTTTAATGAACCACTTGGATGGGCCCATGGCTAGGTTATTAATGAGCACAGATCACCACTTTGACTCAGACGCCAACAAATGTGGAGGTGGGGTACTGATATGGACTGGCATTATTAAAGGTGAGCTAGTTGGACCTTTTTGAAGAGACGATGGACTCAAAATAAACTCCCAAGCCTACTGCCAGTTTTTCTTACCAGATACTTTCTTCAAGCAGTGGTATAGCAAAGTTAGCATCTTTAAAAAAAAAACACATGAATTTTATACAGGACAATGCTCTATTGCATGCATCAAAGTACTCCACTGCTTGGCTAAATAGTAAAGGCCTTAAATGGGGTGTCCAGTCTAAAATGACAAGTCTGCAGTCACTCTATGTGACCAAAGACTTGTGAATTCTCACAACGCATGCACTGCGCGCTGTGAGGATTCTCCAGTGTCAGCACTGGGAATGGCAGTCATGTGACTGCAAGTCTGCAGTATGCATACTCCCGGCTACAATCCGATTAAACTGTTTCCGGCGGGCTCAATGGAGGTATATTTCGCAAGGCCGGAAAGAGTCTAGTTGGCTTCTTGCCAGGAATATGCATATCAGAAACTTGAGGTCACGTGACTGCCGTTGTCGGCGCTGACACCGAAGAATCTTCATAGCGCGCAGTGCATGGGCTGTGAAGATTCAAAAGTAGTGAGAGTGACTTCAGACTTTGTTTTAGATCGGACAAACCCTTTAAAGTTGAAAGAATAATGAAATGGCCCCTTCCTCACCTGAAGAACCCTATTGAGAACTTGTGGTACCTTCTTAAATGGGAGATTTACTTCCATCCATTTACGTCCATGGATGGAAGGCATATGACTGTTATTGAAAAGAAGAGTGGCTATATTGATTACTTATATTTTTTGGGAAATGTGAGAAATTAATTTTTTTACATCTTGAGCTGTTTGGTTATTATTGTCACTTTAACACATGAAAATAAAAAATGAGAACATTTAAATTTTTCATTTAGTTACATAATAATTCTGCACACTGTAAGGTGGCTGTAAGACACATAGTGGTTGGGAGATAAACTTGAAGTAATGCTTTAATGAATATAAGACTAAAAGGGGTTAATCGGCCACGACAGGTTGATTAGGAGCAGCTGAACGGCTGCTCACCATATCTCCACCATGGGTGGGATTCACAGGCTAAATTGAGAGCTGTTTTGTCTCACACACATATATGCTGCACATATAGCGGTTGCAGTTCTCCTGGATTGAATGTCCTTTGCTAAAGGACATGGAAACTGGACTCTAAGCCACATGGGCTAACCAGTATTATTGTATGGACTTGTTACTTTATGTTTTACCTTGTGCTGTATTTAAGTTATGTCTTCTTGTGACATGGTTTATGAGGATTGCAATAAACCAGCGGGACTTTAAATAGAAACGGTTCCTGTGTCTACTTCTTTGAGCATCCGAGTGAGTCGACCTACCACAACACTAATAGTTGAACAATAATTCCGCACATAGATATTCTGCTAAGAAAGACAAAACCTCCCTTTTACTCTCTTTTCTGTAAAATATATACATATATATATATTGTGGTAGGCCGACTCGCTCGGCCACTTCCGGAAGTAGACTCAGGAACCCGGGTTTTCTTTGCAGGCATTATTAAACAGCATAAAGCTCTGCACTCCAGCAAAATAAAAATAAACACAGCCTTACTTGGCTAAACAACAAAACAAAAGATAAACTGTAGCAAAGTCCATATATGTGTGTGCGGTTCGCCCACACAGGTTATATCCAGCCTTCAGCTCCCTCCTGAGTGATGACTGTCCAGTCAGCAGACCTTGCCTCTCCAAACACAACACAAAGAGAAAAAAAAAACAGGACTGAACATTTAAACGTTGCTCAGCCACACCCGGAGGTGGAGGTATGGGGAATGACATCCCTCCCATCTCTATGTCATTCCCCTAAAACCAAGCCCTTTAAGTGAGTTAACCCACCAGAATATAACATGCTGGCAGAAAGTTTATTGGCTTCAGCTCACACAGGCTAGCAACCTGTGTGACACATACCTCCCCTCATAAATTATACCAGTGACTGTCACAATATACAGTACAGACCAAAAGTTTGGACACAACTTCTCATTTAAAGATTTTTCTGTATTTTCATAACTATGAAAATTGTACATTCACACTGAAGGCATCAAAACTATGAATTAACACATGTGGAATTATATACTTAACAAACAAGTGTGAAACAACTGAAAATATGTCTTATATTCTAGGTTCTTCAAAGTAGCCACCTTTTCCTTTAATGACTGCTTTGCACACTCTTGGCATTCTCTTGATGAGCTTCAAGAGGTAGTCACCGGAAATGGTTTTCACTTCACAAGTGTGCCCTGTCAGATTTAACAAGTGGGATTTCTTGCCTTATAAATGGGGTTGGGACCATCAGTTGTGTTGTGCAGAAGTCAGGTGGATACACAGCTGATAGTCCTACTGAATAGACTGTTAGAATTTGTATTATGGCAAGATAAAAGCAGCTAAGTAAAGAAAAAAGAGTGGCCATCATTACTTTAAGAAATGAAAGTCAGTCAGTCTGAAAAATTGGGCAAACTTTGAAAGAGTCCCCAAGTACAGTTGCAAAAACCATCAAGCGCTACAAAGAAACTGGCTCACATGAGGACCGCCCCAGGAAAGGAAGACCAAGAGTCACCTCTGCTTCTGAGGATAAGTTTATCCGAGTCACCAGCCTCAGAAATCGCAGGTTAACTGTAGCTCAGATTAGAGACCAGGTCAATGCCACACAGAGTTCTAGAAGCAGACACATCTCTACAACAACTGTTAAGAGGAGACTTTGTGCAGCAGGCCTTCATGGTAAAATAGCTGCTAGGAAACCACTGCTAAGGACAGGCAACAAGCAGAAGATACTTGTTTGGGCTAAAGAACACAAGGAATGGATATTAGACCAGTGGAAATCTGTGCTTTGGTCTGATGAGTCCAAATTTGAGATCTTTGGTTCCAACCACCGTGTCTTTGTGCGATGCAGAAAAGGTGAACGGATGAACTCTACATGCCTGGTTCCCACCGTGAAGCATGGAGGAGGAGGTGTGATGGTGTGGGGGTGCTTTGCTGGTGACACTGTTGGGGATTTATTCAAAATTGAAGGCATACTGAACCAGCATGGCTACCACAGCATCTTGCAGCGGCATGCTCTTCCATCCGGTTTGCGTTTAGTTGGACCATCATTTATTTTTCAACAGGACAATGACCCCAAACACACCTCCAGGCTGTGTAAGGGCTATTTGACCAAGAAGGAGAGTGATGGGGTGCTACGCCAGATGACCTGGCCTCCACAGTCACCAGACCTGAACCCAATCGAGATGGTTTGGGGTGAGCTGGACCGCAGAGTGAAGGCAAAAGGGCCAACAAGTGCTAAGCATCTCTGGGAACTCCTTCAAGATTGTTGGAAGACCATTTCTGGTGACTACCTCTTGAAGCTCATCAAGAGAATGCCAAGAGTGTGCAAAGCAGTCATCAAAGCAAAATGTGGCTACTTTGAAGAACCTAGAATATAAGACATATTTTCAGTTGTTTCACACTTTTTTGTTAAGTATATAATTCCACATGTGTTAATTCATAGTTTTGATGCCTTCAGTGTGAATGTACAATTTTCATAGTCATGAAAATACAGAAAAATCTTGAAATGAGAAGGTGTGTCCAAACTTTTGGTCTGTACTGTATGTAGGAGCTTATAGTATTCCAGAGGATACAGGTGATAATATACTGGATAACAACAGTGGATAATATATCAGATAAGGAGAATTAGGGAGTGGTGATATTTGGATATCATAATGTCAGTGCATATTACTACATATGAGACATCTGCACTCCTTCTAGTGTTTTAAGATCGTGTAGAGCCAGTAATAAAGTTCCTTACTTCCAGCCAATGGGACCTAAGGTTGCAAAGCGCAAGGAAACCTTTGCTGGGTAGGCATCAATGAAATTGGCTGACAGGTTGTGGTATGTGGCCTCCTGTAAATATGGTGCTGCCGGGTGGTCAATTATTTGGGGCTGAGGTGGCGAGTGCTCAGTAGTGGAACTTTCACAACTTATCAATGACCAACCCAGCTACGCTCCCATTTTAACATCCACTCTCACTGCAGGGCTTATCAGTAGCGGAAGGGGATGTTAATCCTGGTAGCTGGTCAATATTGGATGTTAAACGTGTTGAACTTGTATCACCAATGACATGTACCAACGATCCAAATTATAGTTATAAGTGCCGGATTGTTTGATTTCAAAGCAGACAGACCCCGATGCCTAAGACATTTATCACCTATACTGGGAAGTGTATTGGTAAAGCTCCATTTGCAATGCAATATTACAATGAACGAGTGTTTCAAGATAATTGTGCTTTCCAGTTCTTTTTTAATCACCATTTGAAATTTTCTACTAATTAGATGTTGGTGCACAGGGGCTGGACTGTACATGGGGTCTTCTCCTTAATGTGTGTGATTCCCAGCCCCTCCGCCTACCTCTGGTCTTTGAATGAGAGGTCACTGCTGAGATCTCAAAAAGGGTGGAAGGTAATTCACAGACTGGAGGCAGGAGGAGGAGCTGGGGAATCACAAAGAGGGAGGAGAAGATCCAGGATACAGTCCAGCCGCTGAGCACCAAAATCTAATTACCAGAAATCTTCAAATGGTTGGACAAGAGATAAGGTTGGAAAAATGGCGGCACTCGCCACTGGTTGCTTTAAAACAGCATCTTTATTGGGGTAACATGTGTAAGACGTAGAACTGAAGGAACAGAGATGAGCGACAGCTATTTCGATTGAAACACGCTTCTTCTGGCTCATCAATAAGCCGGAAAAAGCGTGTTTCATGCGAAACAGCTGTTGCTTGTCTCTGTTCCTCTAGGTCTAAGTCTTGCACATGTTACCCCAATAAAGATGCTTACTTAAAGTAACCAGTGTTGAGTGCCGCTATTTTTCAACCTTATCTATTGTTCATACATGCAATTCTATTTTGAAACCGAGCACCACCATAGACTATTTTTTCCTGATCGTTAAACAGATTTAAAGAGACACTTCCTATTGAAAGTTGTATGGACACGTGAGCAGTGCCAGCATTCTATACCGCTATACACACTTATAAACTTCAAATGGTGATTAAAGAAGAACACAAAGAACAACAAAGCTGATTTCTTCACCAAAGGTATCAATGTAATCAGTACTACAGCACCATTACTGCCATATCTTTACTTTACATTACAAAATTGTGATGACAGGTTCTCTTTAATTCTAAGCCTAACCCTGCCACTTGTTAGGTGATAGACATTCTGCAGCAGCAATGACTATGAATCACCTAGTGGAGGGCAGAGATGTGGTCACAACTAGTTTCTGAAGACCCCCATGCCTGTCATGGTGGCGCTCCTGTGGTCTGACTTCATGGGAGACCATCGCTTTGTCTATATACTTCAATACCGCTGTACTGCAGTATTTAGAATGAGCACAGGTTCAAGTCCCCCAAAGGGGCCAAAAAAGATAGAGCAAAAATAAAAATGTTTTTAAAAAATTATTAAATTATTCTCCCATTAAAAATAAATATATTGGTACCACTGCGTCCATAAAAGTCCAAGCCATCAAAATATAAAATGAATTAACTCATATGACGAAATGCATACAGTGAAAAAATAACTGAAACACCAGAACTTTGTTCATTCAGTCACTGAAAGCCCATCAAAAAATGTAATAATATGCAATTACCTAATTAACAATTCTAACAATTATATTAATGCAATAATAAGCAATTATCTACCTAACAATTGTATTAACAAAAAAACAAGCCCACACAAGGCTCCGCTGATGTCAAAATGAAAACATTATGTGTCTTGAAAAATGGAGACATAAACCAAATTTGAGAAGGAAAAACCAGAAGCACAAAATCGAAAATTCACCTGCTCATGAAGGGGTTAAAGCCCAGCTTGCTAAATAGCATGCTACAAGGCAGTGTAAGTATTTGGTATTTGGCCTGTACATCCCACAATGTCTATGTGAATACACAGAATCGACATTTTCCTACCTCTTGCTTTCCTTTCATTCGGCACACATGTATGTCTTGATGATTGGATTTCCAGATGAATTTCTGTGTATAGATCAAAGAGCAACAACACAATCAGACTCATGATAATATTATAGATGACTGCTAACATCTCAGAGACAGAGGCATTTTATATGTAGGATAAGCAGAAAAATATTGCAATTTTTGCTGATCACACTCCAGTCCCAGCCAGCTATACCAATATAGTTGTGCCATGGGCGTGATGGGGCATGGTCACATCCGCCCATGAAATTCAGTATAAGTTGCGCCACTAAAGTGGCATAACTTACTCCACAAATGTTTGGCAGCCCCCCGGCTGGCGTACATTTTTGGTGACGGCGCGTGCTGGCTCTATTCATTAATTCATCAGGTTAGTGTTCTCCAGCGAGCGCTTCATTAAGACCGGCGAGTGCTACACCAGTCTTAATGAATCTACCTTTATGTATTGTGTGGTCATTTTATACCATGCTAATTACAGATATAAGGGGATATATTACATATTCTGCTCCTATGGGGATGTGAAGTAGAAAGAAAAATCCTTAATAACACGGGTAGCACTCGTACCTATGATAGTCCATGGGGTAGTTCACATGTCCTTGATTTTCAGTAGACTAAGCAGTCCACGCAAAATTGAGGAGATATTTCAGATTTTGATCCGAATGTCAAATCAAAATCAGCAATGCATGCCTATGGGTCCGTGAAAAAAATGGGACAGCACTCAGATGCCATCCGAGTGTGTTCCGACTTTCATGGACTATTAGATAGGAGAAGGTGGAGAAACTATTTTTTTTTCCATGAATGAGAAAACTGGCCTGAAATCCTTGATGGTCAGTTTTTCTCGTACGTGAAAAAAACTGATGTGTGAATGAGGCAGAAAACAAAAGCAATAAGTTCACATATCAAGAGGCAGAAGCAAAAGCCCCTCAAGTACAAATTTTCCACATCATTTTTTCCTGACCCAAATAAAAGAGCAATCAGGGTAAATTTAGATTATGGTCCATGTCGACTGACTTTGACCAGGAGTTGTTAGGAAAACAGGTAAGACTCCATTCACACGTCTGCTTTTCCATGTATGTATTCATCCCAGTTTTTCACGGATAGAACATGTACTTGAACACGTACCCATTATCGTCTATTGGTATCTTCACATGTTTGTTCTTTGCAGACTAATTGTCTGCAAAAAATAAAATGAAAATATGTCCATTTTTGATCCGATTTGCAGCGTGAACTCACCCATTCAAGTGAACAGGTTCATCCAAAAAATGGATGGCGCTCAGCTGCCATCCAAGTCAACAGGGTGCTGTCCATTTGTTACTGTTTAATGGGTAGGAGGAGCTTGGAAACTTATTTTTTGCAAAGGAGAAAAAAAAATGCCACGCTCATGATAAAAAGCGACACATAGATCAAAAATAGATGAAAATCATATCCAACAGATGATCCAAAAGATAATTTTTTTTTCTCCTATGCTAAAATACAAAACAAACAAAAACAGATGTCTAAAAGGAGCCTTAGAGAAAAGAAGCAGCGGCTTCTACGCTCAGACACTCGGACTGCATTTTTAGAAATGATGCACCATATCCACATTAGGGACCCAGGGAGAAAGAATGTAACAATATAACAACATTCACAATAAAAGCAGCTCATATTTTATTGGAAAAAAATGTTCTTATGCTTTACTTAGTAAATATTTCTCTATTGTGAACAAGGTTTTGAGAAGTGGAGAAGTACCCTGTGTATGAGTTAAAAGATTTATCAGGTTTCTCATCAACATTAGATTTCTACAGAATAAAAGAAATCTATATTGAATGGAAGCATGTACTGTATATCATGAACTCAACATCAACACTCAACACTAAAGAAACATTAGACACAGATGCAAAGATAGTTAAAAATTAATCACTGTGGATCCAATTCATTATTTATTGATTATTATTGTGGGAAGGATTTGGGGTTTCCAAATGTTTTCAACCGATTTTATAAATTGTGACTTTTTAAAAAGTTGCTACATTTTTACACAAATGTTCCTCAGTCTACCTCACTTAATATACTCCAGAGTAATTTTATGTAGTTCTCAAATTTTTGCTACTATTTGGGGTCAGTTTAGTGGAACGTGCAAAGGTTTTAAAAAAAAAGCTAAAAAAAACTCTTTAAAGTTTTGCCAAAAATCCTCCAATGTACCCAGTCTCATTGAAAATCTATATAGAGCAGCTCAGAAAAGCAAAAGGGAGATATCTAACTTTATAGCCTATGTAGAAATCTGGGGTCAGATGATCTCACCTCTCATTTTACAAGGGAGAGAAATATGGGTGATAGATCCTGAAAATCAAAAAACCTGAAAATGTAATATAAAGATAATAGCCTATAAAGTATTTTCAATTTGGAAAATAAAATAAAGAAGTGTATAAAAAAGATCTAAGTACATTTTAATGGCCATACCACAGGGATAACCACATATAACCTCAAATACAAATGAAAGTCCAATAGAATAAGGCCTCTTTGGTATAACCTGAAAAATAATGCAGTGTTAAACAAAAATAGTAAGTGAACAAAAGTATACAACAATTATAAATTACAACAAAGATTACAAATTTTGTAAAAACGATTTATCATCATCAAATTCTGGAAGTAGCATCTTGTGTGTAACTCATTTTAAACTTAAAGGGGTACCCTGGGAATAGAAAAAAAACCATATAACTAAGGGAAATGTCATTATACATAAATTACTACATTACCCTGGCTACCTGATCTAATACTGGAGATACCAGCGGTGCTGAGGTAAGAAGAGGCTGCTCACACTGCTGTCGACCCTGTCTATCTGATCTAATACTGGAGATACAATGGTGCTGAGGTAAGAAGAGGCTGCTCAGACTGCTGTCCACCCTGTCCATCTGATCTAATACTGGAGATACCAGTGGTGCTGAGGTAAGAAGAGGCTGCTCAGACTGCTGTCCACCCTGTCCATCTGATCTAATACTGGAGATACCAGTGGTGCTGAGGTAAGAAGAGGCTGCTCACACTGCTGTCCACCCTGTCCATCTGATCTAATACTGGAGATACCAGTGGTGCTGAGGTAAGAAGAGGCTGCTCACACTGCTGTCCACCCTGTCCATCTGATCTAATACTGGAGATACCAGTGGTGCTGAGGTAAGAAGAGGCTGCTCACACTGCTGTCCACCCTGTCTTTCTGATCTAATACTAGAGATACCAGCGGTGCTGAGGTAAGAAGAGTCCGCTCACACTGCTGTTCACCCTGTCTTTCTGATATAATACTGGAGATACCAGCGGTGCTGAGGTAAAAAGAGGTCACTCACACCATCGCCCAACACTCTCTTTCTGAATGACAGTACATGGTATAGGTATCTCCAAGTCAAAGCGGAGGAGCGTCCTACTGCACATGCTCAGTAGCACATGTCCTAAAATTTTAGGACAGCTTCCAATTCAATTCTATAGTGATAAACCTCCCTAGATGAAACAATTGTGATTTGCTAATTAAACGTATTTAGGAATTAATTTTCTTTGGTTTTTCCAGGAAAACCCCTTTAAGCCCCAGCTAAGAAGTAGCATTAAAAGGTTGGGAAATAAGCAGTCAGAAAGTGAAAATAAACAGTGTATATTAAAGATGATTATTTTCGATATAACAAAATATGTCTATTAGAGATGGCCAAATAAATTTGAGTGGAATTGAATTCTAATTAAATTCTACAAAAATCCGCATTTGCCAAAATGGGGATTTTTTGTCATTAGTTTCTGCACGGATTCAGCAAAATGGCGGCCTTTGACCTCGCGGGTACTTGTGTAGAACCCTTACTGGCACCATGTCACTCGGAAGTACGGCACAGTGCACGAGGACCAAAAATTCCAACGCGAGTGGAGGGGCCGGAGAGGTGAGTGGAGGGTGAGTATAACGATTTCCTTTATTTTTTACATGTTATGTTTATTGTGATTTGGGGTTAGGAGAGACCCCAGAGCATAATAAAGGACATTCTCCGCAAATCGAATTTCCAGGGAAAAAAAGGAGTGAACAGGGGAATTTGAATTTTGCTGCCTGATCTCTAATGTCTATGACTTATGACCCCGCTAAAGAAACTGAAAATATTTGAAGGGAACAGAACATGAATATTTATTATGTGACAGAGTGTAGTAAGTGTAATTGTGGAGTTCTTTACTCACTTTTTGGTACTTCAAATCTAAAGTGTTGGAGTCCAGCAACATTTGATAGAGAGCATCCCTGCAAAAAGAAACAGCTGTATTGACAAGTGTTTATCTGAATACGGTTCCTTTATCAAGCAAACAACATTAACTATCATCTGTAGCAACAATATTAGCAGCCATTTATAGGACGCTTAACAAGAATCTGTCACCAGCATAGTGCTGCCCCATGAGACAGCAGCATAAAGTAGGGGGACAGTACCCTGATTCCCATAGTGGGTCACTTACTGGGTTTCTTGTTGTAGTTTTGATAAAACACTGATCTACTGCAGTTCTTCTAGTCTTCTCAATGATAAGTTTCTCCTGTGTATTCTCAATATCTATGAGCTCCAGCTATTCCCAGCCAACCCCCACAACACCCATAAATTGCCAGCCTTCGTCTTATACACATTGCAGGTAGAAAGCTGTGGGCAGGACTAGACAGAGTTTATCACAGAAGTCTAGCAGATAAAACAGTGAAATTATCAAAACTACAGCAAGAAGCCCAGTAAGTGACACACGGCAGGAATCTGGGTCTCCGTCTCTATTTTATGCTTTCCCCATATTGAGAAGCATAAATCTGATGACAGATTCCCTTTTAACCCTTTTGCTGCCAGGGTTATTTTAACATTTTACCCCAGGAAAGATTTCTGAATTTTTACATGTACAAAAAAAATATAAATGATAAATTAAAAAAATGTTATATTAAAATCCCATACCTATATATTTTCTTAACCCCTTTACTCCCGAAGGTGGTTTGCACGTTAATGACCAGGCCAATTTTTACAATTCTGACCACTGTCATTTTATGAAGTAATTACTCTGGAACGCTTCAATGGATCCCGCTGATTCTGAGACTGTTTTTCAGGACATATTGTACTTCATGATTGTGGTAAAATTTCTTTGATATGTCTTGTGTTTATTTGTGAAAAAATCTGAAATTTGGCGAAAATTTTGAAAATTTTGCAATTTTCAAAATTTTAATTTTCATGCCCTTAAGAGATATGTCACACAAAATAGTTAATAAATAACATTTCCCACATGTCTACTTTACATCAGCACAATTTTGAAACCAACATTTTTTTTTTGTTAGGAAGTTATAAGGGTTAAAAGTTGACCAGCGATTTCCCATTTTTGTAATAAAATGTACAAAACCATTTTTTTTGGGACCACATCACATTTGAAGTGACTTTGAGGGGTCTATATGACAGAAAATACCCAAAAGTGACACCATTCTAAAAACTGCACCCCTCAAGGTGCTCAAAACCACATATAAGAAGTTTATTAACCCTTCAGGTGCTTCACAGGAATTTTTGGAATGTGGAAGAAAAAAATTAACATTTAATAACTTTTTTTCACAAAAATGCTACTTTAGACCCCAATTTTTTTATTTTCGCAGGGGTATCAGGATAAAAGGACCCCAAAATTTGTTGTGCAATTCCTCCTGAGCACACCGATACCCCATATGTGGGGGAAAACCGCTGTTTGGGCACACAGCAGGGCTCGGAAGGGAAGGAGCGCCATTTGACTTTTTGAATGTAAAATTTGCTTAAATAATTAGAGGATGCCATGTTGCGTTTGGGGAGCCGATGATGTGCCTGAACAGTGGAATCCCCCCACAAGTGACACCATTTTGGAAACTAGACCCCTCAGAGAACTTATCTAGTTGTATGGTGAGCATCTTCAACCCCCAGGTGCTTCACAGAAGTTTAGAACATTGAGCCATAAAAATAAAATTTTCACATTTTTCCCACAAAAATGTTTTTCAGCCCCCAGTTTTGCATTTTCATAAGGGTAACAGGAGAAATTGCACCATGCAATTTGTTGTGCAATTTCTCTGAGTAAGCTGATACCCCATATGTGGGGAAAAACCACTGTTTGGGCGCGCGGCAGGGTTCGGAAGGGAAGGGGTACCATTTGACCTTTTGAATGTAAAATTTGCTTGATTAGCGGACGCCATGCTGCGTTTGGAGAGCCCCTGATGTGCCTAAACAGTGGAAACCCCCCACAAGTGACACCGTTTTGGAAACTACACTCCTTAAGGATTTTATCAAGGGGTATAGTGAACATTTTGAACCCAGAGGTACGACACAGAATTTGATAACATTAGGTCATTATATGGAATAAGTTGTCATTAGTCTTGAGCGCAAGTGCTCGCTACTTGAGTTTGCATTGGATACTCGGGTATGCACCAAGTATCGCGGGTGCTCAAGTGGCATACCCGAGTCCCGCATGTTTCACGGTTGTTAGACACCCAAAAGAAAAACATGCGGGGATCGCTCATGCATGGCAGGCAATCACCGAGAGTTTTTTTTGTCTGTATAACAGCTGCAAAACATATGGGGTGGAGACTCAAGTATGTCACTCGAGCACCTGCGATTCTCGAT
Source organism: Phyllobates terribilis (assembly GCF_046119375.1). Taxonomy (NCBI): domain Eukaryota; kingdom Metazoa; phylum Chordata; class Amphibia; order Anura; family Dendrobatidae; genus Phyllobates; species Phyllobates terribilis. Next base: position 727,320,947 of record NW_027362761.1, on the reverse strand, counting down.
GCATACCCGAGCACCCGATGCAAACTCAAGTAGCGAGAACTTGCGCTCAACACTAGTCGCCATATCGTCGTCATTTTTTTTTCTTTACTTTTGAAAAAAATCCCAACCCCAACCCTAACCCCAACCCTAACCCTAGCCCAACCCTAACCCTAGCCCAACCCTAACCCTAGCACAAACCTAAACCCTAGCACAACCCTAACCTTATGTTACACCCACGCCGCCTAAGTTGAGATAGGGGCGAGACCGGTAATATGAATTCGTTGGAATTCTGGGGGAACCATTACTCAAGGGGACCATAGGCTGCAGCTTCTCTCAGGCACACGATAGATTCAATTGCTGACCAGACACATCTGACAAGAGTCTTCATAAACGGTAGAACAGTAACATTTAATGAGGAACGGCCAGTGCAATGCTAGTGTTTCTTTGAGCAACAGGCTCCAGTAATAACAGGACAGTCTCCTTTGCAGCACAGCAGTACACAGTCTATTATCCGGTAGCACAGTACAGCACACTTCTATGCGTACACAACCACAGGCTTTTCCTTCACAAGGACTCAATAGTAGATAGCATTCTTTATCCTGCATGGAGATGGAGACGGTGAAGGGTGTGATGAGGGAGATGATCTCTTTGACATTCTTCCTGCCAGTACTTATCTTTCTGGCTGATAATACTCCACACTGTTAGCTCAAGGAGTCTAATTAACCTTTGTTTAGCTTCCCTCCTGACCTGAATTCTGTTCCCTTGCCTTCTGTGAGATACCGATCATAAGACACCTTTCTCTTTGGCTTCGGCCAGACCATAAACAACTTCCCCACAATCCCCCTGGGGCTCTGCTAAAACACTCCCCTTCTCCTGTGACTGTGTTAACCCCTCTAGTTGCTGGATGCTTCAGGGGGAAAAACACTTTCTGTCTCCTGTGCTTGTGTTACTTCTAATAGTTGCTGAATGCTTTTAAAGCAACAGCACTACTTCAGCATGTCACACTCTTCCCTCCTTTTTGAATGTCGTCCTCGACATTCGTCTTAATTGGTCAATCTGACCAATTCTGAGACAGTGGTGAAAGTGGGACAACTTTATATACAAATTGGCATTGTCAAATTGGTATAACCTTCATAAACATTGATAACAACCTAATCTTACGACCTTTTTCTTGTAGGATGCCTGTAATAAATAAACAATTAACACAATTAAAACAATAAGCATCTCTTCAGCTGGAGCTTTTCGTACGTCTTCAACCAGCTCTCTCTCTCTATGCTTTAACAGTTCTTTGTTTCTACAAAGTCTTGTAAGGAAAATCAAAGCATGAAAACAAGCCTTTCCACCAGGCAACATCTTCCATACTGACTCTCGGTGGTGAATACCACTCAAGTGGGCTTACCTGGTCCGAGGGCAGAGATACCTGTTTCCAGTCGACAATCCTTGGCACTTGACTCGGTTCACCAAGTGTCTCATACGTCATACGCATTGCATTTTCCTGGCCTGTACTTGATGCTGAAATTGAAGTCAGCTAGTTCAGCGACCCATCTCTGACTCGTTGCATTCAGTTTGGATGTAGTAAGGACATAGGTCAAAGGGTTGTTGTCAGAGTATACCTCAAACTCTTTGCTGTAGTAGAGATAATCTCTAAATCGTTCACAGATAGCCCATTTGAAAGCCAGGAACTCCAATTTTCCGTAATGTAGATGGTAATTCTTCTGGGCATCTGTCAACGTTCTAGAACCGTAACCGATGACTCTCATTTTTCCATCTGATACAGGGCAGCTTCCAGTCCAACTTGAGAAGCGTCACAATGAAGAACAAATGTTCTACTAGTTCTTCCAATACCTCCTGGTGGTCTGCTGTCCAGAGAATGGGCTGTTGGGACGAAACGGCGTGGTTTCTTTTAAACCCGTCCTACCCGCGTTCTTCTTTTTCTCCGTGAGTGTTGTTGTCTCTGTCGTCCCCCTCAAGAGGAGGTATAGTGGGGCAGCAATCCTGGAGAAGTTCCGAACGTAAGTACGATAGTAGAAGTGGAATCATAATATCTGCCTCATCTCCCTGACGGTAGAGGGCCGCTTGTCTTTTAAGGCCAGTACCGGAGCGATTTCTGCTGGGTCCATAGTATATCCTTCTCCAGACACAATTTTCCCTAGAAATCGGACTTGTTTTTTGAACAGTTCACACTTCTTTGGGGTCAACTTAACTCCGTGTTGTTGATACCGTTGAAATACGGTCCTCACGTGTTCAACATGCTCCCGGAAGGTATTGCTGTGTACCACATTGTCATCCAAGTACGACTGGCAGATATCGTCCCTCAATCCTTCTAAACATGTCTACATGCTCCTCTGGAATTCTGCTGGAGCTGAACTGAGCCCAAACGGTATGCAGATCCACTCATATAATCCCCATGGTGTGATGAATGCTGTCAAGGGTCTACTTGCTTGCACCACCAGCACCCCTGCCTTGTGTTTCGTGATGACCTCACTGATTACATTATAACCCAGGATAGGATCCTCTGCCACGCTCTGATCACTGGTCACAGGAAAAGGTACCAAAAGCTCGATGATGTTGCTGTTCTTTGAGGCCCTGAGTTGGAAAGTCACTTCCACCCAGCCTGTGAAAGGGATTTCGGTCTGCTTTGCCGTGGAGTTCCACTGGTCCCAAGACTTATTTTAGTGACCGAAGGCAAGTGTGTGGCAGGTAGCGCCTTCTCCATTCTTCATTTAAAAGGATCGCTTGGGCTCCTGTGTCCCACAGTGCTTTTACTAGGAGTCCATCTAGCTGGCACTGTATAAAGCACCTTTCACCGATTAGGCTGATGAGGCTATCTTTACTGACCAAGGAATCCTCCTCCCAGGAGTACATCGTTTGACCTCCGCACTGGGCATTAAGTAACTGATGCCCCTGTCTCCCTTGCAGCTGTTGTAGACGGGAACACACTTGGGGATAGTACTGATGCAGCCGTTTTACCTCATGCGCCGTTCTGGGGTTTGGTGAGATTTGGATTTGCTTCTGGGGCCTCCTAAGTGTCACGGTTACCAGTCACCCCACATTGGTAACCTCCTCTCTTTTAACCCAAAATACCGTGACCATTGGCATTCCTTGGCATAATGTCCTTCCTCACCACATCTTAGACAGTGGACACACACCATACTCTGATTTGATGAACGGCACGCTTCACAAGCCGGGTATCTTCTGTTTTGGAACCCACTCGTGGGTCTGAGGGATACCGGTTCTGGCCTGAAATGAATCAACTTTTTCACCTCAATCAACTCGGCTCGCAGTTCTCCTATTACTTCCTCCCAGTCAGCGCTGGCGGTCCTCTCTTTTTTTGGTGATTTAATATTGCCTCTCGGAGGTGGCACTGGAGGGTCTCTATGATGATCTTCAGACTGGCCACCTTCAGCTTTCCAACTTCAGCTGACTCATTTTGGTGATTTTAGGAGCAGAGCCTTTCTTTAACTTCTGTTCAGTCTCTGACTCCAAACTAGTGGCCTCATTAATTTTTTCAATTTGGACTTCATCCAAAATGCCAGGATCTTCTAGGTACTATTTCAGCTGCAACTTGATATCTTTGCTGATTAATCCCATTCCCAATGATCTCAAGAACTTCTTCTGGACTAGTCCAGCATCAAACTTCTCTTCCGCTTCTACATCTCTGGATGCAAACAACAGTCTATCCTTCAGTTTAATTGTTCTGAACAAGAAACTTTGGGGTGATTCATTATTTTTCTGTGAGAGGTTAATGAGTCGGTGGAACAAATCTGAAGTACTCTCTTCTTTATAGTGCCCTTTTAAAATCATCTTCAGCTGTTGCAAGGTCATAGCAAGAGACCGGAAGGCGTGGACAAAACACCGGGAGGACATCGGAAGGTGAGTATAATCTTTTTTTTTTTTATTTTAAATTCTTTTTTTCACAGATTCTATGGTACCCAGGTCTGGATGAGAGTCTCCTCTCCTCTACACCCGGGTACCATCCGCACATTAGAACGCGCCAATTACGCAAGTACAGATGCAGTCTTGCGGAATTGGCGCAAGTCAATGGCGGCGATTACGCTGCGTGTAATGGACATGCTGCGTATTTTTGAGCGCAGCATAAACGCTGCGGAAAAATACGCAGCATGGGCATTTAAAGTGCGTAATTGCATTGGAGACCATGGGGGAAGGTTTACCAAGCGTTTCCCAAGCGTTTACGCTGCGGAAATTCCGCAGCGTAAACGCTTGAAAAGCTCATCGTGGGCACACAGCCTAATAGTAGGTCCCTGGCCTATTAGGTGTTAAAGGGGTGGTCCACTACTATAATAATAATTTTTATTTATATAGCGCCAACATATTCCGCAGCACTTTACAATTAAGTAGGGACAGTTACAGACAATATAAACAATACAATGAATCACATTTGAACAGTTACAGGAGGAGTGAGGGCCCAGCTCACAAGCTTACAATCAATATGGAAATGGAGGGGACACAATAGGAAGAACATTGTCATCAGCCAGTATCTGTCTAAGGGCAGTTACCGTGTGGTATTTGGTGCATGGAGGGTGTGGAGACAGATGAATACTCAGGGGCAGATTAAGATTAATATTTAGGGGAGAGTTAGGTTGGTGAGTTGAGGTGGTAGGCTTGTCTAAACAGATGTGTTTTTAAAGCACGTTTGAAGACATGGGGGCTAGATATCATTTGGGGCAGTGCATTCCAGAAAACTGGCGTGGCATGAGAGAAGTCTTGGAGACAGAGGTGTGAGGTTTGGATTAAGGAGGATGTCAGTCTTAGATCAGTTGCAGAACGGAGGGCGATAGATAGAAATGAGGGATGAGATATAGTGCGGTGCAGAAATGTGGAGAGCTTTGTGAGTGAGAGAGATGAGTTTGTATTGTATTCTGTGGTGAATGGGTACTACTAGGACAATCCCTTCTCAATCTGAATGTTTGTCATGAAAGTTAAGTATAAGTGTCTTTATTTTATCGGTGCCAAACATTCAGGTCAAGAAGGGGTTGCCCTAGTAGTGGACAACCCATTTAAAGTGAAACTGTCACCTTACAAAATGCTATTAACCTGCAGACATGGGGTTATTTTGCAGGTTAATAGCATTGTGAATCTGCCCGACGTTCGCACTTAGACCCGCGCTGGCAGGGGAAAATTAACTTTATTCCTCCCGTCAGAAATCAGATTTCAGTCACAGGGACGGCGCCTGTGCGGGTTCAGTCATCACTCTGTGTACAGAGCGCAGCAGCTGTAACCGCACCCCTGCACTGACTGACAGTCGGCCCTAATAAAGAGCTTGCTGTCAGTCAATGTCAGGGGCATTATGACAGAAAATACCTAAAAGTGACAACATTCTAAAAACTGCACCCCTCAAAGTGCTCAAAACCACATTCAAGAACTTTATTAACCCTTCAGGTGCTTCACAGGAATTTTTGGAATGTGGAAGAAAACAATGCACATTTAACTTTTTTTCACAAAAATGTTACTTTAGAATTTTTTTTATTTTTGCAAGAGTAACAGGAAAAAATGGACCCAAAATATTGTTGTGCAATTTCTCCTGAGCATGCTGATACCCCATGTGTGGGGGGAAACCACTGTTTGGGCACACGGCAGGGCTCAGAAGGGAAGGAGCGCCATTTGACTTTTTGAATGTAAAATTTGCCTGAATAATTAGCAGACGCCATGTCGTGTTTGGAGAGACCCTGATGTGCCTAAACAGTGGAAACCCCCCACAAGCGACCCAATTTGGCAACAAGACCCCTCAAAGAACTTATCTAGATGTGTGGCGAGCACCTTGAACAGAAGTTTATAACGTGGAGCCGTGAAAATAAAAAAAAATCTAACTTTTTCCACAAAAATTATCTTTTAGCCCCAAATTTTCACAAGGGTAAGAGGAGAAAATGGGCCGCAAAAACTGTTGTGCAATTTCTTCTGAATATGCCGATACCCCATATGGGGGGGAAACCTGCTATACCTTGAAACCTGTCTTCCCTGCAGACACAAGTTACTTTGATCAAACTAGCTTGCTAGGGCCTGGTGACCCGGATGTCATCACGACGACATCGGGTCACCATGGCAAAGATCGGGACCCTGTGCTGTCAGACGGGTTGCTGTCCCTCTGCTCACTCGCTAAATGCTGCGATCACAGCGGGCGCGATGTCGTAATAATACATACCTGATCCATAAGGCCCAGGGCACAGGGACATATTATTACGTACAACGTCAGAAAGGGATTAAATTAAAAGTGTAACATGTGCAGAGCCCATACAAACTACCTAGGCCAATATCTACATTTTATATATCCTTATAAAGTCATCAGAACTGGAAAGACCAAACATCTGGTTTTACTCCGGAAAATTCACATCTGGAATGTGTCACTTTAAATAGCAATAACTTTTGAATGCCAAGTCCCAGTGGGTCTAAGATTGTTTTGTTTTGTTTTTTTCATGACACATTGTACTTTACTGTAATATTAAATTTAGATTGATATGTTTTGAATTTATTAACATAAACCCTGAAATTTACTATAATTTTGAAAAATTTGCAGTTTAAGTCATAATACATTTTTTGTGACACTTTGTATTTCATAGAAGTGGTAAATTTAGGTTGATAAGATTTGAGCTTATTTATGAAAATATCAGAAATTTGACACAAAAAATTGTAATTTTCAAATTTTAAATTTTTATGCTCTTATAACGCAAACTACAGAAAATAGTTAATAATTAGCATTTGCATAAGTCTACTTCTCGTTGGCATTATTTTTCAAAAATCCTTTTAAGTTTTAGGATGTTAATAGTGTTAAATGTTTAGCAGCAATTTTTCATTTTTTTTTAACTAAATTTGCAAAGTCTATTTTTTATTGACCTTTGAATTTTGAAGTGACTTTCAGGAAACCCCCAATAGTGATACCATTTTAAAAACTGTACCCCTTAAAATATTCAAAACAGTGTTCAGGGAGTTTGTTAACCCTTCTGGTGCCTCACATTGGATTGAAAAATGAAAAATTACATTCTTTCAACTAAAATGTTGCTTTAACCTAATATTTTTAATTTTTACAAGGCATAATAAAAAAAATACAACCAAATATTTTTTATGCAATTTTTCCCAAACATCGTGACACCCCATATGTGGTTGGCATCTGCTCTCTTGGGCGCACAGTAGGGCAATTTTGTTTTTGGGATAATTATAATTTCAGAGATACCACAGTTATTTAGGTTTTTTTATGTTTTGTTACTAGTGATGAGCGAGCATGCTCGCTACTGCTCGGTGCTCGCCCGAGCATCTCACTGCTCGAGATGCTCGGCGGGAGCTCGGGTCCCCTCCCTGCATGTTTGGCGCTCTTTAGAGCGCCAATCAACATGCAGGGATTGCCTGCCACTCATTGTAATGCCGCAGCCATGGTGGTTGTGGCATTACAGTGATTGGATGGCCGCACAGCGTCATCAGGTCTATATCACACCTGGATCCACTGTGCTCGTCACAGTCACTCCGGAATCAGGCAGAGTAGGGAGAGGTGCTGCTGCGTCAGGGAGAGATTTGCTTGTGTATTTAGTGATGAGCGAGCATGCTCGCTACTGCTCGGTGCTCGCCCGAGCATCTCACTGCTCGAGATGCTAGGCAGGCGAGTATTTTCGGGGTTGCTCGGCGGGAGCTCGGGTCCCCTCCCTGAATGTTTGGCACTCTTTATAGCGCCAATCAACATGCAGGGATTGCCTGCCACTCATTGTAATGCCACAGCCATGGTGGTTGTGGTATTACAGTGATTGGATGGCCGCACAGCGTCATCAGGTCTACATCAGACCTGGCGCCGCAGTGCTCGTCACAGTCACTCCAGAATCAGGCAGAGTAGGGAGAGGTGCTGCTGCGTCAGGAAGAGATTTGCTTGTGTGTTAGGTAGTGTAGGGAGAAAAACCGTATATTACACATATCCATCTTAACAAACAGTCCTTCTGAGGACTAATCCATCTGCAGAGATATCAAGCAGGCAGGGTATATAGGCAGGCAGTGTATATAGCAGACTGCAGTTCATATAGCACAAGAGACTCCATTCCAGTTCTGCCTTCTGCTGCTGTTAGATATTTCTATACAAAGGCCCAGGTCTCAGGGGCCAGGAATACTTTTTTTGGATCTTAATCCTCATTATTTGCTTAAAAAGAAATCCAGAGAACACCGTTGTTCTGCGTCATTTACTTGTTGGCACTGCAGAATACAGCCAGGTCCTTTCCATATTACAGCGCTAGAAATCCAGCTATTTAAAACTTTGTTTTCTCCATCACACGGATCACATATATGTTTTCAGAAAATACTGCCATTTTTGACCTTCATTCCAATTTTTTTTCACTGTGTCAGCGAAGTTTTTGACACCGGTTTGCTGTTCAAACTAGTTAACTACAGGCCAGGTATTTAAAACTCTCTTTTCTCCATCACACGGATCACATATACGTTGTCAGAAAATACTGCCATTTCTGGCCTCCATTAAAAATTTCCTTTATTGTGTCAGTGAAGCAATTCACACGAGTTTGCTGTTCAAACTAGTTACCTACAGGCCAGGTATTTAAAACTCTGCTTTCTCTGTCACACGGATCACATATACGTTGTCAGAAAATACTGCCATTTCGGGCCTCCATTAAAAATTTCTTTCAGTGTGTCAGTGAAGCAATTCACACCAGTTTGCTGTTCAAACTAGTTACCTACAGGCCAGGTATTTAAAACTCTGTTTTCTCCGTCACACGGATCACATATAAGTTCGCTCCAAACTCTGTCATTTGTAGTGAGCGTGGAAGATACTGTCCTCCATTTAAAATGGGCAAGGCACGTGGCAAGGGACGGGGAACTGGACGTGATGGTGATGGTGCATGCAGAGGCCGAGGACAAGGCCGTGGGCAAGCTGAAATTGTGCCACAACAAACAACCACATCTTCTCGCCCAACCTTCCTGTCCCAATTACTAGCGGACAGCAGCACACCAATATTGTACCCAGAGCAGTGTCAAAAGGTTGTTGGTTGGATAGTGGATAATGCTTCCACTCACTTAGCCCCACCACCACCACCGCCACCCTGTCTTCCACACGGTCAAGTCTCAGTAGCCGTGAGTCTGGACCGCATATTCCTCACCCTGATCCTCCTTCCTCCCACCATTCCGAGTGCCCGGAGACAACTGATCCCACACTTGGACACTCTGAAGAGCTGTCCACTTTTCCATTTATAGATTCGGGCCTCTCGCCCGGTCCACTTGAAGCGGGGCAAGAGGAGATCGCATGTAGCGATGCCAAAATATTTGAGCAGCCACGGTCACACGAAGGCGACGGCGGGAAAGTGTCACAAGAGGTGGACGATGATGAGACACAATTGCCAGAAAGTCAGGAGGAGGACCAGGGTGCGGAAGTGGAAGACGAGGTGATGGATGATATAGTAACTGACCCAACCTGGCAGGAGGACATGCAGAGCGAGGACAGCAGCACACAGGGATAGGGAGGCAGAGCACCCCAACAGGCAGGAAGAAGCAATGTGGTGGCTGCAGACAGAAGGCAGGCAACCGTTCCCCGTAACACCAACACGAAGGAAGTTGCCAGTACAACTGTTAGGTCTTCCCGAGTCTGGTTGTCTTTTAAAGACTCTGCCGATAACCCCAAAAAGGCCATTTGCACCACCTGCCAGGCCAGCATCAGCGGGAGTGGCAAAACGACCAGCCTGACCACCACCAGCATGATCAGGCACATGGTAGCAAATCACCTGACTTTGTGGGCCGAACCCCAGGGTCCAGGAACAGTGTCTGCGGGTGGCACCATTGCTTCTTCCGCTGTTGTGCATGCAAGCCAATCCCCTGTCCATGGTTCATGCGAAGATGCCTCCTGCCCTGCACCTGTCGTTGCAAACTCTTAAGTAGCAGTATCAGGAAGCACGTCCATATCCTTATCCCAGTGCAGCGTTCAGTTGTCCATACCCCAGTCCTTGGAACGCAAGCTCAAATATGCAGCCAACGCCCCACAGGCCACACTACTAAATTCTCACATTTTACGACTGCTTGTGCTCGAAATGTTGCCTTTTAGGCTCGTGGAGACGGAAGCATTCCGCAACCTGATGGTGGTGGCCGTCCCTCAATACTCGGTCCCCAGTCGCCACTATTTCTCCCGGTGTGCCGTCCCCGCATTACACAAGCACGTGTCCCAAAACATTAGCCGTGCCCTCAACAACGCAGTTACCGGGAAAGTCCACCTAACCACGGACACGTGGACAAGTGCTTGTGAGCAGGGACGGTACATCTCGCTGATGGCACACTGGGTTAACATAGTGGAAGCCGGGACTCAGTCGGACCTTGGGACGGAACACGTCCTCCCGACGCCAAGGATTGCGGGCCCTAGGTCAATCAGGGTTGCCCCCATGGTCTACAGTTCCTGCAGCTCATCCTCCTCAGCCTCCTCCTCCTCTTCAGCCTCCATTTCCAAAATGACCACATCAGTCACAAGCTGGAAGCACTGCAGCACTGCCTCGGCCAAGCGGCAACAGGCTGTGCTGAAGCTAATATGCTTAGGTGACAAACCGCACAATGCTGAAGAGTTGTGGACAGCTCTGAAAGAGCAGGAAGATCTGTGGCTCACACCGCTGAACCTACAGCCAGGAATGGTCGTGTGTGACAATGGCCGGAACCTGGTGGCGGCTCTGAGGCAAGGCGAGCTTACACACGTACCACCCCTGGCCCATGTGCTTAACCTTGTGGTTCAGCGGTTTCTAAAATCCTACCTGGAGCTGCCAGATCTGCTTGTTAAAGTACGCCGCCTGTGTGCCCATTTTAGAAAGTCAGCTACAGCTTCCACAGCCCTTGCCGTGTTTCAGCAGCGTTTGCAGCTTCCGACTCACAGACTGGTGTGTGATGTCCCCACGCATTGGAACGCTACACTGCAGATGTTGGGAAGGATTTGTGAGTAGAAGAGGGCAGTTGTTGAGTACCAGCATCAACAAGGCCATCGGTATTCAGTTTAGACTCCACACATAAGACCTCAGGAGTGGACATGGATGTCAGACATATGTACCATCCTCCAAAACTTTGAGGACTCCACCAAGATGGTGAGTGGCGATGACGCCATAATTAGCGTCACCAACCCGCTTCTCTGTCTTCTGAAACACTCTCTGCTCACAATCAAAGAGGATGCATTGCAGACGGAGCACGATGAGATGGAGCAAGGAACCATACAGGGTGATTACACACAGCCCAGCCTCATCTCATCCCAACGTGGATTGGGTGACAATGAGGAAGAGGAGGAGGAAGGACAGGAGCTAGTTTCATGCACTATAGATGGTACTACCTGCACAGCTGTCATACCGTCTGTTCAGCGTGGATGGCCAGAGTACAGAGAGGAGGAGGAGAGCATGGTCAGTCATCCTCTTGGTGAGGACACGGAAGTCTTGCCTGTTAGTAGTCTGGCACGCATGGCTGAGTTTATGTTATGCTGCCTTTCCCATGACCCTCGCGTTCTCAAAATTTTGGGTGACAGTCATTACTGGTTGGTGACACTTCTAGACCCATGCTACAAGGAGAACTTTATATTTCTTATTCCTGAGGCGGACAGGTCTACAAAAATGGGGCTGTACCAGAAGGCCCTTGTTGCGGAACTATTAAAAAAATTCCCATCTGAAAACGCTGGCGGCAGAGGGCACACTTCGTTGGACAACCAAGGAGTACAGGCGAGAGAGACACAACTTCAAACCAGCAGAGGCAGGGGAACACTGTCAAAGTTCTGGGAGAGTTTTCTCAGCCCCTCCCATGACACAGGCTTTGAGGCGCGGGGTACTCTCATAAGGAGTGCAAAGTTTGGGAAGATGCTGAGGGAGTACCTTGCCGACCATACCAACGTCCTCTGTGATTCCTCTGTGCCTTATAATTATTGGATATCCAAGTTGGATACGTGGAATGAACTGTCTCTCTAAGCCTTGGAGGTCCTGGCCTACCCTGCCGCCAGCGTTTTATCAGAGCGGTTTTTTTAGTGCCGCTGGTGGAATTATAACTGATAAGCGCATCTGCATGTCAACTGAAAATGCTGACAGGCTGACTCTTAAAAAAATGAACAAGGGCTGGATTGGGCCAGACTTCTCAACACCACCGAATGATAGCAGCGTAACATAAACTCAAATCTAGTGTCTTTTCTTGGGAGGTGTATTCCCATGCACCTTTTCATACCCAGACATGGGTATACGCTTCCTGATTTTGGCTATTTGCTCTTGTCCTCCTCTTTCTCCTCATCCTCCACCACCATATGACCTGGGTGACTGAGGTCCGTGATGCAACACCCACATAATTTTTTTAAAGGGTGTTTATGATGCTCGTAAAAAAATTTTTTATACAGTATGTTTATGTATACCCCCCAGGGGTAAATGTTTGTCAGCCCATACACTTAGTGCATGGGCATTACAAGTATAGGAGGCCCTCTCCTTTCTAATGGGAACATTTTTTTATGAGGCTCTCCTCCACGTCTCTTCCAAGGGGCATTGGAGTGCCTCCAAATTTTTGGCAACCCTTGCATTCACTGCATAGGCCCACACTATGGGAGACCCACTTCCTAATAATGGGAACATTGTTTTCAGGAGGCCCTCTGACCTCCATGTCTCTTCCAAGTGGCATTGAAGTGCCTCCAAATTTTTGGCAGCCCTTGCATTCACTGCATAGGCCAACACTATGGGAGACTCTCTCCTTTCTAATGGGAATTTGCCGTTACTGTGGCCCTGCTCTATGTCTCTTTAAATTGTTAGTGGGGTTTTTCCTAAATTTGGTCAGCCGTTGGACTCACTGCATACCCTATAAATGTATAGCAGACCCTCTCCTTTCTAATGGGAACATGTCGTACTTGTTACTGTGGCCCTGCTCTATGTGTCTTTAAATTCTTAGTGGGGTTTTTCCTAAATTTGGTCAGCCGTTGGACTCACTGCATACCTTATAACTGTATAGCAGACTCTCTCCTTTCTAATGGGAATTTGTCATTACTGTGGCCCTGCTCTATGTGTCTTTAATTTCTTAGTGGGGTTTTCCTAAATTTAGTCAGCCGTTGGACTCACTGCATACCCTATAACTGTATAGCAGACTCTCTCCTTTCTAATGGGAATTTGTCGTTACTGTGGCCCTGCTCTATTTGTCTTTAATTTCTTAGTGGGGTTTTCCTAAAATTGGTCAGCCATGGACTCACTGCATACCCTATAACTGTATAGCAGACTCTCTTCTTCCTAATGGGAACATGTCGTACTCGTTACTGTGGCCCTGCTCTATGTGTCTTTCAGAGTCCCTCCATCATCAATGAAACAGGATGTGTCTGATGATGTGTCACACACCACATTGCTGATAAGGTTGTAAAATGTTAAAATAACATTTCCCGGTGAATGCATTTGCCTTAAAAAATAACGTAAAAAAAACAAACAGTAGGATCTTTCTTTAGTATAAAAACAGAGTCGCCAATGTAACCTCAATGTAATCACATTGTTCAGCTCCTGCACCTCCTCCTCCATCTCCGAAATGACCACATCAGTCACAAGCTGAAAGCACTGCAGCACTGCCTTGGCCAAGCAGCAACAGGCTGTGCTGAAGATAACATGCTTAATGCTTAGGTGACAAACCGCCCAGCGCTGCAGAGTTGTTGAAAGCTTTAACACAGCAGCTTGATCTGTGGCTCTCACCGCTGAACCAGGCATGGTCATGTGTGACAATGGGCGGAACCTGGTGACGGAGAAATGACAGCCGGAGTAGATATGGTTTCCCTCTATGCCAGTCCTTTCACCGAGCTAAAGAATATGGCTGTGGTGAAATACAACTCGAACTGAGAAGCTGTTTCAGATTGAAAAACATTGTGCCCACCAGAGGATTTGATTCTGAGGGCTCACCTTTCTCCCCCGCTCAAGAGCCCCATAGCAGCTGCAAAGTTAGCGCTATCATGAACTCACCTGATGTAGAAGCCAGGGCACACCAGAGGATTCTCTGGTCGGACCGTCCAACCCTGGCGAGAAGCAGTCCTGGCTAATAAAAGTGTGTGGGAAGGTTCCCGGACACTCTATGGCTGCTTTTTTACTGAGGTGGAAACACACGCAAACACGGGGAGAACATACAAAGTCCTGGCAGATGTTGTCCTTGCTGGGATTTGAACCCAGGATCCCAGCGCTGCAAGGCTTCAGTGCTAACCACTGATCCAATGTGCTGCCGTTCACCCTCTAATATCTAACAGGCTTGGAGAAACTTGCACCTACTGCCACTCTATCTTAAGCTCCTTTGTGAGAAACTAAGGTGTTTGGGCAGCCAGTCAGTCTACCAAATAAAATTCCTGAGAAGGAAATTGGGGATGGCTTCGCTACTGTTACTGGGGGCAGTGCTAATACCATGGCGTCGTACCATAATTTACTGGAAATATTCCAGGCTGGTAGGAGGCAAGCAAATTCCTACAGAAAAGTACCAGCAGTAATGTTCAGGGACCCGCGCTTGTAGAAGGCGGAGACAACACCGGGAGAAATAGTGACGGCTGGGGACCGAGTATGGACATGAGGCATGAGGCATGAGGTTGTGAAAAGCTTCCGCCTCCAAGAGCCTAAAAGGCCACATTTCAAGTGCAAGCAGCTGCCCAGAAATCTGGCAGTTTAGTATTGCGGCCTGTGGGTGGGTGGCTGGCTGCATACTTGCGCTTGCATTCCAAGAAACAGAAAACTAAGCAGATGGTGGCCTCTATCATCATCATGGCCTCACCTCGGCACTATGAACTCTCCTGAAATAGAAGCCAGGGCCCACCGGAGGAGTCTCCTGTTTTCTGCTGGGTCCGTCCAACCCTGCCGAGAAGCAGCCCTGGCTAAGAAAAGTGTGGGGGAAGGTTCCCGGACACTTTATGGCTGTTTTATTAATGTGGATCAGACGTGCTTATGCATGTTTTTTCTCAAACCGCATTGCAGATCAGGCCATTGCCCAACTCTGTAGTCATGAAATTAAATGCGCAAAGAAAGATGTTTGTGTGTCAAAGCACCACTGAGAAGTGTGAGTTGATGTTGGACGGGCTGCCATTGCTTCTGCAACAAGCTGCTTTAGAGGACTTCCCGGGAGAAATGACACACAGAGTAGATACGGTTTCCCTCTATGCCAGTCCTTTCAAAGAATATGGCTGTGTTGAAATACAACTCTCAGCAAAAAGAGCTGTGGACTGGCTCTGTACCGTCCCTGGCCACATTCACCTGTCCACATGTTTGTGGTTAGGCGGTCCTTCCCAGTAAGTGCACTGGGGAGGGCACAGGAAATGTTGTGGGACCCGTGCTTGTGGAAGGCGGAGACGATACCGGGAGAAACAGTGGCGGCTGGGGACCAATTATGGACACCCGGCCGCCGTCGGCATGAGGTTATGAAAAGCTTCCGCCTCCACGAGCCTAAAAGGCCACATTTCAAGTGAAAGCAGCTTTAGAGGACTTCCTGGGAGAAATGACAGCTGGGTAGATATGGTTTCTCAAGTCCTTTCACCAAGCTAAAGAATATGGATGTGGTGAAATACAAATCAGCAAAAAAAGCTGTGGACTGGCTCCGTACCGTCCCTGGCCACATTCACCTGTCCACATGTTTGTGGTTAGACGGTCCTTCCCAGTAAGTGCACTGGGGAGAGCACGGGTGATGTTGTGGGACCCATGCTTGTGGATGGCATAGACGATACCGGGAGAAACAGTGGCGGCTGGGGACTGAGTATGGACACCCGGCCGCCGCCGGCATGAGGTTATGAAAAGCTTCCGCCTCCACAAGCCTAAAAGGCCACATTTCAAGTGAAAGCAGCTTTAGAGGACTTTCTGGGAGAAATGACACCAAGAGTAGATACGGTTTCCCGCTATGCCAGTCCTTTCACCAAGCTAAATACAACTCTCAGCAAAAAAAGCTGTGTACTGGCTCCGTACCATCCCTGGCCACATTCACCTGTCCACGTGTTTGTGGTTAGGCGGTCCTTCCCAGTAAGTGCACTGGGGAGGGCACGGGTAATGTTGTGGGACCCGTGCTTGTGGAAGGCGGAGATGACACCGGGACAAATAGAGGCGGCTGGGGACCGAGTATGGATACCCGGTCGCTGCCGCAAAAAGATTGTGGACAGCTTCCGCCTCCACGAGCCTAAAAGGCCACATTTCAAGTGCAAGCAGCTGTCAAAAATTTGGCAGTATAGTATTGCAGCCTATGGGTTGGTGGGTGGCTGGCTGTATACTTGCGCTTGCATTCCAAGGAGTGGGGTAGGGACAACTGAACGCTGCACTGGGACAAGGACATGGACGGTGATTGTTGCAAGTCTGCAACAACAGGTGCATGGCGGGAGGCATCTTCGCATGTGCCAAGGATCACTTATGATGGGCACTCTTTTAGGCAGTGACCTGGGAGTCAGAGATGCTTCCAGAGGTCTTCCCCATGCTGTTCCCATGTTTTTTCAGCACTGTATGCATGTGTCTGATGATGTGTCACACACCACATGGCCAGATAAGGTTGTAAAATGTTAAAATGACATTTCCTGGTGAATGCATGTGTCTTGGTTGAAAGCAAAAGTGCAAAAACGCATCGAAAACGCTACGTGTGAAAATAGCCCAAAGTGTGGAGGAGTATTTTTGGTTTTGGTCATTTATTTTGCCTTATATACAAGTCATTACCCTGGAAAGGATGTTCCTTAACATATTTCCCAGGAAAATCCATTTTGTTTTGCTTTTTGTATGTTTTATTGTGAGTCCGTAAAAGTGGCGTAATACTCTGACAACGTTGTTGACAGCACTGACCTGGGAGTCAGAGATGCTTCCAGGGGTCTTCCCCATGCTGTTCCCATGTCATTTGAGCACTGTTCCCATCGATTTGGGCAATTTTTAGACCCTCTGCAGACCGCTTGGGGGAACTGCCTGAAAAATGCTCGAGTTTCCCATGGACTTACATTGGGCTCGATGCTCGGGTCGAGCACCCGAGTATTCCAATGTGCTCGTCCCGAGCATCAAGTACCCGAACATTTTAGTGCTCGCTCATCACTATTTGCTACCTAAATGTTAAATGCTTCGCATTGCCATATTCTGATAGTTATATACCCCAAAATGGTATCAATAAAAACTTCAGCTCAGGGCGCAAAAATGAGCCCCTACCCAGCCCCAATTCACGAAAAAATGAGAATGTTAAAGAGCCTTGGAAAATGGCGACAGACACACAAAAAAAATTTTCATACAGATTTCTGATTTTTTTTTCACCACTTAAATAAAAAATTAACTATTCATGTTTGGTATCTGGGTACTTTGTACTGACCTGGGGAATAATATTACCTGGTCAGTAATGAACATGGTAAATAAAAAAAATAAAAAAAACATTGTGGAATTGCATTCTTTTTGCAATTTCATCGCACTGGAAATTTTTTTTTTAGTTTTGCAGTACACTATATGGAAAAATCAACGGTGTCATTGAAAAGTACAACATGTGTCCCCCAAAAAACAAGCCCTCTTACAGCCATATTGATGGAAAAATAAAAAAGTTATGGCTCTTGGAAGAAGGGAAGGAAAAAAGAAAACGAAAAACAGAAAATGACCCGGGGGTGAAGGGATTAAGATCAGTCCCATCCCATAAAATTGTATAATAATTAACATTTTCAATGTGTCTACTTTTTATACATCTATTTATTTTTTGCGAGATTAGACTTTTATAATTTTTCAGCAATTTTGAATTTTTGGGTATTTTTTAGGGGACGCCTTAGGCCACGGCCACACTATCAGTATTTGGTCAGTATTCGGTTAGTATTTTTTCTCAAGAGTGGGAGCCAAAACCAGGAGTGGGTGATAAATACAGAATTGGTGACTTTTTTCTATTATACCTCTGATTGTTCCTCACCCGGTTTTGGCTCCCACTCCTGAGAAAAAATACTGACCAAATACTGATAGTGGGGCTGTGGCCTTAATCTGAAAGTAGCATAATGTAGGCGCAGAGAGCCTGATTCCACTTATTAGGCTATGTGCAGTAGATTCAATATAATCAGTGTTTTATCAGCAGGAGATTATCACTACAGGACTAGGTGTCACATGCAAACCAATTCAGCTAATCTGTGTAACCCGCCCCCACCACTGATTAGCAGCTTGGAAGGAAAAATGAAAAATTCCATGTTTTCAATTATTTATGTTTTACTATGTCTGCTCAGGAAACAGTAAAACATTTTGGGAGACATAACCATGTTATTTTTCTTTTGATGGAGCTGTATGAGGGCTTTTTGGAAGACGAGTTTTAGTGTTTATTGGTACCATTTCAGGGTACATGTAACTTTTGATCATTTTTTGCTCTGACTTTTGATAGGCAATGTTACAAAAATCAAACTGCGATTCTGACATTGTTTTTTTTATGGTGATCACTAGGTGGGATAAATATTATGCTAACTTTATGGTTTGGGTCATTTGTGACATGATACTAAATATTTATAGTTTATTTGTATTTTATCACTTTTTACAATAGAATCCAATTTTTTAAAAAAAAGTTTTTAAGTGTCGCCATCTTATAAGAGTGTGAATTTTTACATTTTTTAGCATAGTGACTTTTTGATTTAATTTTTTCAAAGCGTAATGATAGAAAAATAGAAATTCTGGCTTTTTTTATGGCGCTACAGACACAAATGTGTTTTATTTCTTTATTTCAATAATAAAGGATATAAAAAAAAGCTATTTACATTTTTTTATTGTTCTAAACATTTTTTTTTACTTTGCAGGTGTGCTATATAAAAGGTAGTGTTACATAGAGGCAAGAGGAGAATCACACATAATCTCTCTCCTGTCCCTGCTGCCTGTAAAGTCCCACGCAGCCCTTCCTCCCTCCTTCAAACTGGCTGAAGTTTCAACAGGTCCTATCTCAGTCTGGATTGCATCTACAGACGTGATTCAGGGTTCTTTTAAAGCTGAGATATTCACTTAAAAAAAACACTTTTTAATCGGATTGCATTCGTCTGATTTATTCGCTCGTGTGTGCAAGCCCTAGAAGCGACTTTCAGCTCTCATATAAAGCCCTGTATGATCCAGTGAGTCAGAACTGTTTTGGCTCCCACTCCTGAGAAAAATTACTGACCGAATACTGACCAAATACTGACAGTGGGGCCCTGGCCTAAGAGGAAGGATTGCAGGGAGGACGAATTTGCATGTAACACCTAGTCAGGTGACATTGATGACAGAGTTCCTCAGTAGAAAAGGTTTTTGCGCCAAAGGAGACAGCGGTCTATAGTAACATAGTAACATAGTTTGTAAAGCCAAATAAAGACTTGCGTCCATCAAGTTCGACCTGTTAGTTCTGTAATTGCTAAAGTTGATCCAGAGGAGGGCAAAAACCCCAAATGATTTAGCCAATCTTCACCTGAGGAAAAATTCCCTCCCGACTCTGAAACCAGCAGTCAGAATAAATCCCTGTATCAACCTACTATTTTATTTTATTTTTAAGTATATGCTGAAATCTGCCTGGTATCTAGAAATGCATCCAGTCCCCGCTTGAACTGGTTTAGTGAATCCGACATTACCGTCTCCTCACTCAGTGAATTCCATATTCTCACTGCTCTTACCGTAAAGAACCCCTTCCTATGCTGGTGCTGAAACCTTTTCTCTTCCAGTCTTAGTGAGTGCCCTCTTGTTACCGTAATATCCCTCGTTTTGAACAAATCCCGGGCAAGATCTCTATACTGTCCCCTAACATATTTGTACACATCTATTATGTCCCCCCTCAACCTTCTCTTTTCCAGGCTGAATAGTCCTAGTTTTGCCAACCTCTCTGGGTATTGCAGTCCCTCCATTCCCTTTATTAATTTTGTTGCCCTCCTTTGTACCTTTTCAAGCTCATTTATATCCTTTCTATATATTGGGGCCCATAACTGAGCACAGTATTCCAAGTGTGGTCTGACCAGTGCTTTGTACAGTGGAAGAGCAATGTTCTCATCCTTTGCAGCTATACCTCTTCTGATACATCCCATTACCCTGTTTGCCCTTACAGCAGCGGCCTGACTTTGGGCACTCCAATTTAGTTTGCTATCAATCAAGATGCCCAAGTCCTTCTCCATCTCTGAATTCCCCAATGATTTCCCATTCAGTGAGTACTGGTGACTTCCATTTTTCCTTCCCATATGTATGACCTTACATTTCTCCTCGTTAAACCTCATTTGCCATTTAATGCTCCACCTACCCAGCTTATCCAAATCCCTCTGTAGGTCTGCACTGTCCTCTTTTGTATTAATTGTTTTACATAACTTTGTGTCATCTGCAAATATTGATATTTTACTATTTATCCCGTTGACTATGTCGTTAATAAAGATATTAAATAACATTGGGCCTAGTACAGACCCCTGTGGTACCCCACTAGTGACGCTTACCCAATCTGAGTATATTCCATTTATAACCACCCTCTGCCTTCTATCCCTTAGCTAGTTTGCTACCCACTTGCAAACATTTTCCCCCAGCCCCATCATTCTCATTTTGTATACCAACCTATTATGTGGCACGCTATCGAACGCTTTTGAGAAGTCGAGATACACGACATCCACTGGTTCCCCCTGATCTACTCGAGAGCTAACCTCCTCGTAGAAGTCAATCAGGTTTGTTTGGCAGGAGCGATTCCTCATGAATCCATGTTGGTTCGGGATTAAAAGATTATTAGCATCAAGATGCTCCGTAATTGCCTCTTTAATGAAGCTTTCAAAAATTTTGCCCACAACGGATGTCAGACTCACCGGCCGATAGTTTCCGGCGTCACTTTTTGCTCCCTTTTTGAGTATTGGCACTACATTCGCCTGTCGCCAATTATACGTGCATAAGAGAAGATGCTGCAGCCAGAGTGACAGGCTTCAACAGGAAACGTGTGCCAGCGGGCTGCTGATCGCTTGTAAACAGGACCCAAGCAGCACCAGGTCAGACCCAGAGCCCAGACTACGCCGGTCAAGGTCGAGAACCCGATCTACGCCGAACAATACCCAGAGTTCCGACTACGCCGGTCAAGGCTCAAATTCCAGACCTGAGCCGGTCAAGACCCAGAGCCCAGACGACGCCAGTCAAGAACAGGAGACCAGCACTCATCTTTTCAGGCCCGAGAGACACCCACCAGCGGTCAATCACTGAAAATCGGTGAGGGGACTTTGCCCCAGATAGAGCATTCCTGCAGTGGTGAACAGACTTCAAGCGTGAGCCAGGCCGTCGCTTCCATCACTGACGTATGGTACAGTGGTTGGCTAGGTGTCACGGGTTTACCCCAACAGAGAGGATCCAGAAGACCACAGCGTCTGTTTCCTCCTTCTCCTGCACTGATTAGAAGCATTTCACCTTAATATTAAATGGTGCAGGCTTATTTTAGCAGTGCAGGGGTTAATCTGCTTAGCTGAGAGTTCTTGGAAACTTCTCTGCCTTAAGGCTCTCAGCTGTTTAGTGTTAGCCTCTCCCCTCTCCTGTATATTCTGGGCTCTGGCAAGCAGTCATTGCCAGAGCTAGCTTCATGATGCATGGTTTCAGGAGTTTGATGGAGAGTTGTTGTCTGAGAAGGCGGTTGGTGGAGTTAGCTAAGACTGTTGTGTAGTTTTGGTTGTGTGTTAATCCCCTCCTTCTCCAACTTTGTTTTTCCCCATGTTCCACTTCCCAGTGTTATCTTTTGTTGCTTGTGTGATTATATTGTATGAGTGGAATTTTCCTTTATCCCTGCTTGTATTACCTTGTTAGTTTGGTTGGTGTATTGCCATACACCACTACTCTCCTCTTCCCTGGGTGGGGTGAGGGAACAGACTGAGGGCGGATTAAGGAGCTCCGACAAGGTGCATGGATCCGGCGTCTTCACCTTCAGAAGTAATCAGGGGATTAGTGGTCCCGGGATACCCGACAACAGAGTTGTTACTCCTGGGCTAGGACAGCAGACAATATGGGGGTCAATTGAAGCAAAGTAGGTCCAACATGCTTTTGTAGACTTTGTCAGGAGGACTTGCGGCCTAGCGGGAAGAACCGACGACCCCCGCTAGGGCCAGTGCCTCAGAAAGAGTCAACGTAGTAGCTCCCACGGGAACGGGTGTATCACCCTTGTTAGAGGGACATAAGCAAAATCCCTAAGAGACTTCCCTAACTTTTAAAGTGAACTCTAAGACTCATTATATGTTCCATATTGTATAATTTACATGTGATCATTCTGTTTCATACTGCTTAAGGCTATGTTCACACTAGGCATTTTTTCAGTGTTTTTTTTTTTTCTGCAGCAAAACCTGATCTCTTGGCAGGAAAGAAGAGGTGTCAAAAACACAGGTTTTAGTGCATTTTTGGGACGTTTTTTGGTGCGTTTTTCAGGATTCCAAAGTTCAGCTTTTGTCCACCACAGAAGCATGAACACAGGTTACCAATGCAAAACATATGTTCATGAAAAAATACACATTACAAAAGTAAGCGGGGGGGAGGTGAATTCTTCTGGAAAAGTTTACCTAAGACATTGGCAGAGCATTAAGTTTGTAGGACTCTACTTACTTTACACTTTGGTCTGCCATTGAGTTGCTAAGACAACTGTTCAATTTCACACCTTGGTTGGCCACAGGTATTGTTCAATCTCACACCTTGGTCAGCAAATGTTTACTTTGTATGCATCACTTATTTAATTAAACTGTACTAATCCAAACTGCCATCTCAGGTTTCCAAGTCAAGATGGTAAACTTGGGAAAATCAAAAGAATAAATGTGTTTCACATACTGCTGTACTTGCTTTTTTCACTAAAAACGCAGAAAAACTTTCACACTGGGCGTTTTTTCAGCGTTTTTTTACACCACCACCGATTGCTTTCAATGGGTGAAAAACACTGAAAGAAGTGACATGCTCTATTGTGCAAAAAAACATGCAAAGCACAAAATACTGAGGACAAAAAAAAACAATGTGTGTATGACATTTCTGAAATCCCACAGACTTTGCTGATGCTGTAAAACGCAACTGAAAATTTGCATTAAAAAAAGCATAAAAAAGCTGAAAAACCGCCTAGTGTTACTTACTGTTGCCATAACTACTGTAAGCTCTCCCCATATCAGAGGAAATAAATAGTTCATTGGCTATTCCCGCCTCAAGTCCATCTGCGTGTTGCATCCGGTCACCTGCTTTACACTTCTATACTCTTAACTGTGACAGCACATGTCTCAGGAGACCCAAGCATGCGCAGTAAATCTACATTCTAAAATTCGCTCCTCACCATAGAAACCAGCTTTAGAGCATGCCCAATCCTACAGGTAGTGGCCTGGGCAGATCATTAGAAGTTAAGTACAAGTGCATAGCCTTTAATAATTAAATAACTATTAGTGAATCTATAATGTGGGCAAGTTACAGAATACAGGGGAAAGTTACAAACTATAGGGGCAATGCATATAGGACAGTAGATGAATCTACATATATTACATGTGCAGAAAGATTATATAAAATAAAAACCATAATAGGTAATCCTAATAGTAACAACCACATACATTAGAAATATAAGTTATTCTGGACAGATCACTGACACCATCGCAATTATGAATCCATTAAGGACCTCCTTTGCCGCCATCTTGTTATGGGGGACCAACCAAAATTTATTTTAATTTGCATAAAGTAATTTCCTTTGTATATACTATAAACTATACCACTATTTCCTGTTTCACAAAGACCTGCTAAAATGTTTCACCATTTGGTTAATAAACTGAAGTGAGTTTTTGCTACTCGAATATACAGTTTTCTTTCTTTGGAATTTCTTTGTGAAGCGGAGATCCTTTGGCCGAAATCTAACAAGCACCCACCTACATATATACAGCGCCTTGGGCAGTTTCGTTTTATTGCAAACGCAGTTTTGTGGCTGAGGAGCACTGATCAGTGATGGAGATCGCTGATTGACAACTGTTACATTTTGATTTTTCCTCTTGCACCACTTCTGTGTGTGCACCCTGTTACCATAGTGCTGATCATTGACACACATCACTGATCACTATCTATGCTCAAATTTTAACTCAGATTCAGTGGCGTACCGCCAAGGGAGGCAGGCCACGCCACTGCTATAGGGCCAATGAGCTGGGGTGGCCCGTCAGCTCCCGCACGGCCTGCACAGAATGATGGGGGTGGAACGAGGAGAGGTGAGTATTGTATTTATTTTTTTAAATCAGTGACTGTTGGCCATAATATAGTTTGGGGGTGCATTATATTATATGGAGGACCATGGGGGTGCATTACACTGTATGGAGGACCATGGGGAGTGCATTATATTATATGGAGGACCACGAGTGGTGCATTATACTGTATGGAGGACCATGGGGGTACATTACACTGTATGGAGGACCATGCGGGGTGGATTATACTGTATGGAGGAGCATGGGGGGTGCATTATATTATATGGAGGACCATGGAGGGGTGCGTTACACTGTACGGAGGACCATGGGGGGTACATTATATTGTATGGAGGACCATGAGGGGTGTATCATATTGTATGAAGGACCATGAGGGGTGCATTATATTGTATGGAGGACTATGGGGGTGCATTATATTGTATGGAGGACCATGGGGGTGCATTATATTGTATGGAGGACCATGGGGGTGCATTACACTGTATGGAGGACCATGGGGGGTAGATTAAGCTGTATGGAGGACCATGGGGGTACATTTTATTGTATGGAGGATCATGTGGGGTGTATTATATTGTATGGAGGACCATGAGGGGTGCATTATATTGTATGGAGGACTATGGGGTGGATGATATTGTATGGAGGATGGAGGACCATGGGGGGTGCATTAAATTGTATGGAGGACCATGGGGGTGCATTATATTGTATGGAGGACAATAAGGGTGCATAATATTATATGGAGGACCATGGGGGTGGATTATACTGTATGGAGGACCATGGGGGTGCATTACACTGTATGGAGGACCATGGGGGGTAGATTAAGCTGTATGGAGGACCATGGGGGTACATTTTATTGTATGGAGGATCATGTGGGGTGCATTATATTGTATGGAGGACCATGAGGGGTGCATTATATTTTATGGAGGACCATGGGGGTGCATTATATTGTATGGAGGATGGAGGACCATGGGGGAGCATTATATTGTATGGAGGACAATGGGGGTGCATTATATTGTATGGAGGACGATGGGGGTGCATATATTATATGGAGGACCATGGTGAGTGCGTTATATTGTATGGAGGACTAAGGGAAGTGCATTACATTCTATGGAGGATTATTGGGAGTGCATTATATTTTATGGAGGACCATGAGGAGTGTATTATATTGTATGGAGGACCATAGGGGGTGCATTATATTGTATGGAGTACCATGGAGGGTGTATTATACTGTATGGAGAACCATGATAGGGTGCATTATACTGTACAGAGGACCATAGGGAGTGCATTATATTGTATGGAGGACCGTGGGGAGTGCATTATATTGTATGGGGGACCATAGAGGGTGCATTATATTGTATGAAGTACCATGGGGGGGTGCATTATACTGTATGGAGAACCATGAGGGGGTGCATTATACTGTACGGAGGACCATTGGGAGTGCATTATACTCTATGGAGGACCTGAGGGGATGCATTATACTGTATCGAAGACCATGGTGTATGGAAGACCATGGGGTGCATTATATTGTATGGAGGACCATGGGGGTGCATTATATTGTATGAAGGACGATGGTGGGTGCATTATATTGTATGGAGGGCCATGGGGGTGCATTATATTGTATGGATGACCATAGGGCGTGCATTATACAATGGTGTGAAAAAGTGCTTGCATTCTTTCGCATGTTTGTCACAATTAAATGTTTCAGATCACAAAACAAACTGAAATATTAGACAACGATAACACAAGTAAACACATGATGCAGTTTTTAAATGAAGGTCTTTATTATTAAGGTAAAAAGAAATTCAAACATATAGGGCTTTGTCTAATATTTAAATTTGTTTTGTGATCTGAAACATTTAAGTGTGACAAACATGCAAAAGAATAAGAAATCAGGAAGAGCGCAAACACTTTTTCACACCACTGTATTGTATGGAAGACCATGGGGGTGAATTAAATTGTATAGAGGATCATGGGAGGGTGAATTATATTTTATGGAGGACCATGGAGGGAGTGCATTATATTGTATGGAGGACCATGGGGGTGAATTATATTGAATGTAGGACAACAGATGGTGCATTATATTGTATGGAGGATGATGAGGGGTGCATTATATTGTATGGAGGACCATGGGAGGGAATTATATTGTATGAAGGGGTGCATTATATTGAATGGAGGACCATGGGAGGGTGCAATATATTGTATGGAGGACTATGGAGGAAGTGCATTTTATTGTATGGAGTGAGTGTATTATATTGTATGGAGGACCATGGGGGTGCATTATATTGTATGGAGGATCATGGGGGTGCATTTTATTGTATGGAGGACCATGGGGAGTGTATTACATTGTATGGAGGACCATGGGGATGCATTATATTGTATGGAGGATCATGTGGAGTGCATTATATTCTATGGAGGACCATGGGGAGGGCAATTATATTCTATAGAGGACCATGGGGAATGCAATTATATTCTATAGAGGACCATCGCGGGTGCATTATATTGTATGGAGCACCATGACGAGTGCATTATATTGTATGGAGAACCATGGCAAGTGCATTATACTATATGGAGGATTATGGGGAGTGCATTATACTATATGGAGGATTATGGGGGGGCGTATTATACTATATGGAAGGCTATGTGGGGCCATTATAATATTTGGAGGGCTATGTGGGGGGCCATTATACTGTATGCAAGAAATTATACAGTGTGAAGGTTTGTGTGGGGTCCATCATACTGGCTGGAGGGCTAGTGTGGGCCATTATTCAGTGTTGTGGTCACCATACTTTGCCTTGGGTGTTGAGGTAGGGGTACTGTAGGTTCATTATGCTGTGCATGCGGAGGCTAATGTGGAGGAATTCACCATGGGGGTATCATACAGTGTTTAGGGGGCACTTTTGTTGGCATCACACTTTATGGTGGCAATGAAAGAGGAATCTAGGACTTCAACAGGAGGAAAATTACTATGTAAAGGTTGGAAAGTTGTGAGATGTGCTCTTCTGTGACCCCAACAATTATTTATTTATTTACTTTTTTGTGGGGGGGGGGCAATTAGAACTTCTGCTATGGGGCCCCATGATTTCTATGTACGCCCCTGCTCAGATTTTTAGTTTTTTTACATTGTGACATTTATTTGTCACTTTATATGCACCAGCACCTAGTGTGTGCAACCTGCGGCCATAGTACTCTGATTAGTATTGCACACCACCAGTCTGTGTTAACATTTTCCTGCAGGATTGTGATTTTTTTAGTATAAAAAAATAGCTGATAGAGATAGATAGAGGGAATCTAAGTAAATCTAGTAAAAAAATCTAGTTTGGACACACCTTCTCATTTAAAGATTTTTCTGTATTTTCATGACTATAAAAATTGTACATTCACACTGAAGGCATCAAAACTATGAATTAACACATGTGGAATTATATACTTAACAAAAAAGTGTGAAACAACTGAAAATATGTCTTATATTCTAGGTTCTTCAAAGTAGCCACCTTTTGCTTTGATGACTGCTTTGCACACTCTTGGCATTCTCTTGATGAGCTTCAAGAGGTAGTCACCAGAAATGGTTTTCACTTCACAGGTGTGCCCTGTCAGGTTTAATAAGTGGGATTTCTTGCCTTATAAATGGGGTTGGGACCATCAGTTGTGTTGTGCAGAAGTCAGGTGGATACACAGCTGATAGTCCTACTGAATAGACTGTTAGAATTTGTATTATGGCAAGAAAAAAGCAGCTAAGTAAAGAAAAACGAGTGGCCATCATTACTTTAAGAAATGAAGGTCAGTCAGTGCAAAAAATTGGGAAAACTTTGAAAGTGTCCCCAAGTGCAGTTGCAAAAACCATCAAGCGCTACAAAGAAACTGGCTCACATTAGGACCGCCCCAGGAAAGGAAGACCAAGAGTCACCTCTGCTTCTGAGGATAAGTTTATCCGAGTCACCAGCCTCAGAAATCTCAGGTTAACAGCAGCTCAGATTAGAGACCAGGTCAATGCCACACAGAGTTCTAGCAGCAGACACATCTCTTCAATAACTGTTAAGAGGAGACTTTGTGCAGCAGGCCTTCATGGTAAAATAGCTGCTAGGAAACCACTGCTAAGGACAGGCAACAAGCAGAAGAGACTTGTTTGGGCTAAAGAACACAAGGAATGGACATTAGACCAGTGGAAATCTGAGCTTTGGTCTGATGAGTCCAAATCTGAGATCTTTGGTTCCAACCACCGTGTCTTTGTGCGACACAGAAAAGGTGAACAGATGGACTCTACATGCCTGGTTCCCACCGTGAAGCATGGAGGAGGAGGTGTGATGGTGTGGGGGTGCCTTGCTGGTGACACTGTTGGGGATTTATTCAAAATTGAAGACATACTAAACCAGCATGCCTACCACAGCATCTTGCAGCGGCATGCTATTCCATCTGGTTTGCGTTTAGTTGGACCATCATTTATTTTTCAACAGGACAATGACCCCAAACACATCTCCAGGCTGTGTAAGGGCTATTTGACCAAGAAGGAGAGTGATGGGGTGCTACGCCAGATGACCTGGCCTCCACAGTCACCAGATCTGTACCCAATCGAGATGGTTTGGGGTCAGCTGGACCGCAGAGTGAAGGCAAAAGGGCCAACAAGTGCTAAACATCTCTGGGAACTCCTTCAAGATTGTTGGAAGACCATTTCCGGTGACTACCTCTTGAAGCTCATCAAGAGAATGCCAAGAGTGTGCAAAGCAGTCATCAAAGCAAAAGGTGGCTACTTTGAAGAACCTAGAATATAAGACATATTTTCAGTTGTTTCACACTTTTTTGTTAAGTATATAATTCCACATGTGTTAATTCATAGTTTTGATGCCTTCAGTGTGAATGTACAATTTTCATAGTCATGAAAATACAGAAAAATCTTTAAATGAGAAGGTGTGTCCAAACTTTTGGTCTGTACTGTATATAATTACAGTTATTATGAGTTAGTTGCGGGCGCTCAGTAATTGCTTTTACTGACGTCTGCATTGTACATTATAATTAATCTAGTTTCAAAATTTTAGTGGAAATTACTGTAGTAATTATTACACTATTGTTTTTTTACACTAATCTATAAAATTCCGTGTAGTATTAGTTAGTAGCAGGTGTCCGTGCTATCATGATGTGCAGACCAGACTGGCATATTTCTTCAGTTCCATAAGGTAGTGATCAAGGCCCTAAAATTTGGAAGTCAGGAAGGGGAGTACTTCTGGAGCTAAAAGTGCCCGTATCGTACATGGGCAACATTTCCCCACTAAGGTCCCTGAAACTGCAACGAGAGGAAAATTGCAAATAAAGTGAAGAATGTGTTACGAATGAGGAATAAGATAAGACACCACTTGGCAATGCGACACCTTCCCTGAAAAACCTGACCTGTGCATAAGGCTGAGTTCACACGATGCGTTTTTCATGCGTTTCCGCGGCGTTTTTGCAGTTGCGTAAACGCCGCGGAAACGCATGAAAAACGCATGGTAGAAGGGCAGCAATGTTCCCCAATGGAAATCCGCATGTGCTGTGCCCATGATGCGGATTTTTCCGCAGCATGTCAATTAATTTTGCGGAAACGCTGCTCTTTTGCCGCCATTGACTTGCATTAGACCGCATGGAATCCGCATCACTGTATATGTTGATGTGCTTTTCATGCGGTCTAATGTGCGGATGGTACCCGGGTGTGGATGAGAGGACTCTCATCCAGACCCAGGTACCATTAAAAAAAAAAGAATAAAATAAAAAATATATATATTCTCACCTTCTGACGGCCCGCGCTGCGTCCTGCTGGCTTCCCGGGCACTTCGCGGTTGAATGAAGGACCTTCGCTGACGTCAGAGTCATGTGACGGGTCACGTGACGCTGACGTCGGAAGGTCCTAAAGTCTTCACTGCCGGCAGCCGGGACCGATGAAGCAGGACACCGGGGGCCATCAAAGGGTAAAGTATATATTTATTTTTTATTTTTTGACATTCACACACTATATAAATCCATGCCGGTTGCATGGATTTATATAGTGTAAAGTTGACAAGCACTTTCCAAGTGATGCTAAAATCGCTTGGGAAGCGCTTGTCAACCCGCATGCGGAAATGAAAGTGAAGACCGCTTCATTTCCGCATGTCCCTGGCAGGAAAACGCATGTACAATCCGCATGCGTTTTTTCCTGCCAGAGAGATGCAGAAACGCTCAGGAAAAAATCCTGAGCATTTCTGCATCGTGTGCACATACCCTAAAAGACTGTTTCCAAGTGTATCACTTATCCATAGATTACTACATTTATTTCTGATTTACTCTAATTTATTACACCACTGAATGTACTCTACACAACTTACATATGCCAACCTGATGTACTCTACTCAACTCACATATGCAGGCTTGGACTGGCCCACAGGAGAACAGGAGAATCCTCAGGTGGGCCCCTGTGCAGGAGTGGACCACCACCCTCGTATATGAGCAGTACTTGGCACAATATACTTGAATCACTATGTACAGACAAAGGCAGCATCTTATTCATTTAACAATCTACCCAGTTCATTGTTATATAAATTTGTGATTGAAGATAATGCCACATTTGCATGTAGCTGAAAAGTGGGGCCCTGGAGTTGGTTACTGGTGGGCCCTTGGCACCCCAGTCCAACACTGCACATATGCCAACCTGATGTACTATACACAACTTACATATACCAACCTGATGTACGATGTACTCTACATTACTGCCAACCTAATGTACTGTACACAACTTAGATATGCCACCATATTATAAATTTACATACCATGAAAACCCTCATAAAAACTACATCTCAATACACCCTTACAGTGGGGCAAAAAAGTATTTAGTCAGCCACCAATTGTGCAACTTCTCACACTTAAAAAGATGAGAGAGGCCTGTAATTGACATCATAGGTAGACCTCAACTATGAGAGACAAAATGAGAAAACAAATCCTGAAAAATCACATTGTCTGTCTGATTTGGAAAGAAATTTTTTTCAAATTTTGGTGGAAAATAAGTATTTGGTCAATTACAAACAAGCAAGATTTCTGGCTCTCACAGACCTGTAACTTCTTCTTTATGAGGCTCCTCTGTCCTCCACTCATTATCTGTTGTACTGGCACCTGTTTGAACTTGTTATCAGTATAAAAGACACCTGTCCGCAACCTCAAACAGTCACACTCCAAACTCCACTATGGTGAAGACCAAAGAGCTGTCGAAGGACACCAGAAACAAAATTGTAGCCCTATACCAGGCTGGGAAGACTGAATCTGCAATAGGCAAGCACCAATAATTAGAAAATGGAAGACATAGAAGACCACTGATAATCTCCCTCGATCTCGGGCTCCACACAAGATCTCACCCCGTAGGGTCAAAATGATCTCAAGAACGGTGAGCAAAAATCCCAGAACCACATGGGGGGACCTAGTGAATGACCTGCAGAGAGTTGGGACCAACGTTACACAGGCTACCATCAGTAAAACACTACACCGCCATGGACTCAGATCCTTCAATGCCAAACGTGTCACCCCAGCTTAAGCCATTACATGTTCGGGCCCGTCTGAAGTTTGCTAGAAAGCATTTGGATGATCCAGAAGAGTATTGGGAGAATGTCATATGGTCAGATGAAACCAAAGTAGAACTGTTTGGTAGAAACACAACTCGGCGTTTTTGGAGGAGAAAGAATGCTGAGTTGCATCCAAAGAACACCATACTTACGGTGAAGCATGGGGGTGGCAACATCATACTTTGGGGCTGTTTCTCTGCCAAGGTACCAGGATGACTGATCCGTGTACATGAAAGAATGAATGAGGCCATGTATCGTAAGATTTTGAGTGCAAACCTCCTTCCATCAGCAAGGGCATCGAAGATGAAACGTGGCTGGGTCGTTCAGCATGACAATGATCCCAAGCACACCGCCAGGGCAATGAAGGAGTGGCTTTGTAAGAAGCATTTAAAGATCCTGGAGTGGCCTAGCCAGTCTCCAGATCTCAACCCTATATAAAACCTTTGGAGGGAGTTGAAAGTCCGTGTTGCCCAGCGACAGCCCCAAAACATCATTGCTCTAGAGGAGATCTGTATGGAGGAATGGGCCAACATACCAGCAATAGTGTGTGCCAACCTTGTGAAGACTTACAGAAAACGTTTGACCTCTGTCATTGCCAACAAAGGATATATAACAAAGTATTGAGATGAACTTTTGTAATTGACCAAATACTTATTTTCCACCAAAATTTGAAAAAAAATTCTTCCCAAATCAGACAATGTGATTTTCAGGATTTGTTTTCACATTTTGTCTCTCATAGTTGAGGTCTACCTATGAAGTCAATTACAGGCCTCTCTTTTTAAGTGGGAGAACTTGCACAATTGGTGGCTGACTAAACACTTTTTTCCCCCAGTGTATATCAATTCCAAAAATGGTCACTTGTGGAGGGTTTCTGCTGGTTTGGCACCTCAAGGGCTCTGCAAATGCGACATGGCACCTGCATACAATTCCATCAAAGTCTGTGCTTCAAAACATCACATCTTCCTTTCAGTGTAGTGTACACAAACAGTAGTTTTCCACAATATACTGTACATGTATGGGGTATCGGTGTACTCAGGAAAAACTGCACCACAAATTGTGGGGTCCATTTTCTCCTGTTACTCTAGTGAAAATGGGGGGTTTCTACTGTTTTGGCATATACAGTAAGGGGCTCTGCAAATGTGTCATGGTGTTCGTTATCTATTCCAGCCAATTTTGCTCTCCAAAAGTCAAATAGCGCTCCATCCCTTACAAGCTCTGCTATGTGCCCAAATAGTAGTTTTCCACCACATATGGGGTCGCTTAAATGGAATCTTTCAGTAGGATCCCCCCTCCTAAGCCATCTATATGGGCAAGCACATCACAGGAAGCTGAATAAAATGATACCTTCATACCTGTGATCCGTTGTCTTATTCCAGAGAAATCCATGTTTTTCTTATATGTAAATGAACTTTCCAGACTATGGGTCGGACATAGATCTCCCTGAGAATATGCCTCCGGAGCTTATTTTACATGAAGGGGGAGTTACCAGTGTGAGACATGTCATAGCTCTCCTGATCTCACTGCAGAGATGGATGTGATTATACCTGACACATCAGCAGGTTCCTCTCAGCTTCAGCTTTCATCTCACAGGCAGACAGGGTTACAATATAGTTGCAATAGAGCAGAGCTCAGAGAGAAGCAGAAGATGTGTTCAGTTGTACTCTTCTGTGTTAGTTACTTGTCTCACACTGGTAACTCCCCCTTTTAAAATAATCTCTGGAGGCAGATTCTCTGGGAGATCAGTGTCCCGCCCAAAGCTTGGAAAGCTCATTTACGTATAAGAAAAATGTGGATTTCAAAACATCAGATTGCAGATACCAAGGTTTCATTTTATTTAGCTTCCTATGACTTACATTCCCATATAGATGGTTTAGGAGGGTTGATCCTGCTGACAGATTCCCTTTAAAAAACAGGTTTTGTAAATTTTGTTGGAAAACTGAAAGATTATCAACCTAAATTTACCACTAACATGAAGTACAATGTGTCACAAAAAAACAATCACAGAATTCCTGGTATATGTTAAAACATTCCAGAGTTATTACCACATAAAGTGAAACTGGTCAGAATTGAAAAATTTGGCCTGGTCAGGAAGGTGAAAACAGTCTTCAGCGGTAAGTGGTTAAATCCTCTTTAAAGTGGTTGTGCGGTACTTTAGATTACCCCCCCATGTTTCTCCCCCCCAGGTCCCTAAGACTTTTTGTAAATACCTTCCGTTTCTGATAATGCCTGTGAGTGGCGCTATCGGTGGCCGCTCACAGGAATCACGTGACCCCAGCGCCGACGTCACGACAAGTGAGCTCAGCGCTGGGGTCCCCGCAGTGGCTGCTGGGTTGTGGGCGGGGTTACCCCCCACGTCACACCCGGCATCCACCGTGCGCTTTCCCAATGAATGGGTAGAGGTAGAGCGCGCGGTGGATGCCGGGTGTGACGCGGGGGGGTGACCCGGCCCACAGCCTGGCATCCACCTGGAACCAGGAAGATCGTGACCCCCGGCTGCTGCCAGCACTTGTCGTGAAATCAGTGGATGTCAGAGCCGGCTGCAACCGGGGGTTACGTGATGCCTGTAAGCGGCCACCGATAGCGCCACTCACAGGCATAATCAACTGCAGAAGGTATTTACAAAAAGTCTTAGGGACCTGGGGAGGGATACATGAGGGGGTAATCTAAAGTACCGCACAACCCCTTTAACAAAACTGTTATTTACATGCATAAAAGCATGTGGAAGCCAAACACAGATGGTACTCACCCTGCCTGGGACCAACTCCCGCTCCCCTGCAGGAAATCACTAAGCTCAGTGGCTCTGCTGAGCCAGTGAGCTCAGTGATTGACTGCAGCACTGAAGTACAGTGTTCTTGTGACTTCATAGCTGCAGACAAAACACAAAGACCAGAGCGTTGGTGAAGAGTCGGAGCTGGACACAAAGTGGGCAAGTACCTGCTGTGTTAGTTACTTTGCTTGTATAAAAGTATTTGGGGACCAGTTTTACTAAATTGTATAACTACTATAATTGAAACAATATTCACTGACATCGTAGTTCTTCAGTAAAAATATAAAGATAGACTTGCTCACCTATGAAAATACCCAAATCCAATAAAAAATATAATCAAAAGCAAAAACAAATGTAATTTTTACCTGTCTCCAATGTAAAGGGTCCTGTTGACTTTAAGAATTTTTTGAATGTTCAATTGGTTACTTTTCTTTGAAGGAGGCCTGTTGGGACCACTCCCAATAAATACGGGGTAAGTCTGAAGATCTAGGCGATAAGAAAGCAGGGGTTGCAAAAGATAATTACAGTTTGTATTTACCTAGTTTAAAATGTTTAAACTCTAAGGGAATAAATATCATTGTGCTAAGAAGAAAAGTAAGATGAAAAGAATAAATAGCATGTGGAAAGGCAATTACCTTCAACCCCAACTGTAATGATTGGTTCTGCCTCTTCTGGAAATGAAGAAACCCCAGGACTTCTTGTTATCACAAAACAAAACCACAGAAGCCCAGCGTGGAGGAGCATGATACATAAACCAAGTAAAATTCTATAAAAACAAATAAAAAATTATTTAAAATATTACATTTAAAAGAACTTGGGGATATTTATGAAACTGTCTAAAAGTCATTTTTACCCATTGCAACCAATTACAGTGCAGGTTTCATGTCATAGTCTGCTCTGGTGAAATGAAAGCTACATTGTGATTGGAAGCCAGGAGCAACAAAGATAGTTTTTCTTTTACACAGTTTCATCAATCTCCCCGATGTATGTACAAATGCAATCAATATTATTCAATCCCCATTGCAAATTTACAACTTTTCTGCCTTTTTCAAAAGACCAGTCACAACAATATAAGGAGTGTTTTCTCCAAATTCAACATAAAATGCCACTTAATGGCTACTGCAGTCTCAGAATTATTCAAACCTTTCATTGTAAGCGTCTTTAGTATTTAGTAGAGGACTTTTGGCTGTTATAACCTGCTGCAGACCTGGTACATAGCCAGACACCAGTGTCTGGAACTGTTCCCAGGCAACGTATGTGTGATGGCCTCCATTTCACAAATATTCTTGGGTTTCTATGCCGCCTTCTTCAAATTCCACCAAAGATTTTCTATATCTCCCTCATTGGGCAGATTTATAGGAGACTTTTTTATTTCATATTTCCAGAACAGGTAGTCTACACCCTTTTTTCTTACATGTACTTTCTGGCTTCACCACTGTCTGTGGGTTTAATAACTTCTTAATGCAAACTGACTTACATGTACAGGGTGAACGCTGGCTATATGAGAGAGAGATTTACAGCACCAAAGTTCAGGTCCCCATTTAACTTCTATGGGGTTTGGGTTGGGGGTCAAGGTCGGATAGAGCTCTGGTACCTGAACCAAGCTTTGGACTAAAGTTCGGTTGAAGCCGAAGATCCACGGGTCTGCTCTTCCCTACTGTTAACCATTTAAATTCCGCTGTCAATCTCTGTCAATCCCATCGTCTTGACACTTGGTACTCCTATGAAGCTCTGTTAGTGGCTTCACAGGAGACCATTATTTTCACTATATACTGCAATACTATGGTATTTCAGTTATTAGTATAAGCAGTCAAATAATCACAGGCTCACCAAAAAATAAAGTAAAACAGGAAAAAAAAAGTTTTTACAAGTATAAATAAAAAGAAAATAATATACATATTTATACAGTGTATATACCCCAGGTGAAAGAAGTATTGAACACGTCACCAATTTTTTAAGTAATTATATTTCTAAAGCCACATTCATATGTTCAATATTTGGTCAGCATTTTACATCAGTATTTGTAAGCCAAAACCAGGAGTGGGTGAAAAATACAGAAGTGAATCAAGTGCTTCTATTATAGTTTTCATCTGATTGTTCTGTAAGAGGCGATGGCACCCTGGAGAGCCTACGCGTGACATGGCATTAAATAGGAAAGACTGCCATCTGCTGGGGACACAAAACCATGCGGAACCAATTGGCAACCGAAGAATTGCAGGGGGAGCGAGTTCTTGTGCGGGACATGGTCAGGTGGCTTGCATAACAGAGTTCCTGGATATAAAAGTCCTGCGCACCAAACCGCAGGAGGATTTGGCGCCAAGGAGAAGAGTGGACGCGGACGAGAGATAGTGCTGAAGCCAACGTAACAGGCCGCAGTGGGAAGAGTACGCCACCAAGGTGTCGGTCATTGCCACACAAGGTCCAGACAACCCCCTGTGAGACCCAGAGACCCGACTACACCGGTCAAGACCAGGAGCCCTGAACTACTGTAGGGGGACTGTACCGTATTTGAGTCCTGTCCTGCGGTGTTATTCAGGCACCGCTACACTACACAGGTCAAAACTCAGAGTTCAGACTGCGTCGGTCAAGACCGGAAACTTCATTCTATGCCGGTTATAGAGGGACGGCATTAGTGAGCAGGGCCGTCACTACCGGCTATAACATACAATACCAGGGTTGGCCTGGGTTAGGACAACATGTGGGAAGGGGGCCGGTTGGTGCACAGGAGGCTCAATGTGCTTTGATAGACTTTGTCAGAAGGACTTGCGGCCTTGCGGGAAAATTCGGTGACCCCCGCTAGGGCCAGGATTTCAGGAAGAACTAACGTGGTAGCTCCCATGAACAGGCATACCATCCTTGTAAGGAGAACATTAGCAGAATATAT
This sequence comes from Phyllobates terribilis, assembly GCF_046119375.1. NCBI lineage: Eukaryota > Metazoa > Chordata > Amphibia > Anura > Dendrobatidae > Phyllobates > Phyllobates terribilis. Next base: position 727,283,736 of record NW_027362761.1, on the reverse strand, counting down.
TGAGAAACTTTCCCTGTTATTATAATTGTATCATTGTATTGTTCATTGTTGATTTGCATTGTTTAATATCATTAATTGTCTCGTAACTACTGTAAATTCCGGCTGCATCTGAAAAGGATTAAACCGTTCATTGACTGTCCGTGCCTCGTACTCTCTGTGCGTTGCATCCAGTCACCTGCATCACAGTTCCACTCCTGATTTTGGCTTTCAAATACTAATGTAAAATACTGACCAAATACTGAATGTGTGACTGTGGCCAAAAGGTGCTATTGACACGAAATTCTCACTAGATGTCGATACCAACCCATCCAATCCACACAGGCAAAGAAATCAAATCATAGTTGTCAATAAATTAAGTTAAGTGTAATAATGAGAAATTACATACCGGGAAAATATTGAACAAATGAAAGAGAGGTGCAAAAAGCCATGGAAAGTCATGACACCAGCTGAAATCTATCAGTAATTACTTAGTGAAAAATAATATCAGCTGGTTGAACTGATGGCCCATAAAAAGGTGTCTCATTACCACAGTGCCACACAAGAAACATCTCATGATGGGTAAAACCAGTGAACTGTCTCAAGACCTTGCAAAACATACTGATGGCATTGGTTACAGAAGTATTTCTAAACTACTGAGGGTTCCAGTGAACACTTTTGAGCCCATAATCCGGAAGTGGAAAGAACATTATTTTACCGTAAACTTGCCACGACCAGGTGCTCCCCGCAATATTTCAGAAAGAGGAGTGAATAAAATTATCAGAAGAGTTGTCCAAGAGTCAAGGATCAACCGTGGAGGTGTTGAGCTCTCGTCAGGTGCTCCTGGTTCCCTTGATTATTCAGATATTTAACTGAGCTGGCAGTCCCAGATAGATGAAGCTACAGCTGACAGCTAAGTGTGGTTGGTTTACTCTGTGCCTTATATTTTGCTTGTTGATGTATCGCTGCCTTAACTTTGACCTCATTCTGACCATCTATCTGTTTAACCCCTTTGCTCTGATCCTCTATCCTCCTGGTATTTTGACCTCGGACTGTTACCTGACTACAACTTTGTCTCTTCCCTCTATTTATGACGTACCCTCCAGGCTACTGACCTCGGACTCCTCGACCGAGTCACTTGAGAAGTGACTCGGCATCACAAATAGCACCTTTAGAAATACATTTACGTAGAAAATTGTTTATCACCCGTTGTGTATGTGTGTATATTGTGAGACAGTGAGGGGAATCATATGCGAGGGCCGTTATGTATCCCCCAGAATGTGCTCAGAAGCATACTGAACAGCTGGAGTGCATTGTAATCACAGCCATGGCTGTGGTTACCATGCAAAATAAAAGTAAGTGTGGACTGGGTCAAGTTATTTGACCAAGTCAGTTTAGAAAAACCTGTCTTGGGCTTTTATTTTTGGAGAGATCTGTAGGATGGTAGTGGGACGGATCTCTCCCTCCTGTGAGGAGGCCCATGGCTATAGTTTTCATTTAAACCTGCAGTTAAGGTTTGGGTGTGTCAGTTTGTGTTTGGATTTCACATGTAGCAGAGCTGAAGGTACTGTGGATGTAGGCCTAGCTGTGTGAAGCTAACACAGACCAGAGCCAGCAACGTGAGCAACAACGATAGCACCTGAGAACCTTCGGGGACTTTATTTGCGCATTTGCCGCTGCGATCCAGAGGTGAACAATTTAATGTTTGCAGTTTATGGACAATAAAGGACATTTTGCTTAACTTGCCTAGGTCACTGTCTCACTAAATTCACTGGCAGAAACGCCGCTGCCGTACATATGGTGGAGAATGCAGGCAGTGTGAATTGAGACATACCCCGAAGAAAACTGCATGTTGATATTCAAGCCTGCAAAATTACAAATCAGGCCCGTGGACAATATGGAAGATCTGCTAAAGCAGTTGGTCCTCACCAGCAGCAGCTGCAGTTTCAGTGGCAACAGCAGGAGCAACACCTGTACCAGCAGCAGCAGACGAACAAGCTGATTCTGCAACAGATTACGGCCCTGCGAGAGACGCCCCCACCACCGATCCCGGTTCGTCCTGAGGCCCGGTACAAAGTCAGGTCAGCACTGAGGAAGATGAGTCCCAAGAATGACATGGAAGCTTTCCTTACCTTGTTTGAATGCACTGTGTGGGAGAGCTTTCCAATTTCCCAGTGGGCTGAAGTGGTGGCCCCATTACTGATGGGAGACGCCCAGAAGGCGTACTTTGACCTCAGCCAGGAGGATGTCCAGAATGATAGGAAACTCAAAGGTTAGATTCTTGCCCGACTGGGGGTTAATATAGGGGGTCCAGACTCCTGAGCCCATGGACTGCGGATTTACTCGACAAGCATCTATGTATGCCCAGACTGTCTGTACTGCGGATGCAGATGCCACACGAAGTGAACCCCATTTGTGCCAGGTACACGTCAATGGGTACCAGACAGAGGGTCTCTTGGACTCAGGGAGCCTAGTGAAATTTGTCCATGAGTCATTGGTTGCCGGGGAAAACCCCAATGGTCGGAAAATCGGGGTCGTTTGTATACATGGGGACCTCCGGGAGTATCCGACGGCGGACGTTACCTTTTCCACCCTGTGTGGGGAGATTAAACATACAGTGGGTATGGTAGAGACCCTCCCATATGGGACTGTTTTGTGAAGAGACTTGCCCCTGTTCTGGTCCCTATGGGAGAGAAAAACTATGGAGAATATTGAAGATATAATCCCATGTCAATCATGGTGCCCTGTTTGGTGAGGGATTATAGAGGTCTACAATGTACAGCTGTAACTGGACACTTTTGCAGCTAAACAAGAAGGGAGGGGGCTGAGGGACAGTAAATGACAAAACCACCACCTTCTGCTGTAGAGCTGCCACAGGAAGACCCCCTGTGGACCCCAGCCATGCGGCATGTCCTTTGTGTTAGAAAAGTTTAATTCAATACCAAGTTATGTGAATACGATACATCCCAGCGATACACCAAATAGATTTTTGGAATCACACGAACAGGAGGAATGTCACCCTAGCTTCCAGCACAGTCTAGCGCGTAGGAATGGGGAGATACACGGCACAGCCTTTCGGAAAACCCCTAGGGCCACTGTGTTTGGTCTCCCCGCGTAGCAGGGGCCCGGCTGGATCCGATGACACCAGAACCGGCTCCCTAAATCCGTCCAGTAAGGAAGTTTAGCCCATTTTAGTTTTTGGAGTTTTTAGCTGAGAGAGACCAGGGGTGGAGATTTACGTCCAGCCATGGGGCAGGAGGGGAAGTGACCCAGAGGGGTTAAAAGCTCCAGCAGCCCTAGCTCAGTGTATTTTTCCCTAGGAGGTCGCAACGTCACATTGTGTGGGAGAAGTCCTGCAACCAAGGGGGCCTTCCATGTGGCAGCCCCTCCCCCACAGGCTAGGCCTTCCATCTGACTGGTAACTGACTCTTAATAACTGCTTATACCTTTTGTACCACTACTAGTGTGTTTGCATCTTTGACCATTATGTATGTATAACCCTTATGTATATAGTGTATTGTCTAGTGTGCCCTTAAGGCGATTAAATATATAATTTAACCTTGTGCTGCTCTTTTATCTCGATCCATGAACTCTCACGTCCGTTGTTCGGTCCAACGAACTCACTACCGGGGCTGGTTCCAGGCCCGATATAATCCCCCGGTCCTAGCGGTAATTATATTTAATAGGAACTGGTGGCAGCTCTACCAGGCTGACAAAGTTCTGCTTCACTGGGGCTAGTGAAGGGACTTTTCAGCCTGTCAAGGGTGTGAGCAAGCGTGGTGCCACGTCAGTGACTGAGTGGGCCACCTCTTCTCACTCCCAGTGTCCTCCTGTGGACAGGTGGTATCTGTGTAGAACTGTACCAATCTGACCTTACGCATCCCCGAGGGGGTGCGGAACGTCATGTTGGTGCAAAGGGCAGATCCGTATCATGTGATCTGTCGGACGTAATTGTGACGTCAGGCGGGTGGCAGAGGTGGGATTCTGCGGGGTCTCTCTGGTTCCATTCTTCACAAAAACTAACCCTAAGGTAAAGGTATATCCGGGCACTGAACCCGAAGATCCCGAGTCAGGGATACCTGCCGTCGTGGTCACCATAAAAGGGAAAGAGTGTAATCCCGATAGGTTTCCCCTAGAGTTCTTGGTAGGAGACGTCGAGGATACCACATCAGTTTCGGAAGTGGAAGTATCCCGGGGTACTTTTGGAACAGCTCTGCTCCAGGATCCCACACTAGCCCGGATATGGGAACGGGTGATCATGATCAATGGGGTGGCACAGCAACCTGGCGCAGAGGCGATTTTTCCTAGTATGGCGGTCAACCAGGAGTTGTTATACCAGGTTGACAAAATCTGCAACGAAATTATAAAATAGCTGCCAGTGTCCCAACCATACCGCCATGAGATGTTTGAGATGGCCCACAAACACGTGCTGGGAGATCATCTGGGAGCAAAAAAAAATGAATGAGCGTATTCTGCAGCAGTTCTTTTGGCCTGGGGTTTATGCCAAGGTTTAGAGGTTTTGTGAGTCGTGCCAAGAGTGTCAGCTGACAGGCACTCACAGCAAACTTCTGTAGTCCTCTGCCTATTATAGAGGTACCTTTAAAGCAAATTGCTATGGATCTGGTAGGGCCAATAGTGAAATAAGTCCAGAACCACCAACACATATTGGTCATAGTGGATTATGTTACTTGTTTCCCCTTAAGCATCGGCATGCCTCAGCGAAACTTATTGCCCGGGAGCTGTTTGCCATGTTCTGCCGCCTTGGGCTACCAAAGGAGGTCCTTACAGATCAGGGGACACCTTTTATGTCCAAGGTCACTAAAGAACTGTATAAGCTGCCCCAGATCAAACAGTTGGGCACGTCAGTCAACCACCCACAGACCGATGGTCTAGTAGAAGGATTTAATAAGACCCTAAAACGGCTGTGGTTACCATGCAAAATTAAAGTAAGTGTGGACCAGCCAGTATGTGTACAAGTATAAATACAGAGTGCTACCAAGTGCATGAAGGTTGCGTAAACAGATGCTATGAGGGTCCTGATTTGGAAGAAAATTTTGTAAGGTAAAAATGGGAATAGTTACATAAGTGAGGTGAGGCCAGTCCAAAGAAATGCATTTTTAGGGCACACTTAAAAACGAGTAGTGTGTGTGTGTGTATGTGTGTGTATATATATATGTATACACACACACACACACACAAAATCATCCCCCTTATCGCCATTTAAAAACAAAGACATTAAAAAAATTTAAAAAAACATATCTGGTATCACTGTATCCGTTAAAGTCTGGTCTATAAAAATATAAAAATATAAAATTAATGAACAAATATGGTAGATACTATAAAAAGAAGAAAAACATCAAAACGCACCTCTCTAAAGAGTATAATAAAATGTGATCAAAATGTCGTACATACCCCGAATCAGTATAAGAAAAAACATTAGCTCCCCACACAAACAAAACAGCCCTCACAGAGCATAGCTCCATCAACAATATAGTGGCCGCAGCGGAGTCCTGCAGATCCACCCCTATTCATTTGAACAGGCACGGATGTGTAGTACCTAGTCATGGCCACTATATAGTTGCCGGAGCTATGCTGTTCCACTCCGCAAGTGATAATTTCCGGACGCACCTGGCATAGAGAACAGCTGATTGGTGGAGTGTCACACCAACACCGATCTTATATTGATGACCTATTCTAAGGATAGGCCATCAATATACAGTCCTGGACAAACCCTTTAATATAGTATAACATGTTTTCAGATTATTAACCAAATGCCCTTTTTATGATCATATAATATAGTGGTTTCCTCACTATTGGTGTTTTTTTCAGCTTATGCAAACTAGGCGCTATTGCCTGGGGGGTTTTGTAGCTGTTGATACACAGTGCTGACTAACTAATTTATTCTTTCAATGAGGGGTTCACACAGTCATTAATTACAAGGTAATAGTGGGTTGCATATTTACAGTGGGTTAAATATGTATTTGATACACTGCCAATTTTACAAGTTTTCCCACCTACATAGAATGGAGAGGTCTGTAATTTTAATTGTAGGTACACTTCACCTGTGAGAGACAGAATCTAAAAAAAAACAAAACAGAAAATCACATTGTATGATTTTTACATAATTAAATTGCATTTTATTGCATGAAATAAGTATGTGATCCCCTTCCAACCAGCAAGAATTCTGGTATTCTAAGTATTTGATATAATAGAAAATCAGAACTTAATATTTGGTCCAGAAACCTTTGTTTGCAATTACAGAGGTCAGACGTTTGTTCTTGACCAAGTTTGCAAACACTGTAGCAGGGTTATTGGCCCACTCCTCCATACAGATCTTCTCCAGATCTTTAGGGTTTTGGGGCTGTCGCTGGACAACATTGAGTTTCAGCTTCCTCCAAAGATTTTCTATTGGGTTCAGGTCTGGAGACTGGCTAGGCCTCTCCTGGATCTTAAAATGCTTCCTACAGAGCCACTCCTTAGTTGCCCTGGCTATGTGTTTCGGGACATTGTCATGCTGGAAGAACCAGAAATGGCCTATCTTCAGTGCTCTTACTGAGGGAATGAGGTTGTTGGCCAAAATCTCGCAACACATGACCCCATCCATCCTCCCTTCAATAGGGTGCAGTCGTCCTGTCCCCTTTGCAGAAAAGCACCCCCAAAGTATGATGTTTCCCACACCATGCTTCATGGTTGGGATGATGTTCTTGGGGTTGTACTCATCCTTCTTCTTCCTCCAAACACGGCAAGTGGAGTTGATTCCAAAAAGTTATATTTTGGTATCATCTGACTACATGACCTTCTCCCATGCCTCCTTTGGATCATCCAGTCACTGGGGAACATCAAATGGGCCTGGACATGTGCTGGCGTGAGTAGAGGGACCTTGCGTGCCCTGCAGAATCCATGATGACGTAGTGTGTTACTAACGGTAATGTTTGAGACTGTGGTCCGAGCTCTCTTCAGGTCATTGGCCAGCTCCTGCCATGTAGTTCTGAGCTGATTTCTGACCTTTCTCAGAATCATCCTTACCCCACGAGCCGAGATCTTGCATGGAGCCCCAGACTGAGGAAGATTGACAGTCATCTTTCTTCCATTTTTCTTCTATTTTCTAATAATTGCACCAACAGTTGTTGCCTTCTCAACAAGCTGCTTGCCTATTGTCCTGTAACCCATCCCAGCCTTGTGCAGGTCGGCAATTTTGTCCCTGGTGTCCTTAGACAGCTCTTTGGTCTTGGCCATGGCGGAGAGGTTGGAGTGTGATTGAGTGTGGTTGGACTGTGATTGAGTGTGTGGACAGGTGTCTTTTATACAGGTAATGAATTCAAACAGGTGCAATTAATACAGGTAATGAGTGCAGAGTAGGACGGCTTCTTAAAGAAAAACTAACAGGTCTGTGAGAGCCAGAATTCTTGCTGGTTGGAAGGGGATTACATACTTATCTCATACAATAAAATGCAATTTAATTATGTAAAAATCATACAATGTGATTTTCTGTTTTTTGGGGTTTTTTAGATTCTGTCTCCCACAGGTGAAGTGTATCTACGATAAAAATTACAGACCTCTCCATTCTATGTAGGTGGGAAAACTTGAAAAATCGGCAGTGTATCAAATACTTATTTTCCCCACTGTATATAGGTATATATACAGTACAGACCAAAAGTTTGGACACACCTTCTCATTTAAAGATTTTTCTGTCTTGTCATGACTATGAAAATTGTACATTCACACTGAAGGCATCAAAACTATGAATTAACACATGTGGAATTATATACTTAACAAAAAGTGTGAAACAACTGAAAATATGTCTTATATTCTAGGTTCTTCAAAGTAGTCACCTTTTGCTTTGATGACTGCTTTGCACACTCTTGGCATTCTCTTGATAAGCTTCAAGAGGTAGTCACCGGAAATGGTTTTCACTTCACAGGTGTGCCCTGTCAGGTTTAATAAGTGGGATTTCTTGACTTATAAATGGGGTTGGGACCATCAGTTGTGTTGTGCAGAAGTCTGGTAGATACACAGCTGATAATCCTACTGAATAGACAGTTAGAATTTGTATTATGGCAAGAGAAAAGCAGCTAAGTAAAGAAAAACAAGTGGCCATCATTACTTTAAGAAATTAAGGTCAGTCAGTGCGAAAAATTGAGGAAACTTTGAAAGTGTCCCCAAGTGCAGTTGCAAAAACCATCAAGCGCTACAAAGAAACTGGCTCATATGAGGACCGCCCCAGGAAAGGAAGACCAAGAGTCACCTCTGCTTCTGAGGATAAGTTTATACGAGTCACCAGCCTCAGAAATCGCAGGTTAACAGCAGCTCAGATTAGAGACCAGGTCAATGCCACACAGCACAGAGTTCTAGCAGCAGACACATCTCTTCAACAACTGTTAAGAGGAGACTTTGTGCAGCAGGCCTTCATGGTAAAATAGCTGCTAGGAAACCACTGCTAAGGACATGCAACAAGCAGAAGAGACTTGTTTGGGCTAAAGAACACAAGTAATGGACATTAAACCAGTGGAAATCTGTGCTTTGGTCTGATGAGTCCAAATTTGAGATCTTTGGTTCCAACCACCCTGTGTTTGTGCGATGCAGAAAAGGTGAACGGATGGACTCTACATGCCTGGTTCCCACCGTGAAGCATGGAGGAGGAGGTGCGATGGTGTGGGGGTGCTTTGCTGGTGACACTGTTGGGGATTTATTCAAAATTGAAGGCATACTGAACCAGCATGGCTACCACAGCATCTTGCAGCGGCATGCTATTCCATCCGGTTTGCGTTTAGTTGGACCATAATTTGTTTTTCAACAGGACAATGACCCCAAACACACCTCCAGGCTGTGTAAGGGCTATTTGACCAAGCAGGAGAGTGATGGGGTGCTACGCCAGATGACCTGGCCTCCACAGTCATCAGACCTTAACCCAATCAAGATGGTTTGGGGTGAGCTGGACCGCAGAGTGAAGGCAAAAGGGTCAACAAGTGCTAAGCATCTCTGGGAACTCCATCAAGATTGTTGGAAGACCATTTCCGGTGACTACCTCTTGAAGCTCATCAAGAGAATGCCAAGAGTGTGCAAAGCAGTCATCAAAGCAAAAGGTGGCTACTTTGAAGAACCTAGAATATAAGACATATTTTCAGTTGTTTCACACTTTTTGTTAAGTATATAATTCCACATGTGTTAATTCATAGTTTTGTTGCCTTCAGTGTGAATGTACAATTTTCATGGTCAAGAAAATATAGAAAAATCTTAAATGAGAAAGTGTGTCCAAACTTTTGGTCTGTACTGTATATATACAATGCTTAGCATAATTGGATACACCCCTTTGAAAGGTAAGATTTTAATCAATATCTCACTGAATACAAGAACAATTTCCAAAACTGAGTTTCATGGAACATTTTTTTAACTCCTATCATGAAAGTAAGGTTGGGAATATACCTTTCCTTACAAAATCTACAGTTTTACTCAAATTAGTTGATGCAAAAATGAATACCCAGCACATCAAAAACTACTACATCTAGTATTTTGTATGGACGCTATGATTTTTTATGACAGCACCAAGTCTTCTAGGCATGGAATGAAGAAGTTGGTGACATACTGAAACATCTTTTCCAATCTTCCAGAATGACCTCTTTTAGAGCCTGGATGTTGGATGGAGAGTGATGATCAACTTGTCTCTTCAGAATTCCCTATAGGTGTTCTATTGGGTTCAGATCAAGAGACATTCTTGGCCACTGAATCACTTTCACCCTATGGAAGTCTGAAGGCGGTATTGAGGTCATACAAAATACTAGATGTAGTTGTTTTAGTGAGGGGTGTATTCATGTTTACATTAACTAATTTGAGAAAACTGAAGATTTTGTAGTGAAAGTTATATTATTAACCTTACTTTCATGTCATAAAACAGTCTTGTCAAAATTTTGGAAACTGTATTCAGTGAGCTATTGATTGATTAAAAGCTTACTTTTCAAAGGGGGTGTACTCATTAATACTGAGCAATGTATACAGACATAAATATATATATTATGTCTGTGTATGTAACCTAGTTATTTTCAGGGGCGCGGTTCTCTACTGAAAAAGAGAGGAGTAGCAGACTTTTGTGCAGAAATATCTGCAGAGACGATGTCAACATGAAGGTTTGACTAGACGGAGAGGAAAATAAATAAAAAGATTCTGCGAGGTGAGACGTCACCACTAAGTCACAGGATGTAAATATTTATTCTGTATCTATACTGTATAGCAGAGTGCTGATGGTAGTAACAGTCTTGTTCGTACAACAACCTAAATTCTGTATAGCGTCATCCCATTATCACATAGTGTCCTCTCTTATTACATATAAACACCACCAATTGTTACAGTGTCCTTCCTTCTTATACAGTTAGGTCCATATATATTTGGACAGAGACAACATTTTTCTAATTTTGGTTCTAGACATTACCACAATGAATTTTAAACAAAACAATTCAGATGCAGATGAAGTTCAGACTTTCAGCTTTCATTTGAGGGTATCCACATTAAAATTGGATGAAATGTTTAGGAGTTTCAGCTCCTTAACATGTGCCACCCTGTTTTTAAAGGGACCAAAAGTAATTGGACAATTGACTCCAAGGCTATTTCATGGACAGGTGTGGGCAATCCCTTCGTTATGTCATTCTCAATTAAGCAGATAAAAGGCCTGGAGTTGATTTGAGGTGTGGTGCTTGCATTTGGAAGGTTTTGATGTGAAGTAAATATGCGGTCAAAGGAGCTCTCCATGCAGGTGAAACAAGCCATCCTTAAGCTGCAAAAACAGAAAAAAAAAACATCCGAGAAATTGCTACAATATTAGGAGTGGCAAAATCTACAGTTTGGTACATCCTGAGAAAGAAAGAAAGCACTGGTGAACTCATCAATGCAAAAAGAGCTGGGCGCCCACGGAAGACAACAGTGGTGGATGATCGCAGAATAATCTCCATGGTGGAGAGAAACCCCTTCACAACAGCCAACCAAGTGAACAACACTCTCCAGGGGGTAGGCGTATCAATATCCAAATCTACCATAAAGAGAAGACTGCATGAAAGTAAATACAGAGGGTTCACGGCACGGTGCAAACCACTCATAAGCATCAAGAATAAAAAAGCTAGACTGGACTTTGCTAAAAAAAACATCTAAAAAAGCCAGCACAGTTCTGGAAGAACATTCTTAGGACAGATGAAACCAAGATCAACCTCTACCAGAATGATGGAAAGAGAAAAGTATGGCAAAGGCGTGGTACAGCTCATGATCCAAAGCATACCACATCATCTGTAAAACACGGCGGAGGCCGTGTGATGGCTTGGGCATGCATGGCTGCCAGTGGCACTGGGTCACTAGTGTTTATTGATGATGTGACACAGGACAGAAGCAGCTAAATGAATTCTGATGTATTCAGAGCCATACTGTATGCTCAGATCCAGCCAAATGCAGCCAAACTGATTGGTCATCGTTTCATACTACAGATGGACAATGACCCAAAACATAAAGCTAAAGCAACCCAGGAGTTTATTAAAGCAAAGAAGTGGAATATTCTTGAATGGCCAAGTCAGTCACCTGATCACAACCCAATTGAGCAGCATTTCACTTGTTAAAGACTAAACTTTAGACAGAAAGTCCCACAAACAAATAGCAACTGAAAACCACCGCAGTGAAGGCCTGGCAGAGCATCAAAAAGGAGGAAACACAGCATCTGGTGATGTCCATGAGTTCAAGACTTCAGGCAGTCATTGCCAACAAAGGGTTTTCAACCAAGTACTAGAAATGAATATTTTATTTACAATTATTTAATCTGTTCAATTACTTTTGGTCCCTTTAAAAACAGGGTGGCACATGTTAAGGAGCTGAAACTCCTAAACCCTTCATCCAATTTTAATGTGGTACCCTCAAATGAAAGCTGAAAGTCTGAACTTCAACTGCATCTGAATTGTTTTGTTTAAAATTCATTGTGGTAATGTCTAGAACCAAAATTAGAAAAATGTTGTCTCTGTCCAAATATATATGGACCTAACTGTATAGCCACATCCATTATTACATAGTGCCCTCCCTTGTTATGTATAGCCCTTATTACATAGGGTCCTCTATTCTTATATAAAGCTTCATCTATTGCGTTTTGACCTCCCTGAATGATTATATACAGTTTCTTCTTTTAATACATACTGTGACTGATGACTCTGTGTGCAATCTGTTTTGGTCTATTTGGGGTTTTGTATCCATTTTAAGGAATCAAATGACATAGCTAGGGCAACGCAAAAGGAAAAAAAAATTGTGATACACCATGCATGCCTCTTTTTTGCCTGCCTTCATTGTCTTCTACATGGGCACCTGAACCTCTGGGTATTTATCACATGACCTATCATTTGATGTGTCATCTGACATGTGACCCTTCCCCTGTCACATTAGGTGATCTAGGAAGGGGGCACTCTATGTAAACAGTGAATAGCCTGGGCACTTGAGTACCCTTATCTGCCCCTGATCATAAATTATGGAACTAATCACTGTCAGATAGATTTTGTTTAGTACCTGCTTCATTTCTGCTCAGCGCTTTTGGTTAGTTGACAATATGACCTTCAGTTTGAAGCTGTTAACAGGTTTATTATTTTTGTATAGGGTCTACACAATGCTGAACTATTTGATGCCTCCAACTGTTCCCTATTGAAAGCTGACAGGGCCCCGCTGTGCATTTTTAGTTTCCCGTACTAGAATTATAATATGCATTTAAAAGTGTTTTTCCCAAAAAACCAAATTATCCCCTATCCATGGAAAAGGGGATACCTTGATGATTGCTGGGGATCACACTGCAGTGCTGTCCTTAATACAGCGGAGGTGCACTGTACTGGATTATTTCCAGCCAACCCAATGAATTTACAGAGGCCGGGCATTGGCATCTCTGGTCCGCTCCACTCAAGATGAGCTATAGATCCTGTTTCTTGGATCGCTGTAGGACCCAGCAGTCAGACTGATAGCGATCAGCAAGTTATTCCCTTTCCAATGGATAGGTGGTAACTTGTTTTTAGGGATTAATGCATTTGATGGGGGCGGACATACTATTGGTGCACCCTGCGCTACCACATAGGGGTCCAAGAGATAAGGGGGCCACATCAAGCTCCATAGCAGTAAACAGGTATTGTCGCTGTGGACTGCAAAGGGCCCATTTACTGTTCTTGCACAGGGGCCCACTTCTGACCCTGCATTTTCTATTAGGTCATTGTGATTACTGTAATTCATAGCAGGTGATTAGATCACTATTACCTATCATATGACTTTTCTTGTTCGTATTCCTAGTTATACTTTTCCAGACGTTTGTGACGGCCGCTGGTTCAGTACGACATGTAACCACATTCTCTGATTATTTCATCTGCAGGCACACTATTGCTAGGACAAAAGTCACTTTTGTACTACTACATAATAAATGACTATCCAGGTCTAGGTGACACCTAGGAAACCCTCTATGGATATGTACTGGACTATTTGTCAATGGCAACCAATCAGATTACAGTCCTCATTTTTCTAAAGCCCTTTGAAGATGGAGGCAGCAATCTGGTTGCTATGGGCAACTATTTCATTTTTTCCTTGCTCCAGTTTATAAATGTCCCCTATGTTCCTTTTGTAATCACCCCTCTTTCATTAGCTGGTTTACAAAACAGCATTTACTGAAGATAATAAGCTTAAATAATATAACGTGTGTATACATGGGTTGTGCCAGTCATTTCATACATCACTGGACTGTCTATTATTTTTAGGTTCTAGACAAAAGAATTAAAACCCTTTTTAATTACAAATATAAATACATACAAATAAATAACCAGTGAAATAAATAACCAGTGAAATAAATAACCAGAGAAATAAATAACCAGAGAAATAGCACAGTGACAATCAGAGCCTAGAGACAGAGACAGCAGAATAGGCAGAGAAAGAAAATAGCAGGCGGACAGAAACCACCAGAACACACAGCAGCAGGACATGTGGATGTGTACATCTAGATCTATAGGGAAACACACAGCAGCAGGACTGGCTGACATGTGGATGTGTACATCTAGAGCTATATGGAAACACACAGCAGCAGGACTGGCTGACATGTGGATGTGTACATCTAGATCTATAGGGAAACACACAGCAGCAGGACTGCCTGACATGTGGATGTGTACATCTAGAGCTATATGGAAACACACAGAAGCAGGACTGGCTGACATGTGGATGTGTACATCTAGATCTATAGGGAAACACACAGCAGCAGGACTGCCTGACATGTAGAGGTGTACATCTAGATCTATAGAGAGACACACAGAAGCAGGACTGCCTGACACGTAGAGGTGTACATCTAGATCTATATGGAAACTCACAGCAGCAGGACTGCCTGACATGTGGATGTGTACATCTAAAGCTATATGGAAACACACAGAAGCAGGACTGCCTGACATGTGGATGTGTACATCTAGATCTATAGGGAAGCACACAGAAGCAGGACTGGCTGACATGTGGATGCGTACATCTAGATCTATAGGGAAACACACAGCAGCAGGACTGGCTGACATGTAGAGGTGTACATCTAGATCTATAGAGAAACACACAGAAGCAGGACTGCCTGACATGTAGAGGTGTACATCTAGATCTATAGGGAAGCACACAGCAGCAGGACTGGCTGACATGTAGAGGTGTACATCTAGATCTATAGGGAAAAAGACTGCCTGACATGTAGAGGTGTACATCTAGAGCTATATGGAAATACACACAGAAGCAGGACTGCCTGACATGTGGATGTGTACATCTAGATCTATAGGGAAGCACACAGAAGCAGGACTGGCTGACATGTGGATGCGTACATCTAGATCTATAGGGAAACACACAGCAGCAGGACTGGCTGACATGTAGAGGTGTACATCTAGATCTATAGGGAAACACACAGAAGCAGGACTGCCTGACATGTGGATGTGTACATCTAGATCTATATGGAAACTCACAGCAGCAGGACTGCCTGACATGTGGATGTGTACATCTAGATCTATAGGGAAACACACAGCAGCAGGACTGGCTGACATGTGGATGTGTACATCTAGCTCTATAGGGAAACACACAGCAGCAGGACTGCCTGACATGTGGATGTGTACATCTAGATCTATAGGGAAACACACAGCAGCAGGACTGGTTGACATGTGGATGTGTACATCTAGCTCTATAGGGAAACACACAGCAGCAGGACTGCCTGACATGTGGATGTGTACATCTAGATCTATAGGGAAACACACAGCAGCAGGACTGGTTGACATGTGGATGTGTACATCTAGCTCTATAGGGAAACACACAGCAGCAGGACTGCCTGACATGTGGATGTGTACATCTAGATCTATAGGGAAACACACAGCAGCAGGACTGGCTGACATGTGGATGTGTACATCTAGAGCTATATGGAAACACACAGCAGCAGGACTGGCTGACATGTGGATGTGTACATCTAGATCTATAGGGAAACACAGCAGCCGAACTGCCTGACATGTGGATGTGTACATCTAGCTCTATAGGGAAACACACAGCAGCAGGACTGGCTGACATGTGGATGTGTACATCTAGAGCTATATGGAAACACACAGAAGCAGGACTGGCTGACATGTGGATGTGTACATCTAGATCTATAGGGAAACACACAGCAGCAGGACTGCCTGACATGTAGAGGTGTACATCTAGATCTATAGAGAGACACACAGAAGCAGGACTGCCTGACACGTAGAGGTGTACATCTAGCTCTATAGGGAAACTCACAGCAGCAGGACTGCCTGACATGTGGATGTGTACATCTAAAGCTATATGGAAACACACAGAAGCAGGACTGCCTGACATGTGGATGTGTACATCTAGATCTATAGGGAAGCACACAGAAGCAGGACTGGCTGACATGTGGATGTGTACATCTAGATCTATAGGGAAACACACAGCAGCAGGACTGGCTGACATGTAGAGGTGTACATCTAGATCTATAGAGAAACACACAGAAGCAGGACTGCCTGACATGTAGAGGTGTACATCTAGATCTATAGGGAAGCACACAGCAGCAGGACTGGCTGACATGTAGAGGTGTACATCTAGATCTATAGGGAAAAGGACTGCCTGACATGTAGAGGTGTACATCTAGAGCTATATGGAAACACACAGAAGCAGGACTGCCTGACATGTGGATGTGTACATCTAGATCTATAGGGAAGCACACAGAAGCAGGACTGGCTGACATGTGGATGCGTACATCTAGATCTATAGGGAAACACACAGCAGCAGGACTGGCTGACATGTAGAGGTGTACATCTAGATCTATAGGGAAACACACAGAAGCAGGACTGCCTGACATGTGGATGTGTACATCTAGATCTATATGGAAACTCACAGCAGCAGGACTGCCTGACATGTGGATGTGTACATCTAGATCTATAGGGAAACACACAGCAGCAGGACTGCCTGACATGTAGAGGTGTACATCTAGATCTATAGGGAAACACAGCAGCAGGACTGCCTGACATGTAGAGGTGTACATCTAGATCTATAAGAAACACACAGCAGCAGGACTACCTGACATGTAGAGGTGTACATCTAGATCTATAGAGAAACACACAGAAGCAGGACTGCCTGACATGTAGAGGTGTACATCTAGATCTATAAGAAACACACAGCAGCAGGACTACCTGACATGTAGAGGTGTACATCTAGATCTATAGGGAAACACACAGCAGCAAGACTACCTGACATGTAGAGGTGTACATCTAGATCTATAAGGAAACACACAGCAGCAGTACTGCCTGACATGTAAAGGTGTACATCTAGATCTATAAGGAAACACAGCAGCAGGACTGCCTGACACGTAGAGGTGTACATCTAGATCTATAGGGAAACACACAGCAGCAGGACTGCCTGACATGTAGAGGTGTACATCTTGCTCTATAGGGAAACACATACAGCTAGAAATTATACTCATCTCTGTCTCGCTGGAAACACATCTAGAAATAATCCCCAACTCCGTCTCTCTAGAAACAATCCCCATTTCTATTTCTCTAGAAACACATGTAGGAATAATCCACATCTTTGTATCTGGAAACCCATATAGAAATAATACTCATCGCTGTTTCTCTAGATACACATCTAGAAATAGTCTGCATGTCTATTTCTCTAGAAACACATCTAGAAATAATCCACAGCTCTATCTCTCTAGAAACATATCTAGAAAATAATCCCCGTGTCTATTTCTCTAGAAACACATCTAGAAATGATCCACATCTGTGTATCTGGAAACCCATATAGAAATAATCCACATCTTTGTCTCTCTAAAAATAATCCACATCTCTCTCTCTTCAAACACACATCTAGAAATAAGCCACTTCTCTGTTTCTCTAGAAACACACGTAGAAATATTCCACTTCGTTGTCTTTCTATAAACACACATCTAGAAATAATCTACATTTTTATCTCTCTAGAAAAATGCATGTTGAAATATTCCACATATCTGTCTTTGGAAACCCACATGTAGAAATAATGCACATCTCTGTCTCTCTAGAAATATACATGTACAAATAATCCACTTCTCTGTCTCTTCAAACACACGTTTAGAAATAATCCACAGCTTGGTCTCTTTTTAGAAACACACCTAGAAATAATCCACAACTATCTCTCTAGAAATAATCCACATCTGTCTTTCTAGGAACACACATGTATAAATAACCCCCAGCTCAGTCTTTTTAGAAACACAAATGTAGACACTCCACATCTCTGTCTCTCTAAAAATAATCCACATGTCTCTCTTGAAACACACATGGATGTAGACACTCCACATCTATGTCTCTCTAGAAATAATGCACATATGTCTCTCTAGAAACACACATGTAGACACTCCACATCTGTCTCTCTAGAAATAATGCACATATGTCTCTCTAGAAACACACATGTAGACACTCCACATCTGTCTCTCTAGAAATAATGCATATATGTCTCTCTAGAAACACACATGGATGTAGACACTCCACATCTCTGTCTCTCTAGAAATAATGCATATATGTCTCTCTAGAAACACACATGTAGACACTCCACATCTGTCTCTCTAGAAATAATGCACATATGTCTCTCTAGAAACACACATGTAGACACTCCACATCTGTCTCTCTAGAAATACTGCATATATGTCTCTCTAGAAACACACATGTAGACACTCCACAGCTCTGTCTCTATAGAAATAATGCATATATGTCTCTCTAGAAACACACATGTAGACACTCCACATCTGTCTCTCTAGAAATAATGCATATATGTCTCTCTAGAAACACACATGTAAACACTCCACATCTGTCTCTCTAGAAATATTACACATATGTCTCTCTAGAAATACACATATAGACACTCCACAGCTCTGTCTCTCTAGAAATAATGCACATATGTCTCTCTAGAAACACACATGTAGACACTCCACAGCTGTTTCTCTAGAAATAATGCACATATGTCTCTCTAGAAACACACATGTAGACACTCCACATCTGTCTCTCTAGAAATAATGCATATATGTCTCTCTAGAAACACACATGTAAACACTCCACATCTGTCTCTCTAGAAATATTGCACATATGTCTCTCTAGAAATACACATATAGACACTCCACAGCTGTCTCTCTAGAAATAATGCACATATGTCTCTCTAGAAACACACATGTAGACACTCCACATCTGTCTCTCTAGAAATAATGCATATATGTCTCTCTAGAAACACACATGTAGACAGACACTCCACATCTGTCTCTCTAGAAATAATGCATATATGTCTCTCTAGAAACACACATGTAGACACTCCACATCTGTCTCTCTAGAAATATTGCACATATGTCTCTCTAGAAACACACATGTAGACACTCCACATCTGTCTCTCTAGAAATAATGCATATATGTCTCTCTAGAAACACACATGTAGACACTCCACATCTGTCTCTCTAGAAATAATGCATATATGTCTCTCTAGAAACACACATGTAAACACTCCACATCTGTCTCTCTAGAAATATTGCACATATGTCTCTCTAGAAATACACATATAGACACTCCACAGCTCTGTCTCTCTAGAAATAATGCACATCTGTCTCTCTAGAAACACACATGTAAACACTCCACATCTGTCTCTCTGGAAATAATGCACATGTCTCTCTTGAAACACACATGTAGACACTCCACATCTGTCTCTCTAGAAATAATGCACATGTCTCTCTTGAAACACACATGTAGACACTCCACATCTGTCTCTCTAGAAATATTGCACATATGTCTCTCTAGAAATACACATATAGACACTCCACAGCTCTGTCTCTCTAGAAATAATGCACATATGTCTCTCTAGAAACACACATGTAGACACTCCACATCTGTCTCTCTAGAAATAATGCATATATGTCTCTCTAGAAACACACATGTAAACACTCCACATCTGTCTCTCTAGAAATATTGCACATATGTCTCTCTAGAAATACACATATAGACACTCCACAGCTCTGTCTCTCTAGAAATAATGCACATATGTCTCTCTAGAAACACACATGTAGACACTCCACATCTGTCTCTCTAGAAATAATGCATATATGTCTCTCTAGAAACACACATGTAGACACTCCACATCTGTCTCTCTAGAAATAATGCATATATGTCTCTCTAGAAACACACATGTAGACACTCCACATCTGTCTCTCTAGAAATAATGCACATATGTCTCTCTAGAATCACACATGTAGACACTCCACATCTGTCTCTCTAGAAATAATGCATATATCTCTCTAGAAACACACATGTAGACACTCCACATCTGTCTCTCTAGAAATAATGCATATGTCTCTCTAGAAATACACATGTAGACACTCCACATCTGTCTCTCTAGAAATAATGCATATATGTCTCTCTAGAAACACACATGTAAACACTCCACATCTGTCTCTCTAGAAATATTGCACATATGTCTCTCTAGAAACACACATGTAGACACTCCACATCTGTCTCTCTAGAAATAATGCACATATGTCTCTCTAGAAACACACATGTAGACACTCCACATCTGTCTCTCTAGAAATAATGCATATATGTCTCTCTAGAAACACACATGGATGTAGACACTCCACATCTCTGTCTCCAGAAACACACATGTAGAAAATCTCTAGACATAACCCACAGCTCTGTCACTCTAGAAACACATCTTGAAATCATCCACCTCTGTCTTTCTAGAAATACCCTGATCTCCATCTCTCCAGAAATACTCCACATCTGCTCTCTGCAGCCACAAGCCATACATAAGGAGATGGCTGGCTCCTACAGCCCACCAGCTCTCCATCCACAAGGCATCTGCGCCCATAGCAGCGGGCACACACATCCATAGGCACAATGTATATGGATGCGGTATACATGAGCCCGGTGCAGACTCGCAGCCACGCCGCATGCGTCGGTAAGAACACTGGAGTGTCAGCTCACGTCACCTTGTGTCCTTGTCACATTTTGCGGGTCCCCAGCTCCGCGGTGCAGCACAATGTCACCCGTGGATCCTTTCTCCAGGACCTGTCACACGCCGCTGCTGCGGATCTGTAGGCGTCAGTGTGGCGCCCCCATTGTCCCTCGCTGTCGCTGCCGTGGACCCACACCCAGTGTCTCCTGTGTGATTTTATGGGGATTGCAGCCGAGGGTCGTATAGAATCCTCATCTCCTTTCCCATCGATCTCCTCAGGGTCCCTCTTCTTCCCCCACTCTTCACCCTTCTATGGATTCACTGTCTATCCCAAACTGTCTCCTCCCATTTCTCAGATCTATTCCCCTTACCGATTCCAATGCTGTGAATGTCCCCATTTGTGACCCCAATAATCCAGGACAGCATGATGGATATTGACAGGTGGCCCTATTCACACTCAGGGAGCTTTTCCTATTATGCTCCTACTGGAAGAAAATAATTCCCCATCATATCCCTATGGCCATGGATTCCTGATACTGGTGACCTGGTGGGAATCCTTCTACCCTCCCCATCCTCTAGAAAGACAATAATCTGATGGCACTACAATCATCTGTTCCTTATAAGATCGGACGTATGCAGAAATACAGTATAGGCATTTGTATGGGTGTTCTGTAAGGGCCCTGTACAAAGAGGGAGCATCATCGTTCCCAAAGTTCCCAGATAATAGCAATACAAGAACAAATGATTTTTCAACCCCTCAGTGACGGCCTATATACCTTTTCACTGTCCTAAGTAATAAAAGAATAGCGCCCCCCGAAGGGCAGAAATGTAGCGGGTGTCAGCTGTATACTATAGCACCCTGCTGCATCAGCCACAATCAGTAATAGCAATGATCGCAGCCATTCAACCCCTCAAATGCCTCTGTTAATAGTGACAGCAGCCTCTAGATGGTTAACAGAGGGAGTGGATTCCCTCTTTAACCCCTTCAACACCCCACGATCGTGATCATATGGTCCAGGTGGTTGCCATGGCAACCTGAGGCCGAGTAGTGGCTTGTTAGAGGGAAAAAGGAAAAAAAAAGTAATTTTTTATTCCATTCATTCCACATTATAGTAATTCCTGTGAAGCCCCTGAAGGGTTAACACACTGAAGTCCATAAAAAAATAGAATTGGTATATTTTCTTGAAAAAAAAAGCAAAAAAGCCCTAAATTTTAACCCTTCTAAAAGCCGAACAAAATGAAAGGACGTTTGAAAAATGATGCAGATGTAAAGCAGACATATGGGAAATGTCTTTATTAAAGCGAGCCTGTCACCTTGGAAAACGAAAATCTACCGGTAAAAAGCTTTCCACTGTTCCACTGAAAAGTTACTGAAACTCCGGCTACCGGAATGACCCTACTTCCTTTCGGGAGCCACCGGCTTTCAGTCATAGGTGCAGGTGGTGGCTACAGTCATCACTCACGATACTGTGAGCGGCGGTTGTAAGCATGCCCCAGCACTCTGACAGCTCACACCGCCCCTAGGACTGAAAGCTAGAGGCTCCTGGGAGGAAATAAGTGCATTTTCTTCCAATAGCCACATTTTCAGTAAGGCAGCTGAGCAGCATTGGGCCACTATTTACCAGCATTTTCCCAGGTATCCGATTTCCTTTAACTTTTTTTGTATGATATGACTGTCTGGTTTCAGGATATAAGCATTACAAGTTTGAAATTTGTAAATGGATACAAAACATATTAACATAAATTTTCAAAGGAGATAACATACAATGTGTCACGAAAAAACAAAAAACAGTCACATAATCAGTGGGCTCCGTTGAAACCTTCCAAAGTTATTACCCCATAAAGTGACACTGGTCAGATACACTGCTCAAAATAATAAAGGGAACACTCAAATAACACATCCTAGATCTGAATGAATGAAATATTCTCATTGAATACTTTGTTCTGTACAAAGTTGAATGTGCTGACAACAAAATCACACAAAAATCATCAATGGAAATCACATTTATTAACCAATGGAGGCCTGGATTTGGAGTCACCCCCAAAATTAAAGTGGAAAAACGCACTACAGGCTGATCCAACTTTGATGTAATGTCCTTAAAACAAGTCAAAATGAGGCTCAGTATTGTGTGTGGCCTCCACGTGCCTGTATGACCTCCCTACAACGCCTGGGCATGCTCCTGATGAGGTTGCGGATGGTCTCCTGTGGGATCTCTTCTCAGACCGCGAACTTCTTTATTTTTTTGAGCAGTGTAGTATAAATTGGACTTGGTCATTAAGGGTTAAATACAGGTACATATAATATGATAATGTATCAATAACAATCTAGTAACCTATAAAGAGATACAGAATCCAAATTTTATGATCTACTAGTTAACTTTTATTCAATATATAATTTAAAAGACAAGGGAGAAATTATCACAAAAATATATCAAAACATATATGGATGGTTTGAGGATCATATTGCAACATCATTATGGTTATGTTCATATACATAATTAATGCATATAGTTAAAGCCAGGTACAACAGTTAGAAAAAGTGCATAGTGCAGGAGGATACAAATGTTTATATCTCATATGAGGTATATAGCATTAAATAAAGTGCATACGTGTCTATAATTAAACCTATAAAGAAAGTATATCACTAACCAAAAAACGAATAAAGTGCCGCAGTGCTAATAAGGATAGTGCTACAGGTAAGTATAATGAAACTAAGGGTATGTGCACACGATGCAGAAATGAAGCAGAAAATTTCTGCATCATTTCTGCATCTCCCTGGCAGAAAAAACGCATGCAGATTGTGCATGCGTTTTTCCTGCAGAATACATGCGGATTCACATGCGTTTCCACGTGCGTTTCCGCATGTGGATTGACAAGCGCTTTCCAAGCGATTTTAGCATCACCTGGAAAGTGCTTGACAACTAGGTCACACTATATAAATCCATGCAACCAGCATATATAGTGTGACCCGAGAGAGTGGTAAAAATAAAAAATAAATGTATACTTTACCCTCTGATGGCCCGCGCTATCCTGCTCACTCCGTTCTCCCGGATGCCGGCAACTTTGAATTGAAAGACCTGCCGACGTCACGTGACCCGTCACATGACTCTGACGTCAGCGCAGGTCCTTCAACTCACTGCAAAGTGCCGGGAACCAAGCAGGAGCGGTGCGCGGGCCGACAGAAGGTATGTATACATTTATTTTTTATTTTATTCTTTTTTACAGCTTTTTTATGGTACCTGGGTCCGGAGGAGACTCTCCTCTCCTCTACACCCGGGTACCATCCGCACATTAGAACGCGCCAATTACGCAAGTACAGATGCAGTCTTGTGGAATTGGCGCATTCTAATGCAAGTCAATGGCGGCGAAAACGCATCTTTTCTGCAAAATTAATGGACATGCTGCGGATTTTTGAGCGCAGCGTTTACGCTAAGGAAAAATCCGCATCATGGGCACAGCACATGCGGATTTCAATTGGGGAACATTGCTGCCCTTCTACCATGCGTTTTCAATGTGTTTCTGTGGCGTTTACGCAACTGCAAAAACGCAGCGGAAACGCATTAAAAACGCATCGTGTGAACTCAGCCTAAATGTAAGAAAAGCATGTGGCTGAAAGATGTCAATGCAAAAACATGATATACAGTGGGTACGGAAAGTATTCAGACCCCTTTAAATTTTTCACTCTTTGTTTCATTGCAGCCATTTGGTAAATTCTAGTGTTGAGCGAGCATGCTCGACACTGCTCGGTACTCGCCCGAGCATCTCGCTAGTCAGGATGTTCGGCGAGCACCGAGCATTTTCGGGTTACTCGGGCGGGAGCTCGGGTCTCCGCCCTGCATGTTTGGCACTCTTTACAGAGCCAATGAACATGCAGGGATTGCCAGCCACTCACTGTAATGCCGCAGCCATGTTGGTTGTGGGCATTACAGTGATTGGCTGGCTGCACAGCGTCACCTCGAGTATTTAAAACCGGGCGCCGCCATCTTGGACACAGTCGCTCCGGATCAGACAGTGTAGGGAGAGTGTTGCTGAGCTAGGGAGAGATTTATACTGCGAAATAGGTAGTGTAGGGTCTCTAAAGCCTGCAAAATCAAACAAACAGTCCTTATGAGGACTAATATCCATCCCAGATATCAGGCAGGCAGGTAGGCAGGCTGTATAGGAGGCGCAGTGGTTATACCAACAAACACTGCATTACAGTCCTGTGTGCAGCTGCTGCTCAAATTGCTACACCTAGCCCCAGGTCTCAGGGGCCAGGAAAAATCCTTTTTTTTTTCATCTAAATCCTCTTTTTTTTTTTTTTTCCTCAGTCAGACTGTACAAATACCCGTCTTATTAACCTTTTGGTATCCCCCCCCCCCAAAAAAAAAAATTGAGTGAGTGTGTCTGTGAGTGTTCAGACGCAAATATATCTGTTTAAAAGAGTCTGGTTTCGGCCAGATAACTAGAACTGTGGTTTTGCAGTTCCACGGGTCAAATCTATGTATTATCCACTTTTTTGCCTTTTTTCCATAAAAAAAAACAGTTTGAGTGTCTCGCTGACTGTTCAGACACAAATATATCTATTTAAAAAAGTCTGGTATACGCCAGGAAATTAGAACTGTGGTTTTCCTCTTCCACGGTTCAAATCTGGGTGTTATCCACCTTTTTGCCCTTTTTCCATAAAAAAGAACAGTTTGAGTGTCTCGCTGACTGTTCAGGCACAAATATATCTGTTTAAAAGATTCTGGTGTAGGCCAGAGAACTATAACTGTCGTTTTCCTCTTCTACGGTTCAAATCTGGGTGTAATTCACCTTTTTGCATTTTTGACATAAAAAAAACAGTTTGAGTATCTCGCTGACTGTTCAGACACAAATATATCTGTTTAAAAGATTCTGGTGTAGGCCAGAGAACTAGAACTGTGGTTTTCCTCTTCCACGGTTCTAATCTCCTTTTTATTACCATTTTGCCATTGATAGTGCGAGTGTAAGCTATTTTACTTCATTTACAATGGGCAAGGCGCGTGGCAAGGGACGTGGAACTGGACGTTCTGGTGATGGTGCGTGCAGAGGACGGGGCCATGGCCAAGGTGAAAATGTGCCACAACCAACAGCCACATCTCGCTTCCAGTTCTTGACCGAATTACTAGGGAAGTACACAACAACACCACTATTGACAACTGATCAGTGTGAACAGGTTATTAATTGGATAGTAGATAATACTTCCAGTCACCTGGGCACCACCACCTCCAGTCTGTCTTCCACACGGTCAAGTCTTAGTAGCCGTGAGTCTCGACCGCGTACTCCTCCTCACCCTGATGCTCCTTCCTCCCACCATGCCGAGTGTCGTCAGACAGCAACTGATCCCACAGTTGGACACTCTGAAGAGCTGTTCACTGGTCCATTTCCAGATTAGGGCCCCTCGCCAGCTCCCCTTGAAGTGGTGGAAGAGGAGATCCCATGTAGCGATGGCCAAATATTTGAACAGCCCCCTCCTCTCAGTCTTCACTTGTTATGGCAGTTTCTCAAGAAACAGCATCAACGTCCACATCCCACCGCAGCGTTCAATTGTCCATATCCCAGACCTTTGAACGAAAGCGGAAATTCGCAGCCAACGCCCCACAGGCCACAGTCCTAAATTCGCACATTTCACGACTGCTTGCGTTGGAAATGCTGCCTTTTAGGCTGGTGGAGACGGAATCCTTCCGCAACCTTATGGTGGTGGCCGTCCCTCGGTACTCGGTCCCCAGCCGACACTATTTTGCCCGGTGCGCCATCCCTGCACTACACAAGCACGTGTCCCAAAACATCTGCCATGCCCTCAACAACGCAGTTACTGGGAGAGTCCACCTGACAACAGACACGTGGACAAGTGCTTGTGGCCAGGGATGGTACATCTCCCTGACGGCACACTGGGTAAATATAGTGGAAGCCGGGACCCAGTCGGACCTTGGGACGGAACACATCCTCCCCACACCGAGGATTGCGGGCCCTATGTCAGTCAGAGTTGCCCCCACAGTGTACAGCTCCTGCGTATCATCCTCCTCCTCCTCCTCATGTTCAGCCTCCATCTCAGATATCACCACATCAGTTACAAGCTGGAAGCACTGCAGTACTGCCTCAGCCAAGCGGCAACAGGCTGTGCTGAAACTCATAAGCTTAGGTGATAAACCTCACACTGCTTGTGAGTTGTGGACAGCTGTGAAAGTGCAGGCAGATCTGTGGCTGAGACCGCTGAACCTACATCCAGGCATGGTCGTGTGTGACAATGGCCGTAACCTGGTGGCGGCTCTGAGGCGAGGCGAGGCGAGATCACACACGTACCATGCCTGGCTCATGTGCTTAACCTCGTGGTTCAGCGGTTTCTTAAATCGTACCCCGAGTTGCCAGATCTGGTCGTCAAAGTACGCCGCCTGTCAGCTCATTTTCAGTAGTCAGCTACAGCTTCCGCCGACCTTGCTGTGTTGCAGCAGCGTTTACAGCTTCCGGCACACCGACTGGTGTGTGATGTCCCCACACGTTGGAACTCTACCCTCTACATGTTGCAAATGATTTGCGAGCAGAAGAGAGCAGTTGTGAAGTACCAGCTGCAACAAGGCCGT
The DNA here is from genome assembly GCF_046119375.1 of Phyllobates terribilis. NCBI lineage: Eukaryota > Metazoa > Chordata > Amphibia > Anura > Dendrobatidae > Phyllobates > Phyllobates terribilis. The sequence continues at coordinate 727,256,746 of NW_027362761.1, read as the reverse complement.
CGATATTCAGGTCAGACTCCACACATAAGACCTCAGGAGTAGACCTGGATGTCTGACATATGTGTAGCACCCTGAGGATTCGGCTGCTACAGGGGTATTGCACCTCAACCCAGAGGTGTAATATTCCACTCCCGGGTAAGGATGGAGTGTGGAACTGAGCTCAGAAAGCTGCATGCACTACACACATCCCATTTCCGAGGAGCAGACCAACGGTACTCCCACTTAGAAATGTGCAGGTACGACCGAGTCTGTTCCTGGCTGGAGTGGGAGGGGGGTGGTACATCCCAGTAGTGTAGGGGCAGATAGGGGGAGCAGCCTGGGTAAAGATAGGAGCTCATTGGGTGCTGGTCACCTGAGCTCACACATAGAGGGAGTATTTAAGGTGGGCACCATCTAAGATCAGGGTCAGTCAGTCTTTGCAGAGGAGTCAGTCTGTCAGTCTGCCACAGTCAGTCAGTCTGTGAGAAGTCAGAGGAAGAGAGCAGAGCAGCCCCAGAGAGAGAGAGAGGAGAAAGGAAGAAAGACCCAGAGGGGGTGAAAGAAAAGGACTCTGAGAACCCAAAGTCCATCACCGGGTGAAGAGTTGGCAAAAGGGTACCGGATCCCAAACCGGTGGGGGCTAAAGCACACCCTAGCCAGAGACCGGAGGCCGTGGGCAGGATCTGCCACGGCCACCCACCACATCCACCCTGAAGGCAAACCACGTGAAGGGTCAGGGAACCCAAGGCCAAGGGTCTCCCAACAGAAGGCCCGAGGGAGCTGGACCTAGGTGGATCCCTGGTGGGGACGGCCAGAAGACAGGACAGGAAGGAGGGCTCAGGGTCACGCTCCGGACTTGCTTGGGGGTTGGCTGAATCCAGGACCTGGTGGACGCAGCACGGCTCGGGTGGTCACTTGAAGCTGGAGTGACCGGAACATCAGCAGTAAGTAAATACCCTAAACTGCACAACCCGACTCTGTCTTTAATTACCATCTATGCTGCACCACCACAACCCCCATCCTCTGCACCTGACCCCCTGAGGCTATACCCCACCCGTTGGGGGTTATACTATCAAAAGCTGCACCAACACCATCAGCCTCAGCGGACCCTGCTGCAGCGGCGGCCGTAGTGACCGCAATACAACGGGTGGCGTAGTCGACATAAAGAACTTTATAACATCTGTAGGACTGCCACATACTCTGAGCTTGACACCCTGGGCACGGACCGGGTCACAGCCACTCGGAGACTACAGTCATGGCCAAAAGTATTGAGAATGAGACAAATAGTAATTTTTCCAAAGTTTACTGCTTCATTTTTTGTAATGGCAATTTGCATATACTCCTGAATGTCAAAGAGTGACAATTACTGTACTTGCAAAGTCAATATTTGCCCAGAAAATGAACTTTAACCCCAAAAACACATTTCAACATCATTGCAGTCCTGCCTTAAAAGGAGCAGCTAACATCGTTTTAGTGATTTATCCATTAACACAGGTGTGGGTGTTAATGAGGACAGGGCTGGCGATCAATCAGTCATGATTAAGTAAGAAGGACATCACTGGACACTTTAAAAAGGAGGCTGGTTCTTGGTATCATTGTTTCTCTTCAGTTAACCATGGTTATCTCTAAAGAAACACGTGCAGCCATCATTGCACTGCACAAAAATGGCCTAACAGGGAAGAGTATCGCAGCTACAAAGATTGCACCTCAGTCAACAATCTATTGCATCATCAAGAACTTCAAGGAGAGAGCTTCCATTGTTGTCAAAAAGGCTCCAGGGCGCCAAAGAAAGACCAGCAAGCGCCAGGACCGTATCTTAAAACTGTTTCAGCTGCGGGATCGGACTACCAGCAGTGCCGAGCTTGCTCAGGAATGGCAGCAGGCTGGTGTGAGTGCTTCTGCACGCACTGTGAGGCGGAGACTCTTTGAGCAAAGGCTGGTTTCAAGGAGGGCAGCAAAGAAGCCACTTCTCTCCAGAAAAAACATCAGGGACCGACTGATATTCTGCAAAAGGTACAGGGAGTGGACTGCTGAGGACTGGGGCAAAGTCATTTTCTCTGATGAATCCCCTTTTCGATTGTTTGGGACATCTGGAAAACAGCTTATTCGGAGAAGAAGAGGTGAGCGCTACCACCAGTCTTGTCTCATGCCAACTGTAAAGCATCCTGAAACCATTCATGTGTGGGGTTGCTTCTCAGCCAAGGGAATCGGCTCACTCACAGTCTTGCCTAAAAACACAGCCATGAATAAAGAATGGTACCAGAATGTCCTCCAAGAGCAACTTCTCCCAACCGTCCAAGAGCAGTTTGGCGCCCAACAATGCCTTTTCCAGCAAGATGGAGCACCTTGCCATAAAGCAAAGGTGATAACTAAATGGCTCATGGAACAAAACATAGAGATTTTGGGTCCATGGCCTGGAAACTCCCCAGATCTTAATCCCATTGAGAACTTGTGGTCAATCATCAAGAGACGGGTGGACAAACAAAAACCAACAAATTCTGGCAAAATGCAAGCATTGATTATGCAAGAATGGACTGCTATCAGTCAGGATTTGGTCCAAAAGTTGATTGAGAGCATGCCAGGGAGAATTACAGAGGTCTTGAAGAAGAAGGGGCAACACTGCAAATATTGACTAGCTGCATTAACTCATTCTAACTGTCAATATAACCTATTGGTACTCATAATATGATTGCAATTATATTTCTGTATGTGATATAAACATCAGACAAACACTAATAAAAACCTGAGGCCAGCAGATCATGTGAAAATATAATTTTGGTGTCATTCTCAAAACTTTTGGCCATGACTGTACAACCCCCCATCTGATCCGGCTCCGGGTATTCCCCTAAAGAATATGGCCCAGGGGGTGCGTCAACTTTGGCGTAGTCGGCAGGATCTCGTGCCCGCAACACCCGGGTACTGCGTGCCTGAAGAAAAGAACAAGTTTACCTCAAAAAGAAGTCTCCTGCCGGTTCCGGAGGGTCCCCGCCATCGGACCCCATCACAGGTCGTTTCCCGCTGGTTGTCCGCCATTAACAGCTTTTTCCCGCCATCTGCAGAGTTTCCCGCCACTGGGAGACGATTCCCGCCATTTCCAAAGGTTTCCCGCCTTGGAAGAGCGGACGCCATTATGGGCGTGCCAGAGGGTGGCAAGAGGCCACCTCCCATCGTGGGCCAGGACCGAAAATGGCGCCAAAAGTGGAAACCGCCCCCACCAACAGAGACTGTGATGCTAGAGGTGTCTGTCAGCGTGAAAGAACTGCCCCTGGAGCTGACAATCACCAAGTGGCCCCGGGACCGCCCTCGAAGTGGGAGGACTGAGAAGGAGAGAGCAAAGATGGGTGTCGCCTGGAGCAGTCTGGAGAGAGCGCACCCGGAGACAAGACGTCTGGAGGAGAGTCCAGAAGAAGCTTACCCGGAGATGGGAGAAGAGCAGAGCAGCACCGGCCCGCTGGCCAGGAGCCTGCTGGAAACAGCAGAAGGAGAGCAGAGCAGCACCGACCCGTTGGTCAGGAGCCTGCTAGAAGCAACGACCCCACTAGGCCTAGTGGAGGTCCTAGCACAGCTCCCCCGAGACCGGGAGTGTGCGCAGACCGCTCTGGAGGGCCTCGCAAGGAGGATGGCCCGGGTGCAGCGAGAGACGTTGGCGCAGTGGAGCCGAGAGATGGCCCAGCGGACCGAGACTCGTCAGCGGAGCACGCCACCCGAGACGAGGAGACAGACCGCCTCTGAGGATGGCGCAGGAGGACTCAAGGCCGGAGACGGCGCCGAGAAGGGAGCCGAACGAAAGGAGGCAGGTAAAGGGGACGTCTCTACCCCAAACCGGGAAACCGCGTACCTGCCCCAGCTCCCCGTCGCAGAGCCCGAAGTACCCCCTGCCGTGCCCGTAACCGCAACGTCACCGCCACAGACTAGGCCTCAACCGGAAGCCGCAGCCGCGACCCCTGTGACGTCACACGCCTCGACCCCGAGCGTGACTAAGCAGGAAGTACCACCAGCCTGGTCGCAAGGCCTAGTACCCCCGGGCGCCGCAATACCAACAGCGCCCCCTACCTCCGCGGAGCCACCGGCCTGGTCGCAGGGCCAAGTAGCCCAGGGCGCCGCCGTCCTTACGGTGCCCTTCACTTTCCAGGTGCCCCAGGCCTGGCCGCAAGGCCTGGGCAACCCGGGCGCCACCACCACCGCGCCCATAAAACCAAGAGTGCCGCATCTGGGAGAAGATCTGTTTGCCCAACATACGTGCCCGGATGGGCAGCCCTTTATTTGGCCACCGGAGTTTCACCATCCCCGACTCCGGAAAGAGAGACTCCTAGATGAACCCCTGATCCCGGCTCCAAAGCCCGTAAAGAGGATCTCGCCCCCGCTAGCAGAAGCGCAGTTTGAGTGGGACCCCACCGGAGAAGATCTCATGGGGTTCACTCAAGAGACTCGGGCAGCCGCAGCGGAGCGTGCAGAGTGCTGCCGCCAGCAGCTCGAGGTCTTTGAGAGAGAGCGGAGAGAGAGGCGGGTCCGGGAACAACAAGCCCAGATAAGGAGCGCGGAGCAGAAGAGCCGGGCCAGGAGGAGTCCCCGTGCAGCCCATGGTCCCCCTTCCACCGGGACTGTGATCAAGTTTAATATGCAGCACGGGTGGGGCTTCATCCGAGATCACCGCACCCCAGGCGACGTCTTCGTGACAAGAAGAGACGTTGAGTCCCACCTACCGGAGGGACACAGAGGACGTGACCTGTATATAGGGGACGAGGTCACCTTCACCCGGCACAAGTGTGCCAAAGGACCCTACGCCCTCCATGTGCATCGCCTGACGGAGGAAGAGCTGCGGTGTGAGGAGGAAGAACAAGAGGACCCGGACGGGTCTGAAGCTAAAGGTAACCACAAAGAAAGAGCAGGAGGACGTCGTCGTTGAGTACGGCAAAGTAGAAGCTGTATATAGTTACCCGTAGGGGTACCAAAGAAACTGTTGCTGATAATATAGTCCCCGTTGGGACCAGCAAGTGTGAACTGTTTACCCGTTTATCCCTTAAATACCTGGCCGAGGACTGAGAGCGGCCATATCCCTTGTAAATAGTTGCGCGTCCTAAAGCGCCCCCTACTGGTTTTATAGGAAAGCCACGAGTTCCAAAGACTGTCGCACTTTACCCGGTCACACGTTGCACAGTGACCGGAGGAGGAGCCAGAGGCGACGAGAATGTTATTAATATGAAAAGTTTTATGATGATGCTGATATATATATGATATTTTATATGTTTTTATTATGTTGTTTATATGAAAAAAAAAAAAAAATGTATGTTTGTGGATGTTTATCTCTTACAGCCCGAGGACGTGCTGTGGTTTACCAGGGGGGAATGTAGCACCCTGAGGATTCGGCTGCTACAGGGGTATTGCACCTCAACCCAGAGGTGTGATATTCCACTCCCGGGTAAGGATGGAGTGTGGAACTGAGCTCAGAAAGCTGCATGCACTACACACATCCCATTTCCGAGGAGCAGACCAACGGTACTCCCACTTAGAAATGTGCAGGTACGACCGAGTCTGTTCCTGGCTGGAGTGGGAGGGGGGTGGTACATCCCAGTAGTGTAGGGGCAGATAGGGGGAGCAGCCTGGGTAAAGATAGGAGCTCATTGGGTGCTGGTCACCTGAGCTCACACATAGAGGGAGTATTTAAGGTGGGCACCATCTAAGATCAGGGTCAGTCAGTCTTTGCAGAGGAGTCAGTCTGGCAGTCTGCCACAGTCAGTCAGTCTGTGAGAAGTCAGAGGAAGAGAGCAGAGCAGCCCCAGAGAGAGAGAGAGGAGAAAGGAAGAAAGACCCAGAGGGGGTGAAAGAAAAGGACTCTGAGAACCCAAAGTCCATCACCGGGTGAAGAGTTGGCAAAAGGGTACCGGATCCTAAACCGGTGGGGGCTAAAGCACACCCTAGCCAGAGACCGGAGGCCGTGGGCAGGATCTGCCACGGCCACCCACCACATCCACCCTGAAGGCAAACCACGTGAAGGGTCAGGGAACCCAAGGCCAAGGGTCTCCCAACAGAAGGCCCGAGGGAGCTGGACCTAGGTGGATCCCTGGTGGGGACGGCCAGAAGACAGGACAGGAAGGAGGGCTCAGGGTCACGCTCCGGACTTGCTTGGGGGTTGGCTGAATCCAGGACCTGGTGGACGCAGCACGGCTCGGGTGGTCACTTGAAGCTGGAGTGACCGGAACATCAGCAGTAAGTAAATACCCTAAACTGCACAACCCGACTCTGTCTTTAATTACCATCTATGCTGCACCACCACAACCCCCATCCTCTGCACCTGACCCCCTGAGGCTATACCCCACCCGTTGGGGGTTATACTATCAAAAGCTGCACCAACACCATCAGCCTCAGCGGACCCTGCTGCAGCGGCGGCCGTAGTGACCGCAATACAACGGGTGGCGTAGTCGACATAAAGAACTTTATAACATCTGTAGGACTGCCACATACTCTGAGCTTGACACCCTGGGCACGGACCGGGTCACAGCCACTCGGAGACTACAACCCCCCATCTGATCCGGCTCCGGGTATTCCCCTAAAGAATATGGCCCAGGGGGTGCGTCATATGTACCATCCTGACAAACTTTGAGGAGTCCACCAAGATGGTGAGTGGCCATCATTAGCGTCAGCATCCCACTTGTCTGTCGTTTGCAACGCTCTCCGCAGAGAATTAAAGAGGAGGCATTGCAGCCAGAGTATGATGAGATGGATCAAGAAGCCGTAGCGGGCGATTACACACAGCCCAGCCTCATCTCGTCCCAACGTGCATTGGGGGACAATGAGGGAGAGGAGGAAGAGGAGGAAGAACAGGAGCTGGTATCATGCGCTGTAGACGGTAGTACCTGTACAACTGTCATACCGTCGGTTCAGCGTGGGTGGCCTGAGGACAGGGGGGAGGAGGAGAAGGAGGAGGAGGAGAGCATGGTCAGTCGTCATCTTGGTGAGGACACGGAAGTCTTGCCCGTTACCAGTCTGGCACGCATGGCTGACTTTATGTTACGCTGCCTTAACCGTGACCCTCGCGTTGTCAAAATGTTCGGTGACAGTCATTACTGGTTGGTGACACTTTTAGACCCCCGCTACAAGGAGAATTTTCACTCTCTTATTCCTGAGGTGGAGAGGTCTACAAAAATGGGGCAGTACCAGAAGGCCCTTGCTGCAGAACTGTTAAAAAAATTCCCATCTGAGCACGCTAGCGGCAGAGGTCACAGTTCGTTGCCCAACCAAGGCGTACAGGCGAGAGAGACGCAACTCCAATCCAGCAGAGGCAGGGGAACACTGTCAACGTTCTGGGACAGTTTTCTGAGACCCGACCAGCTTACAGGCCCTGAGGCGCGGGGTGCTCTCACAAGGAGTGGAAAGTTTCAAAAGATGGTGAGGGAGTACCTTGCCGACCATACCAGCGTCCTCCGTGATTCCTCTGTGCTTTTTAATTATTGGGTATCCAATCTGGACACTTGGAATGAACTCGCTCTGTACGCCTTGGAGGTCCTGGCCTGCCCTGCCGCTAGTGTGTTATCGGAGCGTGTTTTTAGTGCCGCTGGGGGAATTATAACTGATAAGCGCACTCGCCTGTCAACTGACAATGCTGACAAGCTGACCCTTATCAAAATGAACAAGGGCTGGATTGGGCCAGACTTCTCATCACCACCAAATGACTGCAGAGTAATATAAAGTCAAATCCACTGTGTTATTTCGTAAGGTGTATTCCCATGCACCGCTTCACACCCATATATGGGTATACGCTTCCTCATTTCGGCTGTTTTTTGCTCTTCTCCTTATCCTCAGCCTCCACCACCACTATACCACCAGGGTGACCGTGGTCCGTGTTGCCAGCATTGCAAGTTCCTCCGTCCTAATTTTTGGCAGCTTTTGCTTGGAAGGCATAGGCAAAGACTATGGGAGACCCACTCCCCAATAATGGGAATAATGTTTTTAATATGCTGTACTGCATGGCTCTTGTAAGGGGCATTGCAAGTTCCTCCGTCCTAATTTTTGGCAGCTTTTGCTTGGAAGGCATAGGCAAAGACTATGGGAGACCCACTCCCCAATAATGGGAATAATGTTTTTAATATGCTGTACTGCATGGCTCTTGTAAGGGGCATTAAAATCGTCTTGTTAAGCTACTGTGACCTCCACGTCTCTTCCAAGGGTCATTGATAGTCTTTTTATTCCACTGGGACCTCCACCACTCTTCCAAGGGCATTGATATTGTCTTTTTATTCCACTGGGACCTCCACGTCTCTTCCAAGGTGCATTAAAACCATTTTGTTAAACCACTCTGAACTCCACGTCTCTTCCAAGGAGCATTAAAATCGTCTTGTTAAGCTACTGTGACCTCCACGTCTCTTCCAAGGGGCATTAAAACCGTCTTGTTAAACCACTCTGAACTCCACGTCTCTTCCAAGGAGCATTAAAATCGTCTTGTTAAGCTACTGTGACCTCCATGTCTCTTCCAAGGGTCATTGATATTGTCTTTTTATTCCACTGGGACCTCCACCACTCTTCCAAGGGGCATTGATATTGTCTTTTTATTCCACTGGGACCTCCACCACTCTTCCAAGGGTCATTGATATTGTCTTTTTATTCCACTGGGATCTCCACCACTCTTCCAAGGGGCATTGATATTGTCTTTTTATTCCACTGCGACCTCCACCACTCTTCCAAGGGGCATTGATATTGTATTTTTATTTCACTGCGACCTCCACCACTCTTCCAAGGGGCATTGATATTGTCTTTTTATTCCACTGTAACCTCCACAACTCTTCAAAGGGGCATTAAAACCGTCTTGTTAAGCTACTGTGACCTCCACGTCTCTTCCAAGGGGCATTAAAACCGTCTTGTTAAACCACTCTGATCTCCACAGCTCTTCCAACGGGCATTGCATTTCCTCCTAATTTTAGTCAGCTTTTGCTTTTCAATGCATAGGCGAACACTAAGGGAGGCCCACTCCCCAATAATGGGTAGAAGGTTTTTAGTACGCTGTAATCCACGTCTGTTTTAAGGGGCATTGCAGTTCCTCATAATTTTTGGAAAGCCTTCCATTCACTGCTTAGGCCAACAGTGTACAGGAGACCCAGTTGCTATAAATGGAAAAAACGGTTTAGTTAAGGCCCTCTGACCTCCATGTCACTTCCAAGGGGCATTGGAGTGCCTCAAAATTTTTGGTAGGCATTGCACTCACTGTATGCCCTATAACTGTGTAGCCGAACCGCTCCTTTTGGTACTGAAACATATCCTACAAGACATGTATGGTTGACTGGCTAGATATTGATATGAATGGTCCCTGTTCCTCCTGCTCTTTCTCCTTTGCCACCACCTCATCCATCATTAGTCACCTGAAGCTTTGTTTTAATGGGAGTTATAGAACTGGGATAGTAGCAGGAAAACATCCAGCAATCCTCGGAGGAGGTAGGATATGCGCCAAAACGCTGACCACCTCAGTCCTAGCCGCTACTACATACATGCGCTTGCATTCCAAGGAACAGAAAGCTAAGGAGATGGATGGCCTCATGATCATGAATAATTTACTCATTGTGTAGGAGGCCGACCACTGCTGCTGTCTACCTTCTGAACTTTGTGTTGAAGCCTGATTGACCCAGGACCCGCAATCCTCTATGTCTGGAGGACGTCTTGCATCCCAGTATCCAACTGTGTCCCGGCTTCCACAATATTAACCCAGTGTGAAGGCGTCAGTGAGATGGACCATCCCTGGCCACATTCACTTGTCCACGTGTTTGTGGTTATGCTGTCCTTCCCACTAAATGCACTGGGGAGGGCACAGGTAATGTTTTGGTATGCGTGCTTGTGTATAAGGCGCACTGGGACAAATAGGGGCGGCTGGGACCATTTAAGGACACCTGGCAGCCCCCAGGCGGCTGGGGACTGTGTGTGGGCACCCGGCCGCGGGGCAGCTGGGGACCGAATATGGACACCCGGCCGCCCCCTGGCGGCTGGGGACCAAGCGTGGACACCCGGGCGGCTGGGGACTGAGTATGGATGCCAGGCCGCCGACGCAGCCATGACGTTGTGGCCAGATTCCGCCTCCACATGCCTAAAAGGCCAAATTTCAAGTGCAAGCAAGCAGTATGGTATTGCAGCCTGGGGGTGGGTGGGTGGCAGGCTACATTCTTGCGCTTGCATTGCAAGGAATGGGGGAGGTACAATTGAACACTGCCCTGGGACAAGGACTTGAACCGGGATAGTTGCAAGTCTGCAACGACAGGTGCAGGGCGGGAGGCATCTTCGCATGTGCCATGAACAGTGGGTTGGCGTGCACACACTACAGTGCAATAGGTTATCCTTCCCACTAAATGCACTGGGGAGGGCACAGGTAATATTTTGGTATGCTTGCTTGTGTATAAGGCGCACTGGGTCAAATAGGGGTGGCTGGGGACCGAGTATGAACACCCGGCCGCCCCCTGGCGGCTGGGGACCGAGTGTGGACACCCGGCCGCCGGGCGGCTGGGGTCTGAGCATGGATACCAGGCCGCCGGCGCAGCCATGACATGGTGGCCGGCGTCTGCCTCCACAAGCCTAAAAGGCCTCATTTCAAGTGCAAGCAAGCTAGCAGTATGGTATTGCAGCCTGGGCGTGGGTGGGTGGCAGGCTTCACACTTACGCTTGCATTCCAAGAAAACAAAGCAGATGCTAACTTCTATCATCATCATCATGCTCCTCACCTTGGCACTCTCAACTTCCCTGATGGAGAAGCCAGGGCCCACCGGAGGAGTCTCTGGTTGTCTGGTGGGCTCGTCCAATGCTGCCCTAAAGCAGGCCAGGCTAAGAAAAGTGTGGGGAAGTTTCCCGGGACAAATAGTGGCGGCTGGGGACTGAGTATGGAGACCTCGTTGCCGACGTAGCCATGAGGTAGTGGCCAGCTTCGGCCTCCTCCAAACTAAAAGGCCCCATTTCAAGTGCACGCTAGCAGTATAGTATTGCAGCCTGTGGGTGGGTGGGTGGTTGGCTGCATATTTGCGCTTGCATTGCAAGGAATGGGGGAGGTACAATTGATCACTGCCCTGGGACAAGGACTTGCACGGGGATAGTTGCAAGTCTGCATCTTCTGATGCGGCAAGGATCACTTCTGATGGGCACACTTTTAGGCAGTGACCTGGGTCTCAGAGATGCTTCCAGGGGTCTTCCCCATGCTATTCCCATGTCTTTTCAGCACTGTATGCATGTGTCACACAGCACATGGCCAGATAAGGTTGTAAAATGTTAAAATGACATTTCCCAGTGAATGCATTTGTCGCAGTTGAAAGCAATGCAAAAGTGCAAAAACGCATTAAAAATGCTACTTGTGAACATAGCCCAAGGTGTGGAGGAGTATTTTTGTTTTTGGTTATTTATTTTACCTTATACACAAGTCTTTACACTGTAAAGGAAGTTCCTTAACATATTTCACAGGAAAACCGTTTCAGTTTCGTTTTTGAACGTTTTATTGTGAGTCCATAAAAGTGGCTTAATATCTCTGACCACGTTGTTGACAGCAGTGACCTGGGGGTCAGAAATGCTTCCTGGGGCGATCCCCATGCTGTCCCCATGTCATTTGAGCACTGTCACTATCGTTTTGGGCACTTTTTAGGCTTTCTACAGACTGCCGGGGGTGCCGCCGCAAAAATGCTCGGGTCTCCCATAGACTAACATTGGGCTCGTTGCTCGAGTCGAGCACCCGAGTATCACGGTGAGCTCAGCCCGAGCTTCGAGCACCCGAGCATTTTAGTGCTCGCTCAACACTAATAATAAGTACAGTGACAGTGTTGGTTACTATACTTGTCATTTAGTGTTAAAATAAAGAATTTATTTAAAAAAAATTGGCGTGGGGTTCTCCGTAATTTTAGTCTCTAGCGGAGGTTAAGCAGACGGCTGGGGCAGATGTTTGAAGCCTGGGAATGGGGTAATATCCACGGAGCTTCCCAGGCTACTAATATCAGCCCCCAGCTGAATACCTAGCCTTTACTAGCTATTAAAATGGGGGACCCCAAAAAAAAATGATGTGGGGTCCCCCTATTTTAATAGCTAGCAAAGGCTAGACAGACAGCTGGTGGCTGATATTAATAGCCCAGAAAGGGTGCCATGAATATTGGCCCCCTCCCAGGCTAGAAACACCAGCCGTCAGCCATCCCAGAAATGGCGCATCCTTAGGATGCGCCAATTCTGGCACTTAGCCTCGCTCTTCACACTGCCCTGTAGTGGTGGCAGTGGGGTAATAGGGTTGGGGTTGATGTCAGCTTAAAATGCCAGCTGACATCAAGCCCAGGTTAGTAATGGAGAGGCGTCTATAAGACACCCCCATTACTAACCCCATAGTAAAAGTTAAAAAAAAAAACACAAACACCCAGAATAAAGTCCTTTAATTGAAATAAAGACACAATTCTTTATTGTTCTAAATTAAACTCTACTTACCATCACGCCCATTCCAGCTGAAGCCAACGATCTCCTGCAATAAAAGTTAAATAATAAACCAACCTCATCCTTACCTTTCCATGGTTCCCAGGAGGGCTTCAGCTCTGCTACATTGATATGACAGGCTGGATCGCAGCAGAACGCTGCCATCCAGCTTGCCATGCCGTAGATACTGAGAAGCTCCTCAGTGAAGCTCCTCAGTGTCTGGCTGTGACGGCATCCAGATGAGCCGAGTTCATGTCAAATGAACTCAGCTCACCTCATGCACGTCACTGACAGCGTGGGAGAATTCTCCTGCGCATGCGGTGCCGGCAAATGACGTCACCGCTTGAGCAGGAGAATTCTCCCACGCTGGGACAGCATTGAGATGGCAGGCTGGATGGTAGCAGCACGCTGCCATCCAGCGTGCCATCGTTCAGAGATACTGAGGAGCGCAGGCAGGCTTACCGAGCACTAGTAAATTCTAAAAAGTTCATTTTTTTCTCATTAAAGTACACTCTGCACCCATCTTGACTGAAAAAAAAACAGAAATGTAGAAATTTTTGCAAATTTATTAAAAAAGAAAAACTGAAATAACACATGGTCATAAGTATTCAGACATAAAATGACCAACCTTGATACGATTCTAAAAACTGCACCCCTCAAGGTACTTAAAACTAGAGATGAGCGAATATTTCAATATTCGGTTCGGATTGCGATTGCCGATATTGCAATATTCACCAATTTATTAGTCGACTATTCACCGAACATAGCCGAATGCCATTGGTTTTAGTGGGGGGCAAAACCAAACTCATACACAACACCTTCAAACGGGCCCAAATTTTTCTCACAGAAAAATAATGAATCACCCCAAAGTTTCTTGTTCAGAGCAATTGAACTGAAGGATACTGTTGTTTGCATCCAGAGATGTAGAAGTGGAAGAGAAGTTTGATGCTGGACTAGTCCAGAAGAAGTTCTTGAGATCATTGGGAATGGGGTTAATCAGCAGAGACATCAAGTTGCAGCTGAAACAGTACCTAGACGATCCTGGCATTCTGGACAAAGTCCTAATTGAAAAAATGAATGAGGCAACTAGTTTGGAGTCAGAGAGCGAACAGAAGTTAAAGAAAGGCTCTGCTCCTAAAACCACCAAAATGAGTCTGCTGAAGTTGTAGACCCCCAGTGGCCAGTCCAAAGATCATCATAGAGACCCTCCAGTGCCACCTCTGAGAGGGAACCTTAAATCACCAACAAAAGAGAGGACCGCCAACGCTGACTGGGAGGAAGTAATAGGAGAACTGCAAGCCGAGTTGATTGAGGTAAAAAGTTGATTAGTTCCAGGCCCAGGAGTGGGTTCCTAAACAGAAGATACCTGGCTTGTGAAGCGCGCCGTTCATCAAATCAGAGTACGATGTGTGTCCACTGTCTGCGATGTGGTGAGGAAGGACATTATGCCAAGGAATGCCAATGGTCACGGTCATTTGGTTTAAAAGACAGGAGGTTACTAGTGCGGGGCGACTGGTAACTATGACACGGAGGAGGCCGCAGAAGCAAATCTCACCAAACCCCAGAAAGGCACATGAGGTAAAACAACTGAGTCAGTACTATTCCCAAGTGTGTTCCCATCTACAACAGCTGCAAGGGAGACAGAGGCATCAGTTACTTAATGCCCAGTGCGGAGGTCAAACGATGTACTCCTGGGAGGAGGCTTCCTCGGTCAGTAAAGATAGCCTCATGAGCCTAATCGATGAAAGGTGCTTTATACAGTGCCAGCTAGATGGACTCCTAGTAAAAGCACTGTGGGACACAGGAGCCCAAGCGTACCTTTTAAATGAAGAATGGAGAAGGCGCTACCTGCCACAGACTTGCCTTCGGTCACTAAAAGAACTCTTGGGACTAGTGGAACTCCACGGCAAAGCCATCAACCAGACCGAAATCCCTTTCATAGGCTGGGTGGAAGTGATTTTCCAACTCAGGGCCATGAAGAACAGCAAAACCATCAAGCTTTTGGTACCTTTTCTCATGACCAGGGATCAGAACATAGCAAAGGATCCTATTCTGGGTTATAATGTAATCAGTGTGGTCATCACGAAACACAAGGCAGGGGCGCTGGTGGTGGATGCAATCACCACATCGCTCACCATACCCAACGCCGTGGCGAAAAATGTGATTCATAGAGTAAAGAAAGCACAGAATAAAATGGACCTAAAAGAAGTCAAGGTAGGCTGGCGCCCAACCATTATCACTGCAAACCAAATGCTGGGGGTGAGGTGTGGAGTCTGGGTAGAACCGGGAAGAAATGTCCAGAAAAGACTGTTCATGCCAAAAGACTCCTCAGAACTTCCGGAAGGCCTAGTTCAAGGTGAGACTGTGCTTACGATTCCTACTGGTGGGTTTGCTCGAGTGACAGTACATGTGATGAATACTACGAGACACAAAATTAGACTGGATCCAAAGACTGTGTTAGGTCACATCGAAACCGTTAAAATGGTATATCCAGCCAGTGTGAGACCCGTCCAGGAGTTGTCCAGGAGAAGAAATTGCATGACCCACCTCGGAGTCCTGGGATCCCCCAGTTCCCCTGGAAAACTTGTGTGCTGAAGATCGAGCAGTAGCAAAACAGATGCTGAGAGAAGAGTGTCATGCATTGTCCAAAGATGACTCTGACATAGGTTGTATCCCATCGTTGCAGTTGAAAATAAATTCGAAAGACACGACCCCAGTAAACAGAAGTTACATGTCTGTGCCAAAACCATTACACCGTGAAGTGAAAGAGTATTTACAAGACCTAATCAATAGAGGTTGGGTCCAAAAGCCAAAGTTGTCTTATTCCTCTCCTATTGTTTGTGTTAGGAAGAAAGATGGTACATTGAGACTCTGCTGTTATTACCGGGAGCTAAACCGAAAGTCAGTACCTGGTCGGCACCCAATACCAAAGGTCCAAGATATGCTGGATAGCCTATCAGGAAGTACCTGGTTCTCTGTCCTCGATCAGGGTAAAGCATACCATCAAGGGTTTGTTGAAGAGTCCAGTAGACCTTTGACAGCATTCATCGCACCATGGGGATTATTGTTATGATCTGCAACAAGTACTAAGGAAAGAAGGGGAAAACTTTACCTATAGTAAGACTAAGATGAATCCCTACGATGTAGCGGGCTACCTGTTCCTAGCGAACGGACCCGCCTTAGTCCTAGCCTAGTGTGACCGAAGACCTATAGGGGTCCCTAAAAGAACTAGGGAATGGAACAAAAAATGGGACACCTCCTGAACCGAGAAAGTTGTTGCAGAATACAAAAAGATGAACTGACAAAAAGGTACTAGAGGTCCCAAAAGGACCAAGCGAACTGACAGAGATAGGCACAGAAGCACCTGGCTAACAAAACAGTCAAACAACACTGAAGTCCAGCACAGCCAAAAAGGCGGAGCTGGAATATAAAGGCAGATGGTCACGTGACCGCAAAGCACAAGATGGAAAAAACAAACAGGAGAGTTCTAACAGTACCCCTCTTTTAAGAGGATCCTCCGGATCCTCCAGGCACAGACCTATCCGGAAACCTCTTGTGGAAAGCTCTAACAAGCCTAGGAGCAGAGACATCATCCGCCCTTACCCAGGAGTTATCTATGGGACCGAAACCCTTCCTGGAGATGAGATACTGTAATCTCCCTCTATGCCATCTAGAATTCAAGATATGAGAAATTTCATATTCGCCGTCTTCCACCACAGGAGGAACTGTGACAGTGGCATCCCTATCAGATACATCCGCCTTTTTCAACAAGGAAACATGAAACACAGGATTAATCTTCCAGGAAGTAGGGACATCCAACCTAACCGCAGACGGGTTAACAACCTGAAGCACTTTAAATGGACCCACAAACTTAGGACCCAGTTTTTTAGAGGGAATCCTCAACCGCAGGTTCCTTGAGGACAACCATGTCACCCACAGTAAACAAAACCTTTCCTGTCAACATATTTCTTGGACTTCTTGTTAGCCTCTTGAAGGTTGCAATGTACATTAGTCCAAACTCTCTCCAAATCACTGGAAAAATTCTCCTCCTTCGGCACCGCCGACGCCAATTTGGAGAACGAACCAAAAGACAGATGTCTCCCAGTACAACAAAAAAAAGGAGAACACCGAGCTGAGAAGGATGTATGATTATTAATAGCAAATTCTGCGAGAGGCAGAAACTCAGACCACCCCTCTTGATTGTCCGCCACAAAACATCGCAAAAACTGTTCTACATCCTGGTTCTTTCTTTCAGTCTGTCCATTAGACTCAGGATGATACCCAGACTGAGGTCCTCTATCAGAAACAATATCCGTGGGAACGCCATGAAGCTTGACAATCTCCTTAACAAAAACCTTAGCAAGTGTCTTGGCGCAGGGCAACTTAATGAATGGAACCAAATGACACATCTTACTAAAACGGTCCACGACCACCCAGCTGACAGTAAAACCCTCGGACACGGGCAGATCAGTAATAAAATCCATTGTGAGATGCGTCCAAGGCGCACTAGGAACCTCCAGAGGACAAAGCAACCCCGCAGCAGGAGTATGTGAAGCCTTTGACCTAGCACACACAGTACATTGATGCACCCACTTGATGACTTTTTTTCTGCCATCCAGGCCACCAAAAACTGCGACTGATAAGTCTCAGTCTCAGAAATTCCTGTATGACCTGCCAACCGAGATTCATGACACTCCACAAACAAGTCTCTCCTAAAGGTTCTAAGCACAAACAACCTCCCTGTTATGCACACGCCCGGACTGACTGGCGTGTGCGTGTTTAGTGATCCCA
The DNA here is from genome assembly GCF_046119375.1 of Phyllobates terribilis. Classification (NCBI taxonomy): domain Eukaryota; kingdom Metazoa; phylum Chordata; class Amphibia; order Anura; family Dendrobatidae; genus Phyllobates; species Phyllobates terribilis. The sequence goes on along the minus strand of NW_027362761.1, from coordinate 727,239,571 downwards.
CTGGACCATGAACCGGAGAGTGCCTGGAGGGGCGTAACTAAGTATCTACCCGATCCGACCAGTACAGACTAGGAGACGGGTTCAGAGCCGCAGATGCGGTAATCTAGCAGAGTAAAGCGAAACCGCAGGTGCGGTGGACAAGGCTGAGCAGAGCGAAACCGCAGGTGCGGTGGACAAGGCTGAGCAGAGCGAAACCGCAGGTGCGGTGGACAGGGCTGAGCAGGGCGAAACCGCAGATGCGGTGGACAAGGCTGAGCAGAGCGAAACCGCAGAAGCGGTGGACAAGGCAGAGCTGAGCGAAACCGCAAGTGCGGTGGACAGGGCTGAGCAGAGCGAAACCACAGGTGCGGTGGACAGGGCTGAGCAGAGCGAAACCGCAGATGCAGTGGACAAGGCAGAGCAGAGCGAAACCGCAGGCGCGGTGGACAAGACTGAGCAGAGCAGAGCGGGCAGAAACCGCAAGAGCGGTAAGTAAGGCAGAGCAGAGATAAACTGCCCATGCGGTGAGCAAAGACAGAGCAGATGGGACAGAGCTCTGTTCACACGGAACAGACTGGAAGGGAAAGGCAGAACCAGATACACACAAGGTACTTGCAAAGAAGTAGCGAGTGGACTCCAAACTCACAAACAGAAGTACAGCGACAACGAGTAGGAGTTAGGTGCTGGTTCAGACTCTGCAGAAAAAGAGAGGAAACGGACAAAGAGACAAAACAGGTAGCAGGTTAGGAGACAGTTCAGACAGGAACTGTACTGCAACGAAATACAGGAACGAGCCTAGGTATAGCCAAGTGCTGGTTCAGACACTGCAGCAAAAGGGAGTAAACGGACATAGGAAGAAACAGGTAATACGTTAGGAGACAGTTCAGACAGGAACTGTACTGCAACGAAATACAAGAACGAGCCTAGGTATAGCCAAGAGCTGGTTCAGACACTGCAGCAAAAGGGAGGAAACGGACATAGAGACAAAACAAGTAACAGGTTAGGAGACAGCTCAGACAGGAACTGTTACTGTAGCGAAATACAGGAATGAGCCTGGGTATACGGCCCCCAGAGGCAGAAACGAACAGGCTAGGAGCGTGTTCAGACAGGCCTGGAAATACAGCCTCCAGGAAGGCGGACAGGCAGGGAAAAACAGAACAGGGCCTGGCACATTCAGAGTCAAGGAGCACACTGAATGTTAAAGTTGCTCAGGCATCAGCTTCCAGGTGAAGCTGGTTTAAATATCCAGTGACTAACAGCAATAGGCTGAGGACGCATTAGGGGTGTGCCCACAGCAGCTACAAGAAACAGGAAGTGACCGGGCCGCCGCCCTAAGCAGCCAGAACAGAGGCAAGCAGACAGCATGGAAAGAAGCCAGGCTAGCAGACTGGACTGATGATCAAGTTTGCGATCTTGCATAGTGGGAGATGGTGCCCTATGCAAGAACGCCGCCAGGTATGTTACACTCCCATGGGGAGTGTTAGATGGACCATCATCTTGAGCTTTTAGAATCCTATTCTCCAAAACGGAGTCCATTGCCGTTACCACAACTCCTTTCTGTAAAATGCTCTCCTCCTCCTCGGCACCGACCATAGGAGAGAAGCTGCGAGATAAAGCATCGGCTTTAACATTCTTAGTACCAGGGATATAGGTAACAGAAAAATGAAACCGAGAAAAAAAAAGTGCCCACCTAGCTTGACGGGCATTCAAGCACTTGGCAGAATCCAGATAGATCAAATTCTTATGATCTGTGAAAACCTGAATAGGAAATCTAGCACCTTCCAAAAAATGAGGCCAATGTTCAAACACAAGTTTAATAGCCAGCAACTCCCGATTTCCAACATCATAATTCAATTCGGTTTCCGAATTTTTTTTTCAAAAAGAAGGCACAAGGATGTACTCCATCCCTGTTCTCCTGAGACAAAACTGCTCCGACCCCCACCGATGAAGCATCGACCTCGACCAAAAAAGGCTTGGTCTCATCAGGCTGTATAAGGATAGGGGCTGAACTGTACCTCTCTTTGAGATACTTAAACGCTTCAATGGCCTCAGTAGTCCACTGGACCGTATTCGCACTTTTCCTGGTGAGATCGGTTAGAGGCTTAACAATTACAGAAAAATTCTTAAATGAATTTCCTGTAATAATTGGCAAAAGGCAAAAATCTCTGTATAGATTTCAAAACCAATAGGCCTAGGCCATTCCTGCACAGCCTGAACCTTCACCGGGTCCATCTCAAAGCCCTCGCTGGAGACAATGTAGCCCAGAAAACTAATTCTCTTCACAGCGAACTCACATTTCTCCAGATTAGCAAAGAGTGAATTATCACTCAATAACTGCAAAACTTCACGTACACTCTGCCAATGGGACTCCAGATCTGGCGAATAAATCAAAATGTCATCCAAATACACAACCACATTCTTACCAATCAAAGGTCTCAGGATGTCATTAATAAGGTTCTGAAAAAATGCAGGTGCATTGGTAAGACCAAAAGACATCACCAGATTCTCAAAATGACATACCAAAGTGTTAAAAGCAGTTTTCCATTCATCACCCTCCTTCACTCGTAACAAATTGTATGCCCCCTGGAGATCAATTTTAGAGAACCACTTGGCCCCCACTAACTGGTTAAACAAGTCGTCCGGAATTAACGGCAATGCGTAGGAATTGCGTATGGTAATCTTATTCATTTCACAAAAATCCAGACATGGACGTAAACCCCCATCCTTTTTTGTAACAAAGAAAAATCCAACTGCCACAGGTGACTTAGAAGGTCTAATGTGACCAGCAGCCAGGCTAGTCTGTATGTACTCCTCCAAGGCCTTTCTTTCAGGGATAGTCAGATTAAACAAGCGACTCTTGGGAAGAGTAGCACCCGGAACAAACTCAATGGCCCAATCATAATCCCTATGAGGAGGTAAAACTTGCGACTCCTCCTCCGAAAAAACCCTCCAAAAATCTAGAATAGGTACAGGTAATTCCCCTTTTCCCACAGCCGCAATGCGACCATTACAACATTTATCATAGCATTTCGGACTCCATGACTTTATCATATTAGTAGACCAGTCCAGCAAAGGATTGTGCAGTTTTAACCAAGGCAATCCTAGAATGACCGGAGAGGGTAAATCTAATACAACCAAGTCCAAAATTTCTTGGTGAAGTCCATTGATAGTGAGGGGAAATGCAGCAACCTTGTGAGTAATACATTTCAAGGGAGTGTTATCAATAGCAATCACAGAAATAGGTGATGACAAAGGTTTGGATTTCAATTTAAGGTTTTCCAAAAACCCTTTATCAATCACATTAAGTGTTGAACCACAATCCACAAATACCTGAAATTCAATCAATTTTTTCTGCGAAGTAGTATTCCCAAAAAGAAATACTCCTGCAGAGCATAAACAAGCTATATGGGCATAACTGACTTTTTTTTTTTCTTTACTTAAACGAAGCTCACAATACTTAATCAAATGGTCACCTTTACCACAATAAAGAGGAACCAGGAAGATCCAGCTGAACATATCTTCTAAAATCCATATTTTATTGGGTCATGTAAAAAATATTAAAATTCCATCTTGGAGAGGAACAGCAAACGCGCTTCGAACGATAAGTTCTTAATCATTGCATAGCAAAAAAACAGCAAGGAAGTGGTATTTATATGTCATGTCCTGCTATGCACCTGTTCTAAGCTAGGTTAATCAAAGATTTAAACACACATACCATATTAAAACCGTATTGCATAGAAACAATGCATATAAATGTGAATAATCCAAGAGAAAATAAAAAAAAAAAAAAAGGGAACATAAACATAATAATCTATAAATAATCACTCATAATGATACATCAAATCATGTCTGATATTTAAACCTGCTGGTACACGTGTATTTAACCCTTAAGCCCCGCGGGTGGTTTGCACGTTAATGACCGGGCCAATTTTTACAATTCTGACCACTGTCACTTTATGAGGTAATAACTCTGGAACGCTTCAACGGATCCCACTGATTCTGAGACCGTTTTTTCGTGACATATTGTACTTCATGATAGTGGTAAAATTTCTTCGATATCACTTGCGTTTATTTGTGAAAAAAATGGAAATTTGGTGAAAATGTTGAAAATTTTGCAATTTTCAAAATTTGAATTTTTAAGCCCTGAGATCAGAGAGATATGTCACACAAAATAGTTAATAAATAACATTTCCCACATGTCTACTTTACATCAGCACAATTTTGTAACCAAAATTTTTTTTGTTAGGGAGCTATAAGGGTTAAAAGTTGACCAGCGATTTCTCATTTTTCCAACAAAATTTACAAAACCATTTTTTTAGGGACCACATCACATTTGAAGTCACTTGGAGAGGTCTTTTTGACAGAAAATACCCAAAAGTGACCCCATTCTAAAAACTGCACCCCTCAAGGTGCTCAAAACCACATTCAAGAACTTTATTAACCCTTCAGGTGCTTCACAGGAATTTTTTGAATGTGGAAGAAAAAAATCTTGCTGTTTACCTTAAAAAACATCCGCCAGTCCTACCTTGGGTTCCACAAAATGCGCTCCGGAACAGCTACTCACGTGTTGCTGGAGCTCAGCCACCTCCAGAGTCAACCCCTGCAGGCGTCGAGCCAAATCCTGGACGGAAGCCATACTGATCCCCGAAAAAATATTTATTCCTATTTTTTTTTTTTTTGGGCTGAACTAAGCTGAATCCCTACGATGTAGCGGGCTACCTATTCCTAGTGACTCGCCCCCTGGGCCGTGGGGCACTCGGATCCGGGCAATAGGGAACGACGGGGGTAGTAGTGGCTCAGGGTGGTCAGGCCAGTGGTAGTCCGTTATATTGATTATGTCCGACTACGCCACCCGTGGATTTGCGGTTATTAGGAACCGCCGCTGCATGCAGACCGCTGGGGCTGATGAGATGTGCAGCTATGGTAGTGTGACTCCCCACGAGAAGAGTGCGGCCCCAGGGCAGTATAGTGGATGTTGGGAGTGATGGTAGTGAGAGTCCCGGTGCTGATAGTGCTGAAGGAGCAAGGAGCACACAGACAACAAGTTGCAGTCCAGGGTCTTTACTGAAACAGGTAAACTGACCCACAAACAGTCCCAGCTAGGAGGGGACCTGGATGTCTGAGAGCAACGGGGAAATTGGCCCTGGTTAGGGTGAGGGTGTAGGCCTACCGTGCTTTCTGCGCTCCTTCTGGCTATCTCCTCCTGATAGGAGAACAGCCCACGTTTCCGAGCTTTCCGTGCTTTCTCGCCTGTATGGCCTGCGACGTGGGTTCCTTTCTGCTCCCAGCCTTGTACGGCTTTACTGGTCCCTTCGGTTGTGGCAGGGCCTCCAGGCTTCTTAGGCCAAGGAATGTACAGTCCCTTGCGGGCTGGTTCTCTGCTGGGGGATGTGGAATCCTTCCAGCCTCAGACACCAAAGTCTGGTAAAATGAAGTCTTTTCTCTGCCAAGACAGGCTCTCTTCGCCTCTTGTCTCTGGCTTGTGGCTCTCTCCTACTGCCACACTTCCTCTTAGGTGCAATCAACTTTCTGTCCCTGCTCCACTCTGGGACACGTCTCAAAGCTGAGACAGGCTTTCCAGTTCTCTCTAACCCTGCCCTCAGTACCAGCTTTTATAGGGGCAGCCAGCTCCCCCTACTGGCCTGAGACAGGAGGCATTGCATGCTAATGTTCCCCTAACCAGAGAACCTCCCCCTTGCTCTCAGACACAGCTTTATTACACTTGTGGCATCCAGGTAGGGTGACACATTCCCCCCTAGTGAAATTTAGTACTCCGGGACTAAACAATAAACAAAGACAATATGCACAACAATAAAACATTAATAGACAGACGGCGCACAAATTGAGTTCTTTAGGTCACAGTGTGGCCTGTGACCGGGTGTCCATATCACCAGCACAACGGGGAGCCTTAACCAGGTGGGGGTCTGTCCTACCCCAAGTCCTTTACAGTCTTAGTTCATTCCTGGGTTAGGCTCCAAACGCAGTCCATACAAGGTCCCGGTTATAAAAAGTCCATAACCTGTGAGTCCTTACGGTAGCTGCAAGAAACTGAAACACACTATTAATAAACATGCAGGTAACTCTGGCAAACAATTCAACATTTGACAACAGGGTTATTTACAATTTAGTGCACCCTATATTCTCCAGCGAGCGGGTATCTGTCCCTTTGTGCTCCTGGTTGACCTCCTTAACCCACTGTCTGGTGGTGGACTAACCTGGCTTTCCCCACTAGCGTTAGGGGTACAGCTACCAGCTGGGTGTACAGGTAGGGCAGGCAGCTGTCTGCGGGTTCTTTGGCTTACCGCAGGCATGGCAGGCTCACTGTCAGCAGAGGGTTGATTCTCCTGGGCTGCTGGTACAGGCTCTTCTGCCTCTGGAACCGCTCGCTCCTCTTCACCTTCCGGCTCTGGTGTTGGTTGTTGCTGTGCCGGTTGCAGGAAATGCAGGACGGGTACCACTATGGCATCATTTATGCGAGTCCAGGACTGAGGGAACTCTCCGAGGACGGTGCTGATCATTTCTTCCTTGTCCTCTGCGGGTTCAAGGTCACTCTGATCCTCTTCTGCACTACGGAGTTGCTCGGGGCACCTTTTGAGGTGGTCTCTGGAGACGACACTAGTGGTTTCTCCTCCGTCCTTGGTGATTACGCACACCTTTGGGTTGTCGTGGTCAGACTGCAGTACGGTGTAGGGTTCCCTTTCCCACTGGTCGTCCAACTTATGTAGCCTTCTCTTCCGCTTTAGGACTTGCTCACCAGGTTCTAGGGGACTAGCAGGGGCGTGTTGATTGAAGAGTCTTTCTTGCTTCTCTCTCACCTGGGCCAGGCTCTTCTCCACACTCTCCTGTACCTTCTTGTACTGCAGTTGCCTTTCCGTATCCCAGTCCGCATCCGGGGAGGTGTCCTCAGGTATTAGGACTCCCATCTCCAGGTCTACGGGCAGCTTACCCGGTCTAGCTCGCATCAGGTAAGCCGGGGTGCAGTTTGTAGCGTTCACCGGGATATTGTTGTACATGTCTACCAGGTCCGGCAATTTTTCTGGCCACAGGCTGCGTTCCTCCAGGGGCAACGTCTTCAGGAGATCAATGACTATATTGTTCATCTTCTCACACATCCCGTTGGTTTGGGGGTGGTAAGGCGTTGTCCGAATCTTCTTACAGCCATAGAGGTTGCAGAACTCCTGGAAGATTTCAGCTTCGAACGCTGGACCCTGGTCTGTCAGGACCTGTTCCGGATACCCGTGTGGACGGCAGAAGTATTGCTGGAAGGCTCTGGCCGCTGTTTGGGCTGTCAAGTCCTTTACCGGGACCACCACTAGAAAACGGGAATAGTGGTCCACGATTGTCAGGGCGTAGATGTATCCAGACCGGCTTGGAGCCAATTTGACGTGGTCCAGAGCTACCAGCTCAAGAGGCTGCGTGGTGACGATGGGCCTCAAGGGTGTCTTCTGGCTGGTACGGTCCTTCCTCCTTAGGTGACAAGGGCCACAGTCTCTGCACCATTTTTCCACAGCTCCTCTCATGCCGACCCAAAAGAACCTTCCTCTTAGTAGGAACTCCAGTTTCTTCCAACCGAAGTGTCCCGCTCTGTCATGGTAAGCCCCCAGGACCATAGCTGCATCTCGCCTTGGGACCACGACTTGCCAGGTCAGCTCGTGCGTCCGGTGGTTAACAATCCTTCTGCACAACTTGCCTTCGTAGAGGAACAGCTTACTCTTCTCCTTCCACAGCTGCTTGGCTTCCTCTGGGGCATCTGGATCTAGGCGGGCGTCTTCCCGGGTCAGCAGATCTTTCACCAGGCGGACTGCAGGGTCACTATCTTGGGTCTCGGCCCAGCTGTGGTGAGGTAGGGGATTCATCATCACAGTTGTTAGATCCTCCTCCTTCACGCGGTGAGAGTGTTGAGCGGCTCCATACCGGTGAAACGCGGGGAGTTCTACCTCTTCCAGCTCTTCTGGGTCTTCGTCACCTTCAGGTAAGTGAGGCATTCTTGATAGGGCGTCCGCGTTGGCATTGGTTTTGCCTGCCCGGTACTTGATCACGAAGTCATAGTTGGAGAGACGGGCCATCCACCGCTGTTCCAGGGCACCCAGTCTTGCATTGTCCAGGTGTGTCAACGGGTTGTTGTCCGTGTACACAGTGAACTTTGCGGAGGCCAGGTAATGCTTGAAGCGTTCCGTCACGGCCCACACCACCGCCAAGAATTCTAGCTTAAAGGAGCTGTAATTCTCCGGGTTCCTCTCGGTGGGCCTCAGCTTCCGGCTGGCGTATGCGATCACCCGTTCTCTGCCCTGTTGGTTTTGGGACAGTACGGCTCCCAGTCCCACATTACTGGCATCTGTGTGGAGAATGAAAGGCTGGCCGTAATCAGGGTAGGCCAGGACCTCATCCCCAGTGAGGGCCAACTTTAGCTGGCGGAAGGACTCCTCTTCCGGTTTATCCCACTTGAAGGGTGGCTTTTGACTTCTGGACTTGGACTGTCCGATCAGGAGGTCCTGCATAGGAGCTGCCATCTTGGTGAACCCGGGGATGAACCTTCGGTAGTAGCCTACCAACCCGAGAAACTGTCTCACCTCTTTGATGTTCGAGGGGCTTGGCCAGCTCTTGATTGCCGTGACCTTGTCAGGGTCGGGGGCCACTCCTTCCGCACTTACCACGTGCCCTAGGTACTGGACCTTTGGTTTCAGCAGGTGGCACTTCGATGGTTTCACCTTCAGGCCATAGCCTGCCAGGGCTTCGAACACCTCAGCCAGGTGCTTGAGATGGTCCTCGTAGGTCTTCGAATAAACGATCACGTCGTCCAGGTAAAGGAGGACCGTCTCGAAGTTTCGGTGCCCTAGACAGCATTCCATCAGCCGCTGGAAGGTCCCTGGTGCGTTGCAGAGCCCGAAAGGCATACAGTTGAATTCGCTCAGTCCCATCGGGGTGGTGAAGGCGGTCTTCTCCTTGTCAGCCTCTGCCACAAGAACCTGCCAGTACCCGCTAGTAAGGTCCAAAGTAGAAAAGAAGTTAGCAGATTTTAGTGCGGCTAAAGACTCTTCTATTCTAGGCAGCGGATATGCGTCTTTGTGGGTGATACGGTTGATTTGTCTATAGTCCACGCACATTCTCATGGTGCCGTCTTTCTTTTTGACCAGAACCAAGGGGGCTGCCCAGGGGCTACAGCTGTCTCTAATGACCCCTGCTTCTTTCATCTCCCTTAGCATACCCTTGGCGTTCTGATAATGTGCAGGGGGTACAGGTCTGTGCCTCTCTTTTATTGGTGGGTGGCTCCCTGTGGGGATGTGGTGTTCTATCCCTTTTACTCTGCCGAAGTCTAGCGGGTGCTTACTAAAGACTCTCTCGTACTCCCGTACCACCCGGTAGACTCCTTGTTTTTGGTGCAGGGGAGTGGAGTCAGCACCCACGTGGAGTTTCTGGCACCAGTCCTCCTTTTGTTTCTGGGAGCCATTACCCTCCGCCTGAGGAGATGGAGGCAAGGGTTCCACGGCCCTGATAGCTTTGTGTTCGACAACAAACAGTTTGGCGAGTGTAGCGTACCTGGGTAAGTGTACTTCCCTCTCCCCAATGTTGAGGATGCGGACGGGCACCCTCCCATGACGGACATCAACCACCCCCCGGGCTGTCAAAATGGTGGGCCTGCTGTCTGAGTACACGGGTTCTACCATGGCTTGGTAGTCTCTACCTCTCAACCCGATTGCAGTCCGACACCAGATCATCATTTCACTTTTGGGAGGCATGGAAATGGGGAATGGATCACTGAGTCTTACGCTACCGATCTCACCACCAGACAGTTCTACCTGCTGCCGTCTCATCAGGGCTTTTATCTCCTTGTTGAGGACTCTCTGTTGGCTGGAACTAGCATTCACCGCCACCTGTTGTAGAATTACAATTACTTCTGAAAGACAATTTTCAATTATGTTAGTACCCACAGTTATTTTAGGGTGACTTTCATGACGGTCAATGTCCACAATAATCACTCCCTGTGCCGGTAGTTCAACTTTACCAATTTTAATGGTCATCTCCTTGAACCCCATCTGCGGCACGGGTAAGCCATTACTGGCGATGATGCTCAAGTTACTGTCTGGATACCGTGTGATATCAGCATCAGTCCAATACTGCTTAAAAAGTACATAAGGGATTGTGGTTACTTGTGACCCAGTATCCAGCAAGGCGCTCATGGGGATACCGTCCAGCACCACGGGTAAAACCGGGCGCCCCCCAACGTACTTATTACGCCAATTGTAAGGGCCTGGTGATCTTATGCCTGGGGGTTGGCCCTCTGCCCCAGGTTGGACCCGTTTAAATTACAGTACCTGGAAATGTGTCCGGGCTGGTTGCATCGACGGCAAATGGGCTGTCCATCCTCTGCGTAGCGGTCTGTGGGCCTCCCTCGGAACGACGGGATCCTCCTCTGTCGTCGCCACGGGACATCCTCCGGACTTGAAGCCAGCTTGATGGGTCTTGACGGGTCCACTTGCAACGCCTGGACAGTCCTGGTCAACGCCGCGACGCTCCTGGTCAGCTCCTGGACTTGGTGGTGCAGGCCTTTCGACGGGGCTTGGTTCAGGGCCTGTGCATCAGCCTCCACGGAGTCCATAGAGGAGGGCGCCGCCTCCTGGTGGTAGGTGATAGCAGGGCGCCGGGGGTTTATAGCGCCACTGGTTGCAGATTCACGGAGCACCCTTATGGCCCTGTCCTTAAATTGGGCAAAGGTCAGGTCGGGGTTCTGGAAGAACATGAGGCGCAGCTGGGCCCTGTGGGCGCTGGACAGCAGACCCTCTATGAATTGTTCTGTTAGCAGCTTATCGGTTTCCTGCACACTGCCAGGGTCAGTTTGTTGAATAGCCCTCAAGGCTTCCTGTAAATTTAAGGCATAGTCTCTGATGCTGTCCTGTGCCCGCTGCTAACATCCATAGAACCTCATTTTAATCTCAGCGGAGGTACGTGTGTCAAAGGTACCCCGCAGCCGTGCCAGAATACCCTTCACAGTTCTTTTCTCCTCAGTGGGCCATGATTTTACCTCCCGCTGGGCTGCGCCAGTTAACTGCCCTGTTAATATGCTGACCTTCTGTTCCTCTGTCAGGGTGTAAACGTGGAACAAACTGTATAGCCTTTCCTTGAAGTCAGTTAGGGCATGGGGCTCCCCTGAGTACTTGGGCAGCCAGGCCGCTCCCGGGATGAGGGGTAAGGAAAAGGGCATAACCGCTGCTGCAGCTGCGTTGGTGGTAGTGGGCGCCTCTGTGTCTGACATCTTCCTCCCCCCTAGTTAAGCGTGGCCTACCTTCCGACGATCCTCTTCTGTAGGCCGCGGCTCCGCTGCTGCTCCTATGGACGAGGACCTGGCGTCGCGTCCTGATGACGTCAGCGTCGCTCTCTCTCCCTTCCAGGACCTTGCGCAGCGTCGGTGCGTGGGGCGGAGCTTCGGATCTCGCGCGGTTTTGACGTCCACGCCCCTCTTCTTCCCGCGCGACGTCCTGAAGATGGCGTCCGATGGCGGGAAACAGCTGCGGATGGCGGGAAGACGGCAGAAGATGGCGGGAAACGGTCCAAGATGGCGTCTGATGGCGGGAATCGGCTCCGGATGGCGGGAAACGACTCCACAGGTAAGTTACAAAAGTCTTTTTCAGGCACGCAGTACCCGGTGGTTGCGGGCACGAAATCCTGCCGACTACGCCAAAGCTGACTCGCCCCCTGGGCCGTGGGGCACTCGGATCCGGGCAATAGGGAACGACGGGGGTAGTAGTGGCAACCCGGTTCCGTGGCTCAGGGTGGTCAGGCCAGTGGTAGTCCGTTATATTGATTATGTCCGACTAAGCCACCCGTGGATTTGCGGTTATTAGGAACCGCCGCTGCATGCAGACCGCTGGGGCTGATGAGATGTGCAGCTATGGTAGTGTGACTCCCCACGGGAAGAGTGCGGCCCCAGGGCAGTATAGTGGATGTTGGGAGTGATGGTAGTGAGAGTCCCGGTGCTGATAGTGCTGAAGGAGCAAGGAGCACACAGACAACAAGTTGCAGTCCAGGGTCTTTACTGAAACAGGTAAACTGACCCACAAACAGTCCCTGCTAGGAGGGGACCTGGATGTCTGAGAGCAACGGGGAAATTGGCCCTGGTCAGGGTGAGGGTGTAGGCCTACCGTGCTTTCTGCGCTCCTTCAGGCTATCTCCTCCTGATAGGAGAACAGCCCACGTTTCCGAGCTTTCCGTGCTTTCTCGCCTGTATGGCCTGCGACGTGGGTTCCTTTCTGCTCCCAGCCTTGTACGGCTTTACTGGTCCCTTCGGTTGTGGCAGGGCCTCCAGGCTTCTTAGGCCAAGGAATGTACAGTCCCTTGCGGGCTGGTTCTCTGCTGGGGGATGTGGAATCCTTCCAGCCTCAGACACCAAAGTCTGGTAAAATGAAGTCTTTTCTCTGCCAAGACAGGCTCTCTTCGCCTCTTGTCTCTGGCTTGTGGCTCTCTCCTACTGCCACACTTCCTCTTAGGTGCAATCAACTTTCTGTCCCTGCTCCACTCTGGGACACGTCTCAAAGCTGAGACAGGCTTTCCAGTTCTCTCTAACCCTGCCCTCAGTACCAGCTTTTATAGGGGCAGCCAGCTCCCCCTACTGGCCTGAGACAGGAGGCATTGCATGCTAATGTTCCCCTAACCAGAGAACCTCCCCCTTGCTCTCAGACACAGCTTTATTACACTTGTGGCATCCAGGTAGGGTGACACACTAGCGAACGGACCCGCCTTAGTCCTAGGCTAGTCTGAACGAAGACCTATAGAATAAAGGGAAGGGGTCCCTAAAAGAACTAGGGACTGGAACAAAAAATGGGACACCTCCTGAACCGAGAAAGTTGTTGGAGAATACAAAAAGATAAACTGACAAAAAGGTACTAGAGGTCCCAAAAGGACCAAGTGAACTGACAGAGATAGGCACAGAAGCACCTGGCTAGCAAAACAGTCAAACAACACTGAAGTCCAGCACAGCCAAAAAGGCGGAGCTGGAATATAAAGGCAGATGGTCACGTGACCGCAAAACACAAGATGGAAAAAACAAAAAGGAGGGTTCTAACAATTATATGAGTGGATCCGCATACCGTTTGGGCTCAGTTCAGCTCCAGCAGAATTCCAGAGGAGCATGGAGACATGTTTAGAAGGATTGATGTCTGACAGCCGTACTTGGATGATAATGTGGTACACAGCAAAACGTTCCGGGAGCATATTGAACACGTGAGGACCGTATTACAACGGTATCAACAACACGGAGTTAAGTTGACCCCAAAGAAGTGTGAACTGTTCAAAAGACAAGTCCGATTTCTAGGGAAAATTGTGTCCGGAGAAGGATATACCATGGACCCAGCAGAAATCGCTCCGATACTGGCCTTAAAAGACAAGCGGCCCTCTACCGTCGAGGAGTTGAGGCAGATATTAGGATTCCTCTCCTACTATCGTACTTACGTTCGGAACTTCTACAGGCTTGCCGTCCCACTATACCTCCTCTTGGGAGGAACGACAGAGACAACAACACCCACAGAGAAAAAGAAGAACGCGGGTAGGACTGGGCTTAAAAGAAACAACGCCGTTTCGTCCCAACAGCCCATTCTATGGACAGCAGACCACCAGGAGGTATTGGAAGAACTAGTAGACTATCTGGTAAAACCACCCATCTTGGGATATACTGGTTTAAAAATACCATTTGTTCTTCATTGTGATGCTTCTCAAGTTGGATTGGGAGCTGACCTGTATCAGCATCAAGATGTAAAATTGAGGGTCATTAGTTACAGTCCTAGAACGTTGACAGACGCTGAGAAGAATTACCATCTACACTCCGGAAAATTGGAGTTCCTGGCATTGAAATGGGCTACCTGTGAACGATTTAGAGATTATCTCTGCTACAGCAAAGAGTTTGAGGTATACACTGACAACAACCCTTTGACCTATGTCCTTACTACAGCCAAACTGAATGCAACGGGTCAGAGATGGATAAATATGACCCAGCACCACAGTATATCTAAGCACATGCTTGAGCCAAAGTCTCCATGAGAGCAATTAGGAAAAAGGAAGCAAGGGACAATACAGGCACCAAGCACGTAAATAATCAGGTATAGAGACAGTGTAATGAAAACATTATAGAAATTTTATTATTATTAGGACATTCAACACCACTAATTAAAAACATGATTAAAAAAAGATCAGAGATGGGTCGCTGAACTAGCTGACTTCAATTTCAGCATCAAGAACAGGCCAGGAAAATTCAATGCGGATGCTGACGGATTGTCAAGAATGCCACTAGAGCCTGAGGAGTTCATGCAAGAATGCTCGGAGGAAGTCAGTCTGGAAGCAATTGAGAGCACTACCCAAGCAGTACAAGCTTATCAGGAGGAAGACACACCATTGTAGTGTCCGTTGACGGTGGAAACCACCATAAAAGCGAGAGAACAAGATCACCTCCGGTCTATTCAACAACTACCAAAAGGGAAAAACCATAGAGCACAAAGGGAAGATCAGATAATTGGTAGAATACTACTTTATGTGGACCAAAATTGGTTTCCAAGCAAACGAGAGAGAGACAATAAGTCACCAGCAGTATCTGTTTTAATTAAAGAATGGACGAAGCTCTACCTCAGTGAAGACGGTATCCTGTATCGTAAAGGAGGACAAAACTGGCAGTTGGTACTACCCAGAGTATTTCGTAGGTTGGTCTTCAAAGAATTCCATGAAAACATGGGACACCTGGGAGTGGAAAGGACAACCAACTTGATCCATGAACGTTTCTCCTGGCTGTACATGCAGAGAGATATTGAGAGGTACGTGATCAGGGAGTGTGGGTGTCTGAAAGATAAACGTCCCAACACTTCAACCTGGGCACCTATGGGCAACATCCAAACTACGTATCCGTTTGAGATGGTCTCAATAGACTTTCTACATCTCGAGACGTGCATGGGTGATTACGAATACATCTTGGTGGTGATGGACCATTTCACTAAATTTGCTCAAGCATATGCCACCACCAATAAATCGGGTCGAACAGCGGCAGAGAAGATCTTTAATGATTTTGCTTTGAGGTTTGGGTTCCCTATGAGGTTACACCACTACCAAGGAAGAGAATTTGAGAACCAACTCTTTGCTAAGCTAGGAAAGTACAGTAGAATTCAGAGATCCCACACAGCGCCCTATCACCCAGAGGGTAATGGACAAGTGGAACGTTTTAACCGGACATTATTGTCGATGTTGCGCACTTTAACAGCTGACGAGAAGAAAGACTGGAAGAGTTCCCTGTCAAAAGTGGTACATGCCTATAACTGTACAAAGAGCAATGCAATGGGTTACTCACCCTTTTTCCTATTGTATGGGCGATCGCCAAGACTGCAAATCGACATCATGTTCGACACTCCGGTGTCAGAGACTTACAGAACTTATCCGAAGTATGTTCGAAAATGGAAGGAAAGGATGGCAGAGGCATACAACATAACGTCGAAAGTGGTTACGCAAGGACAGAGCAAGAGTAAGGAGTACTATGATCGAAAATGTTATGGAGCAGAATTGGCACCGGGAAGCCAGGTGCTAGTCAAGAACGTACGTGAGAAAGGCGGTCCAGAAAAACTTAATTCGTACTGAGAAGACAAGGTGTATGTCATAAGGAGGAAAGCTGATGACAGCCCAGTGTATGAAATCCGATTGGAAACGGGAGACAAGAAAAACAGAATAGTCCATCGGAATTTACTACTACCCTGTGATTATCTCTCACCACAGCAAGACTTTCCAGAAGTAGACCGACATCGTCCAAGATCGACTAAGGGACCAACACAGACTGAAGCTCCGGAGGTGGATAGTGACCTTGAAAGTTCCAATGGAGAAGAACACACAGTTGTATTTCTCGGACCAGCAAGGAGAGCGAGGTACCATCCTCAGGAGAGTGAACTAAGTCCTGAGGCTCCAGAGTTCGTACCAAGGAGTACAGATGAAGTCCAATTCAGATCTGATGATCGAACACCAGCCCCTGAAGAGACCGATCGACACTTAGGAGGAGCGGAATTACCAGACCGTGCAGAAACAAGCGACTCCGGAGAAGTACAGGAACTTACAGAGGCAGCTCCAAGAGCATCTGAGGAAGCACGCAAAATGAGTGCGGCAGAAGAAACTTCTGTGACCGAAGAACCCGTGGTCTCTGAGGAACAACCCACCAGGAGGATGTTGACTCGAGAAGTGAGGAGGCCCGTGATGCTGACATATGAGACACTTGGTGAATCAAGTCAGGTGCCAAAGACTGTCAACTGGAAACAGGTATCTCTGCCTGCGGACCACTGTAAGCCCGCTTGAGTGGTATTCACTACCGAGAGGCAGTATGGAAGATGTTGCCTACTGGAAAGACTTGTTTTCATGCTTTGATTTTCCTTAAAAGACTTTGTAGAAACAAAGAACTGTAAAAGCCTAGAGCGAGAGAGCTGGTTGAAGACGCAAGAAAAGCTCCAGCTGAAGAGATGCTGATTGTTTTAATTGTGTTAATTGTTTATTTCTTACTGGCGTCCTACAAGAAAAAGGTCGTAAGAATAGGTTGTTATCAATGTTTATAAATTTTATGCCAATTTGACAATGTCCATTTGTATATAAAGTTATCCAACTTTCACCACTGTCTCAGAATTGGTCAGATTGACCAATTAAGATGAATGTCGAGGATGACATTCAAAAAGGAGGGAAGAGTGTGACATGCAGAAGTAGTGCTGTTGCTTTAAAAGCATTCAGCAACTATTAGAAGTGACACAAGCACAGGAGACAGGAAGTGCTGTGCCCCAGAAGCATCCAGCAGGGGCACAGTGGTTAACACAGTCACAGGAGAAGGGGAGTGTTTTAGCAGAGCCCCAGGGAGATTGTGGGGAAGTTGTCTACTGTCTGGCTGGAGCCAAAGAGAAAGGTGGTGTGTGTGTTCTGTATCTCACAGAAGCGCCCCCTGCAAGTGAAAAGGATTCAAGTCAGGAGTGAAGCTAAGCACAGGTAGAGTTACTGAACTAGCAGTGCAGAGTATTGTCAGGCAGAAAGATAAGGACTGGAAGAATTGGTGTCACAGGGATCATCTCCCTCAGCAAACCCTCCCCCCCTCCTCCATCTCACTGTGCTGTAAAGAATGCTGTGTTCATTAATGTGCCTTTGCATTAGAACTGTGTTGTCCTGTACTACTGGGAAGACTGTGAACTGCTCAGCTGCTAAGGAAACTGGACTGTTTGTCACTGGAGCCTGTTGCTCATAAGACTTAACTTGTACTGGCTGTGCAGCTTCTTATTGAATGCTACTGTTCTACCGTTTATGAGGACTCTTGTCAAGTGTGTCTGGTCAGCAAGTGAAACAACCTACATGTGTGTGCCTGAGGGTCAATACCCCTGTGTGCCTGAGAGAAGCTGCAGCACATGGTCTATGGTCGCCCTGAGAAACGGTTCCCCCAGGATTCCAAAGAATTCATGTAACCTGTCTCGCCCCTATCTGAACCTAGCGGCATGCATGTAACACAAGTCCAAACTTTTACTTTTATTTTTCACTGCAAGCACATTTGATTGCAATGCACTCCAGTGGGTTCAGTATGCTTCTTTTCACATCTTGAGGGATACATACCATCCCTTACATATGATCCCCCTCACTGCCTCCTAACAGCTATCCATGCCGAGTTTGAGCAATGGCTGTCTCCACTGAACCTGGAGCAAGAGAAGGCCGTGTGTGATAACGGTGCAAACCTGGTGGCGGCCCTACGCCAGGCAACTTCACACATGTGCCTTGCATGGCTCTCATCCTCAACCTGATAGTGCAGCAATTTCTCCACCACTATCCTGGCCTGGATGCGCTGCTTCGGAAACCACGTTCTCTATGTGCTCACTTAAAACTATAAAAACAGCAGGTTCTTTAGTATAAAAACAAGACTCACCAATGTAACCTCTTAATCCTTGCAAGCTTCAACACAATGTTCACAAGGTAGACAGCAGTGGTGGTCGGTCTCCTAGACAATGAGCTAACCCCTTCATGATGATAGAGGCCACCATCTCCTTAGCTTGCTGGTTGTCATAAAAAATTTGGAAACTCGTGGCAGCTCTGGTTATGCTGTAATTTAAATGTAGTTTTTTCCTTTTGGCCCAGCAAGGGTTAATGTTAGTCTCTTGCTGGCAGCCTTTTGTTAGTGGTCAGCTGATGTTGGTTGGTGCCACTTCCACCTCCCTTTAAATAGACAATTAGACAGCAGGACTGTGAAAACTTAAAAGATAACTTTTAATAACGATAAGCAAAATGTAAATGTGCCACTCAAAAAACATGGAGCGAGTCACTAAGCCAAACTGATTACTACCAGAAATATACCTAAGAGACCGCCCCTGTATATATAAAATTAGTTTTTAAATCAACCCTGCAGTGTGGAGATCAAAAAACCTTTTGGATAGAATCTATAACCGAGGGAGAGTAGATGGACAGGGATCAATGTAACAACCCTGTGTCAAACACCCTCTGAAATATAGATTTTTTTTCATAGGTATAAATAACTAAGATAATCACTAAACATGTACTCATAGACCACGCATTTACACAGTATCCAAGAGTTCATGAAGATAAAAGTGACATGGGATAGTAATAGCACACTGTGTAGTCTGAGTGCAGACCAAACACAATTATCACAATTCAATTACATAAAAGAAGAAAATGGAATTTTCTCACCCATTCTTTCTTTGTTTCCGAGGGAGGAGATTAACCCCTTAAGCCCCGCGGGTGGTTTGCACGTTAATGACCGGGCCAATTTTTACAATTCTGACCACTGTCACTTTATGAGGTAATTACTCTGGAACGCTTCAACGGATCCCCCTGATTCTGAGACTGTTTTTTCGTGACATATTGTACTTCATGATTGTGGAAAAATTTCTTCAATATCGCTTGCGTTTATTTGTGAAAAAAACGGAAATTTGGCGAAAATTTTGAAAATTTTGCAATTTTCAAAATTTGAATTTTTAAGCCCTGAAATCAGAGCGATATGTCACACAAAAGAGTTAATAAATAACATTTCCCACATGTCTACTTTACATCAGCACAATTTTGGAACCAAAATTTTTTTTTGTTAGGGAGCTATAAGGGTTAAAAGTTGACCAGCGATTTCTCATTTTTCCAACAAAATTTACAAAACCATTTTTTTAGGGACCACATCACATTTGAAGTCACTTGGAGAGGTCTTTATGACAGAAAATACCCAAAAGTGACACCATTCTAAAAACTGCACCCCTCAAGGTGCTCAAAACCACATTCAAGAACTTTATTAACCCTTCAGGTGCTTCACAGGAATTTTTTGAATGTGGAAGAAAAAAATGAACATTTAACTTTTTCACAAAAATGTTACTTTAGACCCAATTTTTTTTATTTTCACAGGGGTAACAAGAAAAAATGGACCCCAAAATTTGTTGTGCAATTTCCCCTGGGCACGCAGATACCCAATATTTGGGGAAAAAATACTGTTTGGGCGCATGGCAGGGCTCGGAAGGGAAGGAGCGCCATTTGACTTTTTGATTGTAAAATTTGCTTGAATAATTAGCGGACGCCATGTTGTGTTTGGAGAGCCCCTGTGTGCCCAAACTTTGAAGCTCCCCCACAAGTGACCCTATTTTGGAAACTAGACCCCCCAAGGCACCTTTATAGATGCATAGTGAGCACTTGGAACCCCCAGGTGCTTCACAAATTGATTCGAAAAAGTGAAAAAAAAAAACACTTTTTCATTTTTACGAATCAATTTGTGAAGCACCTAGGGGTTCCAAGTGCTCACTATGCATCTAGATAGGTGCCTTGGGGGGTCTAGTTTCCAAAATGGGGTCACTTGTGGGGGAGCTCCAATGTTTGGGCACACAGGGACTCTCCAAATGCAACATGATATCCGCTAACAAATTGAGCCGACAATTTGTTAGCGGATATCATGTTGCATTTGGAGAGTCCCTGTATGCCCAAACATTGGAGCTCCCCCACAAGTGACCCCATTTTGGAAACTAGACCCCCCAAGGCACCTATCTAGATTCATAGTGAGCACTTGGAACCCCAGGTGCTTCACAAATTTATTCATAAAAATGAAAAAGTGTTTTTTTTTTCACTTTTTCATTTTTACGAATCAATTTGTGAAGCACCTGGGGGTTCCAAGTGCTCACTATGCATCTAGATAGGTGCCTTGGGGGGTCTAGTTTCCAAAATGGGGTCACTTGTGGGGGAGCTCCAATGTTTGGGCACACAGGGGCTCTCCAAACGCAACATGGCGTCCGCTAACAATTTGAGCCGATTTTCCATTCAATTTGTTAGCGGACACCATGTCGCGTTTGGAGAGCCCGTGATGTGCCTAAACAGTGGAGCTCCCCCACAAGTGTCCCCATTTTGGAAACTATACCCCTCAAGGATTTTATTAAGGTGTATAGTGAACATTTTGAACCCAGAGGTACGGCACAGAATTTGTTTACATTAGGTCATCATATTGAATAAGTTGTCATTATTCTTGAGCGCAAGTGCTCGCTACTTGAGTTTGCATCGGGTACTCAGGTATGCACCATGTACAGCGTGTGCTCGAGTGACATGCTCGAGTCCCTGCTCCGCATGTTTCACGGTTATTAGACACCCAAAAAAAACCATGCGGGGATCGCTCGTGCATGGCAGGCAATCCCCGTAAAGTTTTTTGGCCGCGAAGCATATGGGGCAGAGACTCGAGCATGTCACTCAAATACCCACGATACTCAATGCATACCAGAGCACCCGATGCAAACTCAAGTAGCGAGCACTTGCTCTCAACACTAGTCGCCATATCGTCATCTTTTTTTCTTACTTTTGAAAAAAATCCCAACCCCAGCCCTAACCCTAGCACAACCCTAGCCCTAGCACAACCCTAGCCCTAGCACAACCCTAGCCCCAGCACGACCCTAGCCCCAGCACAACCCTAGCCCCAGCACAACCCTAGCCCCAGCACAGCCCTAGCCCCAAACCCAGCCCTAACCCTAGCCCAATCCTAACCCAAGAGTTTATTTTTGACGCTGTTCCTTGTGCGGTATAAGTGATTAGACGACTTTATTCTTCGGGTCGGTGTGATTACAGCAATGCCAGAATCATATGGGGTTTTTATGACTGACAGCTGTCACACACTAAAAGACGCATTTTTTGTAAAATCTAGTGTTTGCATCGCCATATTTTGAGAGCTATAATTTTTCCAGATTTTGGCAGACAGTCATGTGACGGCTCGTTTTTTGCGGGATGACTTGACGTTGTTATTGGTGCCATTTTCAGGCACGTGACATTTTTTGATCGCTTTCTATTCCGATTTTTGGGAGGCAGAATAAACAAAAACCAACAATTCAGGAATTGTTTTTTTTTTTTTTTTTTAATTCTGTTCCGCGTGTGGTAAAATTGATGAGGTATCTTTATTCTTCGGGTCAGTACGTTTACAGCGGTACCATATTTGTATCATTTTTCTATGTTTTGGCGCTTATACACAATAAAAGCTATTTTATAGAAAAAAATATTTTTTGGCATCGCTTTATTCTGAGAGCTGTAACTTTTTATTTTTCAGCTGATGGAGCTGTATGGCAGCTTGTTTTTTGCGGGATGAGATGACGTTTTCAGCGGTATCATTTTTATTTATACGCGTCTTTTTGATCGCGTGTTATTCCACTTTTTGTTTGGCGGTATGGTGATAAAGCATTGTTTTTTGCTTCGTTTTTTTTTTTTTTTTTTTACCGTGTTCACTGAAGGGGTTAACTAGTGGGACAGTTTTATAGGTCAGGTTGTTCCGGATGCGGCGATACCAAATATGTGTACTTTTATTGTTTTTTTTTATTTTTTTTATAATAATATTTATTGATGGGTACATTATATTTTTATTTTTGGTGGATTATTTTTTTTATTTTTTTTTTATATTTTTGCAAATTTTTTTTTAATTTTTTTTCCACTTTCACACAGTTTATACACTTTATTACTTTGTCCCACTCTGGGACTTTCACTTTTTTTTCTCTGATCGCCTGCATGGCACAGGAATGCAGCACCATCCCTGTGCCATGCAAGCTGTCAGAAATGCACAGTGTGAAGATTGCTTGGAGATGCACTGCGCATGTCCAAGCAATCTTCCTGCTGTCTGGTGACCCGGATGTTGTCATGACGACATCGGGTCGTCATGGCAACACCCGGGAAGCCTTTGCAGACTGCGCTGGAAGCCGGAAGAGGAGGTGAGTATCGGCGATCACCTCCCCTTGCCCCCGCAATGCCGCGATCGACTTCGATCGACTTCGATCGCAGCATCGCGGGGGTTAAAGTGCTGGGAGCGGTGCAGGACCGCTCCCTGCACATAGTATTGGGTGTCAGCTGTGACAATCAGCTGACACCCGGCGGCGATCGCGCCCGCACAGCCTGTGTGCGCGCGCGATCGCCATGACGTACTAATACGGGTCTGGCTCTTAAGTCCCAGGGCACAATAATACTGACCCCACAACTCCTGCCCTCACAAGGGCAGTCCACAGCTAGCCCTGTATGATGACCCTGCACTTTCCTTTTTTCATGTCCCTACGCGTTTCATCCAAGTAGAATCCTCAGGGGACTATCTTGTATCCAGGGTATTAAAGTGCTAGAATCAACATGGGTCCCTCCACTCTCTGTCCTAATCTGTAAATAGCCACATGGTCCATGAACTGACCGCCGGTTATAGTTCATTCTATGCTGACCTCTTTGAAGGAGTCAGCCTCTGGTGAAGCTGTGGTGTTCGTTGCTATTGCAGCGGTGAAGTTTTCTGTTGGAGAGATGTGTATTTTATATTGTTACCTTCCCATTGTTTGTCTTCCCTTCCTTGTGTTGTCCTATTGTAGTGGTGAGACTAGTGTCTCGCTGGCTTGTGCACTAGCCAGGTTATGTCCAGGGCCAGCGAGGGCTTAGGCACGTGATCGCGCACGGGGGGAAGGACCCATCCAGGGGTGATAGGGGAGCTTAGGGACAGACACAGGTTGGTGTCAGGAGGTGTCCCTTCCCTTGTTCCCTACCGCTAGGGCCCCCTTCCCCCTCTATCTCCCATTGCATCCGTGTGTTGTCACTGGTACTTGTAGTGCCGGCGTCCCTGCCCTCTGCTAGGCAGGGACGCTGTTCCCCTCACCGCTCTGCTCCGTGCCCGGCGTCCCTCTCCCGCTCTGCTGGCAGAGCGCGCTCCTTCCCGGCCACTGTGCTTAGGGCGCGCGCGCCCTCCCTCCCTCTTAAAGGGGCCGCGCGCGCCGTCCTAAGGAGTCCCCGGCCAATGGCCGGAGGACTTTACCATATATAAGGCACCTCCTCCAAAATGGAGGTGCCCGAGCAATGTTGTTGCACCGTTCTACTCTGCTTCAGCCCTCAGGTCCCATTGCCAGTTACCTGCCAGTTACCTGCCAGATTCCTGCCAGCTTGCTGTCCTAATCCTGCTTGATTTCCTGTTACCTGCCTGCCTGCCTGAGGTCCGACGGTCTGCCTTACAACTCCGGTCAGTCTGTCTAAGGACCAACTTGCCCGCTCACCTGGGAGCGCTTCTCCGCTACCTGCCTGCTTGCCTGCCCGGAGGCTCCGCTGTCACGTGCTGTGGCCACCAGCTATTCCAGACTCTTGCCCGCTCACCTGGGAGCGCTTCTCCGCTACCTGCCTGCTTGCCTGCCCGGAGGCTCCGCTGTCACGTGCTGTGACCACCAGCTATTCCAGACTCTTGCCCGCTCACCTGGGAGCGCTTCTCCGCTACCTGCCTGCTTGCCTGCCCGGGGATTCCGCTGTCACGTGCTGGGACCACCA
This sequence comes from Phyllobates terribilis, assembly GCF_046119375.1. NCBI lineage: Eukaryota > Metazoa > Chordata > Amphibia > Anura > Dendrobatidae > Phyllobates > Phyllobates terribilis. The sequence continues at coordinate 727,215,835 of NW_027362761.1, read as the reverse complement.
GCTATTCCAGAGACTCTTGCCCGCTCACCTGGGAGCGCTTCTCCGCTACCTGCCTGCTTGCCTACCTGGAGGCTCCGCCGTCACATGCTGTGACCACCTGCTATTCCAGAGACTCTCGCTTGCTCACCTGGGAGCACACATCCTCCATCTGCCTTGCTAGCCTACCTGGAGGTTCAGCCATCACAGGTCGTACCTACCCTTTACCTAGAGACTGCCCCGGTCACTTGCCGTGACCTCCAGCCCGTTCTTCCAGAGACTGCCCCGGTCACTTGCCGTGACCTCCAGCCCGTTCTTCCAGAGACTGCCCTGATCACTTGCCGTGACCTCCTGCCCGTACACCCAGAGACTGTCCCGGTCACCTGCTGTGACTGCCTGCCTGGTCGCCACCCGCTCCCTTACAAGGACCGCTCCCTTGTATAGTAGCCCAGAGGTTCCGCCTCCCAGACCCGTTACAGTTTGCTCGGGCCATGGAACCCGGTGGCACCCAAGCTCCCTCGCTCTCGGACCTGTGTCATGAACTGTCCCGTCAAAGGTCCCAACAGGAGTCCATCCTGGGTCACCTGCGGAATGTCAATACTCGCCTGGACACTCTGACTGTTCCACCAACAACCTCCGCCAGTGCCATGTCTCGCAATCCGGCAGCTCCGCTGTCCACTAACACCATGATATCCTACCCCGGACCTCGGCTTTCTGCACCTCCTCGCTTCGGAGGCGACTCAGCCCAGGCTCGGGGCTTCATAAATCAGTGCACCCTGCACTTTGAACTATTGTCCCACCAGTTTAACTCCGACCGAGCCAAAATTGCATTCATCATGTCCCATCTCACCGGGGAGGCCCTGGCCTGGCTAAATCCTCTATGGGAGAGAGGAGACCCCCTGGTGTCCAACTTGCCTGCTTTTCTCACGGCTTTCCGGAAAGTCTTCGACGAACCCGGACGGAAGACCTCATCCGCATCATCGTTGCTACGCCTCCGTCAGGAAAGTCTCACCGTGGGCCAATATGCCATACGGTTCCGTACCCTTGCCTCGGAGCTGGCCTGGGATAACGACGCCCTGGTTTCCGTCTTCTGGGAGGGTCTGTCCGGCCGTATTAAAGATGAACTTGCCGGTCGGGACATTCCTACCACTCTCGATGACTTAATAACTCTTGCCACCCGGATTGACCTACGGTTCCAGGAGCGTGCCAGAGAGGTCACCCGTGAGAGGAGGTTACCACGTCTAGCTCCTACTTTTCAGAAACCCGTCACTCCTTCTGTCTCTAACCAGGTACACCCTCCTGAGCCTATGCAGGTCGACCAGACCAAGATGGTCAAGACCCGTCAGGACTTACGCCGTGCCGAGGGGACCTGCTTCTACTGTGGCAGTAAGGAGCACCGGATCCGTGCCTGCCCGGAGAGGTCGGGAAACGCCTGTGTCTAGGTTCGCTCAGAGAGGTCCACCTAGACAAGAATAAATCCTCTCCATCCCTGCTGTTGTCAGTTTCAATCGTCTACGGGGAGAACCGTTATTTCGAACTAGCCCAACTGGACTCTGGAGCAGCCGGGAATCTTATTTCACAGTCCCTGGTAGAGAAATACCGCATCCCCACCAAACCTCTGGCTGTACCCTTGTCTGTTGCTGCCGTGGATGGGGGGCTCTTACCACGCCCCATCCAACTCATCACCGAATCCATTACTCTGCAGGTGGGAATGCTGCATTCTGAAAGTATCTCCTTCCATGTTCTGCCTGGACTCTCTCACGCCCTCTTGCTAGGCCTACCTTGGCTCCAGAAACATGCACCCGTTCTTGACTGGCAGACCGGAGAAGTCCTTCGCTGGGGACAGGGCTGCCATAAGACCTGTCTGGTTCCCGTTCATCCCGTCCGTCCTTCTCCTACCCCAGCTAATCTACCTGGACTTCCGATTCCTTATTGGTCTTATGCTGATGTCTTTAATAAAAAGGAGGCAGAGACACTACCCCCTCATAGACCATACGACTGCCCTATCGACCTGTTACCTGGTACTTCTCCTCCCCGTGGGCGTATTTATCCATTATCCGCTGCTGAGACCCGGTCGATGTCCGAATATATTGAGGAGAATCTGGCCAGGGGATTCATCCGGAAATCTACCTCCCCGGCGGGAGCAGGCTTCTTTTTCGTCAAAAAGAAGGACGGCTCTCTCCGTCCCTGTATAGACTATAGAGGCCTTAACCAGATCACGGTGAAGAATAAGTACCCCCTTCCGCTCATTCCGGAGTTATTTGATCGTCTGAGGGGGGCTAGAATCTTCACCAAACTGGACCTCCGTGGGGCGTACAACCTGGTTCGTATCCGTCAGGGGGATGAATGGAAGACGGCATTCAACACCCGGGACGGCCACTATGAATATCTGGTAATGCCCTTTGGCCTCTGTAACGCTCCTGCCGTCTTTCAAGAGTTGGTCAATGACATCTTCCGGGACCTTCTCTACTCCTGCGTAGTGGTGTACCTGGACGACATCTTGGTCTTCTCTCCGGATCTCCAGACTCACCGGAGGGATGTTCGTCAGGTCCTGCTCAGGCTCAGGCAGAACCATCTCTACGCTAAATATGAGAAGTGCCTCTTTGAGCAGACCTCGCTTCCGTTTCTGGGCTACATTATCTCTCAGACCGGCCTACAAATGGATCCTGAGAAACTGTCTGCCATCGAGAAATGGCCCCGACCAGAGGGGTTGAAGGCTATTCAACGGTTCCTGGGCTTCGCCAACTATTACCGCCTCTTCATCCCGCACTTCTCTTCCCGGACTGCCCCAATTTCCGCGCTCACCCGTAAGGGTACTAATCCCAAAGAGTGGCCGCCCGAAGCAGAGGAGGCCTTTCTTTCCCTAAAACAGGCCTTCTCTTCCGCCCCGGTGGTGCATCGCCCGGACGGCAACAAGCAGTTCTTCCTGGAAGTTGACGCCTCCTCATCTGGAGCCGGAGCGGTACTTACTCAAAAATCATCTTCCGGGAGAATGGTAACTTGTGGCTTCTTCTCCAAACTCTTCTCCTCTTCTGAGCGCAACTATTCCATAGGAGACCGAGAGTTATTGGCCATCAAGCTGGCGTTGGAGGAGTGGCGTTACCTACTCGAGGGGGCTCTTCATCCGGTAATAATTTACACTGACCACAAGAACTTGGCTTACCTCCAGCATGCCCAGAGACTTAACCCGCGCCAAGCCCGGTGGTCCTTGTTTTTTGCTCGCTTTGATTTTGTTCTTCATTTTCGCCCGGCTGACAAAAACGTCAAAGCAGACGCCTTGTCCCGATCCTTTCTGGTGTCCGATCTCGAGGAAGAACCTAAACATATCATCGATCCCGCCAGAGTAATGCAGTTGGCTCCCGTGAGTCTAAATCGTCTCCCTCCCGGTAAGACGTTTGTTTCAGTACCTGATCGGGAGAAGATCCTACACTGGGGCCATTCGTCTAAACTAGCTGGCCACGCCGGTCAGAAAAAGACCCTCCAGCTTATTGCCCGGCACTATTGGTGGCCTACCCTGCACAAGGACATAATAGACTTTGTTTCTGCCTGTGTGTACTGCGCCCGCAACAAAGTCCCGAGACATCTGCCAGCCGGACGCCTCCTTCCGCTTCCTGTACCTGCTGCCCCCTGGCAGCATATAGCAATGGACTTTATAACTGATCTCCCCGTCTCTGCCGGTTGTACGGTCATTTGGGTGGTCGCTGACCGCTTTTCCAAGATGGCTCACTTTATTCCCCTGCCAGGCCTTCCGTCTGCACCCGAGCTGGCTAAAGACTTTATCCGCCACATCTTCCGTCTTCATGGCCTGCCCCTCCACATCGTGTCGGATCGTGGGGTACAGTTCACCTCACGTTTCTGGAGAGCCACTTGTAAACTACTAGACGTCACCCTGGACTTCTCTTCCGCTTACCACCCACAGTCCAATGGTCAAGTGGAGCGGATCAATCAGAACCTGACCAGTTACCTCCGGCACTTCGTTAATGCCCACCATTCTGACTGGGTGGATCTCCTACCATGGGCCGAGTTCTCTTATAATAATCACGAGAGCGAATCCTCCTCCAAATCCCCGTTTTTTGTAGTCTTTGGTCAGCATCCTCGGATTCCTTTTCCTGTCTACACCTCTGTGGACAACCCGGCTGCAGAATCTCTCGTTAGCAAATTTTCCTCCATATGGGAGAGTACCCGGTCCGCACTCCTTCTGTCATCCGAGCGTATGAAAAGACACGCTAACAAAAAACGCCTGGATCCTCCACAATTTCGTCCAGGAGATAAAGTCTGGCTCTCATCTAAATATGTTCGACTCAAGATACCTTCTTACAAGTTAGGGCCTCGGTTCATCGGTCCTCTGGAGGTCATCAGTCAGATCAACCCGGTGGCCTATAAATTGAAACTCCCGGCCAACTTACGGATCCCTAACTCCTTCCATGTATCTCTCCTCAAACCCGTGGTGCTTAACTCTTTTTCCAAGTCTACAGGTACGCCTCCTGCTCCGGTTTCTGCTGAGGACGAGTTTGAGGTAGAGAACATTCTTGCCACCAAAAGGGTAAGAGGAAAGACCTTTTTTCTGGTAGATTGGAAGGGGTTTGGTCCTGAGGAGAGAACGTGGGAGCCCCGGGAGAACATCCATGCCCCTCTCATCCTAGCTAAATTTCTATCTGGCCTAAAAAAGGGGGGGCCTAAAGGGGGGGTACTGTAGTGCCGGCGTCCCTGCCCTCTGCTAGGCAGGGACGCTGTTCCCCTCACCGCTCTGCTCCGTGCCCGGCGTCCCTCTCCCGCTCTGCTGGCAGCGCGCGCTCCTTCCCGGCCACTGTGCTTAGGGCGCGCGCGCTCTCCCTCCCTCTTAAAGGGGCCGCGCGCGCCGTCCTAAGGAGTCCCCGGCCAATGGCCGGAGGACTTTACCATATATAAGGCACCTCCTCCAAAATGGAGGTGCCCGAGCAATGTTGTTGCACCGTTCTACTCTGCTTCAGCCCTCAGGTCCCGTTGCCAGTTACCTGCCAGTTACCTGCCAGATTCCTGCCAGCTTGCTGTCCTAATCCTGCTTGATTTCCTGTTACCTGCCTGCCTGCCTGAGGTCCGACGGTCTGCCTTACAACTCCGGTCAGTCTGTCTAAGGACCAACTTGCCCGCTCACCTGGGAGCGCTTCTCCGCTACCTGCCTGCTTGCCTGCCCGTAGGCTCCGCTGTCACGTGCTGTGACCACCAGCTATTCCAGACTCTTGCCCGCTCACCTGGGAGCGCTTCTCCGCTACCTGCCTGCTTGCCTGCCCGGAGGCTCCGCTGTCACGTGCTGTGACCACCAGCTATTCCAGACTCTTGCCCGCTCACCTGGGAGCGCTTCTCCGCTACCTGCCTGCTTGCCTGCTTGCCTGCCCGGGGGTTCCGCTGTCACGTGCTGGGACCACCAGCTATTCCAGAGACTCTTGCCCGCTCACCTGGGAGCGCTTCTCCGCTACCTGCCTGCTTGCCTACCTGGAGGCTCCGCCGTCACGTGCTGTGACCACCTGCTATTCCAGAGACACTCGCTTGCTCACCTGGGAGCACACATCCTCCATCTGCCTTGCTAGCCTACCTGGAGGTTCAGCCATCACAGGTCGTACCTACCCTTTACCTAGAGACTGCCCCGGTCACTTGCCGTGACCTCCAGCCCGTTCTTCCAGAGACTGCCCCGGTCACTTGCCGTGACCTCCAGCCCGTTCTTCCAGAGACTGCCCTGATCACTTGCCGTGACCTCCTGCCCGTACACCCAGAGACTGTCCCGGTCACCTGCTGTGACTGCCTGCCTGGTCGCCACCCGCTCCCTTACAAGGACCGCTCCCTTGTATAGTAGCCCAGAGGTTCCGCCTCCCAGACCCGTTACAGTACTTTTCTGTGGGAATGAGCTTGTCTCCAACCAGCCAGGAATATTTCCAGTGAATTATGGCACGCCATGGTTTGGTATTAGCACCCAGTACCAGAAGCGAAGACATCCACAATTTCAATCTCAGGAATTTTATTTGGTAGACTGGCTGCCCAAACATTAGTTTCTCACAAAGGAGCTGAAGACACTGAGTGGTGGTAGGTGCAAGTTTCTCCAGCATGACCTGTTTTTTAGATATCAGAGGGAGAACAGAGAGGGCAGCATGGTGGCTCAGTGGTTAGCACTGCAGCCTTGCAGCACGGGGGTCCTGGGTTCAAATCCCACCAAGGACAACATCTGCAAGGAGTGTGTATGTTTTACCCGTGTTTGCGTGGATTTCCACACTTCCTCCCACACTCCAAAGACATGTAAATTGCCTGAATTGTAAAGCACTGCGGAATATGTTGGCCCTATATAAAATAAAAAGATTATTATTAGTAGTATAATTGGGGTTTGCCAAGGTGCCAGATTGCAGATCTTATAGATTGCTGGAGCCAGTCCACAGTAAAAAAAAAGCAGTCATAGAGTGTCCAGGAACCTTAACACAGACTTTTCTTAGCCAGGGCTGGGTTGGACGGGCCCATCAGAGAACCTGAAAATCCTCCGGTGGGCCCTGGTTTCTCCTTCAGGAGAGTTCATAGTGCAAACCTTGCAGCTGCTAGGGGGGTCTTGAGTGGGGGAGAAGGGTGGTCCCTCAGAATCAAATACTCTGGTGGGCCCAATGTTCTACAGTCTGACACTGCTTCTCGGTGAGAGTTGTATTTCACCACAGCCATATTCTTTAGCTCGGTGAAAGGACTGGCATAGAGGGAAACTGTATTTACTCTGGCTGTCATTTCTCCCAGGAAGTCCTCTAATGCAGCTTGTTCCATAAGCAATGGCAGCCCGACCAACATCAGCTCACACTTCTCGGTGGTGCTTAACCACAGACAAAGATCTTTATTTACGCCTTGAATTTTGTGACTACAGATTTGAGCAATAGCCTGATCTGCAATGCATTTTGAGAAATAACGTGCAAAAGCAAAGCCACGGTTTAGGCCACTGAATGTTATCATTAACAAAAACTCATACAGCTTTCCCACAGACTGAAAGAGGGATATCAAGACTTCCAAGACATACAAGACTTCCCTGTCCTCACCAAGAGGACGACTGTCCATGTTATCCTCCTCATCCTCCTCCTCCTCATTATCACCCAATCCACGTTGAGATGAGGCTGGGCTGTGTAGCATCACCCTGTATAGTTCCTTGCTCCACCTGAAATGCCTCCTCTTTAATTGCAAGTAGCAAGCATTTCAGTAGACAGAGAAGCGGGATGGTGATGCTAATTATGGCGTCATCGCCGCTTACCTGTCACGGGTGTGTCACATGTAACAGACAGTCGCTCTGCATCTGGCTGCAGAAGGTCACTGTGTTTGGCATTGCAGACGCCATCTTAATCCTTCTGACGTTTGGACCCAGCGGCAACCTCCCTCCTGCTCTGATTGACACACCCTGGTCGGGGTGTTTATAAACTCTCAGTCTGCTTCAGGGAGTCGCCGGTGATATTCACATTTTCCCCTGTGAAGGCTTGGAGCTATAGCAGTCAGCTAGCTTCCTCTCTGGTGCCCTTGGAGGACGTTTGGTGTTATTTTTCTGGTGTCTGCTCAAGCTAAGTTTTCCCCCTTTGTTTGTCTGCCTTGTTGTCTTTAGTTTATGGTGGGGACTGACCAGTGCTCACTCCCCTCCCTATCAAGGGCCTAGCTCTAGGGATATACAGGACGGTAGAGTAGGCAGGGTGTTATTAGATCAGCCTAGGGGACTCCACTCCCCCTTTCCCTAGTGTCTGGGCTTCCTTGCCCTCATCCCTTCATGTTGCACTTAGTCAACCCACACTGTGCGTGACATTATCACCGGCTGTGCATATATAAAAAGAAAAAAAAACTGACACATGTGTTTTTTTTTCTCGGTGTGATTGTTTTTTCTTGGTTTATGGATTCCATTGCTGAGCTGTCAGAGCAGCTGCACAGGCTGTCTCTGGAGGTGACTGACCTCTGCTATGAGGTTCAGCAGCAGCAACAGCTTCTGAAGGTCCCTAATGTTGGGGTCTCTGCAGATAGGCCGGTCCAGCTGAAACCCAAGGTTGCCTTCCTGGACAGGTTTTCAGTAGGTAGGGACAAGTTTTTTGTGTTCAAGGAAGCTTGCAAACTGTATTTTAAACTTTGTCTTTACTCCTCCGGAGATGAGGAGCAACGAGTGGGAATTGTGATCTCACTACTGCAAGGAGATCCTCAATCCTGGGCTTTCTCTTTGCCGCAGGGTTCAGTTTGTCTCCAGTCAGTGGATGGGGTTTTTCGGGGCTCAAGCCCCTTGCTATGTCCTGGACGATCTTCCCACCCCAATTGTTTTGGGTCTACCCTGCTTGGTGAAACATAATCCATTGGTGGATTGGCAATCCAGGGAGATCATTGAGTGAGGAGATTACTGCCATGACAACTATTTAAATATTTTCCTTTCTACAGTCTCTACAGAGACCTTACCTGCATTTTTGTCTGGTTTTGAGGACGTTTTTTCTGAGAGAGGGGGTCAGGATTTGCCTCCTCATCGTGCATATGACTGTCCTATTAACTTGACCCCTGGAGCTAAACTAACAAAGTCCAGACAGTATAATCTTTCTGGCCCTGAGAGACAAGCAATGAAGGATTTCATTGCGTGAAGTCTGGAGAAGGGACATATCTGACCCTCATCTTCGTCTGCGGCGGCAGGGTTCTTCTTTGTGAAGAAAAAAGATGGCGGTCTACGTCCCTGTTTAGATTTCCGCCAACTAAATCAAATTACCATCCAGGATCCATACCCTTTTCCTCTGATTTTAGATTTGTTCAGCCAGGTTGTGGGAGCTTAAGGTGTTCTCCAAGTTTGATTTAAGGGGAGCCTACAATCTGGTTAGAATCAGAGAGGGGGATGAATGGAAACCAGCGTTCAATACCCCTGAAGTGCATTTCGAGAGTCTGGTTATGCCTTTTGGTCTAACCAATTCACCTGCGGTGTTCCAGGATTTCATTAATGAAATTTTCCTTCATTTGGTGGGCAGGTTTGTGGTGGTCTATCTGGATGATATTTTGGTTTACTCACCTGATTTTGAGACACATCGGGGGCATGTTAGACAGATACTTCAGATATTAAAGGATAACAAACTATATGCCAAACTAGAAAAGTGTGTTTTCACCGTCCAGGAGGTGAAGTTTTTGGGGTACCTGTTGTCATCTTCGGGTTTTCAGATGGATCCGGAGAAGGTCCGTGCAGTCCTTGATTAGAACCGTCCCGAGAACCTGAAGGCTCTACAAGGATTTCTAGACTTTACAAATTTTTACTGGAAATTCTCTCAAAATTATTCAGTAATTGTAAAACCCCTCACTGACATGACAAGGAAGGGATCTGATTTTTCCAGCCCTGCAGGCTTTTTCCTCCCTAAAGAGCTGTTTTGCCACAGCACCTATACTCAGTTAACCCGATATTTCCCAATTCTTTATTGTGGAAGTTGATGCGTTGGATGTGGGGGTTGGGGCTGTGTTGTGTCAAGGTCCGTCACCTGGTAAATGGCGTCCATGCGCTTTCTTTTCTAAAAAATTATCTTCGGCTGAGAGAAATTATGACGTGGGTAATAGGGAGCTTTTGGCAATTAAATTGGCGTTCGAATAATGGCGACATTGGTTGGAGGGGGCTGTCCATCCTATTAACGTTATCACTGACCATAAGAACCTGTCATATCTTTAATCAGCTAAATGTTTCAACCCTAGGCAAGCTAGATGGTCTCTGTTTTTTTTTACTAGGTTCAATTTTTGTTGTCACGTTCAGTCCAAGGGTCAAAAATGTCAAGGCTGATGCTTTGTCCTTTAGCTTCCCTGGTGGTAGTGACCATGAGAACCCTGCCCCGATTTTACAAAAGGGGGTAGTCATTTTGGCATTGCACCCTGAACTGGAGGGTGAGGTGTTGGAGATCCAGGGGACGCCCCTGCTTCCTGCCCTTCAGGAAGGTTATTTGTACCATCTAATCTGCACCGCAAAATAATTAAGGAACATCACAACTCTGTGTTTGCTGGTCATCCAGGTGGTAAGGCAACTGCAGACCTCCTTTCTCGTCGTTTTTGGTGGCCAGGGTTGCATTGGGATTTGCGCGTGTTCTAAAGTATCGCATACCCGTCCGTCTGGTACTCTTTACTAGGTTTAGTAAAATGGTTCACTTCGTCACATTACCAGCACTTCCAAATGCCAAGACTCTTGCCCAGGTATTTATAGATGAGATTGTGAAGCTTCACCTGGTTCCCTCTGATGTGGTGTCAGATAGGGGGACCCAGTTTGTTTCCAAGTTCTGGAAAGTGTTCTGTTCTCGACTGGGAGTGCAGCTGTCGTTTTCCTCTGTCTTCCATCCTCAGTCGAATGGACAGACCGAGCGTGTTAATCAGAATTTGGAGACTTACCTCAGGAGTTTTGTCTCCGAAAATAAGGAAGATTGGGCATCCTACTTACCGCTGGCAGAATGAGCTATTAATAATCATCGTCACGAATCTATCGGCTGGTCACCGTTCTTTGGTGCATACGATTACCATCCACAGTTTGGTACTTTTAGTGGGGGAGGGGCTTCAGGAGTTCCTGACGAGGAACGTTTTGCTTTGTCGCTCTCCTCTGTGTGGCAGGGGGGTTCTGAGTAATTTGAAGATTATGGGAGACATGTACAAATGTATGGCTGACAGGAAACGCTTGCCAGGTCTGGACCTGAATGTGAATGGCTTTGTGTGGTTGTCTACCAGGAATATCAAGTTGAAGGTTCCTTCTTGGAAGCTGGGACCTAGATTTATTGGTCCCTATAAAATAACCGTTGTCATAAACCCAGCAGCGTTTTGTCTTGAGCTACCTCAGGCCCTTAAGATCCACAATGTCTTTCACAGGTTTCTCCTCAAGAAATACAGTATGTTGAACCACTTGAGTCCTCACCCCTACTGCCACCCCCAATAATGGTTGATGGTAATCTGGAGTTTCAGATTTTGAGGATTGTAGGTTCTCATATCCAACATCGTTCCCTACAATACTTGGTGCACTTGAAGGATTATGGTCGAGAGGAAAGGATGTGGGTTTCAGCATCAGAGGTGAATGCCCCCAGGCTAGTTCGTTCATTACACACCTCTTATCCTGAGAAACTTGGTCCTGAGTGTCCAGAGGCCACTCGTAGAAGCGGGAGTACTGTCACGGGTGTGTCAGATGTAATAGACAGTCGCTCTGCATCTGGCTGCAGAAGGACCCTGCGTTTGGCATTGCAGACACCTTCTTAATCCATCTGACTTTTGAACCCAGCGGCAACCTCCCTCCTGCTCTGATTGACACACCCTGGTCGGGCTATTTATAAACTCTCAGTCTGCTTCAGGGAGTTGCTTGTGATATTCACATTTTCCCTTGTGAAGGCTTGGAGCTATAGCAGTCGGCTAGCTTCCTCTCTGGTGCCCTTGGAGGACATTTGGTGTTATTTCTGTGGTGTTTGCTCAAGCTAAGTTTCCCTCCTTTGTTTGTCTCCCTTCTTGACTTTAGCTTATAGTGGGGACTGACTAGTGCTCACCACCCTCCCTATCAAGGGCCTAGCTATAGGGATATACAGTTAGGTTTCCTGCTCGGCGATTTGTGTGGAACCAATATAGGGATGGTAGGGTAGGCAGGGTGTTATTAGATCAGCCTAGGGATCTCCACTCACCCTTTCCCTATTGTCTGGGCTTCCTTCCCCTCATCCCTTCATTTTGCATTTAGTCTTCCCACACTGTGTGTGATATCACCATCTTGGTGGAGTCCTCAAAGTTTTGGGGGACCGCACAGATGTCAGACATCCATGCCCACTCATGAGCTCTTATGTGCGGAGGTTGACCTGAATTCCAACAGGCGTGTTGAAGCTGGTACTCAACAACTTCCCTCTGCTGCTCACAAATCCTTCCCAACATCTGCAACGTTGATTTCCAACGTGTGGTGACATCGCACACCAGTCGGTGAGCTGAATGCTGCAAACGCTGCTAAAGCACTGCCAGGGTTAAAGCTGACTTTCTGAAATGGGCACATAGGCGGCTTACTTTCACAAGCAGCTCTGGCAGATCTGGGTAGGTTTTGAGAAACTGCTGAATCACTAAGTTGAGCACATTTAGTGCTCACTCACCACTAATGTGTATCCCTGTATAGAGAACAATATCAGCACCAAAGAATTAAAAGATGAAATGTAGCCTGCTTTATACACCATGGTAGTAAGAAAACCAATTTTTATTTTATCATGTGTACCCCTGTGTGGAGAACAATATCTGCACCAAAGAATTAAAAGATGAAATGGAGTCTGCTTTATATACCACGGTAGTAAGAAAAACAATTTGAATTTTATCATGTGTACCCCTGTGTGGAGAACAATATCTGCGCCAAAGACTTAAAAGATGAAATGGAGCCTGCTTTATATACTGTATAACGGTAGTAAGAAAACCAATTTGGATTTTATCATGTGTACCCCTCCATGTGTGGAGAACAATATCTGCACCAAAGAATTTAAAGATAAAATGTAGCCTGCTTTATAAACCACGGTAGCAAAAAAACCATTTAAAGTTGTAAGTAGCGCTGGTAGGTAGGCCTAATGAGTCCTGCAGCAAGTACGACAGTAGCCATAATCTGTTGGGAGTAAGTATAGTCACAAGAGGTAAAACGTAACTTGCGCTGGGTTTAGGCGAAGAGAAGAGGACTAATGCTATAGGTAAAATGAATAATTTATTGGTTAAAATCTTACATACAATGGTTAAAAATCAAATAATATTTATATATTATATCGCCAGGGAGAGGTGCAGTCCCAAGAGAATGTAAACGTGGTGGGGCTGCTGGGGGGATGTTTGCTTTTCCTTCTATGTTAGGGTAAATATATTCAGATGAAGTTAGATCCCGGGTAGTGAATTCCTCCCGGGTTAAAACAAATGGGATTTAGAATGACAGACTAAAGAGGATGAATCTGAGTCAGAGGTCTGCTATTCTTACCTGATGGCAAGGAGGGATGGAAGGTGAAGAGTGGTCCTGTGCAGTGGTTACTAGTGATGAGAGAGCACTACAATGCTCAGGTACTTGTTGCTCAGGTCGAGCAAATTGGAATACTCGGGTGCTCGACCCGAGCAACAAGCCCAATGTACAGTGCTGGCCAAAAGTATTGGCACCCCTGCAATTCTGTCAGATAATACTTAGTTTCTTCCTGAAAATGACTGCAATCACAAATTCTTTGGTATTATTCTCTTCATTTAATTTGCTTGCAAAGAAAAAACACAAAAGAGAATGAAGCAAAAATCAAATCATTGATCATTTCACACAAAACTCCAAAAAAGGTCCGGATAAAAGTATTGGCACCCTCAGCCTAATACTTGGTTGCACAACCTTTAGCCAAAATAACTGCGAACAACCGCTTCCGGTAACCATCAATGAGTTTCTTTCAATGCTCTGCTGGAATTGTAGACCATTCTTCTTTGGCAAACTGCTCCAGGTCCCTGATATTTGAAGGGTGCCTTCTCCAAACTGCCATTTTGAGATCTCTCCACAGGTGTTCTATGGGATTCAGGTCTGGACTCATTGCTGGCCACCTTAGAAGTCTCCAGTGCTTTCTCTAAAACCATTTCATAGTGCTTTTGGAAGTGTGTTTTGGGTCATTGTCCTGCTGGAAGACCCATGACCTCCGAGGGAGACCCAGCTTTCTCACACTGGGCCCTACATTATGCTGCAAAATTTGTTGGTAGTCTTCAGACTTCATAATGCCATGCACATGGTCAAGCAGTCCAGTGCCAGAGGCAGCAAAGCAACCCCAAAACATCAGGGAACCTCCGCCATGTTTGACTGTAGGGACCGTGTTCTTTTCTTTGATTGCCTCTTTTTTTTCCTGTACACTCTATGTTGATGCTTTTTCCCAAAAAGCTCTACTTTTGTCTCATCTGAGCAGAGAACATTCTTCCAAAACGTTTTAGGCTTTCTCAGGTAAGTTTTGGCAAACTCCAGCCTGGCTTTTTTATGTCTCGGGGTAAGAAGTGGGGTCTTCCTGGGTATCCTACCATACAGTCACTTTTCATTCAGACGTCGACGGATAGTACGGGTTGACACTGTAGTACCATAGGACTGCAGGGCAGCTTGAACTTGTTTGGATGTTAGTCGAGGTTCTTTATCCACCATCCGCACAATCTTGCGTTGAAATCTCTCGTCAATTTTTCTTTTCCGTCCACATCTAGGGAGGTTAGCCACAGTGCCATGGGCTTTAAACTTCTTGATGACACTGCACACGGAAGACACAGGAACATTCAGGTCTTTGGAGATGGACTTGTAGCCTTGAGATTGCTCATGCTTCCTCACAATTTGGTTTCTCAAGTCCTCAGACAGTTCTTTGGTCTTCTTTCTTTTCTCCATGCTCAATGTGGTACACACAAGGACACAGGACAGAGGTTGAGTCAACTTTAATCCATGTTAACTGGCTGCAAGTGTGATTTAGTTATTGCCAACACCTGTTAGGTGCCACAGGTAAGTTACATGTACTGTTAATTACATGAATTAGAGAAGCATCACATGATTTTTCAAAGGGTGCCAATACTTTTGTCCACCCCCTTTTTTAGGTGTGGTGTGGAACTATATCCAATTTGGCTTTAGGACAATTCTTTTTGTGTTTTTTTTCATTGAAGACAAATTAAATGAAGATAATAATACCAAAGAATTTGTGATTGCAATCATTTTCAGGAAGAAACTGAGTATTATCTGACAGAATTGCAGGGGTGCCAATACTTTTGGCCAGCACTGTAAGTCTATGGGAAACTCGAGCATTTTTCAGGCGGCTCCCCCCGGCGGTCTGCAGAGGGCCTAAAAATTGCCCAAATCGATGGGAACAGTGCTCAAATGAAATGTGAACAGCATGGCCAAGACCCCTGGAAGCATTTCTGACTCCCAGGTCACTGCTGTCAACAACGTTGTCAGAGTATTACGCCACTTTTACGGACTCACAATAAAACATACAAAAACAAACCAAAATGGATTTTCCTGGGAAATATATTAAGGAACATCCTTTCCAGGGTAAAGACTTGTATATAAGGCAAAATAAATAACCAAAACCAAAAATACTCCTCCACACCTTGGGCTATGTTCACACATAGCGTTTTTGATGCGTTTTGGCACTTTTCAATTGCTTTCAACAAAGACAAATACATTCACTGGGAAATGTTATTTTAACATTTTACAACCTTATCTGGCCATGTGGTGTGTCACACATCATCAGACACATGCATACAGTGCTGAAAAGACATGGGAACAGCATGGGGAAGACATCTGGAAGCATTTCTGACTCCCAGGTCACTGCCTAAAAGTGTGCCCATCATAAGTGATGCTTGGTGCATGCGAAGATGCCTCCCACCATGCACCTGTCATTGCAGACTTGCAACAATCACCGTCCATGTCCTTGTCCCAGTGCAGCGTTCAGTTGTCCCTATCCCATTCCTTGGAATGTAAGCGCAAGTATGCAGGCAGCCAACCACCCACCCACAGGCTGCAATACTATACTGCCAAATTTTTGACAGCTGCTTGCACTTGAAATGTGGCCTTTTAGGCTCGTGGATGCGGAAGCTTTTCATAACCTCATGCCGGCGGCGGCCGGGTGTCCGTACTTGGTCCCCAGCAGCCACTGTTTCTCCCGGTGTTGTCTCTGCCTTCCACAAGCACGGGTCCCACAACATTACCCGTGCCCTCCCCAGTGCACTTACTGGGAAGGACCGCCTAACCACAAACACGTGGACAGGTGAATGTGGCCAGGGAAGGTACAGAGCCAGTCCACAGATTTTTTTGCTGAGTTGTATTTCACGAGAGCCATATTCTTTAGCTTGGTGAAAGGACTTGGGAAACCATATCTACCCAGCTGTCATTTCTCCCAGGAAGTCCTGTGAAGCTGCTTTCACTCGAAATGTGGCCTTTTAGGCTCGTGGAGGCGGAAGCTTATCATAACCTCATGCCGGCGGCGGCCGGGTGTCCATACTTGGTCCCCAGCCACCACTATTTCTCCTGGTATCGTCTCCGCCTTCCACAAGCACGGGTCCCACAACATTACCCGTGCCCTCCCCAGTGCACTTACTGGGAAGGACCGCCTACCCACAAACACGTGGACAGGTGAATGTGGCCAAGGAAAGTACGGAGCCAGTCCACAGCTTTTTTTGCGAGAGTTGTATTTAGCTCGGTGAAAGGACTGGCATAGAGGGAAACCATATCTACCCTGGGTGTCATTTCTCCCAGGAAGTCCTCTAATGCAGCTTGTTGCAGAAGCAATGTTAGCCCGTCCAATAACAACTCGCACTTGTCGGTGGTGCTTTGACACACAAACATCTTTCTTTGCGCATTTAATTTCATGAATACAGAGTTGGACAATGCCCTGATCTGCAATGCGGTCTAAGAAATAACATGCATAAGCATGTCCGATCCACATTAAAAAAGCAGGCATAGAGTGTCCGGGAACCTTCCCCCACACTTTTCTTAGCCAGGGCTGCTTCTCGGCAGGGTTGGACGGGCCCACCAGAGAACCGGAGACTCCTCCGGTGGACCCTGGGTTCTCCTTCAGGAGAGTTAATAGTGCCAAGGTGAGGCCATGATGATGATAGAGGCCAACAACTGCTTAGTTTTCTGTTACTTGAAATGCAAGCGCAAGTATGCAGACAGCCACCCACCCACCCACAGGCGGCAACACTAAACTGCCAGATTTCTGGGCAGCTCTTTGCACTTGAAATATGGCCTTTTAAGCTTGTGGAGGCGGAAGCTTTTCACAACCTCATGCCGGCGGCGGCCGGGTGTCCATACTCGGTCCCCAGCCGCCACTGTTTCTCCTGGTGTCATCTCCGCCTTCCACAAACACGGGTTGAACAACATTACCCATGTCCTTCCCAGTGCACTTACAAACACGTGGACAGGTGAATGTGGCCAGGGACGGTATGGAGCCAGTCCACAGCTTTTTTTCCTGAGTTGTATTTCACCACAGCCATATTCTTTAGCTTGGTGAAAGGACTTGGGAAACCATATATACCCAGCTGTCACTTCTCCTAGGAAGTCCTCTAAAGCTGCTTTCACTTGAAATGTGGCCTTTTAGGTTCGTGGAAGCGGAAGCTTTTCATAACTTCATGCCGGCGGCCACCATCCGCTTAGTTTTCTGTTACTTGGAATGCAAGCGCAAGTATGCAGCCAGCCAAACAGGCCGCAACAATAAACTGCCAGATTTCAGGCAGCTGCTTGCACTTGAACTGTGGCCTTTTAGGCTCGTGGAGGCGGAAGCTGTCCACAATCTTATGGCGGCGGCGTCCGGGTATCCATACTCGGTCCCCGGCCGCCATTATTTTTCCCGGTATTGTCTCCGCCTTCCACAAGAACGGGTCCCACAACATTACCTGTGCACTCCCCAGTGCACTTACTGGGAAGGACCGCCTACCCACAAACATGTGGACAGATGAATGTGGCCAGGGGCAGTACGGAGCCAGTCCACAGCTTTTTTTTGCTGAGAGTTGTATTTAGCTCGGTGAAAGGACTAGCATAGAGGGAAACCGTATCTACTCTGGGTGTAATTTCTCCGTCACTAGGATCCGCACATTGTCACACATGACCATGCCTGGCTGTATGTTCAGCAGTGAGAGCCACAGATCAGGCTGCTGTGTTACAGCTTTTAACAAATCTGCAGCGCTGGGAGGTTTGTCAATTAAGCATTAAGCATGTTATTTTCAGCATAGCCTGTTGCCGCTTAGCCAAGGCAGTGCTGCTGTGCTGTCAGCTTGTGACTGATGTGGTCATTTTGGAGATGGAGGAGGAGGTGCAGGAGCTGAACAATGTGATTACATTGAGGTTAAATTGGTGACGCTGTTTTTTATACTAAAGAAAGATCATATTGTTTTGTGTTTTTTTACGTTATTTTTTAAGACAAATGCATTCACCGGGAAATGTCATTTTAACATTTTACAACCTTATCTGGCAATGTGGTGTGTGACACATCATCAGACACATCCTTTTTTATTTATGATGGAGGGACTCTGAAAGTCATAAAGCCTATTTTTAAAGGGCCATCAGACGGCCCTTATTATTCTTAAAAGGCCAGCATTTGGCCCTCGCTATTGGTAGAGAGCCATTAGCTCTCTATGCTTTGTTGTTCCCGTTATTAACAAGTGGGTGTCCTATACTGTTATTGCGTATCCAGTGACTGCAAGGGCTGCCAAAAATTTTGACGCAACCCAATACCCCTTTGAAGAGACATAGAGGAGGGTCTCAGTAAAAAAAATGTTCCCATTATAAAGGAGCGGGTCTCCTATAGTGGTAATGCCCATTCTGTGACTGCAAGGGCTGCCAAAATTTGGGAAAACCCCCACTAAGAATTTAAAGACACATACAGCAGGGCCACAGTAACGACAAATTCCCATAAGAAAGGAGAGAGTCTGCTATACAGTTATAGGGTTCAGAGTATGTATCCAGCCAATTGAGCGCTCCCAGGGTCACAAGGAATAATTATCCAAAAAAAGGATTTACTTCTTCAGAAGATTTATTCAAGTTAATAAATAGATAAGTTAATATCTATTTATTAACTTGAATAAATCTTCTGAAGAAGTAAATCCTTTTTTTGGATAATTATTCCTTGTGACCCTGGGAGCGCTCAATTGGCTGGATACATACTCTGAACCTTATTCTTACGGACTCCAGCTGGGAGATCCGTTCAATCCAGATAGAAGCTGCATACCAGTGGACCAGCTACCCACATTAGACCAGAATTAGTCGATAACCCTTGGTACAAGATCTGCTAAAGGTGAGCAGTTCATTTTTCTTCTGTTCCTATATATATACATCTACACTTAGATGTGCGCCTGTTTTTTCTTTCTCCCCCCACCAGACCTACAGCCTTGGGGTCGAATACATTGAATCTATACAGTTATAGGGTATCCAGTGAGTCCAACGGCTGAACAATTTTAGGAAAAGCCCCACTAAGAATTTAAAGACACATAGAGCAGGGCCACAGTAACAACAAATTCCCATTAGAAAGGAGAGAGTCTGCTATACAGTTATAGGGTATGCAGTGAGTCCAAAGGCTGACCAATTATAGGAAAAACCCCACTAAGAATTTAAAGACACAGCAGAACCACAGTATCGACAAATTCCCATTAGAAAGGAGAGAGTCTGCTATACAGTTATAGGGTATGCAGTAAGTCCAACAGCTGACCAATTTTAGGAAAAACCCCACTAAGAATTTAAATACACATAGAGCAGGGCCACAGTATCGACAAATTCCCATTAGAAAGGAGAGAGTCTGCTATACAGTTATAGGGTATGCAGTGAGTTCAACGGCTGACCAATTTTAGGAAAAACCCCACTAAGAATTTAAAGACACATAGAGCAGGGCCACAGTAACAAGTACGACATGTTCCCATTAGAAAGGAGATGGTCTGCTATACAGTTATAGGGTATTCAGTGAGTCCAACGGCTGACCAAATTTAGGAAAAAACCCACTAACAATTTAAAGAGACATAGAGCAGGGCCACAGTAACGACAAATTCCCATTAGAAAGGAGAGAGTCTCCCATAGTGTTGGCCTGTGCAGTGAATGCAAGGGCTGCCAAAAATTTGGAGGCACTTCAATGCCCTTTGGAAGAGACGTGGAGGAGGGCCTCATAAAAAAATGTTCCCATTAGAAAGGAGTGGGCCTCCTATACTTGTAATGCCCATGCAGAAGTGTATGGGCTGACAAACATTTACCCCTGGGGGTATACATGAACATACTGTATAAAAAAAAATTTTTACGGGCATCATAAACACCCTTTAAAAAAATTATGTGGGTGTTGCATCATGGACCACGGTCACCCTGGTGATATGGTGGTGGAGGATGAGGAGAAGGAGGAGGACAAGAGCAAATAGCCAAAATCAGGAAGCGTACACCCATGTGTGGGTGTGAAAAGGTGCATGGGAATACACCTCCCAAGAAAAGACACTGGATTTGAGTTTATGTTACGCTACTATCATTCGGTGGTGTTGAGCAGTCTGGCCCAATCCAGCCCCTGTTCATTTTTATAAGAGTTAGCCTGTCAGCATTTTCAGTTGACAGGCGGATGCCTGGCGGATCAGTTATAATTCCACCAGCAGCACTAAAAACTCGCTCTGATAAAACGCTGGTGGCAGGGCAGGCCAGGACCTCCAAGGCATAGAGAGCCAGTTCATTCCACGTATCCAGCTTGGATACCCAATAATTATTAGGCACAGAGGAATCACGGAGGTGCGGTCGGCAAGGTACTTCCTCAGCATCTTCCAAAACCTTGCACTCCTTGTGAGAGTACTCCGCGCCTCAGGGCCTGTGCGATGGGAGGGTCTGAAAATACTCTCCCAGAACTTTGACAGTGTTCCCCTGCCTCTGCTGGATTGAAGTTGTGTCTCTCTCGCCTGTACTCCTTGGTTGTCCAATGAAGTGTGCCCTCTGCCGCCAGCGTTTTCAGATGGGAATTTTTTTAATAGTTCCGCAACAAGGGCCTTCTGGTACTGCCCCATTTTTGTACACCTGTTCTCCTCAGGAATAAGAGATATATAGTTCTCCTTGTAGCATGGGTCTAGAAGTGTCACCAACCAGTAATGACTGTCACCCAAAATTTTGAGAACGCGAGGGTCATGGAAAAGGCAGCATAACATAAACTCAGCCATGCGTGCCAGACTACTAACAGGCAAGACTTCCGTGTCCTCACCAAGAGGATGACTGACCATGCTCTCCTCCTTCTCCTCTCTGTCCTCTGGCCATCCACGCTGAACAGACGGTATGACAGCTGTGCAGGTAGTACCATCTATAGTGCATGAAACTAGCTCCTGTCCTTCCTCCTCCTCCTCTTCCTCATTGTCACCCAATTGGGATGACATGAGGCTTGGCTGTGTGTAATCACCCTGTATGGTTCCTTGCTCCATCTCATCGTGCTCCACCTGCAATGCATCCTCTTTGATTGTGAGCAGAGAGCGTTTCAGAAGACAGAGAAGCAGGATGGTGACGCTAAATATGGCGTCATCACCGCTCACCATCTTGGTGGAGTCCTCAAAGTTTTGGAGGATGGTACATATGTCTGCCATCCATAACCACTCCTGAGGTCTTATGTGTGGAGTCTGAACTGAATACCAACGGCCTTGTTGATGCTGGTACTTAACAACTGCCCTCTTTTGCTCACAAATCCTTCCCAACATCTGGAGTGTAGCCTTCCAACGCGTGGGGATATCACACACCAGTCTGTGAGTCGGAAGCTGCAAACGCTGCTGAAACACGGCAAGGGCGGCGGAAGCTGTAGCTGACTTTCTAAAATGGGCACACAGGCGGCGTACTTTAACAATCAGATCCGGCAGCTCCGGGTAGGATTTGAGAAACCGCTGAGCCACGAGGTTAAGCACATGGGCCAGGAATGGTACGCATGTGAGCTCGCCTCGCCTCAGAGCCTCCAACAGGTTCCGGCCATTGTCACACACGACCATGCCTGGCTGTAGGTTCAGTGGTGTGAGCCACAGATCTGCCTGCTCTTTCAGAGCTGTCCACAACTCTTCAGCATTGTGCGGTTTGTCACCTAAGCATATTAGCTTCAGCACAGCCTGTTGCCGCTTGGCCGAGGCAGTGCTGCAGTGCTTCCAGCTTGTGACTGATGTGGTCATTTCGAAGATGGAGGCTGAAGAGGAGGAGGAGGCTGAGGAGGATGAGGTGCAGGAGCTGTAGACTGTAGGGGCAACCCTGATTGACCTAGGGCCCGCAATCCTTGGCGACGGGAGGACGTGTTCGGTCCCAAGGTCCGACTGGGTCTCGGCTTCCACTATGTTAACCCAGTGTGCCATCAGCGAGATGTACCGTCCCTGCCCACAAGCACTTGTCCACGTGTTCGTGGTTAGGTGGACTTTCCCGGTAAGTGCGTTGTTGAGGGCAGGGCTAATGTTTTGGGACATGTGCTTGTGTAATGCGGGGACGGCACACCGGGAGAAATAGTGGTGGCTGGGGATCAAGTACCAAGGGACGGCCGCCGCCATCAGGTTGCGGAATGCTTCCGTCTCCACAAGCCTAAAAGGCAACATTTCGAGCGCAAGCAGTCGTGAAACGTGAGAATTTAGTAGTGTGGCCTGTGGGGCATTGGCTGCATATTTGCGCTTGCGTTCCAAGGACTGGGGTATGGACAACTGAATGCTTCGCTGGGACAAGGACATGGACGTGCTTCCTGATGCTTCTACTTGAGAGTGCGCAACGACAGGTGCAGGGCAGGAGGCATCTTCGCGTGCACCATGGACAGGGGATTGGCTTGCATGCACAACAGAGGAAGAAGCAATGGTGCCACCTGCAGACACTGTTCCTGGACCCTGGGGTTCGGCCCACAAAGTCGGGTGCTTTGCTGCCATGTGCCTGATCATGCTGGTGGTGGTCAGGCTGGTCGTTTTGCCACCCCTGCTGATACTGGCCTGGCAGGTGGTGCAAATGGCCTTTTTGGGGTTATCGGCAGAGTCTTTAAAAAACAACCAGACTCGGGAAGACCTAACAGTTGTACTGGCAACTTCCTTCGTGTTGGTGTTACGGGGAACGGTTGCCTGCCTTCTGTCTGCAGCCACCACACTGCTTCTTCCTGCCTGTTGGGGTGCTCTCCCTCGCTTCCCCTGTGTGCTGCTGTCCTAGGCTTTGCATGTCCTCCTGCCAGGTTGGGTCAGTTACTATATCATCCACCATCTCGTCTTCCACTTCCGCACCCTGGTCCTCCTACTGACTTTCTGGCAATTGTGTCTCATCATCATCCACCTCTTGTGACACTTTCCCACCATCGCCTTCGTGTGATCGTGGCTGCTCAAATATTTGGGCCTCACTACACGCGATCTCCTCTTGCCCCGCTTCAAGTGGACCGGGTGAGAGGCCCGAATCTATAAATGGAAAAGTGAACAGCTCTTTAGAGTGTACAAGTGTGGGATCAGTTGTCTCCGGGCACTCGGCATGGTGGGAGGAAGGAGGATCAGGGTGAGGAATATGCGGTCCAGACTCACGGCTACTGAAACTTGACCGTGTGGAAGACAGGGTGGTGGTGGTGGTGGTGGCTAAGTGACTAGAAGCATAGTGGTGTGCTGCTGTGGGTGTTTGTTGTGGCACAAATTCAGCTTGCCCACTGCCTTGTCCTCGGCCTCTGCATGCACCATCACCATCACGTCCAGTTCCCCGTCCCTTGCCACGTGCCTTGCCCATTTTAAATGGAGGACAGTATCTTCCACGCTCACTACAAATGACTGAGTTTGGAGCGAACTTATATGTGATCCGTGTGACGGATAAAACAGAGTTTTAAATACCTGGCCTGTAGGTAAGTAGTTTGAACAGTAAACTGGTGTGAATTGCTTCACTGACACACTGAAAGCCCGAGCTGGGCGGTTTGTCACCTAAGCATTAAGCATGTTATCTTCAGCACAGCCTGTTGCCGCTTGGCCAAGGCAGTGCTGCAGTGCTGTCAGTTTGTGACTGATGAGGTCATTTCGGAGATGGAGGAGGAGGTGCAGGAGCTGAACAATGTGATTACATTGAGGTTAAATTGGTGACGCTGTTTTTTATACTAAAGAAAGATCCTATTGTTTTGGGTTTTTTTACGTTATTTTTTAAGACAAATGCATTCACCGGGAAATGTCATTTTAACATTTTACAACCTTATCTGGCAATGTGGTGTGTGACACATCATCAGACACATACTGTTTTATTTATGATGGAGGGACTCTGAAAGTCATAAAGCCTATTTTTAAAGGGCCATCAGAGGGCCCTTACTATTCTTAAAAGGCAAGCAGTCAGCCCTTGCTATTGGTAGAGAGCCATCAGCCGGCTATGCTTTGTTGTTCCCATTATTAACAAGTGGGTCTCCTATACTGTTATTGCGTATGCAGTGACTGCAAGGGCTGCCAAAAATTTGGATGCAACCCAATACCCCTTTGAAGAGAAATAGAGGAGTGTCTCAGTAAAAAAAAATGTTCCCATTATAAAGGAGCGGGTCTCCTATAGTGGTAATGCCCATTCTGTGACTGCAAGGGCTGCCAAAATTTGGGAAAAACCCCACTAAGAATTTAAAGACACATAGAGTAGGGCCACAGTAACGACAAATTCCCATTAGAAAGGAGAGAGTCTGCTATACAGTTATAGGGTATGCAGTGAGTCCAACGGCTGACCAATTTTAGGAAAAACCCCACTAAGAATTTAAAGACACATAGAGCAGGGCCACAGTAACAAGTACGACATGTTCTTATTAGAAAGGAGAGGGTCTGCTATACAGTTATAGGGTATGTATTGAGTCCAATGGCTGACCAATTTTAGGAAAAACCCCACTAAGAATTTAAAGACACATAGAGCAGGGCCACAGTAACAAGTACGACATGTTCTTATTAGAAAGGAGAGGGTCTGCTATACAGTTATAGGGTATGTAGTGAGTCCAACGGCTGACCAATTTTAGGAGAAACCCCACTAAGAATTTAAAGACACATAGAGCAGGGCCACAGTATCGACAAATTCCCATTAGAAAGGAGAGAGTCTGCTATACAGTTATAGGGCATGCAGTGAGTTCAACGGCTGACCAATTTTAGGAAAAACCCCACTAAGAATTTAAAGACACATAGAGCAGGGCCACAGTATCGACAAATTCCCATTAGAAAGGAGAGAGTCTGCTATACAGTTATAGGGTATGCAGTGAGTTCAACGGCTGACCAATTTTAGGAAAAACCCCACTAAGAATTTAAAGACACATAGAGCAGGGCCACAGTAACAAGTACGACATGTTCCCATTAGAAAGGAGATGGTCTGCTATACAGTTATAGGGTATTCAGTGAGTCCAACAGCGGACCAATTTTAGGAAAAACCCCACTAAGAATTTAAAGACACATAGAGCAGGGCCACAGTAATGACAAATTCCCATTAGAAAGGAGAGAGTCTGCTATACAGTTATAGGGTATGCAGTGAGTCGAACGGCTGACCAATTTTAGGAAAAACCCCACTAAGAATTTAAAGACACATAGAGCAGGGCCACAGTAACAAGTACGACATGTTCTTATTAGAAAGGAGAGGGTCTGCTATACAGTTATAGGGTATGTAGTGAGTCCAACAGCTGACCAATTTTAGGAAAAACCCCACTAAGAATTTAAAGACACATAGAGCAGGGTCACAGTATCGACAAATTCCCATTAGAAAGGAGAGAGTCTGCTATACAGTTATAGGGTATGCAGTGAGTTCAACGGCTGACCAATTTTAGGAAAAACCCCACTAAGAATTTAAAGACACTTAGAGCAGGGCCACAGTAACAAGTACGACATGTTCTTATTAGAAAGGAGAGGGTCTGCTATACATTTATAGGGTATGTAGTGAGTCCAACGGCTGACCAATTTTAGGAAAAACCCCACTAAGAATTTAAAGACACATAGAGCAGGGCCACAGTAACGACAAATTCACATTAGAAAGGAGAGAGTCTGCTATACCGTTATAGGGAATGCAGTGAGTCCAACGGCTGACCAATTTTAGGAAAAACCCCACTAAGAATTTAAAGACACATAGAGCAGGGCCACAGTAAGGAGAAGTTCTCATTAGAAAGGAGAGGGTCTCCCATAGTGTTGGCCTATGCAGTGAATGCAAGGTCTGCCAAAAATTGGGGGGCACTCCAATGCCCCTTGGAAGAGACTTAGAGGGCCTCATAAAAAAGTGTTCCCATTAGAAAGGAGCGGGTCTCCTATACTTGCAATGCCCATGCGCTAAGTGTATGGGCTGACAAACATTTTCCCCTGGGGGGTATAAATGAACATACTGTATAATTTTTTTTTACAGGCATCATAAACACCCTTTAAAAAAATTATGTGGGTGTTGCATCACGGTCACCCTGGTGATATGGTGGTGGAGGATGAGGATGAGGAGAAGGAGGAGGACAAGAGCAAATAGCCAAAATCAGGAAGCGTATACCCATGTGTGGGTGTGAAGAGGTGCATGGGAATACACCTCCAAAAAAAGACACTGGATTTGAGTTTATCTTACGCTGCTATCATTCGGTGGTGTTGAGAAGTCTGGCCCAATCCAGCCCTTGTTCATTTTTATAAGAGTCAGCCTGTCAGCATTTTCAGTTGACAGGTGGATGCGCTTATCAGTTATAATTCCACCAGCGGTACTAAAAACCTGCTCTGATAAAACTCTAGCGGCAGGGCAGCCCAGGACCTCCAAGGCGTAGAGAGCCAGTTCATTCCATGTATCCAGCTTGGATACCCAATAATTAAAAGGCACAGAGGAATCACTGAGGACGTTGGTACGGTTAGCAAGGTACTCTCTCAGCATCTTCCCAAACTTTGCACTCCTTGTGAGAGTACCCCGCACCTCAGGGCCTGTGCGATGGGAGGGTCTGAGAAAACTGTCCCAGAACTTTGACAGTGTTCCCCTGCCTCTGCTGGATTGCATTTGTGTCTCTCTCACCTGTACTCCTTGGTTGTCCAACGAACTGTGACCTCTGTCGCCAGAGTTTTCAGATGGGAATTTTTTTAATAGTTCCGCAACAAGGGCCTTCTGGTACTGCCCCATTTTTGTACACCTGTCCGCCTCAGGAATAAGAGATATAAAGTTCTCCTTGTAGCGTGGGTCTAGTAGTGTCACCAACCAGTAATGACTGTCACCCAAAATTTTGAGAACGCGAGGGTCATGGGAAAGGCAGCGTAACATAAACTCAGCCATGCGTGCCAGACTGCTAACAGGCAAGACTTCCGTGTCCTCACCAAGAGGATGACTGACCATGCTCTCCTCCTCCTCTCTGTCCTCTGACCATCCACGCTGAACAGACGGTATGACAGTTGTGCAGGTAGTACCGTCTATAGCGCATGAAACTAGCTCCTGTTCTTCCTCCTCCTCTTCCTCATTGTCATCCATTCCACGTTGGTATGAGACAAGGCTGGGCTGTGTGTAATCACCTGTATGGTTCCTTGCTCCATCTCATTGTGCTCCGCCTGCAATGCATCCTCTTTGATTGTGAGCAGAGAGCATTTCAGAAGACAGAGAAGCGGGATGGTGATGCTAATTTTGGCGTCATCGCCGCTCACCATCTTGGTGGAGTCCTCAAAGTTTTGGAGGATGGTACATATGTCTGACACTCCAGAGGTCTTATGCGTGGAGTCTGAACTGAATACCGACGGCCTTGTTGATGCTGGTACTCAACAACTGCCCTCTTCTGCTCACAAATCCTTCCCAACATCTGCAGTGTACAGTTCCAACCATGGGGACATCACATAACAGTCTGTGTGCCGGAAGCTGCAAACGCTGCTGAAACACGGCAAGGGTGGCGGAAGCTGTAGGGGACTTGAGAAACCGGGGTAGGATTTGAGAAACCACTGAACCATGAGGTTAAGCACATGGGCCAGGCATGGTACGTGTATGAGCTCGCCTCGCCTCAGAGCTGCCAACAGGTTCGGGCAATTGTCACACACGATCATGCCTGGCTGTAGGTTCAGCGGTATGAGCCACAGATCTGCCTGCTCTTTCAGAGCTGTCCACAGCTCTTCAGCATTGTGCGGTTTGTCACCTAAGCATATTAGCTTCAGCACAGCCTGTTGCCGCTTGGCCGAGGCAGTGCTGCAGTGCTTCCAGCTTGTGACTGATGTGGTCATTTCGGAGAAGGAGGCTGAAGAGGAGGGGGAGGCTGAGGAGGATGAGGTGCAGGAGCTGTAGACTGTGGGGGCAACCCTGATTGACCTAGGGCCGGCAATCCTCGGCGTCGGGAGGACGTGTTCCGTCCCAAGGTCCGACTGGGTCCCAGCTTCCACTATTATCTCAGTCTGCCGTCAGCGAACTGTACCGTCCCTGCCCACAAGCACTTGTTCACGTGTCCGTGGTTAAGTGGACTTTCCCAGTAACTGCGTTGTTGAGGGCACCGCAAATGTTTTGGGACACGTGCTTGTGTAATGCACACCAGGAGAAATAGTGGTGGCTAGGGACCGAGTACCGAGGGACGGCCGCCGCCATCAGGTTGCGGAATGCTTCCGTCTCCACGAGCCTAAAAGGCAACATTTCGAGCGCAAGCAGTCGTGAAATGTGGGAATTTAGTACTGTGGCCTGTGGGGCTTTGGCTGCGTATTTGCGCTTGCGTTCCAAGGACTGGGGTATGGACAACTGAACGCTGCTCTGGGACAAGGACGTGGACATGCTTCCTGATGCTGCTACTTAAGAGTGTGCAACGACAGGTGCAGGGCAGGAGGCATCTTCGCATGAACCATGGACAGGGGATTGGCTTTCATGCACAACTGCGGAAGAAGCAATGGTGCCACCCACAGACACTGTTCTTGGACCCTGGAGTTCGGCCCACAAAGTCAGGTGCTTTGCTGCCATGTGCCTGATCATGCTGGTGGTGGTCAGGCTGGTCGTTTTGCCACCCCTGCTGATACTGGCCTGGCAGGTGGTGCAAATGGCCTTTTTGGGGTTATCAGCAGAGTCTTTAAAAAACAACCAGACTCGGGAAGACCTAATGACGCACCCCCTGGGCCGTGGGGGCACCCGGGACCGGACTTCAGGGCAATGCTGGGAGTAGTAGTGGCGACCCGGTCCCGTGGCTCAGGGTGGTCAGACCAAGGTTGTGGCAGTCTCTGTATAAATATAATGCAATGTCCGACTACGCCACCCGTGGATTGCGGTCAATAAGAACGGCCGCTGCTGAGCAGACCTCTGAGGCTGATGTTGTGAGGGCAGCAGAGTGTAGCATAACTCCCCACGGGAGGAGTATAGCCTCAGGGTAGTGAGTGTGGATGATGGGAGTGATGGTGCAAGAGCGCAGCAGGAATGACTCAGAGGCTTTGCAGTGCAGTTCAGGGTCTTTACTGATGGTGATAAGGCAGACCCTCCCGGGAGTACTGGCTAACATAAGAGGCCTGGTCAGTCTGTGAGCAAACTGGAGTTCCCCTGGCCAGGTGGAGTTGTAGGCCTCCCCGTCTATCTGCACTCTTCCTGGCTACCTTGCTGTAAGCGAGTGGAAGTAGCCCACGTCCCTGAGTGTACCGTGTGGTGCTCACCCGTATGGCTGGTGACTTGGGGCCTTCTGATAGCCCCCGCTCCTCGATGGCAGTGCTGGTCCCTTGCTCGTGACTGAGCCTCCGGGCTTCTATGGCCAGAGGACCTGAAATCCCCTGCCGGCGGGTTTCTGCTGCTGGGTATATATAAGTCCCCACAGCCTCGGACTCCTGTGTCTGGTTCTTAGCGTCTTCTGCCAGGACGAACTTCGCTTAGCTCAAGTCCCTGGTCTTCAGCTCCTGCTCCTACAGAGCTCCTCGCTGTTACTTTCCCTGTGTCTGGAACAAACTCCAGGCTCTCACTCACTAACCCCGCCCCAGATCCAGTTTTTATAGGGCAGATTTCTCCCCTATCTGGTCTGGGACAGGAGGTGTTGCATGTTTAAGGGCTCCTGACCAGGAAACCTCCCACTTGCTCTCAGACGTAATATTTCTATTACTGTGGTAACCAGACCCCTGGGGTGCCACATTCCCCCCTAGTGAAATGTAGTACTCCGGGACTAAACACATTTCCAGAAAAACACAAATACAAGGTATAACAATAGCATGACATATGTACAAGGACATTTTGTCTTTAAGGTCACGGCGCTTCCGTAACCGGGTGTCCATATCACCCAAGGTGAAGTTTTAGAACGGAGTAGGGGACCTGTCCAAAGCAAACCCCAAACGTTGGCTCTGGGCGTGGCTGCAAGGCGAAGTGAACTACTTTGGACCACACGGGACCACACCAGACAGGTTTTTCTTTCGTGGCCGTCTTCGCAAGAGGCACGAAGTGCAACTATTTACAATGTAGTTCCGGTTATTCAGCGTCCATAACCTGTCAGTCCAAATAAACCTGAAGGGTAACTAGAGAAACATAATTAATAAACAGGCAACAAACATAAACCATTTTCAACATTTGCAGTTTACAGGTAAATTCACATTATAGTTTAAATTCTCCAGCGAGCGGGCATCTGTCCTCTAGTGCTCCTGGTGGACCTACCTAACACACTATCTGATTCTGCACTACAGGGTGTAGGAGGTGTTGCGGGTAGGTCTGGCAGCTTTCTGCGTACTCTTTGGCTTACTAGGGGCACAGCAGGCTTACTACTAGCAGAGGGTTGATTCTCCTGGGCTGCTGGTATGGATTCTTCTGCCTCCTGGGCCGGTTGCTCTTCTGACACTACTTGTTCTTCTGTAGGCCCTTGAGGGGCTGGCTGGAGAAAGGTGAGGACGGGTACCATGACCGCGTTGTTAATTTGAGTCCAGGACCGGGGAAAGTCTCAGAGTACGGTACTGATAATTTCTTCCCTTTCCTCTGCGGGTTGAGGGTTCTCTTGATCTTCGTCAGTGCTTTGCAGCTGCTCGGGACACTTTTTCAGGTGGTCTCTGGAAACAATGGCTGTGGTTTCTCCTCCATCCTTACTGATTATGCAGACTTTTGGATTATCATGGCTTGAGGACAGTACTGTGTACGGGTTCTTCTCCCACTGGTCGTCCAACTTGTGGAGCCGCCTCTTTCTCTTCAAGACCTGCTCTCCAGGTACCAGGGGAACAGCAGGAGCATGCTGGTTATGAGTCTTCTCTTGCCTTTCTCTTGCTTGAGACAGACTTCGCTTGACGCTCTCCTGTACTTTCCGATACTGCTGCTGCCGTTCTGTATCCCAGTCTGCCTCTGGCAAGGTGTCCTCAGGTGTCAGGACTCCCATATCCAGGTCAATAGGCAGCTTACCAAGTCTTGCTCTCATTAGGTAAGCCGGGGTACAGTTGGTGGAACCTACGGGGATGTGATTATACAAGTCCACCAGATCAGGCAGTTTTTCAGGCCACAGACTGCGTTCTTCCAGGGGTAACGTTTTTAGCAAGTCTATCACCACCTGGTTCATTTTCTCACATAGTCCGTTGGTCTGAGGGTGATAGGGCGTTGTTCTTATCTTCCTGCAGCCATACAGATTGCAGAACTCTTGGAAGACCTCCGCTTCGAAGGCTGGCCCTTGGTCAGTCAACACTTGCTCCGGATACCCGTGTGGACGGCAGAAGTGCTGCTGGAAGTCTCTAGCTGCTGTTTGAGCGGTTAAGTCCTTGACAGGGACCACCTCCAGGAACCGGGAGTAGTGATCTACGATGATGAGGTCGTAGACGTACCCAGATTTGCTTGGAGCCAGTTTCACATGGTCCAGGGCTACCAGTTCCAGTGGCTGCCTGGTGATGATGGGCTGCAGGAGAGTCTTCTGGCTGGCATGGTCTCTTCTTCTTATGCTGCACGGGCCACAGTCTCTGCACCACCTCTCTATGGCTCCTCTCATGCCTACCCAGTAGAACCGTCCACGCAACAAGAACTCCAGCTTCTTCCATCCGAAGTGTCCTGCTGCGTCGTGGTATTGACTCGCCCCCTGGGCCGTGGGGCACTCGGATCCGGGCAATAGGGAGACGGTGGGAGTAGTAGTGGCAACCCGGTTCCGTGGCTCAGGGTGGTCAGGCCAGTGGTAGTCCGTTATGTGCTGATGTTTATGTCCGACTACGCCACCCGTGGATTGCGGTTATTAGGAACCGCCGCTGCATGCAGACCGCTGGGGCTGATGAGGTGTGCAGCTAGGGTAGTGTGACTCCCCACGGGAAGAGTGCGGCCCCAGAGCAGTATAGTGGATGGTGGGAGTGATGGTAGTGAGAGTCCCAGTGCTGATAGTGCTGGAGGAGCAAGGAGCATACAGACAACAGGTTGCAGTCCAGAGTCTTTACTGAAACAGGTAAACTGACCCATAAACAGTCCCAGCTAGGAGGGGACCTGGATGTCTGAGAGCAACGGGGAAATTGGCCCTGGTCAGGGTGAGGGTGTAGGCCTACCGTGCTTTCTGCGCTCCTTCTGGCTATCTCCTCCTGATAGGGTAACAGCCCACGTTTCCGAGCTTTCCGTGTATTCTCGCCTGTATGGCCTGCGACGTGGGTTCCTTTCTGCTCCCAGCCTTGTACGGCTTTACTGGTCCCTTCGGTTGTGGCAGGGCCTCCAGGCTTCTTAGGCCAAGGAATATACAGTCCCTTGCGGACTGGTTCTCTGCTGGGGGATGTGGAATCCTTCCAGCCTCAGACACCAAAGTCTGGTAGATTAAGTCTGTTATCTGCCAAGACAGGCTTGCTTCGCCTCTTGTCTCTGGCTTGTGGCTCTCCTCCTGCCACACTTCCTCTTAGGTGCAGTGCAACTGTCTGTCCCTGCTCTGCTGAGACACGTCTCAGTCCTGAGACAGGTCATCTGGGTTCCCCCTAACCCTGCCCTCAGTACCAGCTTTTATAGGGGCAGCCAGCTCCCCCTACTGGCCTGAGACAGGAGGCATTGCATTTAATTACACTTGTGGCATCCAGGTCAGGGTGACACATTCCCCCCTAGTGAAATTTAGTACTCCGTGACTAAACAGTAAATAAAGAATAACATGCATAACAATAAAACATTAATAGACAGATGACGCACAAATTGAGTTCTTTAGGTCACAGTGTGGCCTGTGACCGGCTGTCCATATCACCAGCACAACGGGGAGCCTTAACCAGGTGGGGGTCTGTCCTACCCCAAGTCCTTTACAGTCTTAGTTTATTCCTGGGTTAGGCTCCAAACGCAGTCCATACAAGGTCCCGGTTATAAAAAGTCCATAACCTTTGAGTCCTTACGGTAGCTGCAAGAAACTGAAACACGCTATTAATAATCACGCAGGTAACTTGGCAAACATTTCAACACTTTGCAACAGGGTTATTTACAATTTTAGTACACTCTATATTTTCCAGCGAGCGGGTATCTGCCCCTTTGTGCTCCTGGTTGACCTCCTTAACCCACTGTCTGGTGGTGGACCAACCTGGCTTTCCCCACTAGCGTTAGGGGTACAGCTGTCAGCTGGGCGTACAGGTAGGGCAGGCAGCTGTCTGCGGGTCCTTTGGCTTACCGCAGGCATGGCAGGCTCACTGTCAGCAGAGGGTTGACTCTCCTGGGCTGCTGGAACAGGCTCTTCTGCCTCTGGAACTGCTTGCTCCTTTTCACCTTCCGGCTCTGGTGTTGGTTGTTGCTGGGCCGGTTGCAGGAAATGCAGGACGGGTACCACTATGGCATCATTTATGCGAGTCCAGGACTGAGGGAACTCTCCGAGGATGGTGCTGATCATTTCTTCCTTGTGCTCTGCGGGTTCAAGGTCACTCTGATCCTCTTCTGCACTACGGAGTTGCTCGGGGCACCTTTTGAGGTGGTCTCTGGAAACGACACTAGTGGTTTCTCCTCCGTCCTTGGTGATTACGCACACCTTTGGGTTGTCGTGGTCAGACTGCAGTACGGTGTAGGGTTCCCTTTCCCACTGGTCGTCCAACTTATGTAGCCTTCTTTTTCGCTTTAGGACTTGCTCACCAGGTTCTAGGGGACCAGCAGGGGCGTGTTGATTGAAGAGTCTTTCTTGCTTCTCTCTCACCTGGGCCAGGCTCTTCTCCACACTCTCCTGTACCTTCTTGTACTGCAGTTGCCTTTCCGTATCCCAGTCCGCATCCGGGGAGGTGTCCTCAGGTATTAGGACTCCCATCTCCAGGTCTACGGGCAGCTTACCTGGTCTAGCTCGCATCAGGTAAGCCGGGGTGCAGTTTGTAGCGTTCACCGGGATGTTGTTGTACATGTCTACCAGGTCCGGCAATTTTTCTGGCCACAGGCTGCGTTCCTCCAGGGGCAACGTCTTCAGGAGATCAATGACTATATTGTTCATCTTCTCACACATCCCGTTGGTTTGGGGGTGGTAAGGCGTTGTCCGTATTTTCTTACAGCCATAGAGGTTGCAGAACTCCTGGAAGATTTCAGCCTCGAACGCTGGACCCTGGTCTGTCAGGACCTGTTCCGGATACCCGTGTGGACGGCAGAAATATTGCTGGAAGGCTCTGGCCGCTGTTTGGGCTGTCAAGTCCTTTACCGGGACCACCACTAGAAAACGGGAATAGTGGTCCACGATTGTCAGGGCATAGATGTATCCAGACCGGCTTGGAGCCAATTTGACGTGGTCCAGAGCTACCAGCTCAAGAGGCTGCGTGGTGACGATGGGCCTCAAGCGTGTCTTCTGGCTGGTGCGGTCCTTCCTCCTCAGGTGACAAGGGCCACAGTCTCTGCACCACTTTTCTACAGCTCCTCTCATGCCGACCCAAAAGAACCTTCCTCTTAGCAGGAACTCCAGTTTCTTCCAACCGAAGTGTCCCGCTCTGTCATGGTAAGCCCCCAGGACCATAGCTGCATCCCGCCTTGGGACCACGACTTGCCAGGTCAGCTCGTGCGTCCGGTGGTTAACAATCCTTCTGCACAACTTGCCTTCGTAGAGGAACAGCTTGCTCTTCTCTTTCCATAGCTGCTTGGCTTCCTCTGGGGCATCTGGATCTAGGCAGGCGTCTTCCCGGGTCAGCAGATCTTTCACCAGGCGGACTGCAGGGTCACTATCTTGGGTCTCGGCCCAGCTGTGGTGAGGTAGGGGATTGATCATCACGGTTGTTAGATCCTCCTCTTTCACGCGGTGGGAGTATTGAGCAGCTCCATACCGGTGAAACGCGGGGAGTTCTACCTCCTCCAGCTCTTCTGGGTCTTCGTCACCTTCAGGTAAGTGAGGCATCCTCGACAGGGCGTCTGCGTTGGCATTGGTTTTGCCGGCCCGGTACTTGATCACGAAGTCATAGTTGGAGAGACGGGCCATCCACCGCTGTTCTAGGGCACCCAGTCTTGCATTGTCCAGGTGTGTCAACGGGTTGTTGTCCGTGTACACTGTGAACTTTGCGGAGGCCAGGTAATGCTTGAAGCGTTCCGTCACGGCCCACACCACCGCCAAGAATTCTAGCTTGAAGGAGCTGTAATTCTCCGGGTTCCTCTCGGTGGGCCTCAGCTTCCGGCTGGCGTATGCGATCACCCGTTCTCTGCCCTGTTGGTTTTGGGACAGTACGGCTCCCAGTCCCACATTACTGGCGTCTGTGTGGAGAATGAAAGGCTGGCCATAATCAGGGTAGGCCAGGATCTCATCCCCTGTGAGGGCCATCTTTAGCTGGCGGAAGGACTCCTCTTCCGGTTTATCCCACTTGAAGGGTGGCTTTTGACTTCTGGACTTGGACTGTCCGATCAGGAGGTCCTGCATAGGAGCTGCCATCTTGGTGAACCCGGGGATGAACCTTCGGTAGTAGCCTACCAACCCCAGAAACTGTCTCACCTCTTTGATGTTCGAGGGGCTTGGCCAGCTCTTGATTGCCGTGACCTTGTCACGGTCGGGGGCCACTCCTTCCGCGCTTACCACGTGCCCTAGGTACTGGACCTTTGGTTTCAGCAGGTGACACTTCGATGGTTTCACCTTCAGGCCATAGCCTGCCAGGGCTTCGAACACCTCGGCCAGGTGCTTGAGATGGTCCTCGTAGGTCTTCGAATAAATGATCACGTCGTCCAGGTAAAGGAGGACCGTCTCGAAGTTTCGGTGCCCTAGACAGCATTCCATCAGCCGCTGGAAGGTCCCTGGTGCGTTGCAGAGCCCGAAAGGCATACAGTTGAATTCGCTCAGTCCCATCGGGGTGGTGAAGGCGGTCTTCTCCTTGTCAGCCTCTGCCACAGGAACCTGCCAGTACCCGCTAGTAAGGTCCAAAGTAGAAAAGAAGTTAGCAGATTTTAGTGCGGCTAAAGACTCCTCTATTCTAGGCAGCGGATATGCGTCTTTGTGGGTGATACGGTTGATTTGTCTATAGTCCACGCACATTCTCATGGTGCCGTCTTTCTTTTTGACCAGAACCAAAGGGGCTGCCCAGGGGCTACAGCTGTCTCTAATAACCCCAGCTTCTTTCATCTCTCTTAGCATGCCCTTTGCGTTCTGATAATGTGCAGGGGGTACAGGTCTGTGCCTCTCTTTTATTGGTGGGTGGCTCCCGGTGGGGATGTGGTGTTCTATCCCCCTTACTCTGCCGAAGTCTAGCGGGTGCTTACTAAAGACTCTCTCGTACTCCTGTACCACCCGGTAGACTCCTTGTTTTTGGTGCAGGGGAGTGGAGTCAGCACCCACATGGAGTTTCTGGCACCAGTCCTCCTTTTGTTTCTGGGAGCCATTACCCTCCGCCCGTGGAGATGGAGGCAAGGGTTCCACGGCCCTGATAGCTTTGTGTTCGACAACAAACAGTTTGGCGAGTGTAGCGTACCTGGGTAAGTGTACTTCCCTCTTCCCAATGTTGAGGATCCGGACGGGCACCCTCCCATGACGGACATCAACCACCCCCCGGGCTGTCAAAATGGTGGGCCTGCTGTCTGAGTACACGGGTTCTACCATGGCTTGGTAGTCTCTACCTCTCAACCCGATTGCAGTCCGATACCAGATCATCATTTCACTTTTGGGAGGCATGGAAATGGGGAATGGGTCACTCAGTCTTACGCTACCGATCTCACCACCAGACAGTTCTACCTGCTGCCGTCTCATCAGGGCTTTTATCTCCTTGTTGAGGACTCTCTGTTGGCTGGAACTAGCATTCACCGCCACCTGTTGTAGAATTACAATTACCTCTGAAAGACAATTTTCAATTACATTAGTACCCACAGTTATTTTAGGGTGACTTTCACGACGGTCAATGTCCACAATAATCACTCCCTGTGCCGGTAGTTCAACTTTACCAATTTTAATGGTCATCTCCTTGAACCCCATCTGCGGCACGGGTAAGCCATTACTGGCGATGATGCTCAAGTTACTGTCTGGATACCGTGTGATATCAGCGTCAGTCCAATACTGCTTAAAAAGT
Source organism: Phyllobates terribilis (assembly GCF_046119375.1). Taxonomy (NCBI): domain Eukaryota; kingdom Metazoa; phylum Chordata; class Amphibia; order Anura; family Dendrobatidae; genus Phyllobates; species Phyllobates terribilis. The sequence goes on along the minus strand of NW_027362761.1, from coordinate 727,179,199 downwards.
ACATAAGGGATAGTGGTTACTTGTGACCCAGTATCCAGCAAGGCGCTCATGGGGATACCGTCCAGCACCACGGGTAAAACCGGGCGCCCACCAACGTACTTATAACGCCAATTGTAAGGGCCTGGTGATCTTATGCCTGGGGGTTGGCCCTCTGCCCCAGGTTGGACCCGTTTAAATTACAGTACCTGGAAATGTGTCCGGGCTGGTTGCATCGACGACAAATGGGCTGTCCATCCTCTGCGTAGCGGTCTGTGGGCCTCCCTCGGAACGACGGGATCCTCCTCTGTCGACGCCACGGGACATCCTCCGGACTTGAAGCCAGCTCGATGGGTCTTGACGGGTCCACTTGCAACGCCTGGACGGTCCTGGTCAACGCCGCGACGCTCCTGGTCAGCTCCTGGACTTGCAAGCCTTTCGACGGGGCTTGGTTCAGGGCCTGTGCATCAGCCTCCACGGAGTCCATAGAGGAGGGCGCCGCCTCCTGGTGGTAGGTGATAGCAGGGCGCCGGGGGTTTATAGCGCCACTGGTTGCAGATTCACGGAGCACCCTTATGGCCCTGTCCTTAAATTGGGCAAAGGTCAGGTCGGGGTTCTGAAAGAACATGAGGCGCAGTTGGGCCCTGTGGGCGCTAGACAGCAGACCTTCTATGAATTGTTCTGTTAGCAGCTTATCGGTTTCCTGCACACTGCCAGGGTCAGTTTGTTGAATAGCCCTCAAGGCTTCCTGCAGATTTAGGGCATAGTCTCTGATGCTGTCCTGTGCCCGCTGCTTACATCCATAGAACCTCATTTTAATCTCAGCGGAGGTACGTGTGTCAAAGGTACCCCGCAGCCGGGCCAGAATACCCTTCACAGTCCTTTTCTCCTCAGTGGGCCATGATTTTACCTCCCTTTGGGCTGCGCCAGTTAACTGCCCTGTCAATATGCTGACCTTCTGCTCCTCTGTCAGGGGGTAAACGTGGAACAAACTGTATAGCCTTTCCTTGAAGTCAGTTAGGGCATGGGGCTCCCCTGAGTATTTGGGCAGCCAGGCCGCTCCAGGGATGTAGGGCAGGGAAAAGGGCATCACCGCTGCTGCAGCTGCGTTGGTGGTAGTGGGGGCCTCTGTGTCCGACATCTTCCTCCCCCCTAGTCAAGCATGGCCTACCTTCCGACGATCCTCTTCTGTAGGCCGCGGCTCCGCTGCTGCTGCTATGGACGAGGACCTGGCGTCGCGTCTTGATGACGTCAGCGTCGCTCTCTCTCCCTTCCAGGACCTTGCGCAGCGTCGGTGCGTGGGGCGGAGCTTCGGATCTCGCGCGGTTTTGACGTCCACGCTCCCCTTCTTCCCGCGCGGTGTCCTGAAGATGGTGTCCGATGGCGGGAAGCAGCCGCGGATGGCGGGAAGACGGCGGGAAACGGTCCAAGATGGCGTCCGATGGCGGGAATCGGCTCCGGATCGCGGGAAACGACTCCGGACGGCGGGAAACGGTCCAAGATGGCGTCTGATGGCGGGAATCGGCTCCGGATGGCGGGAAGCGACTCCGGACGGTGGGAAACTTCGCCACAGGTAAGTTACAAAAGTCTTTTTCAGGCACGCAGTACCCGGTGGTTGCGGGCACGAAATCCTGCCGACTACGCCAAAGCTGACTCGCCCCCTGGGCCTTGGGGCACTCGGATCCAGGCAATAGGGAGACGGTGGGAGTAGTAGTGGCAGCCTGGTTCCGTGGCTCAGGGTGGTCAGGCCAGTGGTAGTCCGTTATGTGCTGATGTTTATGTCCGACTACGCCACCCGTGGATTGCGGTTATTAGGAACCGCTGCTGCATGCAGACCGCTGGGGCTGATGAGGTGTGCAGCTAGGGTAGTGTGACTCCCCACGGGAAGAGTGCGGCCCCAGGGCAGTATAGTGGATGGTGGGAGTGATGGTAGTGAGAGTCCCAGTGCTGATAGTGCTGGAGGAGCAAGGAGCATACAGACAACAGGTTGCAGTCCAGGGTCTTTACTGAAACAGGTAAACTGACCCATAAACAGTCCCAGCTAGGAGGGGACCTGGATGTCTGAGAGCAACGGGGAAATTGGCCCTGGTCAGGGTGAGGGTGTAGGCCTACCGTGCTTTCTGCGCTCCTTCTGGCTATCTCCTCCTGATAGGGTAATAGCCCACGTTTCCGAGCTTTCCGTGTATTCTCGCCTGTATGGCCTGCGACGTGGGTTCCTTTCTGCTCCCAGCCTTGTACGGCTTTACTGGTCCCTTCGGTTGTGGCAGGGCCTCCAGGCTTCTTAGGCCAAGGAATATACAGTCCCTTGCGGACTGGTTCTCTGCTGGGGGATGTGGAATCCTTCCAGCCTCAGACACCAAAGTCTGGTAGATTAAGTCTGTTATCTGCCAAGACAGGCTTGCTTCGCCTCTTGTCTCTGGCTTGTGGCTCTCCTCCTGCCACACTTCCTCTTAGGTGCAGTGCAACTGTCTGTCCCTGCTCTGCTGAGACACGTCTCAGTCCTGAGACAGGTCATCTGGGTTCCCCCTAACCCTGCCCTCAGTACCAGCTTTTATAGGGGCAGCCAGCTCCCCCTACTGGCCTGAGACAGGAGGCATTGCATGCTAATGTTCCCCTGACTAGAGAACCTCCCCCTTGCTCTCAGACACAGCTTTAATTACACTTGTGGCATCCAGGTCAGGGTGACACAGTATGCCTCCAGAACCATAGCCGCGTCTCGTCTTGGGACCACTACCTGCCAGGTCAGCTCATGTGTTCTAGAGTTGACCATTCTCCGGCACAGCTTCTCCTTGTAAAGAAACAGTTTACTTTTTTCCTTCCACAGTTGCTTGGTCTCATCCGGAGCGTCTGGGTCAAGACGGGCATCAGCCTGTGTCAGCATTTCCTTCACCAGACGGACTGCGGGATCACTGTCTTGTGTCTCCGCCCAGCTGTAGTGGGGTAAGGGATTGAACGTAGCAGAGCGCCTGTCCCTTACACGGTGGGAATACAGGGTAATCCCATGACGGTGGAACGCAGGGAGTTCGACTTCTTCCAGTTCTTCTGGATCTTCCCCTACGTCCGGTAAGTTTGGCATTCTGAACAGGGCATCCGCGTTGGCATTTGAGAGTCCCGCCCGGTATTTGATGGTGAATTCATAGTTGGACAGGCGGGCCATCCATCTCTGCTCCAGGGCACCAAGTCTTGCAGTGTCCAGGTGTGTCAAAGGGTTGTTATCCGTGTACACGGTGAACTTGGAAGAGGCAAGGTAATGCTTGAAACGTTCGGTCACTTGCCCACACTACTGCCAGGAACTCTAGCTTGAATGAGCTATAATTCTCAGGGTTTCTCTCTGTGGGCCGTAGTTTTCGGCTGGCGTAAGCGATTACCCGTTCTTTCCCCTGCTGGATCTGGGACAGTACGGCTCCTAGCCCGATGTTGCTCGCGTCCGTGTGGAGGATAAAGGGCTGGCCGTAGTCAGGGTACGCCAGGATTTCATCCCCCGTGAGGGCTATCTTCAGCTGGCGGAAGGACTCCTCTTCCAGCTTTTCCCACCTGAAGGGCGGCTTCTGGTTTTTGGCCTTCCTGGATTGACCTATCAGGAGGTCCTGCGTAGGAGCTGCCATTTTGGTGAAACCGGGAATGAATCTTCGGTAGTAGCCTACCAACCCGAGGAGCTGCCGCACTTCCTTTATGCTGGAGGGTCTTGGCCAGTCTTTAATCACGGTGATCTTATCGGGGTCAGGAGCCACTCCGTCAGCACTCACCACGTGTCCCAGGTACTGCACCTTTGGTTTCAGCAGGTGACACTTGGAGGGTTTCACCTTTAGGCCGTAGCTTGCCAGGGCGTCAAACACTTCTGTCAGGTGTTTCAGATGGTCCTTGTAGGTTTTGGAATAAACGATGACATCGTCCAGGTATAACAGGACCGTCTCGAAATTCCGGTGTCCCAGACAGCATTCCATCAACCGCTGGAAGGTTCCTGGTGCGTTGCAGAGCCCGAACGGCATACAGTTGAATTCGCTGAGACCCATCGGGGTGGTGAATGCAGTCTTCTCCTTGTTTGCCTCTGCTACAGGAACCAACCAGTACCTGCTAGTAAGATCCAAAGTGGAGAAGAAGTTAGCAGATTTTAATGCAGCTAAAGATTCTTCTATTCTAGGTAATGGGTAAGCATCTTTGTGTGTGATACGGTTGACCTTTCTGTAGTCTACACACATTCTCATTGTGTTGTCCTTCTTTTTCACTAGAACTAGTGGAGCTGCCCAGGGGCTACAGCTGTCCCTGATTACCCCAGCCTCCTTCATGTCCCGCAACATCCCCTTTGCATGCTGATAGTGTGCAGGGGGTACAGGTCGGTATCTTTCCTTTATGGGTGGATGGTCTCCTGTGGGGATGTGATGTTCTACCCCCTTTACTCGCCCGAAGTCTAGCGGGTGTTTACTAAAGACTCTTTCGTACTCCTGAACCACCCGGTAGACTCCCTGTTTTTGGTGTGAGGGAGTGGAGTCAGCACCCAAATGCAGTTGCTGACACCAGTCCTCCATTTGTTTCTTAGAACCGTTACCTTCCTCTGGTTGAGATGGAGGCAAGGGTTCCACGGCCCTTAGAGAATTTTGGTTTATGGTGAACAATTTGGCTAGCGTGGCATACCGGGGCAGGTATACTTCTCTCTCCCCGATATTTATGATGCGGACAGGTACCCTCCCATGGCGTACATCGACCACTCCCCGTGCTGTCAAAACGGTGGGCCTACTGTCTGAGTAAACGGGTTCCACCATTGCTTGGTAGTCTCTACCACTTAGACCAATAGCTGCCCGGCACCAGATCATCATCTCACTTTTCGGGGGCATGGCAATAGGGAACGGGTCACACATTCTCACGCTACCAATCTCACCACCAGATAGTTCCACTTGTTGCCGTTTCATCAGTGCCCGGATCTCTTTTTGGAGAACACGCTGTTGGCTGGAACTGGCGTTCTTGGCAACCTGCTGTAAAATGAGAATTATCTCTGCAAGACAATTTTCAATCACGTTAGTTCCCATGGTTATTTTAGGGTGACTCTCATGACGGTCAATGTCCACAATAATCAGTCCTTGTGCCGCCAGTTCGACTTTTCCGATCTTAATGGTCACCTCTTTGAATCCCACCTGCAGCACGGGCTGACCATTGCTGGCGATGATACTCAGGTCGTCATCTGGGTAGCGGGTTATGTCCGAGTCATTCCAGTACCGCTTAAAGAGCACATAAGGGATGGTAGTTACCTGTGACCCGGTGTCTAGTAGGGCACTCATTGGAATGCCATCCAGTACGACAGGCAAGACTGGACGTCCCCCTACATATTTATCACGCCAGTTTGAGGGGCCTGATGATCTTATGCCTGGGGGTTGGCCCTCTGCCCCAGGTTGTGCCCGTTTAAATGACAGTACCTTGCCATATGTCCGGGTTGATTGCAGCGGCGGCAGATGGGTTGTCCGTCCTCATTGTATCTGTCGCTGGGTCTTCCTCTGGACGTTGGGATCCTCCTCTGTCGGCGCCACGGGATGTCCTCCGGTCCGGACGCCAGCTGGATCTTTCCTGGAGGAGAGACCTGTAAAGACTGCACAGTTCTGGTTAGCACGGCTACGCTTTTAGTCAGCTCTTGGACCTGATAGTGCAGGTCCGTAGCCGGGTTGTTGTCCAAAGCCTGCGCACCAGCTCCTACAGACTCTGTAGACAAGGGCGCCGCCTCCTGATGATAGGTAATAGCAGGGCGCCGGTGGGTTACAGCGCTACCCGGTGCCGGTTCTCGGAGCACCCAGATGGCCCTGTCTTTGAACTTTGCAAAGTCTAAACCAGGGTTCTGCAAGGCCATTGCACGTAACTGGGTTCGGTGGGCGTTGGACAGCAGACCCTCAATGAATTGCTCAGTTAACAGTTCATCTGCATTCCGCACACTGTCAGGGTCTGCCTGTTTAATGGCTCCCAGGGCCTCTTGCAAACTCAAAGCATAGTCTCTTATACTGTCTTGCACCCATAAAATCTCATTTTGATCTCGGCTGAGGTGCGGGTATCAAAAGTGTCCTTCAGATGGGCCAAGATCTCTTTTACGGTCTCCTTGTCCCAGACTGACCAGGACTTTACTTCACGCTGGGCTGCACCGGTTAACTGGCCTATCAATATGCTCACTTTCTGTCCCTCCGTCAGGGGGTATACTTTAAATAGGATGTACAGTCTCTCTTTAAAGTCGCTTGGGGCAGCCAGGCCGCTCCGGGGATGTAAGGCATTGTAAATGGCATCACCGCTGCCGCAGCGGCGCTGGTGGTAGAAGGTCCCTCCGCGTCCGTCATCTTCCTCCCCCCTAGTTAAGTGTGGCCTACCTTCCGTCGATCCTCTTCTGTAGGCCTTGGCTCCGCTGGTGCTGCTCCGGACGAGGACCTTGCGTCGCGTCCTGGTGACATCAGCATCGCTCTCTCTCCCTTCCAGGACCTTGCGCAGCGTCGGTGCATGGGGCGAAGCTTCAGGTCTCGCGCGGTTTGGACGTCCACGCCCCTCTTCTTCCCACGCGGCGTCCTGAAGATGGCGTCCAATGGCGGGAAAACGGCGGGAAATGACTGAGGATGGCGGGAAACGGCTCCGGATGAAGGGAAACTTCACTCAGGTAAATGCAAAGTCTTTTTCAGGCACGCAATACCCGTTTGTGGCGGGTTGGTCACAATCCTGCCGACTACGCCAAAAAGCTGACGCGTCCCCTGGGCCGTGGGGGCACCCGGGACCGGACTTCAGGGCAATGCTGGGAGTAGTAGTGGCGACCCGGTCCCGTGGCTCAGGGTGGTCAGACCAAGGTTGTGGCAGTCTCTGTATAAATATAATGCAATGTCCGACTACGCCACCCGTGGATTGCGGTCAATAAGAACGGCCGCTGCTGAGCAGACCTCTGAGGCTGATGTTGTGAGGGCAGCAGAGTGTAGCATAACTCCCCACGGGAGGAGTATAGCCTCAGGGTAGTGAGTGTGGATGATGGGAGTGATGGTGCACGAGCGCAGCAGGAACGACTCAGAGGCTTTGCAGTGCAGTTCAGGGTCTTTACTGATGGTGATAAGGCAGACCCTCCCGGGAGTACTGGCTAGCATAAGAGGCCTGGTCAGTCTGTGAGCAAACTGGAGTTCCCCTGGCCAGGTGGAGTTGTAGGCCTCCCCGTCTATCTGCACTCTTCCTGCTACCTTGCTGTAAGCGAGTGGAAGTAGCCCACGTCCCTGAGTGTACCGTGTGGTGCTCACCCATATGGCTGGTGACTTGGGGCCTTCTGATAGCCCCCGCTCCTCGATGGCGGTGCTGGTCCCTTGCTCGTGACTGAGCCTCCGGGCTTCTATGGCCAGAGGACCTGAAATCCCCTGCCAGCGGGTTTCTGCTGCTGGGTATATATAAGTCCCCACAGCCTCGGACTCCTGTGTCCGGTTCTTAGCGTCTTCTGCCAGGACGAACTCCGCTTAGCTCAAGTCCCTGGTCTTCAGCTCCTGCTCCTACAGAGCTCCTCGCTGTTACTTTCCCTGTGTCTGGAACAAACTCCAGGCTCTCACTCACTAACCCCGCCCCAGATCCAGTTTTTATAGGGCAGATTCCTCCCCTATCTGGTCTGGGACAGGAGGTGTTGCATGTTTAAGGGCTCCTGACCAGGAAACCTCCCACTTGCTCTCAGACGTAATATTTCTATTACTGTGGTAACCAGACTCCTGGGGTGCCACACTAACAGTTGTACTAGCAACTTCCTTCGTGTTGGTGTTACGGGGAACAGTTGCCTGCCTTCTTTCTGTGGCCACCACACTGATTCTTCCTGCCTGTTGGGGTGTTCTGCCTCCCTCCCCCTGTGTGCTGCTGTCCTCGCTCTGCATGTCCTCCTGCCAGGTTGGGTCAGTTACTATATCATCCACCACCTCGTCTTCCGCTTCCGCACTCTGGTCCTCCTCCTGACTTTCTGGCAACTGTGTCTCATCATCGTCCACCTCTTGTGACACTTTCCCACCGTCGCCTTCGTGTGACCGTGACTTCTCAAATATTTGTGCATCGCTACATGCGATCTCCTCTTGCCCCGCTTCTAGTGGACCGGGCAAGAGGCCCGAATCTATAAATGGGAAAGTGAATAGCTCTTCGGAGAGTCCAAGTGTGGGATCAGTTGTCTCTGGGCACTCGGCATGGTGGGAGGAAGGAGGTTCAGGGTGAGGAATATGCTGTCCAGACTCAAAGCTACTGAGACTTGACCGTGTGGAAGACAAGATGGTGGTGGGGGTGGCTAAGTGACTGAAAGCATTATTTGCTATCCAACCAATAACCTTTTGACACTGCTCTGTGTTCAATAGTGGTGTTCTGCGGTCCCCTATTAATTGGGACAGGAAGGTCGATCGAGAAGATGTGGGTGTTTGTTGTGGCACAATTTCAGCTTGCCCACGGCCTCGGCCTCTGCATGCACCATCATCACCATCACGTCCAGTTCCCCGTCCCTTGCCACGTGCATTGCCCATTTTAAATGGAGGACAATATCTTCCACGCTCACAACAGATGACTGAATTTGGAGCGAACTTATATGTGATCCGTGTGACGGACAAACCACAGTTTTAAATACCTGACCTGTAGGTAACTATTTTGAACAGCAAACTGGTGTCAATTGCTTCACTGACACACTGAAACAAATTTTTAATGGAGGCCAGAAATGGCAGTTTTTGCTGAAAACGTACATGTGATCCATGTGATGGAGAAAACACAGTTTTAAATTCCTGGCCTGTAGGTAACTTTTTTGAACAACAATCTGGTGTCAAAAACTTTGCGGACACACTGAAAAAAAAATTTAATGGAGGCCAGAAATGGCAGTATTTTCTGAAAACGTATTTGTAATCCGTGTGACGCAGAAAACACAGTTTTAATTGCCTGGCCTGTAAGTAACTATTTTGAACAGCAATCTGGTGTCAATTGCTTCATTGACACACTGAAACAAATTTTTAATGGAGGCCAGAAATGGCAGTATTTTCTGAAAACGTATATATGTGATCCATGTGACTGAGAAAACACCGTTTTAAATACCTGGCCTGTAGGTAACTATTTTGAAAAGCAAACCGCTGTCAAAAACTTTGCTGACACACTGAAAAAACAATTTAATGGAGGCCAGAAATGGCAGTTTTTTCTGAAAACGTATATGTGATCCGTGTGACGGAGAAAACACAGGTTTAAATACTTGGCCTGTAGGTAACTATTTTGAACAGCAATCTGGTGTGAATTGCTTCACTGACACACTGAAACAGTGCCAACAAGCAAATGGTGCAGAAAAACGGTGTTCTCTGGATTGCTTTTTAAGCAAATAATGAGGATTAAGATCCAAAAAAAATTATTCCTGGCCCCTGAGACCTGGGCCTTTGTCTAGAAATATCTAACAGCAGCAGAAGGCAGAACTGGAATGGAGCCTCTTGTGCTATATGCACTGCAGTCTGCTATATACACCGCCTGCCTATACACCCTGCCTGCCTAATATATCTGCAGATGGATTAGTCCTCAGAAGGACTGTTTGTTGAGATGGATATGTGTCTCTAATATAGTCTGTACACCTACACGAACTAGAAACAAGTGAATCTCTCCCTAGCTCAGTAGCAGCTCTCCCTACACTGTCTGATTCCGGAGTGACTGCGACGAGCATGGCGGCGCCAGGTCTGAAATAGACCTGATGACGCTGTGGCCAGCCGCCAATCACTGTAATGCCACAACCAACATGGCTACGGCATTACAGTGAGTGGCAAGCAATCCCTGCATGTTCATTGGCTCTCTAAAGAGTGCCAAACATGCAGGGTGGAGACCCGAGCTCCCGCCGAGCAACCCCGGAAATACTCGGCGAGCGCCGAGCATGTCGAGCAGTGAGATGCTCGGGCGAGCACCGAGCAGTAGCGAACATGCTCTCTCATCACTAATGATGTCAGTTACAGGCCTCTCTCATCTTTTTAAGTGGGAGAACTTGCACAATTGGTGGCTGACTAAATACTTTTCCCCACTCTATCCTTTCTTTCCCCTTTCTCCTTGGAGCAATCATGTGTTTATCCGTATATGCCTACCTTTATTATGATAGGTTGTTTTGTGATGGCCATAAATTATAGATAAATACTGTATTACTCCATGTGCATACGGATTTCATACATTACTTGCTAACATATTTATCATTAACATGTTCCTTGTTATCTTTATGTGTGTATGTTCCTCATCAGCCTGAGGGCTGCTGCTGAGATTGATGTACTATTTCACATGTTTATTTATATTAGGGATGTATAATACCATTGATTGGTGTTTTTAAGTGTTTTTAATCCCCTGTCCCCTTTTTTGTGCTTAATACATTTTTGTATGAATTTACATTATACAGGTGTGCATGTCTACATATGTGGTGCTTTTTCTTGCTTCTTACACCCTCGGGGACTTTTGGACATAGCAAAGGAGATCTGGAAAGCAGAGAATATGCCCCACCGGAGTGTCATCGAGCATGTGGCCCAAATGCAGGACCGGAGCAAAAGGGTAATGCCAATCGTGATGGAGAGCCTTCTACAGGCACAAGAAGCCCAGGTGAGGGTCTACAATCGGGCTGCAAGGCTGAAACAATTCAGCCCTGGAGATCGTGTGTTGGTGTTGGTATCCACGGTCGAGAATAAGGCTAAGTGGCAAGGACCGTACGAAGTGGTTGAGAAACTAAGTCAACTACAAGGTCCACCAGCCGGGTAGAAGGAAACCGTACCAGACCTACCACATCAACCTACTGAAGCCGTGGCGAGACAGGGAACCGGTGGAAACTCCGTCTCTAGGGGCAAATCCTGAAGTCAGGGTCAAGGACGTTACCGTGGCAGAGACACTGTCACTGGCCCAGAAACAACAGTGCCGAGAAACCGAGATCTGTTCTCAGAATTGCCCGGATGTACGGAAATTGTGGAACACGAGATCCTGACGGAACCGCACGTATGGGTGAACCAAAGGCCGTATCGAATTCCCGAAGCCTGCCGAGAGGTGATCTCCAAGGAGGTGAGGAGAATGTTGAGCCTGGGCGTTATCGAGTAATCTAAGAGTGGCTGGTCCAGCCCGACTGTTCTTGTGCCTAAGCCGGACGGAGAATGGCGGTTCTGTAATGTTTACAGGAAGCTAAACGACGTGTCCAAGTTTGATGCCTACCCGATGCCCCGGGTCGATGAGCTTATTGAGAGGCTGGGGCCTGCCAGGTACATCACTACTCTGGACCTAACAAAAGGGTACTGGCAGATTCGCCTGACCCCAGAGGCCAAGGTGAAAACGGCCTTCTCTACACCCGACGGATATTTTCAATACACTAGGATGCCGTTCGGACTACAGGGAACCCCAGCTACCTTCCAGAGTGCCATGGACTGGATTTTGGGCTAGCATAAAAAATACGCTGCCGCTTACTTGGACGACATTGTGATTTCCAGCCCAGATTGGGGAACCCACCTGCAGAAGGTCCATGCAGTACTGGATGCATTGAGAAATACTGGGTTTACCATAAACCCAAGAAAATGCGCCATAGGAAAGGAAGAGGCAAAATACTTGGGCTATGTGGTTGGAAGGGGAGAAATAAAACCGAAAATGAACAAGGTGGTGGCCATCCAGAATTGCCCGCAACCAGCCTCTAAGAAACAGGTACGGGCCTTTCTGGGTATCGTGGGGTATTATCGTCAGTTTATCCCGAATTTCACAATAGTGGCACCCGGAACCGACCTACTTCGAGTTACGAAGACGACGATGGCAAAGTGGTCCTCTGAGGCAGAGATAGCGTTCCAGGAGCTGAAACGTGTTCTATGTAACCAGCCGGTCCTGATAGCACCTGACTTCTGTAAAGAGTTTGTGCTCCAGATGGACACCTCAGACTACGGCATAGGAGCTGTCTTATCTCAGGAGGTAAATGGGGAGGAACACCCCATTCTATACGTGAACAGAAAACTCTCGGCCTGCAAAAAGAACTATGCAATCATGGAAAAGGAGCGCCTGGCCGTCAAGTGGGCGGTTGATACCCTTAGGTACTACCTATTAGGCCGCAAATTCAGACTGGTCTCAGACCATGCCCCTCTGAGATGGATGAGGGAACGGATGGGGAAAAATGCCTGGGTGACCAGGTGGTCCCTGGCCCTCCAGGATTTTATTTTTTTGGTAGAGCACAGGCCTGGGAAACTGCATGCTAATGCCGATGCCCTGTCCAGACTTCACTGTCTAGTTAGTGAAGGTGCCAAAACCCCCGGCTTTGGGCAGAGTGGGGGAATATGTGACAAAGTCACTGGTAATGTGTCAGAAGAGAGGTATGTGTCGCTGAGACTCTTAAACTCAGTGATGTGAAAATATGCAAGTTTCTCTTGCATATTCGGTGCAGAGAAAGTTAATAGGTTTACATTTACAAGGGAATGTTTTTAGTGGATAACGAAAGTGTTGGGCGGGACATTATCCACCCTACCTCCCAATAAGGGGAGTCTCTGGGCTTTAAATAGCCAGCCCTGACACTCAGGTGTGTTCAGTACCTGGCAAAACTTTGCTCCAGGAAGGAGCTAGCACAGGGTGTGCTGAACCCGTGTGTGGCTAACTTGTGAGTGGCCAGACCTTGGCCGAGATACGGACTGTGCTGCGAGTTTTGTATTTTGTTTTGTCTCTTTTGCCGAATAAGGCTGTGTTTTCTTTATGGACTACTGGGTAGTTTATGCCTACTAAATAAACTAACCCAAAAATTTAAAGAGACAGTATCTCGTGTTTTACATGCGCATACAGCTGAGCTTGTCGCTATACCACACATTCTTTTGAAAGCTTTCAAAAGCAGCTGAATATTCATTGGTAGGGTAAAAATTTGATTTATTCTTAAGATTAATATGGATATATTGTACCATAATGGGGTTCTGTTCATCTTGAGCATTTAAATGGGATTCTTTTTTTAAAAAATGTTTTTGAGAGCAAGTGGTCTCATAAATTTCTTGATCCTGATAAAGGCTTGGAATTTGTCAAATTTGATAGTGGGGGCATATTTCAGTCCTTTGTTCAGTAGGTTTATTTCATCTGGTTTAAGAGTGTGTTTGCTAAGATTAAAAATAGATTCGGTTGATGTTTTTGTATTTATTTGCTCTGGTTGTTTAGTTTTCTTTTTGAAGAATTTCCCTCCCCTACATCCCCTAGTCCACTATATACCCAGGGGATGGGCTGCACCCGAAACTGGTCCTTTGGCAACGCTTCATTGATGACATTTTGTTCATATGGTCTGGTGACCAAAACTCACTAAATGAAGTTTTAATGACTATAAACAAAAACGACTTCTACCTACAGTTTACCTCTACTATAAGTTGCCAGTAGGTTAACTGTCTTGACCTCAACATCTATATACAAAACCACCAAATATATACACGCACCTATAATAAACCAAAGTATTCAAAAGGGGAATATCAACATCAAAAGCTGTCACTTACCTAGCTGGCTATTTAATATCCCTCGAGGTCAGTTTATGAGAAATTGTTTCAAACCCCCTGACTTCAAGGAAGAAGCCAAAGCCCTCACTAGTAAATTTATTGAAAGGCTACAACCCCATCTTACTCAAAACTGCCATATCTAACGTAGAAAAAATACCTAGAAGTAATCTTCTGGAAAATCATCGCCCGGCTACTAAGACCCTAGATGATAACAATATCAATGTCCCAATCATCACCTCGTATAATGCGAACACCAATATACTGAAAAAAATTGTTAAAAAGCACTGGCACATCCTAAAGGAGGACAAGGTTATCGGTGACCTTATCCCCCAACACCCCAGATTCATCTTTAGAAAAGCCAACAATCTGGGGAATCTGATCGCCCCATCAATAAAAAACCCTCCAATACCAAAACCTTCACTCCTCTCCTTCTCAACAGACTCAGTTGTTTTTTTTCCCTACGGAAAATGTGCCGTATGCAAAACCTTACACACTAAAAAACAAAAAACATTCAAAACAGGAACACTAAACATACTATTGCCAACTTTATCACTTGCTCCACCAAAGCAGTGATCTATGGCTTAAAATGCCCATGTGAAAAATTATATATAGGTCGTACTATACGCCCTATAACCACTAGAATCAACAAACACTTAAGGAATATCAGAAATAAATTCACGGGCCATCACCTATCGAAACATTTTATTGATAAACACGGGGGCTCATGCAATGGCATTTAGGTGACTGGCATACAAAAAGTTCCAAAACACTGGCTCCAGGGCAACTACATAAAACAGATGTCAGCTGGATATTTAAATTTGATACCCTCATACCCAGAGGACTGATCTCAGAGATAGAGCTATTAGCTTTTAATGTGTGACAGCCAATCAAATGCCTCCTGAGAATGATTAATTGCAAAAAGAACTTCGGCACTCCATACATGAAAATATAAGAAATATTGTATCTAGACTAATGTCACTTTGAAAAATGAAGGTTTTTTGCGCATAATTTGGCCAATTTATGTGTGCCCATCAACCATGACAAGAGCACCCGAATAGACCAGTGAGCGACCCCTCTCTTTTTTCTATTAATCATTTTTGGGATCCCGCTCCTGGAGCATTGCAGCAGGTACGTGTTCACACTATTAGAAGTTTGACAGCCTTTTTTCTGACCATGTGTCCCTCCCATTCAGTCACAGGTGGTTTTAATTAGCTCTACCAGCCCATACATTGTAGGTTAAAAGCCCAAGCAAAGACATATTGTCCATACAGGCTTACAGCCCAAGAGTGGCATATCCAGTGGTAGCGTAGCGTAGTTTCCCATCATACGAAGGTGACCTTGTCGTGGTTGATGGGCACACATAAATTGGCCAAATTATGCGCAAAAAACCTTCATTTTTCAAAGTGACATTAGTCTAGATACAATATTTCTTATATTTTCATGTATGGAGTGCCGAAGTTCTTTTTGCAATTGAGATTACTCTTTTCTTCAGAGCACCCGAATAGACCAGTGAGCGACCCCTCTCTTTTTTCTATTAATCATTTTTGGGATCCCGCTCCTGGAGCATTGCAGCAGGTACGTGTTCACACTATTAGAAGTTTGACAGCCTTTTTTCTGACCATGTGTCCCTCCCATTCAGTCACAGGTGGTTTTAACTAGCTCTACCAGCCCATACATTGTAGGTTAAAAGCCCAAGCAAAAACATATTGTCCATACAGGCTTACAGCCCAAGAGTGGCATATCCAGTGGTAGCGTAGCGTAGTTTCCCATCATACGAAGGTGACCTTGTCGTGGTTGATGGGCACACATAAATTGGCCAAATTATGCACAAAAAACCTTCATTTTTCAAAGTGACATTAGTCTAGATACAATATTTCTTATATTTTCATGTATGGAGTGCCGAAGTTCTTTTTGCAATTGAGATTACTCTTTTCTTCAGAGCACCCGAATAGACCAGTGAGCGACCCCTCTCTTTTTTCTATTAATCATTTTTGGGATCCCGCTCCTGGAGCATTGCAGCAGGTACGTGTTCACACTATTAGAAGTTTGACAGCCTTTTTTCTGACCATGTGTCCCTCCCATTCAGTCACAGGTGGTTTTAACTAGCTCTACCAGCCCATACATTGTAGGTTAAAAGCCCAAGCAAAGACATATTGTCCATACAGGCTTACAGCCCAAGAGTGGCATATCCAGTGGTAGCGTAGCGTAGTTTCCCATCATACGAAGGTGACCTTGTCGTGGTTGATGGGCACACATAAATTGGCCAAATTATGCGCAAAAAACCTTCATTTTTCAAAGTGACATTAGTCTAGATACAATATTTCTTATATTTTCATGTATGGAGTGCCGAAGTTCTTTTTGCAATTGAGATTACTCTTTTCTTCAGAGCACCCGAATAGACCAGTGAGCGACCCCTCTCTTTTTTCTCCTGAGAATGATTGACCGGATACAGCTGCCTATATAGGACCCTCTGCCTAACTTGGATCAACCCTGGTGAAGGAAACCGTAAAAGTTTCCGAAACGCGTTGGTTTCTGGTCCAGTTAGGCCACCGTACAAGCGCTTACCATGTGCTAGTCATGTGCACCGATGTCACGCAGGTCCTTCAGACCTGCTTTCAACGTGCGCGCTACAGAGAGTAGCGGGGTGATCCAAGTCACCGGTCGTGATTCCACTGCCGCCCTCTCTCCTACAGCCTCCCCCACAATCCCCAAGCATAACCGCTTATCTCCAGAAGGTCTGCACTACGGCACTCCAGGGTTCCCAGCCGCACAAGACAGCACTCTTCAGGACTTGGCAATTTGCCACACGCCGACAGTGACTCTCCACACACCACTTGCATCTCAGGACAGAACAGCCTCACTAACGGCACTTTCAAGCATCAGGAGGCAAGTACACCCAGCACTCTATTACCTCCAAACACGCCGGCAACGACAATATGAAGAGTCCAGTACCGTAAGGACACCGGAATAGTAAGTAAAGCCCTACTTACAGCATCTCAGCATTGGGTTTCGCTGCCAAGCTAAATAGGCCAATTAAGCAGCGTGCCCTCCATCTGATATTTGGGATATATATGTAGCACCCTGAGGATTCGGCTGCTACAGGGGTATTGCACCTCAACCCAGAGGTGTGATATTCCACTCCCGGGTAAGGATGGAGTGTGGAGCTGAGCTCAGAAGGCTGCATGCACTACACACATCCCATTTCCGGAGGGCAGACCAATGGTACTCCCACTTAGAAATGTGCAGGTACGACCGAGTCTGTCCTTGGCTGGAGTGGGAGGGGGGTGGAATATCCCAGTAGTGTAGGGGCAGATAGGGGGAGCAGCCTGGGTAAAGCTAGGAGCTCATTGGGTGCTGGTCACCTGAGCTCACACATAGAGGGAGTATATAAGGTGGGCACCATCTTAGATCAGGGTCAGTCTGTAAGAAGTCTTTGCAGAGGAGTGGAAGAGAGCAGAGGAGCAGAGCAGCCCCAGAGCCAAGAGTGAGAGAGGAGTTTGAAAGACCCAGAGGGGGAGAAAGAAGGAACTCTGAGAGCCCAAATACAACCAAAGGGTGAAGAGTTGGCAACAGGGTACCGGATCCCAAACTGGTGGGGGCTACAGCATACCTCAGCCAGAGACCGGAGGCCGTGGGCAGCATCTGCCACGGCCACCCACCAAATCCACCCGGAAGGCAGACCACGCATAGGGTCAGGGAACCCAGAGGCAAGGGTTCGCCAACAAGAGGCCCGAGGGAGCCGGACTTAGGTGGATCCCTGGTGGGGAAGGCCAGAGACGAGGACAGGACAGAAAGGGAGCTCAGAACCACGCTCCAGAACTACTTGGGGGTTGGCCGAGTCCAGGACCTGGTGGACGCAGCACGGCTCGGGTGGTCACTCAAGGCCGGAGTGACCGGTACAAGAACAGCAGTAAGTAAAGAACCCTGAACTGCACAACCCGACTCTGACTCTCATTACCATCTTCCCTGCACTTCCACAACCACCATCCTCTGCACCTGACCCCCTGAGGCTATACCCTTCCCGTTGGGGGTTATACCACCTAAGCTGCACAAACACCATCAGCCTCAGCGGACCCTGCTGCAGCAGCGGCCGTAGTGACCGCAATTCAACGGGTGGCGTAGTCGACATAAAGAACTTTAGTAACATCAGTAAGGACTGCCACACACTGAGTTTGACACCCTGGGCACGGACCGGGTCACAGCCACTCGGAGACTACAACCCCCATCTGATCCGGCTCCGGGTATCCCCAACAACACTGGCCCAGGGGGCGCGTCATATACTACTCCTCCTGTACCATATATAATTACAGGTCGCATGCACGCAGCTACTGCAAGGGATACACTATCCCCAGCCTGAGGCATTCCAGGTCTCCTGTACTCAGAGGCTACAAGCAACCTCAGCCCCTTATGAGACCCCTCTTTACCAACGGGTATTATCTCTAGCTATAATCACTCATAAATATAATTAACAGAAAGCTAGCTCTATCTAAATTTCCTCTCTCTATTAGCCCCAGGATCTTCCTGGCCTCCCCCGACAATCCACCCATCAAATGAGACACCAAGGAAGCGTCATATCAGGTAGCCCATCGCTTTAAATTAATCCTGCTGATCTCTATATTGCTTCCTCATATACCTAAATCATACTCTATGATTTATTTTAGTGTTCCCCTGCTATACACAACAACTAGACCTAAAGGCTCACTCTGCAAAAATCGTTGGAATATCATCTCACCAACAATCACCTGACTCAAGAACATCATAGGTATGGCTATACACCACTGAGTCTCCAATTATACCCAGGGGACCTAATTCTTAGCCTAATCAACTCTTTTTAGCCTACCTCTATTGTCAAGGAGTCCACTGGACCACTCTTCACCTTCCATCCCTCCTCACCATCAGGTAAGAATAGTAGACCTCTGACTCATCCTCTTTAGACTGTCAATCTAAGTCCCATTTGTTTTAACCAGGGAAGAATCCACTACCCGGGATCTAACTTCATCTCAATATATTTATCCTAACATCGAAGGAAAAACAACCACCCCCCCAGCAGCCCCACCACATCTACATTCTGCCTCTCAGGTCCATGCTTCTACTAAGGGTTTAGTCTCTCTGCCCTTATCCATATGTATGTCACTTGACAAATGGTAAGGTTTTAATATTAGAGTTAGGACTGTCCCATAAGGGTTGCCGTGGTGGGATGGCTTTTACATTATTTTGATCAAAATTTATGTTAACTAAATACCCTTTATTATTTATCATTATTTTTAATGATTATCATGATTTTTAATGATTAACTGTGTGATTTATCCATTTATTTTTAGGTATTTGTGTATTTTGCTTCTGTCTTTAGTTTTTTTCTGTCTAATGGCCTTATGTGAACATGCATTTACATTTTGCATGCACATCAATTTACGTTTCAGTTCAGACTCCCAGGTTTATTCTCTTGGGACTGGACCTCTCCACAGCGATATAATATATAAATATTATTTGATTTTTAAGCATTGGATGTAAGATTTTACCAAATAAATTATTCATTTTACCTATAGCATTAGTTCTCTTCTCTTCGCCTAAATCCAGCACAAGTTATGTTTTACCTCTTGTGACTAGTAAGAAAACCAAATTGGATTTTATCATGTGTACCCCTGTGTGGAGAACAATATCCGCACCAAAGAATTGAAAGATGAGATGTAGCCTGTTTAATATACCATGGTAGTAAGAAAACCAATTTCAATATTATCATGTGTACCCCTGTGTGGAGAACAATATCTGCACCAAAGAATTAATTTCACTATAGTAGGACTATTATAATGGGAGCCGACACTTCTTCCATTACAGCCAACCCAGCAAATGGAGACCCAACCAGGAGTCTTAAAATTGAAAACAATTAGGGGCTGACACAACCATTTCAGTGGCTGACAGATTTTAGATGGTGGAGTTCAACCTCTTAGCTTTGACATGTGTAGGAGGAAACAATCTTTTACGTGACCACAACTGCAGGACTGAAGGCTGGCTGCAGTGCTGAGATAGGGCAGAGTACCGTGACCCGGACAAGCTGCCGGACCGTGAGTGAGATGCAGGCGGAGATGTTACGGTGGATTGATAAAGTTGTGGTGTGCTCGTTCTCTGAGATCGGTCAAAAACAGCCTGACTGGAGCAGGTACCGCAGGTAAAGAAAAGAGGTTCTGCGGTTGGAGACCTGCGTCACAATACTTGCCACGGTAACAGAGGAGAAGGAAGAAGCAGCAGATGCAGTTGATGGAGTGGCTGATGGTTTTTGAGGTCTGCTGATACACATTTTCTCGCAGTGAGATTTCCAGAGTAGCGCGTGTTGATTGCGCATGTGAAGGTTCATGCATGTAGTAGTCAAATTATTGCACTTTTTCCCTCTAATGAATTTTTTCTTGCAAAGTTGCCAGATAACCTGATGAGACTCAGGTACCTGAGGCTCACGCAGACTGTACTGTGCTGTCAGGAAGAGGAGGAGGGTGACTCTCAGGGCAAGGGATGGGATAATACATTGGATGATGATGAGGTTGTAGATCCCACTTGGTGTGAACCCAGAGGCATGCAGCTAAGTAGCTCATCTCAGGAGGTGGAGGAGGAGGAAGACACGGAGGTTATGTTGTGACCTACGGCGCAGACACGGAGTGATGCAACCGCGACGGGCACTGCATCCTTAGCCACAACTGTGACAGTGACCAGGGGACCGGTCACTGGTCTGCAGCTCGCAAGGGCGGCAAGGGTTGCTGGGCCTTTTTTGACACCGCAAAGGATGAGCCAACTTAGGATCACCTTCCCCCCCAGGAGTTAACATCTGGTGGCTAGGGTCAGGAAGCTGCTCAGACCCACCTTCATCCTGCCCCAAATCCAACCTAAAAAAATGTTGGGCATCGGTGCAGATGCTTTCCTCCTCTTGACTCTGTGAATCTTTGGAGTACATTTCTGATGCCCATGGCATAGAATGTCTGCAGACTCACCCATCTGTGGTACTCTACAGTCAGTTGGGCAGTTGGACAAGTTGTGATGCAGGGTGAAGGAAGGGTAATTGGGGTGCCAACTCTGTGGACTGTACTGTGCGTGATGTTGAGGTGGAGAAATAAGAGGAGAGGCCACTTGAAGCAGTACTTTCCATCCACTGGAGCACCTGCTCTTTCTGGTCCTCATCAACAAGGTGTATCGCTGTGCGGCTGCAAAAGAAAAGGAGAGGAGTAGCCCGTCAAGTAACCGAAGTTGTCAGTTGTCTTTGGATAGGCTGTGACAGTATAGGTTTACTACTATTACTTTCACTAACATTACCATACATATACATTGAACACCAAGCCTATTCACCCTTCCACCATGACCTCTCTTTTTCCCACTCATGTTGCTCAGATAGTGTGGTAGGAGCACGCTATTAGCAACAAAAATTAGATTTTTTACTGTGCACCAGCTCTGCATACAGCTGAATTTCAGCAGCACTAAATGACAAGGTGAGATATGGCTTGCTGTATCACATTAGTAAGAGAAGAAAGTATTTTTTTCCCCTGTATGGGGAACAATATCTGCACCAAAGAATTAAAAGATGAAATATAGTCTGCTTTATATAACATGGTTTTGGAGAAAACGTCTCTTAAGGTTGTGTAAAAGCGTGTTTCAATACTCCAGCACTCGTGGATCCCTTTGTTTTTTGTTTTAAATTATTGTTTATCTTTTGCTCTTTTGTATTTAACACGTGTGCTCTATACAAAAAAACTGTTTCACTTGATTAATTTTTTTCAGGAGATATTTCACATTAAGTACTTAAACTTCATGGGTGCCAATAATGATGAGCATGACTGTGTATATGTATATATATATATATATATATATATATATATATATATATTGTAAGGCAGCGGTGTTCACACCGTGCAGTAACTGAGGCAGTGACCCAAGCAAGTCCAACATAAACAGCTTTTATTTCAGAACTCACGGATTAACAGAAAGTCCTCCGGTTCGCAGCTGGGTTAACAGAAAGTCCATACACAATGGTTGCCGAGGGCAACGGCCGTGCCGGCCGCTCCGAGCCTGACAGGTGCAGAGGGATCCCAGGCAGGGGTTCAGCCACCCTCAATCCTGCTGAGCTTTCCTGCTATGCTCCTAGCAGGTTCCAACATAGAACAACACTAATCCTTAGTGCAGGGGTTTTAAAGGACCTGTGGCAAGAGCCACTGGAAAACCCGGGTTGGAGGGAGGAGGCCGCCCCACTGCCTCCTGTGACCTCCTCCCAGAAATGAAGGCCCTGCTGGGTTTTTACTAATCTGCCTTAGCCAGGTAGCCTGACCAGGTCCATTCTCACCTTCATTCCTGCATTGCAGCCGCAGGTGTGTCTGTGACTGCAATGCACTCCAATGGTTTTAATAGGTCTCTGTGCACATTCTGGGGGAGATATACCGTCCCTCGTATACAATCCCAGTCACGGCCTCACAATATATATATATATATATATATATATATATAATATATATATACACACACACTTTTTGTGTGTATGTACTGTAATGCTACGGAATCAAAACCCCCAGTATGCCCACCCCTTGCATTTTCCTGCTCTGTGTTGCAGATTTGCGGAAACAAGTGTATTTTTAAAGGGAACCTGTCACCAGTTTGAATCTCTCAACAAATGCAACCACTGTTATTTACTCCAGTTCTGCATTACACCAACATGTATATTGTCTCCTGACTCCCCATGTATGCCCCTCCCAAAAAAACCAAAACATCCCACTCTGTATTTAAATGAGGATGATCCGGTCCGATGGGCGTCATCACTGCAGCGTCTGTGCCTCCTTTCTGCTCCTAAATGCTGTCCTCCAGCTCTAATCAATATGGATGAATGGTCCTGTGTCAGCCATATAGCACAACAAAATCTTGCACAGTAGCATCACCGTCCCCCGCAAGCGCACTTTCACCGAAGCCAGAATGACGTCTTTCGCTACATGCACAATAATGTGCTATGCTCCGCCCTCAGTAGGACAGAGCAAAGTGCGCAGGCCGACAATGCTACTGCACAATATTTCGTTGCACTGTGTGGATGACACGGGACGAGTCATCCACATCAATCAAAGCATGAGGACGGCGATTAGGAGCAGAGAGGAGGCACAGACACCGAAGCGATGACGCCCATCAGACCAGACCAGCCTCATTAAAATACAGCACGGGAGTGTGGCACCCCAGGGGTCTGGTTTTCCACAGTAATGTAATGTTATGTCTGAGAGCAGGTGGGAGGTCCTTTGGTCAGGGATCCTGTGCATGCCACACCTCCTGCCCAGTCTTGGGAGGGGAAGAACTTCCCCTGTATAAACCCTGGGCTGAGGCAGGGTTAGTCAGTCAAGGAGAGTAGAGACAAGAAACAGTCACAGGAAGAAACAGCAGAAGCTCAGTGGGAGCAATACTACTACAAGTCAGGGGCTGGCAGCTGCAGAGCTCGCCCTGAGAAGCTTTCTTACCGGACCCGGCGTCCGAGGCTGTGGGGACTAACTCTTACCCAGCAGCAGAAGCCGACCGGCAGGGGATTTCAGGTCCTCAGGCCCAGAAACCCGAAGGCCCCGAGTCACCGGCCATACGGGTGAGCACCACACGGTACACTCAGGGACGTGGGCTACTTATATCCGCTTCTAGCAAGGTAGCCAGAAGAGTACAGTCAGTTTGGGAGGCCTACAACTCCGCCTGGCCAGGGGAGATCCCATCTGCTCAAGGACTGACCAGGCCCCGTTCACTAGCAAGTACTCCGGGAGGGTCTATCGTTGTTACCAGTAAAGACCCTGAATTACACCGCACCGTCTCTGAGTGGTTCCTGCTACCCCCATCATCCACATCTGCTGCCCTGAGGCCATACCCCTCCCGTTGGGGGTTATACCATCTACGCTGCACCATCCATCCACCGGCCTCAGCGGACTGTCCTGCAGCGGCAGCTCCATAGCTGCATTCAACGGGTGGCGTAGTCGTCCTGCATCTACCGCTGTTACATCGCCGCTCAGTTTGACTCCCTGGGCACGGACCGGGTCACCGCCACGAGACTACAACCCTCAAGAGATCCGGCTCCGGGTAAGCTCCCGCGTGCGCAACGCAGCGCGACACAGGCCCAGGGGCGCGTCAACTTTGGCGTAGTCGGCAGGATTTCGTGCCCGCAACCACCGGGTACTGCGTGCCTGAAAAAGAGACTTTTCAAACTTACCTGTGGTGAAGATTCCCGCCATCCGGCGCCATCTTCAGCCTTCTTCCCGCCATCAGTGAAGTTTCCCGCCATCCGGCGCCATCTTCTGCCTTCTTCCCGCCATCCGTGGAGTTTTCCCGCCATTGGACGCCATCTTGAGGACGCCGCGCGGGAAGAAGAGGGGCGTGGACTCCGAAAGCGCGCGAGAACTGAAGCCCCGCCTCACGTCCGGACGTTGCGTAAGGTCCTGGAAGGAGCCCAGCAGACGCCGACGTCACAGGAGCGCGACGGAAGGTCCTCAACCCTGACGATCCACTGCGGAGCTGCGGCCTACGGAACAGGATCATCGCAAGGTAGGCCACGGTCCACTAGGGGGGAGGAAGATGTCGGATACGGAGGAGAGCTTCACTGCCTCAACCCCCGCCAGCGCTACCGCTGCTGCAGTTATGCCCTTCACCATGCCCTATATCCCGGGAGCAGCTTGGCTACCCCAGTACTCAGGGGAGTCACATACCCTGCATGACTTTAGAGAAAAGCTGGATAGCCTCTTCCAGGTGTACCCCCTCACAGAAGAGCAAAAAGTGAGCATCCTGGTGGCCCAACTAACCGGGGCAGCCAAAAGGGAAGTAAAATCCTGGCCACCTGGGAGGAAGACTGTCGCAGGGATACTAACCCGGCTGAAGGACACCTTTGATACCCGCACCTCAGCCGAGATTAAGCTTAGATTCTACGGGTGCAAGCAGCGAGCGCATGAGAGTATAAGGGACTATGCACTAAACCTACAAGAGGCCCTGAGAGCCATTAAGCAGACCGACCCTGATGGAGTGGGAAACGAGGACAGGCTGTTGACCGAACAGTTTATAGAGGGACTGTATTGTAATACCCACCGAACCCAGTTGCGGGCAATGGCCTTACAGGATCCCCATCTGGGCTTTGCACAGTTCAAGGACAGAGCCATCCGGGTGCTCCGAGAACCGGCACCGGGTGGCGTTGTGACCCACAAGCGCCCTGCTATCACTTACCACCAGGAGGCGGCGCC
The DNA here is from genome assembly GCF_046119375.1 of Phyllobates terribilis. Lineage (NCBI taxonomy): Eukaryota > Metazoa > Chordata > Amphibia > Anura > Dendrobatidae > Phyllobates > Phyllobates terribilis. Next base: position 727,154,589 of record NW_027362761.1, on the reverse strand, counting down.
CTTGTCGGCAGGGCCTGTGGGAGCTGATGCGCAGGCTTCGGACACTGACCCGGCTCCAGACCTACACCATCAGGTCCAAGAGCTAGCTAAGAGCGTTGCTGCGCTAACCCGAACTGTGCAGTCTTTACAGGCTTCCACCCCAGGGAAGATCCAGCTGGCATCCGGACCGGAGGACATCCCGTGGCGTCGACCAAGGAGGACCCCACCGGCCAGAGGAAGACCCAGTGACCGATACAGCGAGGACGGACGACCCATCTGCCGCCGCTGCAATCAACCTGGACATATGGCAAGGTACTGTTCTTTAAACGGGCACAACCTGGGGTAGAGGGCCAACCCCCAGGAAAAAGATCACCAGGCCCATCGAACTGGCGCGACAGATATGTGGGAGGACGTCCAGTCTTGCCTGTGGTACTGGATGGCATTCCCATGAGTGCCCTACTGGACACCGGGTCACAGGTCACCACCATCCCGTACGTGCTCTTTAAGCAGTACTGGAATGACTCGGATATTACCCGCTACCCTGACGACGACTTGAGTATCATCGCCAGCAATGGCCAGCCCGTGCCACAGATCGGATTTAAAGAGGTGACCATCAAAATCGGTAGAGTCGAACTGGCAGCACAGGGACTGATCATTGTAGATATTGACAAACATGAGAGTCACCCAAAAATAACTCTAGGAACTAATGTAATTGAAAATTGTCTTGCAGAGGTGATTTTCCTTTTACAGCAGGTTGCCAAGAACGTCAGCTCCGGCGAGCAGCGGGTGCTCCAGAAAGAGATCCGGGCACTGATGCGACGGCAACAGGTGGAACTCTCCGGCGGTGAGATTGGTAGCGTAAGAATGTGTGACCCTTTTCCTATTGCCATGCCCCCAAAAAGTGAAATGATGATTTGGTGCCGGGCAGCTATTGGTCTGAGAGGTAGAGATTACCAGGCAATGGTAGAACCAGTTTACTCAGACAGTAGGCCCACCATTTTGACAGCACGGGGGGTGGTCAATGTACGCCATGGGAGGGTGCCCGTTCGCATAATCAATATCGGGGAGAGGGAAGTGTACCTGCCCCGGTATGCCACGCTAGCCAAATTATATACCATTAACCAAAATGCTATACAATCTGTGGAACCCTTGCCTCCATCTCACCCGGAGGAAGGTAACGGCTCTAAGAAAACAAAGGAGGACTGGTGTCAGCAACTACATTTGGGTACTGACTCCACTCCCTCACATCAGAAACAGGGAGTCTATCGGGTGGTTCAAGAGTACGAGAGAGTGTTTCGTAAACACCCGTTAGACTTCGGGCGAGTCAAGGGGGTAGAACACCACATCCCCACGGGAGACCATCCTCCCATAAAAGAGAGGTATCGACCCGTACCCCCTGCACACTACCAACACGCCAAGGGGATGCTTAGAGACATGAAGGAGGCTGGGGTGATCAGGGATAGCTGTAGCCCCTGGGCAGCTCCACTAGTCTTAGTCCGAAAGAAAGACAACACCATGAGGATGTGTGTAGATTACCGGAAAATCAATCGTATCACACACAAGGATGTGTACCCCTTACCAAGGATAGAGGAGTCATTGGCTGCTTTAAGATCTGCTAACTTCTTCTCTACCTTGGACCTCACTAGCGGGTACTGGCAGGTTCCTGTAGCAGAGGTGGACCGGGAGAAGACCGCATTCACCACCCCGATGGGACTTAGCGAGTTCACCTGCATGCCGTTCGGACTCTGCAACGCACCGGGAACCTTCCAACGACTAATGGAGTGTTGTCTGGGCCACAGAAACTTCGAGACGGTCCTGTTGTACCTGGACGATGTCATCGTATATTCCAAGACGTATGAGGACCACCTGAAACACCTGGCGGAAGTGTTCGAAGCTCTGGCAAGTTACGGCCTAAAGGTGAAACCCTCCAAGTGTCACCTCCTGAAACCAAAGGTGCAGTACCTGGGACACGTGGTGAGCGCTGACGGAGTGGCTCCCGACCCTGATAAGATCACCGCAATTAAGGAATGGCCAAGCCCCTCCAGCGTAAAAGAAGTGCGGCAGTTCCTCGGGTTGGTAGGCTACTACCGAAGGTTTATTCCCGGTTTCACCAAAAAGGCAGCACCTATGCAGGACCTCCTGATAGGCCAGTCCCGGAAGGCCAAGAACCAGAAGCCGCCCTTTAAATGGGAGGAGCTGGAAGAAGAGTCCTTCCGCCAGCTGAAGATGGCCCTCACGGGGGACGAAATCCTGGCGTACCCGGATTATAGCCAGCCCTTTATCCTCTACACCGACGCCAGTAACATCGGGCTAGGAGCCGTACTGTCCCAGATCCAGCAGGGGAAGGAACGAGTAATCGCCTACGCCAGCCGAAAACTGCGACCCACCGAAAGGAACCCCGAGAATTACAGCTCATTTAAGTTAGAGTTCCTGGCCGTAGTATGGGCAGTCACCGAGCGCTTTAAGCATTACCTCGCTTCTTCCCGGTTCACCGTGTACACGGATAACAACCCGTTGACACACCTGGACACGGCAAGACTCGGTGCCCTGGAGCAGAGGTGGATGGCCCGTCTGTCCAACTACGAGTTCACAATCAAATACCGGGCAGGACGCTCCAATACCAACGCGGACGCCCTGTCCAGGATGCCCAACCTGCCGGACGGAGGAGAAGATCCGGAGGGACTGGAAGAAGTTGAACTCCCTGCGTTCCACCATCATGGGACTATCCAGTATTCCCACCGGGTAAGGAGTAAGCAGGCTGCTACGTTGAACCCCTTACCCCACTACAACTGGGCGGAAACGCAAGACAGCGACCCTGCCGTCCGACTGGTGAAGGAGATGCTGACTCGGCCGGAGGCTCGCCTTGAACCAGACGCTCCGGAGGAAGCCAAACAACTATGGGCAGAGAAGAGTCGACTGTTCCTTTACAAAGGGAAGTTGTGCCGCAGAATGGTTAACTCCCGGACGCATGAATTACTCTGGCAAGTAGTGGTGCCACGAAGAGACGCAGCCATGGTGATGGAGGCATACCACGACGGAGCTGGACACTTCGGGTGGAAGAAGCTGGAGTTCCTGCTGCGCGAGCGGTTCCACTGGGTAGGCATGAGGGGAACCATCGAGAAGTGGTGCAGAGACTGTGGCCCGTGCAACCTGAGAAGGAAGGACCGTGCCAGCCAGAAGACTCCCCTGCAGTCCATCGTCACCCGGCAACCGTTGGAACTGGTAGCCTTGGATCATGTAAAACTGACCCCAAGCAGAAGTGGCTACGTCTACGCGTTAACCATCGTGGATCATTACTCCCGGTTTCTGGTTGTCGTCCCCGTCAAGGACTTAACGGCTCAAACAGCAGCTAGAGCCTTCCAGCAGCACTTTTGCCGTCCACACGGGTACCCGGACCAAGTGCTGACAGACCAGGGACCTGCCTTTGAAGCGGAGGTCTTCCAGGAATTCTGCAATCTGTATGGCTGCCGGAAGATAAGGACGACACCCTACCATCCGCAAACTAATGGACTTTGTGAGAAAATGAACCAGGTGGTAATGGATCTTCTAAAAACGTTGCCCCTGGAAGAACGCAGTCTGTGGCCTGAGAAGTTGCCCGATCTGGTGGACCTATACAACCACATCCCGGTAGGTTCCACCAACTGTACCCCGGCTTACCTAATGAGGGCAAGACCTGGTAAGTTACCTGTTGACCTGGAATTGGGAGTCCTGACACCCGAGGACACTTCACCAGAAACAGACTGGGACACAGAGAGGCAGCAGCAGTACCGGAGAGTACAGGAGAGCGTGGAGCGAAGTCTCTGTCAGGCTAGGGAAAGACAAGAGAAAACTTACAACCAGTATGCTCCCGCTGTTCCCCTGGTACCCGGAGAGCAGGTCTTGAAGAGGAAGAGACGGCTCCACAAGTTGGATGACCAGTGGGAGAAGGACCCGTACACCGTACTGCCCTCAAGCCACGAGAACCCGAAGGTTTGTACCATCAGTAAAGACGGAGGGGAAACCACAGCCATTGTATCCCGGGACCACCTGAAGAAGTGTCCCGAACAACTGAGGAACCCTGAAGAGGAACAAGAAGACCATCGACCCGTAGAGGAAAGGGAAGATATGGTTAGTACTGTGCTCGGGGACTTCCCTCGGTCTTGGACTCAAGTCAATGGTGCAGTTGTGGTACCCGTACTCACCTTCCTCCAACCAGCATCCCAAGCACCTACGGAGCAACAGGTAGAGCTGGAAGAACAGCCGGTCCAGGAGGCAGAAGACTCCACACAAGCAGAACAGGAGGATCAACCCTCTGCTTATAGTGAGCCTGCCGTACCCCTAGTGAGACAAAGAGCCGGTAGACAGCTGCCCAGTTTACCCTTGACAGCTCCTACACCCTGTAGTTCAGGGCTAGACAGTCAGCTCCGTAGGTCCACTAGGGCCACTAGAGGCCAGTTACCCGCACGCTGGAGGATTTGAAGTGTATAAATTGTTTTATTTATGTTTATCTGTGTATTGTTGCTTGTGTATAATTTTGTGTTTCCAGTTATTTTTAGGAATCCTTGGTGGATTTACCGGGAATCCTTGTACATAGTTGGAGCGTAACCCAGGATGGACTAGAGACTGTTAAGGACTCGGGGTAGGACAGACCCCTACCTGGTTACGTCTCCCTGTTTTGGTGAAATGGACACCTTGCTTTCTTCAAAGACTGCACCCGGTTACGGACACGCCGTGACCAGCTTTATGTGTTTCCTTATTGTAATGTTATTGTTTATACTTTGTTATGTTACAAAAATATGTTTAGTCCCGGAGTACTAAATTTCACTAGGGGGGAATGTGGAACCCCAGGGGTCTGGTTTTCCACAGTAATGTAATGTTATGTCTGAGAGCAGGTGGGAGGTCCTTTGGTCAGGGATCCTGTGCATGCCACACCTCCTGCCCAGTCTTGGGAGGGGAAGAACTTCCCCTGTATAAACCCTGGGCTGAGGCAGGGTTAGTCAGTCAAGGAGAGTAGAGACAAGAAACAGTCACAGGAAGAAACAGCAGAAGCTCAGTGGGAGCAATACTACTACAAGTCAGGGGCTGGCAGCTGCAGAGCTCGCCCTGAGAAGCTTTCTTACCGGACCCGGCGTCCGAGGCTGTGGGGACTAACTCTTACCCAGCAGCAGAAGCCGACCGGCAGGGGATTTCAGGTCCTCAGGCCCAGAAACCCGAAGGCCCCGAGTCACCGGCCATACGGGTGAGCACCACACGGTACACTCAGGGACGTGGGCTACTTATATCCGCTTCTAGCAAGGTAGCCAGAAGAGTACAGTCAGTTTGGGAGGCCTACAACTCCGCCTGGCCAGGGGAGATCCCATCTGCTCAAGGACTGACCAGGCCCCGTTCACTAGCAAGTACTCCGGGAGGGTCTATCGTTGTTACCAGTAAAGACCCTGAATTACACCGCACCGTCTCTGAGTGGTTCCTGCTACCCCCATCATCCACATCTGCTGCCCTGAGGCCATACCCCTCCCGTTGGGGGTTATACCATCTACGCTGCACCATCCATCCACCGGCCTCAGCGGACTGTCCTGCAGCGGCAGCTCCATAGCTGCATTCAACGGGTGGCGTAGTCGTCCTGCATCTACCGCTGTTACATCGCCGCTCAGTTTGACTCCCTGGGCACGGACCGGGTCACCGCCACGAGACTACAACCCTCAAGAGATCCGGCTCCGGGTAAGCTCCCGCGTGCGCAACGCAGCGCGACACAGGCCCAGGGGCGCGTCAGGAGCAATTCAAATTTTTTTTTGGCAGGGTATACAGGAGAAGTCAGGAGACAATATACTCGTTTGTATAATTCAGCACCGATAATGGTAGTGGCATTTGTTGAGAGACTCAAGAACTGGTGACAATCTCCCTTTAAATTTCTAAAATACTTTAAACACTTTTTTCTTTTCAATCTATTTTTTGGGGCGTTGGTGGGGTGGTTCTATGCTTCTATTTACCTTAGGCCACATTCACATGTCTGATTTTCATGTATATGCCTTATACATTATTTAGTAGATGTATAACGAACAATATCTGAAAATATCATAAATTTTATTAATGTAAATTAATTAAAAACATACAAAATTTCAATGGCAACAAATATATTAGTAGTAAGCCAAAAAAGGCACCACAGATAGACAACCACATGAGGAGGAAGCTTATAAAAAATGGTACAGGCGATCAAGAGGGGTATAACCAAAATGCCCTCTCAAAAAGTTAGAAACACTTCATATGTCTGAACCACAAATAGGTGTTAAAGTGCACAGTGCATTATATGATTTCAAAAGAAAAACCCATCTCACACCTAGATACATATAGGTATGCTGTCACTACTCACATGTGTTTGGTCAGTCAAAGGTGCCATCGCAGTGGGTGGTATCGTTTTGAGACTGGACGTACCCGGGTGTGAGTGTTGGGATTTAGATGTACATGCCTCGCACCTATCACTGGGAGCGTTGAAGAAAAGCTATGGGATGGTCCTCGCATGGGGTTTTTCTATTGGGCAGTACGCAATACTTAAGGGATACCGATTTTAATTATGTCACACCCCCGGAAGAAGGCACAGCGCTGAAACGCGCGTAGGGGCGACGGGCACACCACACAACGTCTCTTTCAGGCCGGTCCGCTCCAAAACCTTCTTGTAAAAGTACTCAGAAAATGTTAAAAGAGTGAATTTATGAATTACTATGTAATAGTAACTAGCCATTCATATGTTCAGTATTATAAGCTTCTTAACAGCTTTAGGTTTCAAAAAATGCCAAAGAAGTGAGCGGTCCATTCTTCTGCCATTTTCCACTCTGAAAATGCTCTGTAATTTACAATACAGTTTACTGGAAGGCTCAGAAGACATCAGGTCATGTTTTTGAACGATTTCCCAGCCCTTTTGCTTCAAAAACTACTAGCGGTTTCTTCCTTGATGAATAGAGAAAAAAACGACAGGAAAACACCAGTAAAAAAAAAACCAACCCAAACACAATGGAAAAATGCTAAAACTCTGGCAGTCAAAAACGACGAAGCAAGTAATCAAGAAAGATTAGATGCCCCCTTTGCACTTAGTCATTTCTGTGTTCATGTGTACATGTTTGTGCCTGTGAATGTACGGATTTTTGTATGTATAAATAGGCTGCTTATGTTTGTGTGTGTATATTGTAAGGAGTGACTATGAGTGTTTATGTTGTATGTAGAATTAGACCTTTACTTACCCTTGACTTTGCAAAGACTCTTACTGTAGCCATAGAAATCATGGGGCCCCATAGCATTAGTTCTAATTGGGCCTCCCCCCCACCACCCCAAAAAAAACTAAAAAAAAAATTTAATAATTGTCGGGGTCAGAGAAGAGCAGATCTCACAACTTTCCAGCCTTTACATAGTAATTTTCCTCTTGCTGAAGTCCTAGATTCCTCTTTCATTGCCCCCATAAAAATTATGATGCCAACAAAAGTGCCCCCCCAAACACAGTATGATACCCCCATGGTGAATTTCTCCACATGCACAGTATAATGACCCTACTGTACCCCACGTCAACTCCCAAGGCATAGTATGGTGACCACAACACAGTATGATCCCCCCAACTGTGGCCCCCACACAGCCCTCCATGCACTATAATGGGCCTACATTCAGTAAAATGGCCCACACTAGCCCTCCAAACAGTAAGATGGCCCCCACACAAACCTTCACACTGTATAATTGCTTGCACACAGTATAATGGCCATACATAACCCACCAAATATTATAATGGCCCCACATAGCCTTCCATATACTATAATGTGCTTCCCATGGTCCTCCATGCAATAAAATGCGCCCCCATGGTCCTCCACGCAATAAAATGCACCACCCCCTGGTCCTCCACGCAATATTAATAACCGCCCCCATGGTCCTCCACACAGTATAATGCACCCCCATTGTCCTCCATACAGTATAATTCACCCCCATGGTCCTCCATATAGTGTAATGCACCCCCATGGTCCTCCACACAATATAATGCGGCCCCCATGGTCCTCCATACAGTATTATGCACCCCCATGGTCCTTTATACAATATAATGCGGCCCTCATGGTCCTCCACACAATATAATGCACCCCCTTGGTCCTCCATACACTATAGTGCGGCCCCCATAGGGCATAGTGTAGACCCCATAGGGCTTAGTGCAGACCTCATAGGGCTTAGTGCGGACCCCATAGGGCTTAGTGCGGACCCCATAGGACATAGTGCGGCCCCCATAGGGCTTAGTGCAGGCCACCATAGGGCTTAGTGCAGGCCCCCATAGGGCATAGTGCGGCCCCATATGGCTTAGTGCGGCCCCATATTGCTTAGTGCGGCCCCATTTGGCTTAGTGAGGGCCCGCATAGGCCATAGCCACAGTCTTCCAGTAATATGTATGCGGGCCCCCATAGGGTATAGTGCAGCCACAGTCCTCCAGTAATATGTATGCGGGCCCCCCATAGGGTGTAGTGCAGCCACAGTCCTCCAGTAATATGTATGCGGACCCCCATAGGGTATAGTGCAGCCACAGTATGGAGAAAGAAAAATGTTGTGAAGAAGAACCGGAGAGTGGAGGTCATGGGGGATTCCCTGTTGAGAGGAACAGAAGCCGCTAGCTGCAGACCGGATATAACCTCAAGAGAAATGTGCTGTCTTCCAGGTGAAAAAATCAAAGATTTTTCTGACAGGATATCAGGACTCTTCTTGAGACCTACAGATGACTACCAATTCCTGCTAATACATGTGGGGACAAATGACACGGCAAGAAAGGACCTGGAAACCATCTGCAGTGACTTTGAAGATTTTGGCAAAAAAGTGAAAGAACTGGGAGCGCAGGTGGTGTTCTCAACTATCCTCCCAGTGGATGACCATGAAACAAGGAGGTGGAACAAGATTCTACAAGTAAACAACTGGCTACGTTGATGGTGCCGTCAGCAAGGATTTGGATTCCTGGATCACGGTGTGAATTACCTATACGATGGACTACTTGCTAGAGATGGGCTGCACCTTACCAAGACTGGAAAACATATATTTGGAAGTCGCCTTGCTTCACCCATCAGGAGAACTTTAAACTAGAACATTGTGAGAAGGGAATCAAAAGGCCAGAGAAAGCCATACAGCGAACAAATACTATTGAGATCTGTTATTAGAAGTGGAAAAGGAGAACAAAGACAAAAAAATCTGAATAATAAAAATAATGGAGAAAGAGAAACCGATCACAAACTAAGATGTTTCTATACAAATGCACAGAGCATGGGCAACAAACATGGAGAATTGGAGCTACTAACGCAGGAAAAGAAATACAGTGGGTATGGAAAGTATTCAGACCCCTTAAATTTTTCACTCTTAGTTTCATTGCAGCCATTTGGTGAATTCTAAAAAGTTAAATTTTTTTCTCATTAAAGTACACTCTGCACCCCATCTTGACTGAAAAAAAACAGAAATGTAGAAATTTTTGCAAATTTATTAAAAAAGAAAAACTGAAATATCACATAGTCATAAGTATTCAGACCCTTTACTCAGTATTGAGAAGCACCCTTTTGAGCTAGTACAGTCATGAGTCTTCTTGGGAATGATGCAACAAGTTTTTCACACCTGGATTTGGGGATCCTCTGCCATTCTTCCTTGCAGATCCTCTCCAGTTCTGTCAGGTTGGATGGTGAACATTGGTGGACAGCCATTTTCCGGTCTCTCCAGAGATGCTCAATTGGGTTTAGGTCAGGGCTCTGGCTGGGCCAGTCCAGAATGGCCACAGAGTTGTTCTGAAGCCACTCCTTTGTTATTTTAACTGTGTGCTTAGGGTCATTGTCTTGTTGGAAGGTGAACCTTCGGCCAAGTCTGAGGTCCAGAGCACTCTGGAAGAGGTTTTCATCCAGGATATCTCTGTACTTGGCTGCATTCATGTTTCCTTCAATTGCAACCAGTCGTCCTGTCCCTGCAGCTGAAAAACACCCCCATAGCATGATGATGCCACCACCATGTTTCACTGTTGGGATTGTATTGGGCAGGTGATGAGCAGTGCCTGGTTTTCTCCACACATACCGCTTAGAGTTATCACCAAAAAGTTCTATCTTTGTCTCATCAGACCAGAGAATCTTATTTATCATAGTCTGAGAGTCCTTCATGTGTTTTTGAGCAAACTCTATGTGGGCTTTCAAATGTATTGCACTGAGGAGAGGCTTCCATCGGGCCACTCTGCCATAAAGGCCCGACTGCTGGAGGGCTGCAGTGATAGTTGACTTTGTGGAACTTTCTTCCACCTCCCTACTGCATCTCTGGAGCTCAGCCACAGTGATCTTGGGTTTCTTCATTACCTCTCTCACCAAGGCTCTTCTCCCATGATTGCTCAGTTTGGCTGGACGGCCAGGTCTAGGAAGACTTCTGGTGGTCCCAAACTTCTTCCATTTAAGGATTATGGAGGCCACTGTGCTCTTAGGAACCTTGAGTAATGCAGAAATTCTTTTGTAACCTTGGCCAGATCTGTGCCTTGTCACAATTCTGTCTCTGAGCTCCTTGGGCAGGAGTTCCTTTGAGCTCATGATTCTCATTTGGTCTGACATGTACTGTGAGCTGTGAGGTCTTATATTGACAGGTGTGTGCCTTTCCAAATCAAGTCCTATGAGTTTAATTAAACACAGCTGGACTCCAATAAAGGAGTAGAACCATCTCAAGGAGGATCACAAGGAAATGGACAGCATGTGACTTAAATATGAGAGTCTGAGCAAAGGGTCTGAATACTTATGACCATGTTTTTCTTTTTTAATAAATTTGCAAAAATTTCTACATTTCTGTTTTTTTTTCAGAGTGTACTTTAATGAGAAAAAAAACGAACTTTTTAGAATTTACCAAATGGCTGCAATGAAACAAAGAGTGAAAAATGTAAAGGGGTCTGAATAATTTCCATACCCACTGTATTATGTCATTGGCATGACTTAAACTTGGTGGTGTTATGTTCTGCTACCAGAGCTAAGGAAAGAGAGGAGATCTGTCCCTACGATAGAACTCAGCTTAATCCCTACGATGTAACAGGGGACCTGATCCTGCGATCAGACCTGCTAAAGTCCTAAGCTAGTCTGTACGGAGACCTATAGATGTGGGGAAGGAATCCCTACAAGTACTAAGGACTGGGAGGAAAATGGGACACCTCCTAACAGAAATAGTAGCAGACAGACGAACAAACAAAATATATAGAACATAGAGGTCCGTAGACCAAGCAAACTAACAGAGTTAGATACAGAGCACAGGCTAGCTAGAAAGTAGTTATACAATGAAGTCCAGCAAAGCCAGAAGGGCGGAGCAGGATTAAATAGGCCAACAAGGTCATGTGACCAGCAAAGGAAAAAACCTAAGAGCAAGGTTCTAACAGTACCCCCCCTTCTAAGAGGATCCTCCGGATCCCCTAGGACCAGGCTTATCAGGAAATCTCCTGTGAAACGCTCTGATAAGTCTGGACGCGGAAACATCATCCGACCTCACCCAAGAGTTATCCTCGGGTCCGAAACCTTTCCAGGCCACAAGATACTGCAAACTACCTCTATACCGTCTAGAGTTAAGGATGCGAGAAATTTCATATTCCCCGTCCTCCAGCAGGAGTATGTGAGGACTTAGATCTAGCACATATAGTACATTGACGCACCCACTTAATGACTTCCTTCTGCCATCCAGGCCACCAAAAACTGCGACCCACCAGTCTCTTGGTCTCAGAGATCCCGGGATGACCTGCCAACCGAGATTCGTGACACTCAACAAACAAATCTCTCCTAAAGGTCCCAGGCACAAACAACCTCCCATGAGGAGTGTTAGATGGGGCATTCTCCTGTGCTTTAAGAATCTCATCTTCCAAAACGGAGTCCAAAGCAGCTATCACAACACCTTCTTGTAAAATGTTCTCCTCTTTCTCAGCACCGACTATGGGAGAAAAACTGCGAGACAAGGCATCCGCCTTAACATTCTTAGTACCAGGGATGTAAGTAACGGAGAAATTAAACCGCGAGAAAAACAGTGCCCACCTAGCCTGACGGGCATTCAGGCGCTTGGCAGCATCAAGATATATCAGATTTTTATGATCCGTAAGAACCTGAACGGGAAATTCCGCACCTTCCAAGAAGTGGCGCCAGTGTTCAAATGCGAGTTTAATAGCCAATAATTCCCGATTACCAATATCGTAATTCAGTTCAGTCTCCGAAAAATTTTTTGAAAAAAAGGCACAGGGATGTAATCCATCCCCGTTATCCTGAGACAATACTGCGCCAACCCCCACAGAGGAAGCATCAACCTCAACCAAAAACGGCTTAGTCACATCAGGCTGCATAAGGATGGGAGCAGAGGTGAACCTCTCCTTGAGATACACAAAAGCTTCAATGGCCTCAGAAGACCACTGAACCGCATCAGCACCTTTCCTGGTGAGATCGGTCAGAGGTTTGACAATACTAGAAACATTTTTTATGAATTTTCTGTAATAATTGGCGAAACCTAAAAACCTCTGTATCGATTTCAAACCAATAGGCCTAGGCCATTCCTGTACAGCTTGAACTTTAACCGGGTCCATCTCAAAACCTTCACTGGAGATAATGTAGCCCAAAAAACTAATTCTCTGTACAGCGAACTCACATTTCTCCAGCTTAGCAAAAAGCGAATTGTCCATTAACAACTGCAATACCTCACGTACGCTCCGCCAATGAGACTCCAGATCCGGCGAATAAATCAAAATGTCATCCAAATACACAACCACATTTTTGCCGATCAAAGGTCTAAGGATGTCATTAATAAGATTCTGAAAAAATGCAGGAGCATTAGTAAGACCAAAAGGCATCACCAGATTCTCAAAATGACCCACAGGAGTGTTAAAAGCAGTCTTCCATTCGTCACCCTCCTTCATGCGCAACAGATTGTATGCCCCCTTAAGGTCAATTTTAGAGAACCACTTGGCCCCCATTAACTGGTTAAACAGATCAGGAATCAATGGCAGTGGGTAAGGATTGCGTACAGTAATTTTGTTAATCTCACGAAAATCCAGACAAGGACGTAAACCGCCGTCCTTTTTTTTTACAAAAAAAAATCCAACCGCCACAGGAGACTTAGAGGGCCTAATGTGACCGGCGGCCAAACTTGCCTGTATGTATTCCTCCAAAGCCTTCCTCTCAGGAATAGTAAGGTTAAATAAACGACTTTTAGGAAGAGTCGCTCCAGGGACAAATTCAATAGAACAATCATAGTCTCTATGGGGAGGCAAAACCTGCGATTCCTTCTCAGAAAAAACTCTCCAAAAATCCTGAATAGGAACAGGCAATTCTCCCCTATCCAAAGCTGCAATACGCCCGTTACAACACTTGTCATAACATTTATGGCTCCAGGATTTAATTTCACTGGTAGACCAATCCAGTACAGGATTGTGAAATTTTAACCAGGGCAATCCCAATATTACTGGAGAAGGCAAGTTATTCAAAACTACCAAATCCAATTTCTCATGGTGAACACCATTAATAGTGAGAGGAAATTCACAGACCTTGAGAGTAATATTCTTCAAAGGGGAACCATCCACAGAAACCACAGCAATGGGGGATGATAAAGGTTCGGGTTTTAAATTGAGTCTTTCCAAGAATCCCCCATCAATTACATTTAGAGTAGACCCACAATCAACAAACACCCGAAATTCCATTAATTTTTCCTGAGCAATCGTGGAAGCAGCTAAAAATACATCCTTGGAATTTAAACAGGCAATACGGGCATGACTGACCATTTTTTTTTCTTTCTTCATACGAAGCTCACAGCCTTTAATCAAATGACCAGATTTTCCGCAATAGAAACACAAGCCTTCAGAAAATCTACGGTCTTTTTCTTGAGAGCGAGGTGCCACCGATCCAATCTCCATCGGTTCACCACTGTTAGTACACACATTCTCATAACCAGAAACTGACATAGCAGAGGATTTGCTCTCATTAACCCTTGCACGCAGTCTCCTATCCACCCGTATAGCTAATTGCATAGCCTGTTGCAAATCTTCAGGTGTAGGATAAGCAATTAGCAGGTCTTTAACCCTTTCATTGAGCCCAGCAAGAAATAGACTTTTCAGAGCAGAATCGTTCCACCCTGTTTGAGTAGACCAACGACGGAAATGAGTACAATATTTTTCCACATTACCTGATCCCTGTCTCAAACGTCTTAACTCAGTCTCAGCTGATGAGACACGGTCAGGATCATCATATAATAGTCCCAAAGCAGAAAAAAAACTATCCACTGATCTGAAGCATGTATCACTAGGTTGCAAAGAAAAGGCCCACTCCTGAGGCTCTTTGCGCAAAAGTGACATTATGAACCCTATGCGCTGGGATTCATCCCCAGAGGACTTGGGTCTCAAACGAAAATACAATAAGCAAGCATTTTTAAATGAAAAAAATTCTCGGTGTTCACCAAAAAATAAATCCGGCAAACATACCTTAGGCTCCAAGAAATGTGTTCCAGGACAGTTACTCACGTGCTGACGGAGCTCGGCCACCTCCAGAGAGAGTCCATGCAGGTGTTTAGCCAAATCCTGAACCGACACCATGATGGAACAGAAAAATCTTTCCTTAGAGAATTTGCAGGCTGGACTTACTGTTATGTTCTGCTACCAGAGCTAAGGAAAGAGAGGAGATCTGTCCCTACGATAGAACTCAGCTTAATCCCTACGATGTAACAGGGGACCTGATCCTGCGATCAGACCTGCTAAAGTCCTAAGCTAGTCTGTACGGAGACCTATAGATGTGGGGAAGGAATCCCTACAAGTACTAAGGACTGGGAGGAAAATGGGACACCTCCTAACAGAAATAGTAGCAGACAGACGAACAAACAAAATATATAGAACATAGAGGTCCGTAGACCAAGCAAACTAACAGAGTTAGATACAGAGCACAGGCTAGCTAGAAAGTAGTTATACAATGAAGTCCAGCAAAGCCAGAAGGGCGGAGCAGGATTAAATAGGCCAACAAGGTCATGTGACCAGCAAAGGAAAAAACCTAAGAGCAAGGTTCTAACAGGTGGGACGATACACATGGTTGGAATACAAGGCTAGAAGGATGCAAGAAACAGACTTAATAAATGGGGAGGAGGTGTCGCATTGCATGTTAGAAAAGCGTATATCTGGTGACAGAGTCACTGGTATGATTTATGAGGGGAGGTATGTGTCGCACAGGTTGCTAGTCTGTGTGAACTGAAACCAATGGACTTTCTGCCAGCACGTTATATGCTGGTGGGTTAACTCACTTAAAGGGCGTGGTTTTAGGGGAATGACATAGTGATGGGAGGGACGTCATTCCCCATACCTCCACCTCCGGGTGTGGCTGAGCAAAGTTTAAATGTTCAGTCCTGTTTTTTTTCTCTGTATTGGGTTTGGAGAGGCAAGGTTGGACATAACCTGTGTGGGCAAACCGCACACACATATATGGACTCTGCTACAGTTTATCTTTTGTTTTGTTGTTTTGCCAAGCAATGCTGTGTTTATTTTGCTGGAGTGCAGAGCTTTATGCTATTAATAAAGCCTGCAAAGAAAACCCGGGTACCTAAGTCTACTTTCGGAAGTGGCTGAGCGAGTCGTCCTACCACAGTTGGTGTGAGAGTGCTGGCAAGATTCCAGGAACACGTGTACCTGCCACAGAGACCAGTGGATGTCCTGGGTGCAGGCCACCAGCCAACCAGAGACGTCCGGCAGCATGGAGGAGCTCATTAAGCACCTGGTGCAGAGCCAACGACAGATGCACCAGCAGCTCTTGCAGAGTCAGCAGAGCATGCAGCAGGGCCAGCAGCAGTATCAGGAGACAACCAAACTGTTGATGCAACAGATCCAGTTGCAGCAAAAGTCGCAGCAGCAGCACCAGCAGGAGCAACAAAAGCACCAGCAGGAGCAGCAACAGCAGATACAGCTTCTGGCGTATGCCATCCAGGGCAGAGCAACCGCCCCACCCCCAGGGCCGACTGATGACTCCGTCAGGAAGGCGGTAAGACGGGCCATGCAGAAAATGACCCCCGGGGATGATGTAGAAGCATTTCTGACTGTCTTTGTGAGGGTGGCTGATCAGGAGAGACTTCCACCAGAACAGTGTGCAGAGGTTCTGGCGCCATATTTGTTGGGTGAACCCCAAAAGGCATATTACGACTTGGCACTGCAGGATGCCAAGGAATACGCCAAGCTAAAGACAGATATCTTAGCATGCCTGGGAGTGAATATGGCGGTGAGAGCCCAACGAATCCACCACTGGGCGTATGCCAGCGACAAACCCCCTCGCTCGCAGATGATTGACCTATTGCATCTCGTTCAGAAGTAGTTGCAGCCAGAGTCCTCCACTCCAGCCCAGATGGTCGAGTGGGTGGTGATTGATAGATTCGTGCACTCCCTTTCCAAGTCGGTACAGACTTGGGTTGCCCAGGGCGGTCCCCAGAACGCAGATGACTTCATCAGCCTAGTAGAGAGGTATCAGGTGGTTGAGAAATCTTTCGGGAAACCGGATATAGTCACTTCTCCGTACTGGGATACCCAAAAGGGGGCGGGTTCACCACGGAAGGGGTCTAGAGCCACCACTGGGGGGCGTCCCACTCTCACTGAAGGTGCCACAAGAACTGTTGTTAAAGATATAGTCTGTTGGCGGTGTCACAACCCTGGACACGTAGCCACCCGGTGTCATATGTCCCCTGAGCCCATGGACTGCAGCCTAGGAAGACGGGGTTCCTATTATGCTTATCCAGCCTGCAGTGCGGACTGTCAACCCGGCAAGGGGTCGCAGGCATGTGCCGTATCCATTAATGGAGTAAAGGTGCTTGGACTGTTGGACTCTGGGAGTCTGGTGACCTTAATCAGAGTTACCCTTCCCCACCAGTTGATTCCTTCCAAAACTGTGGGAGTTCGGTGCATCCATGGCGACGCCAAGGACTATCCCGTGGCCGCGGACAGTGGGAACAGACTGTGGTGCCCAGTCCCACGAGGTTGGGGTGGTTAAGGACCGGATACATCCCGTCATACTGAGCCATGATTTTTCTTTATTTTGGGACTTGTGGGGGAAGGGAATCAGACTAAGTAGCATGGGGAAAAGCCAGGTCCCTGGAGAAGAACCCCTGACGAAGTCTCAAGTGGATGAGTTCCCACTGTGCGTCCTTGCCGGCGATGAGGGCGAGACGGTGACCGAGGAGGCCGATCTCCCTGAGTTAGATGTGTCAGAAAAAAACTTTGGGACTGCGCAATTTCGGGACCTGACCATAAAGGGGGCTTTTGACCAGGTTACTGTATGTAATGGGGTTGCCCAAGAGCCGGGGGCTGATACCAGGTTCCCCCACTTTGCAGTTCAGGGGGAGTTTCTATATCGGGTGGCTAAACTAAGTGGCGGTGAGACTCTGGAACAGCTGTTAGTACCGGGACCATACCGACGGAGGGTACTGGATATGGCACACTGACATATTCTGGGGGGACACCTAGGGGTGGAAAAAACTCAGGAGAGAATAGTGAGGAGGTTTTACTGGCCAGGATATTACCGGGAGATGTTAAACTATTGTAGGTCCTGCCCCACCTACCAGATAACCACACCCACCTCCCACTTCCGTAGCCCCTTAGTTCCCCTACCTGTGATAGAAGTTCCCTTTCAGAGGATTGCCATGGACCTCGTAGGCCCCTTAGTTAAATCGGCCCGGGGCCACCAATATATCTTAGTCATCATGGACTATACGACCCGGTACCCTGAAGCGGTACCCTTAAGGAACTCGTCCCGTAGGAACACAGCTCTGGAACTTGTCCACATCTTTGCCAGGACCGGCCTGCCAAAGGAAATCCTGACGGACCAAGGAACCCCATTCATGAGCAAGGTGATGAAGGAGCTGTGTAAAGTACTTTGAATTACCCAGCTGCGAACCTCCGTTTGCCATCCGCAGACCGATGGCCTGGTGGAGCGCTTTAATAAGACTCTGAAAGCAATGCTCAAAAAGGTCGTCAAGAGGGATGGTCGAGACTGGGACTACCTGCTTCCGTTTGTACTGTTTTGCGTCAGGGAAGTTCCCCAAGCCTCCACTGGCTTCTCTCCGTTTGAGCTTCTGTATGGCCGGCATCCAAGAGGTCTCCTAGATTTCGCCAAGGAAACCTGGGAGGCCGAGGTCACCCCCCACCGGAGCATCATCGAACATGTTGCCCAGTTGCAGGAGAGAATGGCGAAAGTGATGCCCATCGTAAAGGAACATCTTCTCTGGGCGCAGGAAGCCCAGGTGAGGGTGTATAACCGGTCAGCAAGGCTGAGACAGTTCCAGCCTGGGGATCGCGCTCTGGTTCTCATTTCCACTGTCGAAAGTAAATTCTTGGCCAAGTGGCAAGGCCCGTATGAGGTGGTGGAGAAACTCAGTGAAGTGAACTACCGAGTCCACCAGCCTGGCCGAAGAAAGATGCACCAAGTATACCATGTGAACTTGCTCAAGCCATGGCGGGACCAGGAAACGGTGGAAACTCCTCGCCTGGGAGCCGCTCCTAAAGGCAAAGTGAAACACGTCACTATAGCAGAGACTATCGCCGGCCCAGAAGCAACAATGTCGATGAGTTGTTCTCAGCGTTGCCGGCACATACTCAGGTGGTAGAGCATGACATACTTACAGAGCCACATGTAAGAGTGAATCTGAAGCCATATCGGATTCCGGAAGCACGCCGGAAGGTGATCTCTGACAAGGTAAAGAGGATGTTAGACCTGGGGGTAATAGAGGAGTCAAAGAGTGGGTGGTCGAGCCCAATTGTCCTCGTGCCAAAACCCAATGGAGAATGAAGGTTTTGTAATGACTACCGCCGGCTGAATGAGGTATCCAAGTGTGAAGCGTACCCGATGCCCCACGTTGACAAACTCAAGAGGCTTGGACCGGCAAGGTACATCACCACTCTTGACCTGATGAAGGGATACTGGCAGATCCCCATGTCCCAGACAGCCAAGAAGAAGACGGCATTCTCGACACCTGATGGGTGCTTTCAATATACTCAGATGCCGTTCGGACTACAGGGGGCCCCAGCCACCTTCTAGAGGGCTATGGATCGGATCCTAGCCACACATAAGAAGTATGCCGCAGCCTATCTTGACGACATTGTAGTCTTTAGCCCAGACTGGGCTAGTCATCTACCTAAGCTACAGGCTGTTCTGGATGCTCTAAGGAAGGCGGGATTTACTATAAATCCGAAAAAATGTGCAGTCGGAAAAGACGAGGCCAAGTACTTGGGCTATGTCATCGGGAGAGGCGAAATAAAGCCTCAAGTTAATAAAGTGAAGGCAATCCAGACCTGGCCGAAACCGCTCTCCAAGAAGCAAGTGAGAGCGTTCCTGGGAATGGTGGGATGTTACAGGTGGTTTATCCCAAATTTTGCCATGATGGCCGCGCCACTGACGGGTGTCCTAAAAGGCACCAGATCAACCATGGTGAAGTGGACAGAGGAAACAGAGACCGCATTTCAACTGTTGAAGTCAGCACTGTGTAAACAGCCGGTCCTGGTTGCACCAAACTTCAAGAAAGAGTTTTTGGTCCAGACAGACGTTTCAGAGGTTGGTCTAGGAGCTGTACTCTCTCAAGAGATAATTGGGGAAGAGCATCCCATTCTCTATCTGAGCCGAAAGCTTTCGTCCTGTGAGAAAAACTACGCCATAGTAGAAAAAGAGTGTTTAGCCATAAAGCGGGCCGTAGATACACTAAGATACTACCTGCCAGGCCGGAAGTTTAAGTTGGTGTCAGACCATGCCCCGTTGAGATTGTTGAGGGAAAAGAGGGCTAAAAATGCCAGGGTAACTAGATGGTTCCTAGCTCTTCAGGACTTCAACTTTCACGTAGAGCATAGGCCCAGGAGGTTACACGGGAACTCTGATGCCCTTTCTAGAATTCCATGTCTGGTATCAGAAAGTGCCCAAACCCCCGGCTTTGGGCAGAGGGGGGGGAGTATGTGACAGAGTCACTGGTATGATTTATGAGGAGAGGTATGTGTCGCACAGGTTGCTAGCCTTTGTGAACTGAAACCAATGGACTTTCTGACAGCATGTTACATGCTGGTGGGTTAACTCACTTAAAGGGCGTGGTTTCAGGGGAATGACACAGTGATGGGAGGGACTTCATTCCCCATACCTCCACCTCCGGGTGTGACTGAGCAATGTTTAAGGCTATGTGCCCACGATGCAGAAATGAAGCAGAAAATTTCTGCAGCATTTTCCTGCAGAATACAT
This sequence comes from Phyllobates terribilis, assembly GCF_046119375.1. Classification (NCBI taxonomy): domain Eukaryota; kingdom Metazoa; phylum Chordata; class Amphibia; order Anura; family Dendrobatidae; genus Phyllobates; species Phyllobates terribilis. Next base: position 727,134,427 of record NW_027362761.1, on the reverse strand, counting down.
GCGGATCCACATGCGGATTCACATGCGTTTCCGCATGCAGTTTGACAAGCGCTTTCCAGGCGATAGCATCACAAACAGCAAACAGCATGGATTTATACAGTGTGAACCGTAAAAATAAAATAAAATAAAGCTATACTCACCCCCGATGTCCCGGCGTGTGCTGCAGCGCTGCTTCCTGGCTGATTCCTGGCTGCCGGCATATCGCGAGACAGAGCGGTGAAGGGCCTGCGGTCACATGACTGTAACGTCACCGAAGGTCATTCAGCGATGCCGGCATGCAGAGAAGCCTTTGGAAAGGTGAGTATAAACTTTATTTATTATTTTATTCTTTTTTTTATAGGTACAATGGTACCCAGGTCTGGATGAGAGTCTCCTCTCCTCCAGAACTGGGTACCATCCGCACATAGAGACGCATAGAATTCGCTTGTAGAAATGTACAGATGCGCATTCTATGCGTTTCAATGCAAGTCAATGGCGGGAGTTCCGCTGCGCTTCCGCAAAATTAAATGACATGCTGCGGATTTTTGTACGCAGCATAAACGCTGCGGAAAAATCCTCAGCATGTGCATAGAACATGCGGAATCCCCTTGGGGACCATGGGGTGCGGATTACCTAGCGTTTCACAAGCGTTTACGCTGCGGAAATTCCACAGCATAAACGCTTGAAAAACGCTACGTGGGCACACAGCCTAAATGTTCAGTCCTGTTTTTTTTTTCTCTGTGTTGGGTTTGGAGAGGCAAGGTCTCCAGACTGGACAGCCATAGCTGAGGTGGGAGCTGAAGGCTGGACATAACCTGTGTGGGCGAACCGCACACACATATATTGACTCTGCTACAGTTTATCTTTTGCTTTGTTGTTTTGCCAAGCAAGGCTGTGTTTATTTTGCTGGAGTGCAGAGCTTTATGCTATTAATAAAGCATGCAAAGAAAACCCAGGTTCCTGAGTCTACTTCCGGAAATGGCCGAGCGAGTCGTCCTACCACAATCTCCACAGAGATTGAAGCTTCAGAGACTGGGAGTTCTGTGGAAACTGTTTGGGTAGCAATGCAAGGAGAGAACAACGGAAAGGACACCATTGTAGGCATTTACTCTAGGCCACCTGGGCAAGCTGAAGATATGGATGAACTCTTTATGCATCAGATGGCCAAGTTATCAAAAAAAAATGACACATGTGTAACACAGGTACTTTAGATGCAGTGACACAGAAACAGAGAGCAGCCAGTACAGGGTTAATAAACAAGGGGGATTTACTGTAACAGGGTCAATCTTCACACAGGGAGTAACAGGGAAAATATGGGGACAACAAGGGAAGTAGCAGGTAATATGCTAAAACTGACAATCCACAGTTGGGCTGGATGTAGCAGAGTCGACACAGTTGTAATCGGTAGTTTTTACACTTAGCTGACTCTTGCTCCTCACAAGGCAGTTGCCGATGTTGCTTTCTTCCCCGCCTAAACAATGCTCCGTCTTCTGGCGGCCTGCCACAAATTGGTCCCTTAAGATCACGTCAGGGGGGCCCATTCCCAAATTCCCCATGTCGTCTTTTCTACATTGGTGGGATCCCCATGCATCTCCTCCAGTATCTGCACCACTTTTTCTACAGTATCCCAGTCATGAGGAGGGCGGTACATCACGGATTGTCGGGCCTCGCCGTCCAGGGCCAGTAAGGCTATTTCGGCTTGCATAGCTGGGGTCATCGGATGCATACGTAACATACTCCTAACTCTCTCAACCCAGTCCCACAGCATCATATTGTCCTTGGTGAACTTTGGGAGATTGCTGAGCATGGCCCCCAGCGGCAAGCTAGATCTAGGGGCTCCCAGGATGGACTGCTCTGCAGTGTCTGTGTCTAACGATTGCATCCTGCCGACTACGCCAAATGTAACACAGGTACTTTAGATGCAGCGACACAGAAACACAGAGCAGCCAATACGGGGGTTAATAAACAGGGGAAGTTTATAATAACAGGGTAAATCTCCACAAAGGGAGTAACAGGGAAAATATAGGGACAAGAAGGGAAGTAGCAGGTAATATGCTATAACTGAAAATCCACAGTTGGGCTAGATGTAGCAGAGTCGACACGGTTGTAATCGGCAGTTTTTACACTTAGCTGACTCTTGCTCCTCACAAGGCAGTTGCCGGCTGGTGCCGGTGTTGCATTCTTCCAGCTTCCCCGCCTAAACAATGTTCCGTCTTCTGGCGACTGCAGGCGGTCTCCGGTTTGACCCGCTGAGCCCCTAGTCTATAACAGTGCACCACACTTGCTCGGCTCCAGGGATCCAGCGTCTCTTCTCCCTCTAGTCGGGCTTGACTCCCACTGTCCACTGCCGCTTTTCCCACGCAAAAACTCCTTTTCCACCCTCTTCCTAGACACCAGCTCAGCTCCCCGGTCACCTGACTCCTCAGCTCTCTCTCTCTGGACACACCCCCAGCTTCCCAGTCACCTGACTCCTGTCTCGCAGTCTGTCTTCCCCCTGCAACAAGAGGCACAGCCCCGGCAGTTCCGAATCCCTTGTTCTGAAAGTACTTACACCCCAGTCTTCCCCCTTACACATGGATCATGGGAGATTTCAACTATCCAGACATTTGTTTGGGAATCTCCCTCAGGCAAAAGTAACAGGTCCAGCAAATTCTTATCCTCTCTTGCTGACAACTTTATCTTCCAAAAGGTAGAAGAGAGAACAAGGAGATTTGCTACCTTGGATCTAATACTCATTAACAGGGAGGAAATGGTTGAGGAGTAGTGATGAGCGAGCATGCTAGTTGCTCGAGATTTACGAGCATGCTCGGGTGTTTTCCGAGTATCTTCAGCGTGCTCGGGTGTTATGTTTGAGTCACGCCGTGCGCATGATTTGCGACTGTTTGACAGCTTTAATACATGTGAGGAATGCCTGTTTTTTAGGCACTCCTCACATGTATTAAAGCTGTCAAACAGTTCCAAATCATGTGCACGAAGTGACTAAAACATAACAGCCGAGCACGCTGAAGATACTCGGCGAGCACCCGCGCATGCTCGCCGAAAGGGTTAACAGAACATACTCGCTCATTACTATTGAGAAGGTAAGGGTGGCTGGGACCCTAGGAGGCAGCGATCATGCTATCATAGAATTTTAGATAACTAGAGGAAGAAGACCTGTGAAGAGTCAAACTTCAAGGTTTTATTTCAAAATGGCAGATATTATGGGACTCAGAAAGAGGATAGGAGGGTTCCAATGGATGGATGTCATTAAGGACAGAAATGTCCAGGAAGGATGGGAAATTTTGAAAAATTTGATTCTCAAAGCAGAATCATTAACAATCTCTAAAAGAGGGAAGAATAGGAAGCATTTAAGGAAACCAGGATGGATGAACACAGAACTTAAACACATGCTAAAAAGGAAGAAAGAAATGGTTATCAAATGGAAAGAGGGAGGCATATCTAAAGAAGAATATAATGCTGTCTGCAGAACCTGCAGGGCACGTATCAGATTAGCTAAATCTGATAATGAATTAAGGCCTGCAAGAGATGTCAAAATCAATAAGAAAGGATTTTGAGGATATGGCAAAAGTAAAAGAAAAGTCAAAGATGCTATATGATTTTTACAGGATGAAAAAGGTAAAGTGGTAAAAAATTATGGTGAGAAGACAAATTTTTAAATTCCTATTTTGCATCTGTTTTCTCTCAGAAAGTGTAACATCAGCTGATCTTCACTGTACTATTGAAGGACTAGAATAATCCACACTATCTATAAATAGATATAGTGAGGGAACACTCAGCTAACATAAATTAATTCAAGTCTCCAGGTCCAGATGAATTACATTCTAGGGTACTGAAGGAGACAGCAGACAAAAGAATTGAACCACTCTCAATAATCTTTAAAAATTCTTGGAGAACAGGGGAAGTCCCAGAATACTGGAGAAGAGCGAATGTTGTCCCTATCTTCAAAAAGGGATATAAGGTGGACCCAGGGAACTATAGGCCTGTGAGCCTTACTTCTATACCTGGAAAAATCTTTGAACAAATTATTAAACAACATGTATGCAAGTACCTTTATGAGAATGAAGTGATTAACCAGAGCCAACATGGGTTTGTAACTAATAAGTCATGTCAGACTAACTTAATTTTCTTTTATGACAGAATAACTGACTGGGTGGATCAAGATAATGTGGTAGTTATTAGTGTTGAGCGAACATGCTCGACACTGCTCGGTACTCGCCCGAGCATCACGCTACTTGGGATGTTCGGCGAGCACCGAGCATTTCCGGGTTACTCGGGCGGGAGCTCGGGTCTCCGCCCTGCATGTTTGGCGCTCTTTACAGAGCCAATGAACATGCAGGGATTTCCAGCCAGTCACTGTAATGCTGCAGCCATGTTGGTTGTGGGCATTACAGTGATTGGCTGGCCGCACAGCGTCACCTCGAGTATTTAAAACCGGGCGCCGCCATCTTGGACACAGTCGCTCCGGATTAGACAGTGAAGGGACAGCGCTGCTGATTTAGGGAGAGATATAAACTGCGAAATAGTTAGTGTAGAGTCTGTAAAGGCTGCCAGAACAAACAAACAGTCCTTTTCAGGACTAATATCCATCCCAGATACCAGGCAGTCATGCTGTATAGGAGACACAGTGGTTATACCAGCAAACGCTGCATTACGGTCCTGTGTGCTCCTGTTGCTGAAATTGCTGGACTTAGCACCAGGTGTCGGGGGCCAGGAAAAGTCCTTTTTTTTTCATCTAAATCCTCCTTTTTTTTCATCCTTCACACTGTACAAATACCCGTCTTATTAACCTTTTGGTGTCCCCCCCCCCCCCCCCCAAAAAAAGCGTGTCTCTGATTTTTCAGACACAAATATAACTGTTGAAAATAGTCTGGTGTAGGCTAGAGAAACAGAAGTGTTGTTTTGCACTTCCACGGTTCAAACCTCTGTATTATCCATTTTGGACCATTTGTATCTAAAAAAAAAACAGTTTGAGTGTGTCGCTCACTGTTCAGCCGCAAATCTATATATTTAAAAAAGTCTGGTATACCCCAGTAAACAATAACTGTGGTTTTGCCATCCCACGGTAAAAAATCTCTATTATTCAGGTTTTGGTATATTTTCCGTAAAGAAAAACAGTAGTGTCTCCTGACTGTTGTGACACAAAAATATATCTGTTGAAAATAGTCTTGTGTAGGCCCGACATCCCAGTGTGGTTTCGCAGTTCCATGGGTCAAATCGCTGTACTATCCAGTTTTGGGCCTTTGGTATCTAAAAAAAAAGCAGTTTGAGTGTGTCGCTCACTGTTCAGCCGCAAATATCTCTATTTAAAAAAGTGTGGTATACCCCAGTAAACAATAACTGTGGTTTTGCCATCCCACGGTAAAAAATCTCTATTATTCAGCTTTTGGTAGTTTTTTCCGTAAAGAAAAACAGTACTGTCTCCTGACTGTTGTGACACAAAAATATATCTGTTGAAAATAGTCTTATGTAGGCCCGACATCCCAGTGTGGTTTCGCAGTTCCACGGGTCAAATCGCTGTACTATCCAGTTTTGGGCCTTTGGTATCTAAAAAAAAAGCAGTTTGAGTGTGTCGCTCACTGTTCAGCCGCAAATATCTCTATTTAAAAAAGTGTGGTATACCCCAGTAAACAATAACTGTGGTTTTGCCATCCCACGGTAAAAAATCTCTATTATTCAGCTTTTGGTAGTTTTTTACGTAAAGAAAAACAGTAGTGTCTCCTGACTGTTGTGACACAAAAATATATCTGTTGAAAAAAGTCTTGTGTAGGCCCGACATCCCAGTGTGGTTTCGCAGTTCCATGGGTCAAATCGCTGTACTATCCAGTTTTGGGACTTTGGTATCTAAAAAAAAAGCAGTTTGAGTGTGTCGCTCACTGTTCAGCTGCAAATATCTCTATTTAAAAAAGTGTGGTATACCCCAGTAAACAATAACTGTGGTTTTGCAATCCCACGGTAAAAAATCTCTATTATTCAGCTTTTGGTAGTTTTTACGTAAAGAAAAACAGTAGTGTCTCCTGACTGTTGTGACACAAAAATATATCTGTTGAAAAAAGTCTTGTGTAGGCCCGACATCCCAGTGTGGTTTCGCAGTTCCATGGGTCAAATCGCTGTACTATCCAGTTTTGGGACTTTGGTATCTAAAAAAAAAGCAGTTTGAGTGTGTCGCTCACTGTTCAGCCGCAAATATCTCTATTTAAAAGAGTGTGGTATACCCCAGTAAACAATAACTGTGGTTTTCCTCTTCCACGGTTCTAATCTACTCTTTATTACCCTTTTTCCATTGATAGTGCAAGTGTAAGTTATTTTACTTCATTTACAATGGGCAAGGCGCGTGGCAAGGGACGTGGAAGTAGACGTTCTGGTGATGGTTCGTGCAGAGGACGGGGCCGTGGCCAAGGTGAAAATGTGCCACAACCAACAGCCACATCTTCTCGCTCCCACTTCTTGACCGAATTACTAGGGAAGCACAGAACAACACCAGTATTGAGAACTGATCAGTGTGAACAGGTTATTAATTGGATAGCAGATAATACTTCCAGTTACCTGGGCACCACCACCTCCGGTCTGTCTTCCACACGGTCAACTCTTAGTAGCCGTGAGTCTCGACCGCATACTCCTCCTCACCCTGATGCTCCTTCCTCCCACCATGCCGAGTGTCGTCAGACAGCAAGTGATCCCACACTTGGACACTCTGAAGAGCTGTTCACTGGTTCATTTCCATATTTGGGCCCCTCGCCTGATACGCTTGAAGTGGTGGAAGAGGAGATCCCATGTTGCGATGCCCAAATATTTGAACAGCCACGGCCACAGGAAGTCGACGTTGGCAATCTGTCACAAGAGGTGGACGATGACGAGACACAATTGCCAGGAAGTGAGGAGGAGGATCGTGGTGCGCAAGTGGAAAAGGAGGAGGTGGTGGATGATCTAGTAACTGACCCAACGTGGAAGGAGGACATGCAGAGTGAGGCCAGCAGCACACAGGGGGAGGAAGGCAGAGTACCCCAACAGGCAAGAAGAAGCAGTGTGGTGGCCGCAGACAGAAGGCAGGCAACCGTTCCCCGTAACACCAACATGAGGGACGTTGCCAGTACAAGCGGTAGGTCTTCCAGAGTCTGGAATTTTTTTAAAGACTCTGCTGATAACCCCAAAAAGGCCATATGTTCCACCTGCCATGCCAGCATCAGCAGGGGTGACAAAACTACCAGCCTGACCACCACCAGCATGATCAGGCACATGGCAGCAAAGCACCCGACTTTGTGGGGCGAAACCCAGGGTCCACGACCAGTGTCAGCGGGTGTCACCACTGCTTCTTCCACTGTTGTGCGTACAATAGAACCCCCTGTTGTGTGTGCAAGGCAATCCCCTGTCCATACTGCATGTAAAGATGCCCCCTCCTCTCAGTCTTCACTTGTTATGGCAGTTTCTCAAGAAACAGCATCAACGTCCACGTCCCACCGCAGCGTTCAATTTTCCATATCCCAGACCTTTGAACGAATGCGGAAATTCGCAGCTAACGCCCCACAGGCCACAGTCCTAAATTCGTACATTTCACGACTGCTTGCGTTGGAAATGCTGCCTTTTAGGCTGGTGGAGACGGAATCCTTCCGCAATCTTATGGCGGTGGCCGTCCCTCGGTACTCGGTCCCCAGCCGACACTATTTTGCCCGGTGTGCCATCCCCGCACTACACAAGCACGTGTCCCAAAGCATCTGCCGTGCCCTCAACAACGCAGTTACTGGGAGAGTCCACCTGACAACGGACACGTGGACAAGTGCTTGTGGCCAGGGACGGTACATCTCTCTGACGGCACACTGGGTAAACATAGTGGAAGCCGGGACCCAGTCGGACCTTGGGACGGAACACATCCTCCCCACACCGAGGATTGCGGGCCCTATGTCAGTCAGAGTTGCCCCCACAGTGCACAGCTCCTGCGCATCCTCCTCCTCCTGCTCCTAATGTTCAGCCTCCATCTCAGATATCACCACATCAGTTACAAGCTGGAAGCATTGCAGTACTGCCTCCGCCAAGCGGCAACAGGCTGTGCTGAAACTCATAAGCTTAGGTGATAAACCTCACACTGCTTGTGAGTTGTGGACAGCTGTGAAAGAGCAGGCAGATCTGTGGCTGAGACCGCTGAACCTACATCCCGGCATGGTCGTGTGTGACAATGGCCGTAACTTGGTGGCGGCTCTGAAGCGAGGTGAGATCACACACGTACCATGCCTGGCTCATGTGCTTAACCTCGTGGTTCAGCGGTTTCTTAAATCGTACCCCGAGTTGCCAGATCTGCTCGTGAAAGTACGCCGCCTGTCAGCTCATTTTCGCAAGTCGGCTGCAGCTTCCGCCGCCCTTGCTGTGTTGCAGCAGCGTTTGCAGCTTCCGGCACACCGACTGGTGTGTGATGTCCACACACGTTGGAACTCTACCCTCCACATGTTGCAAAGGATTTGCGAGCAGAAGAGAGCAGTTGTGGAGTACCAGCTGCAACAAGGCCGTCGATATTCAGGTCAGACTCCACACATAAGACCTCAGGAGTGGACCTGGATGTCTGACATATGTACCATCCTGACAAACATTGAGGAGGCCAGCAAGATGGTGAGTGGTGATGACGCCATCATTAGTGTCAGCATCCCACTTGTCTGTCTTTTGCAACGCTCTCTGCAGAGAATTAAAGAGGAGGCATTGCAGCCAGAGTATGATGAGATGGATCAAGAAGCCGTAGCGGGCGATTACACACAGCCCAGCCTCATCTCATCCCAACGTGCATTGGGGGACAATGAGGGAGAGGAGGAGGAGGAGGAGGAGGAAGAACAGGAGCTGCTATCATGCGTTGTAGACGGTAGTACCTGTACAAGTGTCATACCGTCGGTTCAGCGTGGGTGGCCTGAGGACAGGGGGGAGGAGGAAGAGGAGGAGGAGGAAGAGGAGAGCATGGTCAGTCGTCATCTTGGTGAGGACACGGAAATCTTGCCCGTTACCAGTCTGGCACGCATGGCTGACTTTATGTTACGCTGCCTTAACCGTGACCCTCGCGTTGTCAAAATGTTGGGTGACAGTCATTACTGGTTGGTGACACTTGTAGACCCCCGCTACAAGGAGAACTTTCACTCTCTTATTCCTGAGGTGGAGAGGTCTACAAAAATGGGGCAGTACCAGAAGGCCCTTGCTGCAGAACTCTTAAAAAAATTCCCATCTGAACACGCTAGCGGCAGAGGTCACAGTTCGTTGCCCAACCAAGGCGTACAGGCGAGAGAGATGCAACTCCAATCCAGCAGAGGCAGGTGAACACTGTCAACGTTCTGGGACAGTTTTCTGACACCCACCCAGCTTACAGGCCCTGAGGCGCGGGGTACTCTCACAAGGAGTGGAAAGTTTCAAAAGATGGTGAGGGAGTACCTTGCCGACCGTACCAGCGTCCTCCGTGATTCCTCTGTGCCTTTTAATTATTGGGTATCCAAGCTGGACACTTGGAATGAACTCGCTCTGTACGCCTTGGAGGTCCTGGCCTGCCCTGCCGCTAGCGTGTTATCGGAGCGTGTTTTTAGTGCCGCTGGGGGAATTATAACTGATAAGCGCACTCGCCTGTCAACTGACAATGCTGACAAGCTGACCCTTATCAAAATGAACAAGGGCTGGATTGGGCCAGACTTCTCATCACCACCAAATGACAGCAGAGTAACATAAAGTCAAATCCACTGTGTTATTTCGGGAGGTGTATTCACATGCACCGCTTCACACCCACACATGGGTATACGCTTCCTCGTTTTGGCTGTTTTATCTTCTTCTCCTTATCCTCAGCCTCCACCACCACTATACCACCAGGGTGCCAGCATTGCAAGTTCCTCCGTCCTTATTTTTGGCAGCTTTTGCTTGCAAGGCATAAGCAAATACTATGGGACACCCACTCCCCAATAATGGGACTTATGTTTGTAATATGCTGTACTGCATGGCTCTTGTAAGGGGCATTGCAAGTTGCTCCGTCCTAATTTTTGGCAGCTTTTGCTTGGAAAGCATAAGCAAATACTATGGGAGACCCACTCCCCAATAATGGGACTTATGTTTGTAATATGCTGTACTGCATGGCTCTTGTAAGGGGCATTGCAAGTTGCTCCGTCCTAATTTTTGGCAGCTTTTGCTTGCAAGGCATAAGCAAATACTATGGGACACCCACTCCCCAATAATGAGACTTATGTTTGTAATATGCTGTACTGCATGGCTCTTGTAAGGGGCATTGCAAGTTGCTCCGTCCTAATTTTTGGCAGCTTTTGCTTGCAAGGCATAAGCAAATACTATGGGAGACCCACTCCCAAATAATGGGACTTATGTTTGTAATATGCTTTACTGCATGTGATGCGCCCCCTGGGCCGTGTGTACACGTGTGTGGGATACCCGGTGCCGGGTCTCTGGGGTCTGTAGTCTCCGTGGTGGTGACCCGGTCCCGTGGCTCAGGCTGGTCAAACCAGTGGCAGTCTTTCTTAGGTTTTGAGGTTAATTGTCCGACTGTGCCACCCGTGGATTGCGGTCAGGGAGTACCACCGCTGCGAGGCAGACTGCTGAGGCTGGTGTTGTGTGGCAGCAGAGAATGGGATAACTCCCCACGGGAGGAGTATAGCCTCAGGGCAGTGAGTGTGGATGATGGGGGTGATGGTGCATGAGCGCAGCAGGAACGACTCAGAGTCTTTGCAGTGCAGTTCAGGGTCTTTACTGATGATTATAAGGTAGGCCCTCCCAGGAGTACTGGCTAGCATAAGAGGCCTGGTCAGTCTGTGAGCAAGCAGGAGTTCCCCTGGCCAGGTGGAGTTGTAGGCCTCCCCGTCTGTTTGCACTCTTCCTGGCTACCTTGCTGTAAGCGGGTAGAAGTAGCCCACGTCCCTGAGTGTACCGTGTAGTGCTCACCCGTATGGCTGGTGACTTGGGGCCTTCTGTTAGCCTCCTCTCCACGATGGCGGTGCTGGTCCCTTGCTTGTGACTGAGCCTCCGGGCTTCTATGGCCAGAGGACCTGAAATCCCCTGCCGGCTGGTTTCTGCTGCTGGATATATAAGTCCTCACAGCCTCGGACTCCTGTGTCCGATTCCTATTGTCTTCTGCCAGGGAGAGCTCTGCTCAGCTTCCAGCCCCAGGTCTTTAGCTCCTAGCTCCTACAGAGCTCCTTGCTGTTACTTTCCCTTGCTCTCACTCTGACTCTGACTGTTCTCTGTTCTCTGACTCACTCAACCCCGCCCCAGATCCAGTTTATAAGGGCAGACTTCTCCCCTCCCAGGACTGGGGCAGAAGGATGTTGCATGTTTAAGGGATCCTGACCAGGAAACCTCCCACTTGCTCTCCGACGTAATATTTCTATTACTGTGGTGACCAGACCCCTGGGGTGCCACACATGGCTCTTGTAAGGGGCATTGCAGTTCCTCATAATTTTTGGAAAGCCTTCCATTCACTGCTTAGGCCAACAGTGCACAGGAGACCCAGTTGCTATAAATGGAAAAAAAGGTTTAGTTAACGCCCTCTGACCTCCATGTCATTTCCAAGGGGCATTGGAGTGCCTCGAAATTTTTGGCAGGCATTGCACTCACTGTATGCCCTATAACTGTGTAGCCGAACCGCTCCTTTTGTTACAGAAACATATCCTACAAAACATATCTGGTTGACTGGCCTGATATTGATGTGAATGGTCCCTGTTCCTCCTGCTCTTTCTCCTTTGCCACTACCTCATCCATCATTTATCACCTGAAGCTTTGTTTTAACGGGAGTCATAGAACTTGGATAGTAGCAGGAAAACATCCAGCAATCCTCGGAGGAGGTAGGATATGCGCCAAAACGCTGACCACCTCAGGCCTAGCCGCTACTACATACATGCGCTTGCATTACAACAAAACAAAGCAGATGCTAACTTCTATCATCCTCATCATGCTCCTCACCTTGGCACTCTCAAGTCCCCTGATGGAGAAGCCAGGGCCCACCGGAGGAGTCTGATAGTCCGGTGGGCTCGGCCAATGCTGCCCTAAAGCAGGCCAGGCTAAGAAAAGTGTGGGAAAGGTTACCGGGACAAATAGGGGTGGCTGGGGACCGAGTATGGACACCCGGCCACCCCCTGGAGGCTGGGGAGCAAGCGGGGACACCCGGCCACCAGGCGGCTGGGGACTGAGTATGGATACCAGGCCGCCGACATAGCCATGGCGTGGTGGCCAGATTCCGCCTCCACATGCCTAAAAGGCCCAATTTAAAGTGCAAGCAAGCAAGCAGTATGGTATTGCAGCCTGGGGGTGGGTGGGTGGCAGGATGCATACTTGCGCTTGCATTGCAAGGAATGGGAGAGGTACAATTGAACACTGCCCTGGGACAAGGACTTGAATGGGGATAGTTGCAAGTCTGCAACGACAGGTGCAAGGTTGGAGGCATCTTCGCATGTACCATGAACAGGGGTTTGGCATGCACACACTACAGCGGAATAGGCTCTCCTTCCCACTAAATCCACTGGGGAGGGCACAGGTAATGTTTTGGTATACGCGCTTAATCTTATGTATAAGGCACACCAGGACAAATAGGGGCGGCTGGGGACTGAGTATGGATACCTCGCTGCCGAAGCAGCCATGAGGTAGTGGCCAGCTTCGGCCTCCTCCAAACTAAAAGGCCCCATTTCAAGTGCAAGCTAGCAGTATGGAATTGCAGTCTGGGGGTGGGTGGGTGGCAGGCTGCACACTTACACTTGCATTAAAAGAAAACATAGCAGATGCTAACTTCTGTCATCATCATCATGCTCCTCACTTTGGCACTCTCAACTCCACCGATGGAGAAGTCAGGGCCCACCGGAGGAGTCTGGTTCTCTGGTGGGCTCGTCCAATGCTGCCTAAAGCAGGCCGGGCTAAGAAAAGTGTGTGGGGGGATGCTCCAAGGAGAAATAGGGGCGGCTGGGGACCGTTTATGGACACCCGACTGCCCCCAGGCGGCTGGGGACCGTGTGTGGACACCCGGCCGCGGGGCGGCTGGGGACAGAGTATGGACACCCGGCTGCCGGGTGGCTGGGGACTGAGTATGGATTCCAGGCCGCCAACACAGCCATGACGTGGTGGCCAGATTCCGCCTCCACGTGCCTAAAAGGCCCAATTTCAAGTTCAAGCAAGCAAGCAGTATGGTATTGCAGCCTGGGGGTGGGTGGGTGGCAGGCTGCATACTTGCGCTTGTATTGCAAGGAATGGGGGAGGTACAATTGAACACTGCCCTGGGACTAGAACTTGCATGGGGATAGTTGCAAGTCTGCATCTTCTGATGCGGCAAGGATCACTTATGATGGGCACACTTTTAGACAGTGACCTGGGAGTCAGAGATGCTTCCAGGGGTCTTCCCCACGCTGTTCCCATGTCTTTTCAGCACTTTATGCATGTGTCACACAGCACATGGCCAGATAAGGTTGTAAAATGTTAAAATGACATTTCCCGGTGAATGCATTTGTCATAGTTGAAAGCAATACAAAAGTGCAAAAACGCATAAAAAATGCTACTTGTGAACATAGCCGAAGGTGTGGAGGAGTATTTTTGTTTTTGGTCATTTATTTTAACTTATACACAAGTCTTTTCCCTGGAAAGGATGTTCCTTAACATATTTCACAGGAAAAAAGTTTCACTTTCATTTTTAAACGTTTTATTGTGAGCCCGTAAAAGTGGCTTAATATCTCTGACCACGTTGTTGACAGCAGTGACCTGGGGGTCAGAAATGCTTCCTGGGGTGATCCCCATGCTGTCCCCATGTCATTTGAGCACTGTCACTATCGTTTTGGGCACTTGTTAGGCTTTTAAAAGACTGCCGGGGGTGCCACCGCAAAAATGCTCGAGTCTCCCATAGAGTAACATTGGGCTCGTTGCTCGGGTCGAGCACCCGAGTATCACGGCGAGCTCGGCCCGAGCTTCGAGCACCCGAGCATTTTAGTGCTCGCTCAACACTAGTAGTTATATCTTGACTTCAGCAAAGCATTTGAAAAAGTATCTCACACCATCCTTATTGAAAAAATGACACAATATGGAATGTACAAAGCAACTGTTAGGTGGATTCATAACTGGCTTAGTGATCGGACCCAAAGATTGATAATAAATGGTTGCACATCCAGTTGGAAGAATGTCTCAAGTGTGGTACTAAAAGGCTCTGTCCTGAGCCATGTGTTGTTCGACATCTTTATCAGTGATTTAGATTAAGGAAACTGATTAAATTTGCTGATGACACAAAGCTAGGAGGGATAGCTAATATTAGAGAAGAGAGAGGATTCAAAAAGATCTAAACAAACTTAATTTAAAAACCTTAATTCAAAAACTGCATTTTGTGTTTACTTATGTTATCTTTATCTAATATTTAAAATTGTTTTGTGATCTGAAACATTTAAGTATGACAAACATGCAAAAGAATAAGAAATCAGGAAGGAGTCAAACACTTTTTCACACCACTGCATGTCCCTCATGATGTTACTGACATTCTGTCACAGGGTTACCGCAACAGGGTGGAGCCAGAAGACCGTAGCATCTGAGGGCTCCTACTCCGGCTCCGAAAATAAGCACTTCTCCTTCATTTTAAGACATATTTTATTTCTTCAGGCAGAACACGGGTTAAACGGCCATGTTGGAAATCTTGGTTCTCATAGCTGAGCTTGGTTAGTCACTCCTTTTCCCTTTATAATCTGGGCTCTGATATTAGTCCTTGTCAGAGCTAGCTTTTGCTGCATGGCTAACGGAGGGAGAGGAGTTATTATGAGAAGGAGAGTTGGAGGGATTATCAGAGACTGTTGTTTGGTTTGTATGCATGGTAATTCCTTATCCTTCTCCATTTTGGTTTATTCCCCTACCTTCATACCCTGGTGCTTTCCTCTGTAATATGTGAGTGAATATTTTGTGTGCCTGGAGTTTTCTGTTTACCCCTGTCTGTGTATTTTGTTTGTCGGATGGGAGTTCTACGGTGCACAGTAGCGCCCCCTTCCCTGGGTGTGGGAGGAGAACAGATGGAGGGCTAACTCAGGAGTCAGAGCGAGGGCCGAGGCCCCGGAATCCTCACCTTCAGAGGTATCTCGGGAAATAGGGCGAGCTAGGACTCCCCCTAGTGTTAGGGACAGAGTAGAGAATTCTGTTCCCTGTCCCCAATCAACCATACAGTGACACATTCTTTCTCAAGTACAACGAAAACATCTCAGTACTGCTCGCCATCGCCATAAGGAGGGCTTTAATGTGCCCTCCTTATGCCTGATAACATCACCATTCACCGTTGCACTACTCTCAATCCAGCCACCTTCTTGCCTCTGGAGGGGAGAAGGGGTATTAGTGGTAACAAGGTGACCTGCTAGTTGAGCCAGAACAGGAACATGACTGTGTACAACTAATGTCCTAGGAAATGGGGGTTTCAGTAATGTTACCCATGTCTCACTAGATAACCCAAACCATGAGCTCTTGTGGATGGATCGTTTTATGGCATGGATGGCCGGATCTACACTGGATATGCTATTGTTTCCCTCCATGAAACCATAAAAGCAAAACCGCTGCCCCCACACATGTCCACCCAGGAAGCTGAACTCCGTGCCATAGAAGAAGCCTGCAGACATGCTAAAGACCAAACTGCCACCATTTATACAGACAGCCGCTATGCTTTTGACATAGCTCATGACTATGGACCTATATGGAGAGCTCGATCTTTCCTCACAGCGGAGTCAAGCTTATCAAGAATTATAAATCCATCCAACGCTTGATGGAGGCCATACCTTTACCTTAGAAAGTTGTCATAGTGAAAGTCAAAGGCCACAAAGGACGACTCAAATTCAGCTAAAGGCAACCACCTGGCCGATCAGACTGCAAAATCTGCAGCTTATCAACCAAGAGACAACCCTGCCAGGGTGACAGCTGCACAGGTGGCCTCCGCAGTGGACCCACCTGTGACCTATGACCTTCTCCAGAATCTACAACAGGCTGGTGTTCAAGAATTTGCCAGGTGGCAAGAGAAGGGAGCTGTGCTGTCAACAGAAGGACTGTGGCACTTGGGTGACAAAGTTTGCCTTCCCTGGGTTCTGTATCCCATGATGGCTCAAGCCACCCACGGCAATACCCACCAATCGAAGACTGCCATGACAGAGCTTGTCCACCACCATTGGTATGCTGAAGGATTCAGTGTCACTGCAGTCAAACATGTTTAAACCTGTCTGACCTGTGCGCTCAACAACATGGGATGCACCACCAAGACATATATGAGACACACACCAAGGCCCCTGTACCCATTCCAGTGTCTTCAGATAGCCTACATTCATCTTCCCAAGATGCAAACCTAAAAGTATGTACTTGTGTGTTGACCTTTTCTCATTAGGACCAGAAGCGTACCCAGTGTGTAAAGCCACCGCCAAGGCTACAATGAAGAAACAAATCTCAGAAGTCGTCTGCAGATACGGGGTGCCTGAGACAATAGAGAGTGACAGAGGCACCCACTTTACCGGAGAAATAATGCAGGAAATAATGTCTGCCCTTCGAGTGAAACAGGCCTTTCATACTCTGTACCATCCACAAAGTAGCGGTAGACTAGAGGGATTGAAACCCTAGAGACCCTGAAACTGAGAATCGAAAAAGTCATGGGTGAAACGGGTAGACCATTGACAGAGTGCTTACCCCTTGCACTCTTCACAATCAGATATACTCCCAACAAAAAGACAGGCCTCAGCCCTTATGAGGTGTTATTTGGGTCAGCCCCTGGGCTAGGGTTGTATTTTCTGCAGCAGCTCCAGATGCAACATGATAGGCTGTCTTCTTATGTTATTGCACTCACAAAATGCTTATCTTACATATACTCTCGAGTTTACTCTTCTCTTCCAGATCCTGATTCTGTGGAAGGGAGTCACCGCCGGCAGCCTGGAGGCTGGGTGGTGGTCAAAAGACACATCAGAAGAGCCCTTGAGCCTCAATTTGATGGGCCCTTCCAAGTTCTGCTGACAACTAATACAGACGTAAAGCTCAAGGGAACGCCCAACTGGATCCATGCCTCACACTACAACAAGGCAGCTGAGCCCAAGAAAGTCACCGAATGATGTGGAGACACAACCTGTGCTTTATCCTTTTTGCCTTGATAAACGGGGGTTCATCGAAGGCTATGTCCCAAGAGAAAAAGAATGGAAAGCTAGTTACCACTTTCTGGTTTAATACCTCAGATCCTGTAGTCAGTTATAAATTTGACCTGTGTAGCATGGTCTCCTGACATAGGGTGGAGTGGCAGCATGGGGACACCTATAGACTCACCCAAAAGTATATATGTGTCACCACTGCCAACACTGGCTATGGGTCTGATTGTGATTCATGGTGTATGATGGGGTGGAAGACTGGTCTTTCGAACCTTCTGCAGCCATTGACTTGCATTGAAACGCTTGATATCCGCATCACTACATGTGCACACGCGGATATGAAGCGATTCAATGTGCGGATGGTACCCAGGCCTGGAGAAGATGAGACTCTCATCCAGACCTGGGTACCATAGAAACTGTAAAAAAAAGAATTTAAAATAAAAAATAAAGATTATACTAACATTCCGATGTCCCCCGGCCTCCTCAGCGATGCGTGCGGTGTGTTGGGTGGCTCGTGGTGGATTGAGGACCTGACATGACGTCATTGAGTCATGTGACAGGTCACTCGACCGCTGACGTCAGAGTTCGCGTGACCTGTCACATGACTCAATGACGTCATCGCAGGTCCTTCACACCACCGCGAGACACCGGGGAGACCGGACGCATCGGAGAAGGAGACCGGGGGCCACCAGAAGGTGAGTATAATCTTTATTTTTTATTTTTCACCATTCTTATTCTTTTTTTTAACTATTACTTGGTCACACTATATAAATCCATGCCAGTTGCATGGATTTATATAGTGTGACCAAGTTGTCAAGCACTTTCCAAGTGATGCTAAAAGCGCTTGATAACCCGCATGCGGAAATGCATGCAAAAATGCTTGACAAACGCTTCTACCTGGCGGGAAAGACGCATGTAAAATCCGCATGCGTTTTTCCTGCCAGGGAGAAGCAGAAAAAATATGCAGCATTTCTGCATCGTGGGCACTTAGCCTAAGAGTAAAAGCCTCTTTACTAGAATGACTCTGGTACAACCAGAATATGTGTCCAAACGCTGTACAGTAGGGTCCTGTATTACTTGTAAGTCTGGAAACTGTCTTCCCCTATACCTGATGATAGAAAACTCCTCTGTTACGAAAGCTGGACTATATGTTATGGGCATAAATATCCCAGGGGACACTGACCGATTAGGACACTTTTATCTTAAGGATATCAGGGACTGACCTATTCTAAATAAAAGTGAGACCCCGCAACCCAAAACTTTCAAAGATTCATTCCTAGTGCCCCTAACCTATGAGGATAAACTATCTGTGGAAACAGGATACTCTGAGACTAATTATGGGTTAGAATGGGTAAAATACTCTGCGCTCGCCATGAACATGAGTCATTGTATAGTCTGTGCCCTAGCTAAACCCCATCTAGGCACAGTGCCCTTCCCTATACGCAACCAGACAAACCCCATTGCTTTCTCTTGCCTAATTCAGCTATTTTCTGCTACACAAGAAGAAAATACTTCAGAGTGAAATCTGCTCCGAAAGTTGTATTCCCTCATAAACCCTAAACATGTAAAGTCCAATGGAGTTAGCCCCTATCCCGGAATTACACGTGTTTCCAGAGTTTAACGAGTACCATTGACCTAAAGCATTTATGTTTCTCATACTGCAGTCCCACCACCACCACTAACTTGGTACGAGGTCATGCCCACCTGAATCAGACTGTAGCTAGGGCTGACTTGTGGTAGATGTGTGGAAATGGTGACTTTTATCCAGTACTGCCAGTGAGATGGAAGGGTATATGTGCTATTGTTAAATTCCTGATATCATTTCAGATTGTGACTCCAAATACAGACAAGCTCCATGAATATGCAATGGAAAACCAGAGACACAAGAGTGACACCAGCATTCATACTTCTTTTTTTGACCCTCACGTGTACATTGACGGTATTGGAGTCCAAAGAAGAGTACCAGATGAGTTCAAAGCCAGAGATCAAGTAGCAGCGGGATTTGAATTGCTATTCCCCATCCATGGACTGGATAAATTATATCTACTATAACCAAAAGATATTTGTTAATTTTAGTATGCAAATTGCCTCTTCAGAGAAAAAGAGGACTTGTACTCTATAGCGCCACCTATTGGAAGTAGCAATCCTACAAGTCACAACAATTAACCCTTTAACGAGTCGTGCAATATGACTTAGGATAAAAGCCAAATCAGAATCTCAATTTGCAGAAACGGTGTTTCGGGCTGTTGGCCCTCGTCAGTGCAAAGTATGAGAACTGATTAGGCTAGGTGAGAGGCTCTGGACTGAGGTCTAAGGGGTAGCGTTTCTCCTTATGGAGAGTGACACACCAGCTCTGGCACGTCAAGGTAAGGAGGCTTATTCGCCATGCAATGCTCCTCTGGGAAATTTAATATGCAAATTGCCTCTTCAGAGAAAAAGAGGACTTGTACTCTATAGCGCCACCTATTGGAAGTAGCAATCCTACAAGTCACAATCAACCCTTTAACGAGTCGTGCAATATGACTTAGGATAAAAGCCAAATCAGAATCTCAATTTGCAGACACGGTGTTTCGGGCTGTTGGCCCTCGTCAGTGCAAAGTATGAGAACTGTAGGGATGCATTCTGGGGGATAGCTGGACATTTGCGTGCCACCTCGACCATGACCTTTCAGAATAGGCTCGCCCTTGACATGTTCCTAGTAGAGAGTGGAGGGGTCCGTAAGATGGTTGGGACATCATGCTGTACCATTATTCCCAACAAGACTGATCCGAGAGGAATTGATGCCCTGTCCAACGAATAAGCTGAAAACTCAAGTATTACTAACCCCCTCAGTAAGTGGTTAGAAAACACGTTTGGTAAATTGGGATCCCTTCTTAGTAAAATAGCGTGTACTTTGGTGATAGTTCTGGTGGCCATTGCGATACTTGGTTGCTGCATCGTACCTAGTGTTCGGGGCATTGTTTCAAAAGCTATAGACACGGCCAGAGAGACAAGACCTGTTATGAGATTGCACTCTGTAACAGTGAAAGATGGTGAGTACTATGACCAACTGCTAGATGCTAACTCTGATCAGCACATAAATGTGGCACCTGTATAGTTTCCTCGCTTGCTGTGGCTTGTGTAACATCCCTGGCGGCGTGCTGGCATGGCTTACCATTAGTGTTGAGCCACCCCCGTAGTGTTCGAGTTCGGTTCGGTTCGTCGAACACCCGTGTGTTCGCCGAACTGTTCGTCGAACTGTTCGTCGAACACCTTCGAACACCGTTAAAACCAATGGCCAGCAAACAAAAACACATAGAAACACATAGAAAACACCTTCAAAGGTGTCCAAAAGCTGACAAACTGCTCAGAAGA
Organism: Phyllobates terribilis; assembly: GCF_046119375.1. Taxonomy (NCBI): domain Eukaryota; kingdom Metazoa; phylum Chordata; class Amphibia; order Anura; family Dendrobatidae; genus Phyllobates; species Phyllobates terribilis. Next base: position 727,114,031 of record NW_027362761.1, on the reverse strand, counting down.
CACAACTAACACACGGAAAAGTGACAAGTACATATAGTCATGCGAAAAGAAAAGAGGTGGAGGAGTAAAAGGAGGGGGAGACACAAATATAGGCATGTCATGCCCTTCTAAAATCCAAAAAGTGAGAAGCCGACACGTTCAGTCCGCTCCTGCCCGTGCCACCTCCGTGTCGCCGGGTTTGTGCCAGAGCCGCGGTGAACCCTGACGGCCAGCCCCCCTCTCCCAATACTGGTGCCTGTCCGCTGGTGGGTCGAGCGAGCCCCCCTGTGGTGGAGGCAGCTCTAAGCTTTTTAATTTAAATTGTCTCTCTAATTTGAATGAATACACTTTAAATCCATTTACAAGGATCTATTGGAGGGCAAGTCTCATGCCAGCAGCCGCGTAATTCCAGCTCCAGTAGCGTCCACTAAAGCTGCTGCAGTTAAAAAGCTTTTATAAGGATCGAGCTCGGCTGTCCACCGCAAGGCATCCTACTGCCAGTCCCAGCCCCTATGCCTTGGGGTGCCTCCTGATCCTCCTCACTGAGTATCCCGTGGTCCCGAAGCATTTCCTTTGAAAAAATTAAGTGTCCAAACTACAGGTGGTGTAGCTTGCTTAACAGCCGGGATAATCCGCTGACTAGCAGACACTGCTACTAGGCACAAAGTATTTCTTGGGCTAGATGCAGTTAAAAATTTGTAATTAGATACTCTCGTTGGATGCTGAGAAAGCATTCCATAGAGTCTCCTGGCACGCCATATATGATTCTCTTAAAAAGCTTGGGGTAGGGGTCTAGGGGACCCTTTTATAGCCAAAATCACGGCCCTGTATCACAATACGTCACCTAGGCTGAAGATAAATGGAACTGTAGCACCCTGAGGGCTCGGTTGCTACAGAGGTATTGCACCTCACCCAGAGGTGTGATATCTCACTCTCAGGTAAGGATGGAGTGTGGATCAGGACCCGACACCTGCATGCATTACACCACATTGCCGTGGGGCAGGGCGACCAATATGCCTCTGAGATGGGCACGACAGTCCCTGTCCCTGGCTGGAGTGGGGGGAGGGAACACTGAGGAAGGGGAACCCTGTAGTGCAGGAGCAGGGAGGAAGCAGTTCCTGGGTGCATTGAGAAGGGAGTATAAAAGGTGGGCACCATCTTAGTTCAGTGCAGAGAAGTCTGAGCAGAAGTGGCAGGGAGCAGGGGCTCTGCATCAGCTCTGCTCCGGAGGCGGGCCTAGTAACAGAGGCCCAGGCCTGGAAGAGGGAGAAAGAAGGAAGAGGAGCGGAGAAGGCTCCAGGAACGAGGAATGAAGGGATCCCAGGGGTGCGGACGGGCGAGTCGCCACCGCACGCCCAAATCCACCTGCATGGAGGGGTCAGGCCAAAGGGGGAGACCGGTCCCCGAAACTAGTGGAGGCAGGAAACGACCCTCAGCTAGAAACCGGAGGCTCTGACATTTTATGTGGCGCAGCCCCTCGCTACACCCGCTAGGAAGGCACCACATAGGGTCAGGGAAACTGGCGCCAAGTTTACCAAGAGGAGGCCCGAGGCAGCCGGACAGAAGGGTTGGTAAGAAAGGCCAGACAAAGGACACACAAAGGGGGTCCTGTGAAGCGCTCCAAAGTTATCTGGGAGTTGTCTGAGCCCCTCACCTGGTGAGCACAGTACGACGTGGGCAGCCGTTACCTGCAGACGTGGTCTGGATAATAAGAACTGTGAGTAAAGGCCCTGGACTGCATCACTGACTCCGTGTCGTTACTGCTGCTGCCCTGCACCATCACCCCCATCCTCCGCATACACTGCCCTGAGGCTATACTCCTCCCGTGGGGAGTTATGCTACGCTCTGCTGCACCCACAACACCAGCCTCAGCGGTCTGCCCTGCAGCGGCGGTTCACTCTGACCGCAATCCACGGGTGGCGTAGTCGGACATTTAAACATCAAAACCACATAAATAGTTCCGCCACTGGTTTGACCACCCTGAGCCACGGAACCGGGTCGCCGCCACGAAGACTACAACCACCAGCATCCACCAAAAAGGGTCCGGCTCCGGGTGTCCCAAGGCCCAGGGGGTGCATCAGAACATTTTCATCACCTTTCACAATCACCAATGGGACAAGGCAGGGATGTCCTCTGTCCCCTCTCTTATACATCCTAGTGACGGAGCACCTGCTCTCATCAATTCGCCATAACCCCAATATTAGGTGGATTGAGGTGGGAGGCACCGAGTACAAGTGCTCTCTATTTGCTGATGATGTCCTAGTATATATCACTCAATCACATATATCCATCCATGCTGTTATGGCCGAAATAGATCACTTTGTTACATGGTCAAATTTTAAAATCAATGCAGCGAAGTCTGAGGCCCTCGATGTCTCCCTCCCCAAATCCATATAGGATTCCATCCAGTCCAACTTTCCCTTTGCCTGGCCCTCACAGGGTATCAAATACTTAGGAATTCCTATTCATAGAGACCTCTCCCATCTATGTTATCTTAATTTTGGGCCCTTTATTGAACAACTCCATACAGACCACGGTTGGCAAGTTAGAACTGTAAGATTCACTACGTGAACCACTGGTGTTTTGTGGAAAAGCACATGTACACTGTGTTCCAAATTATTATGCAAAAAGTGTTTAGGAGTGATAAGGGAAGAATTTGTTTGTTTGTCAGTTAAACTCATTGATGGTGATGTGTGTCAGGGCTCTTTATATCACTGTAAGCAATTGCAGACACCTGTGCTAATTAGTTTGGCAGGTGTGTCCAATGAAAGGCAAGACTACTTAAGAAGGCTGTCTCACATTATTAAGCAGCCTACATTTTCTGCCAAAATGGGAAAGAAAAAGGATGTGTCGGCTGCTGAGAAGCAACAAATTGTGGAGTGTTTAGGTCAAGGCATGACTACAATCAACATTGTGCGATGATCAGGATGAAGTGTCTTGGCAATCAAGAAGTATGTAGCTGATTCACAGTACACACGTGTGCGTGCTGATAAGGGCAAATTGAGGACTCTTTCCTACAGGCAATTACGTCAGGTTAAAAGAGCAGCGGCAAAAAAGCCTTGTCATAGCAGCAGACAAGTTTTTGAAGCTGCTGGTGCCTCCAACGTCCCCCGAACAACAAGATGCAGGGTCCTTCAGAGGTTTGCAGCTGTGCATACGCCATCCTGTCGACCTCCTCTATCCACTTCACACAAGCAGAAACGGCTCCAGTGGGCTAAACATTACATGAAGACTGATTTCAAAACTGTTTTGTTCACGGATGAGTGCCGTGCAGCACTCGATGGTCCAGATGGATGGAGTGGAGGATGGCTGGTTGATGGACACCCCACGCAAACACGGCTACAGCGCCAACAAGGAGGAGGTGGAGTAATGTTTTGGGCTGGAATCATGGGGAGAGAGATTGTCGGCCCCTTTAGGATCCCTGAAGGCGCTAAAGATGAACTCCATAATGTATGTGGATTTTCTCAAACAGCACTTCCTGCCATGGTTCAAGAAGAAGAACCGTGTATTTCACAGCAAGATCATTTTTTTGCATGATAATGCACCATCTCATGCTGCACATAAAACATCTGCATCTCTGGCTGATATGGGCATAAAAGGGGACAAACTTATGGTGTGACCCCCATGCTCCCCTGACCTCTACCCCATTCAGAACCTCTGGAGCATCATCAAAAGGAATGTCTATGATGGCGGGAGGCAGTTCCTCATGCAAAACAATTGAAGCAGAAACCATCCAAAACCTGACAAATTCAATGGACGAGAGAGTTCAGAAGCTCCTTTCGAACAAGGGGTCCTATGTGAAAATGTAACATCACCTAGAATAAAGTTTTGAGTTGAAAACTGTTTGATTTCAGTTTCTAATAACCTGCTAATGCTTATAATTTCAAAAATGACCATTTTTTTGGTCTTTATTAAAATGAAAAGGTTGATCGAAAAGTTTGGGGGATCTAAGAGTGTGGCAACCCAGTAGTCATGATTACTTCGAATTCTGACAATATGAGGGTCATGTTGCAGGTAGTGCAGCAAGAAGGCACTTATGTGTCTTGCGCATCTCGGAGCCCCAAAATTATTTTCCGGGCTAGATGCAGCTAAAAATTATTATTAATTTTAAATCTGGTGGAGCTTAGTATAGATGGCCTAATAGGATCAGTGCTGCACACTGCTACAAAGCCCAAATTATTTTCCAGCCAAGATACAGATAAACATGATTAGTAATTTTAAATCTGGTGGAGCTTATTATAGATGGCCTAATAGAATCAGTGCTGCACACTGCTACAAAGCCCAAATTATTTTCCAGCCAAGATACAGATAAACATGATTAGTAATTTGAAAGCTTAAAACGGTTGGTAGGGTGATTTTAACCAATCATCAAGCTTTTACTCTCTCCAGGATGACACAGGGGTAGAAAAGTCGTTTCGGATCCATGATTTGTTCATCTTTATGAACGTGAGTCTATCTACATTATCAGTGGAGAGCCGCGTGCGCTTATCTGTCAGCACACCACCAGCAGCGCTGAACACACGTTCAGACAGAACGCTGGCTGCGGGGCATGACAAGATCTCCAAGGCGTAAGTGGCTAGCTCCGGCCATTTATCCAGATTGGAAGCCCAAAAAGAGCAAGGGTCCAGTGACACAGTCATGGCTTCAATGTTTACTTGGAGATACTCCTGTACCATCGTCTCTAGGCGTTGACTATGTGTCAGACTTCTTGTCTCCTGTGGCCTTGCAAAGGATGGGCTAAAAAAGTGGTGAAATGATTCCGCAAAATTGATGTTACCAGCAGATACTGTGGTTCTGTTACGGTTTGAGTGCTGAACACTTGACGGTCCCACGGTTGGCAAGTTGGAACTGTGAGATTCACTACGTGCACCACTGGTGTTTTGTGGAAAAGCACATGTAAGATTCTGCAACAGTCTCTGCTGATACTCCTGCATGCGTGCATCCCTTTCTATGGCAGGAATAATTTCGGCAAATTTACTTTTGTACCGGGGATCTAACAGTGTGGCAACCCAGTAGTCAGGATTATTTCTAATTCTCACAATTCGAGGGTCATGTTGCAGGTAGTGCAGCAAGAAGGCACTCATGTGTGTTGCGCATCCAGGAGCACCAAGTCCCTGTTGTGTTGGTGGCGAGGTAACAATCATGCTTCCTTCCTCTGTCCTCTCCCCCCAACCTCGCACAACAGAAATGTGATCAAGGTCTCCCTCATCTGATGAGTCTTCCATCAGTTCGTCCTCCACTTCTTCCTGGGCTCCTGCACCTTCCTCACTAGTTTGGCTGCTACCATGCGCCCTGGTAAAACCATCTCCCCCACCCTCACATGCCTGCCGCCTTGGTGCTGCCGACCGTCTGGACCTTGCAGATGTTAGCCCTTCCGCATACAACTCCTCCTCCTCTACTTCCTCCACCTCCTCTTGTGCCACCACCTGACTCCGAATTCTGTTTAACATGTGCTCCATCATGTAAATCACCGGAATAGTCATGCTGATAATGGCATCGTCAGCACTAAACATCTTCGTCGCCATTTCAAAACTGTGCAGAAGGGTGCATAGGTCCCTGATCTGAGACCACTCCTCCAGCATGATTTGCCCCACCTCTGGATCTCGTTGGCCCAGGCTATACGTCAGAACGTATTGCACCAGGGCTTGTCGGTGCTGCCACAGTCGCTGCAGAGTTGAATTCCACCGGGTTGGCACATTGCATTTTAGCCGGTGAAGTGGCAGGCCCAACGACTTCTGTAGAGATGTAAGTCACTGAGCTGCGGGATGCGAACGGCGGAAGTGAGCACACAGCGACCGTGCCTTCTGCAGAAGGCCATCTAGTCTGGGATAGTGGGCTAAAAATTGCTGGACAACCAGGTTCAACACGTGAGCCATACAAGGCACGTGTGTGACATTGCCCCGGCGAAGGGCCGCACCCAGGTTTGCAGCATTGTCGCACACGGCCTTCCCTGGTTTCAGGTCCAGTGGAGACAACCATTCATGAAATTGGTTCTCCAGAGCTGACCACAACTCCTCAGCTGTGTGACTCACATTTCCCAGACATTTCAAAGTAAAAACCGCCTGATGACGTTGAGCCCTACTGCCAGCATAGTAAGGAGGTGTGCAGGATCCCTTCTGCGCAGTTAGAAAGCTTGTGGCATGACCAGACAGGCTTTGGGTGCAGGTGGAAGACCGAGAGGAGGTTGAGGAGGCAGAAGCAGTGGAGGAACTTTGACATAAAGAGGATTGACGCACAACTCGTGGGGACGGCAAGACTTGGACAGCAGCCCCTTGTCCTGCTGTCACCATAGTTACCCAGTGCCCAGTCAGCGACATGTAACGCCCCTGTCCATGCCTACTCGTCCAAGTGTCTGTGGTGAAATGCACCCTGTCACACACAGAGTTTCTCAAAGAAGCGGTGATGTTGTGTGCGACATGCTGGTGGAGCGCAGGCACACCTTTCTTTGAGAAGTAGTGCCGACTGGGCATCTGGTACTGGGGCACTGCGACGGACATAAGGTCTCGAAAATCCTCTGTGTCCACCAGGCGGAAAGGCAGCATTTCTGTAGCCAAGAGCTTGCAGATGGTGAAATTCAACCTCTTAGCTTTCTCATGGCTAGGAGGAAATGGTCTTTTACTTGTCCACATCTGAGGGACCGAGGGCTGGCTATTGTGCTTAGACGGGGTTGATAAGGGTGTCCCCGGCAAACTGCCGGTCTGTGAGGAAGATGCAGGCGGACATGTTAGGTTGCCTTGATCCAAAGGTGGTGCTATCGATGTCGGACAGCGCTCAACACCAGCTGGTGTTACCACCTCCAAAGAAAATGATGAACTGCCAATCACTCTGGCTGTTGCGGGTAAAGAGGTGGCAGGTCTGCGCCCCAAAACAGGTGTGACTGCTGTCCCCCCAGTCACAGAGGATGAAGAGGCTGCGGATGCACAAGATATGGCAGACGGTGGTTGGCCCGGCCGGCTAGGCCGCATTGTAGCACACTGAGCTTCCCACTGCAACTTATGCTTCATGTCCATGTGCCGGTTCATGCATGAAGTACTCAAACTATGTATTTTTTGGCCTCTACTTAGCTTTTGCTGACAAATGTTACAGATAACATGAGTTGGGTCATCTTTATCGATCTGAAAAAATGCCCAGGCTATGCAAGGCTTAGCACCCATGCGACCTGAAGAGCCACCACGACTTGTGGTGAGAGGCAGAGTTGTGTTTGAGGATGCAGTTGTTGACGTGCTTCCAGTACTACGTCTCTGTCCAGGAAGGCGCAACCTGACCTCGTCGTCACTAGCATCTTCCTCCACCTCCTCTGCTGACCTCATCTCTTGGCTGACTGTGGGTTGACAGTAAGTGGGATCTCCAACCTCATCATCATCACCCTGTGCGTTATCACACCCGTCGTCCTCAGAGCCAACCTGTTCCTGCCCTGACAAAAAACTAAAGTTGTCGCTCCAATCAGGTATTTGAGTCTCATCATCGTCTTCCTCATTGTCTCCACCAACAGGAGTTACAGTTTGGGAATGAGGGTCTACATTATGGTCAGAACCTTCTGCGTCTGGTCCTGGATCCGACTCATAAAGATTCTGGGCATCAGTGCAGATCATTTCCTCGTCTGGATTCACAGAAGCGCTGGAGTCGACCTCTGATTCCCAGGCTATAGTATGAGTAAACAGCTCTGCAGACTCAACCATCTGTTCTACCTCATACTCAGACGGGCAGCTGGAGATTTGGGAGCTGTGAGGAAGCAAGTGCGATTGGGGTGACACCTTTGAGGACTGGAGTATTTGTGATGTTGAAGTTGATGTGGAGGAGAGCCCACTTAAAGGAGCACTTGATATCCGTTGAAGCACCTGCTGTTTTTGTGCCTCATCTGGAATTTGTAGCGATTGGCGTGGCCGTAAGAAAGGGATCTTATCACATTGTCCGCTAAAAGAAGTAGACATTTTAGTTTGGCTGGAAGATGGTCTTTCTTCTGCAGATGTTACTGTTGCTTTAACACCTACCCCACGGACACAACCTTTTTTCCCCTTCCCAACACGCCTATTCCCCTTTCCACCAGCAGCAGGCCTTTTTCCACTCATTTTGGTGGTTAACTAATTCACAACTCTGGAGTTGTTTGCACAAAAAAACAATGGATGGGAACCGAGCAGAGCTGAGTGGCCAAACTGTGGTATTAGGCCAAAACTATTGGCTGGGTTAGATGGAGAAAAAAATTATATTCGATTTACAACCTGATGGAGGTCAGTATAGATGGACTAATAGAACAAGTCCCACACACAGCTAGAAGCCCAAATATTTTTTCAGAGGTAGATGCAGAAAAAAAATATATTCAGTTTGCAACCTGATGGAGGTCAGTATAGATGGACTAATAGAGAAAGTCCCACACACTGCTAGAAGGCCAAATATTTTTTCAGAGCTAGATGCAGACAAAAAATTATTTTGAATTTGCAACCTGATGGAGGTCAGTATAGGTGGACTAATAGAACAAGTCCCACACACAGCTAGAAGCCCAAATATTTTTTCAGAGGTAGATGCAGAAAAAAATTATATTCAGTTTGCAACCTGATGGAGGTCTGTATAGATGGATTAATAGAACAAGTCCCACACACAGCTAGAAGCCCAATATTTTTTCAGAGGTAGATGCAGAAAAAAAATTATTTTTAATTTGCAACCTGATGGAGGTCAGTATAGATGGACTAATAGAGAAAGTCCCACACACTGCTAGAAGGCCAAATATTTTTTCAGAGCTAGATGCAGAAAAAAATTATATTCAGTTTGCAACCTGATGGAGGTCAGTATAGATGGACTAATAGAACAAGTCCCACACACAGCTAGAAGCCCAAATATTTTTTCAGAGGTAGATGCAGATAAAAATTATTTTTAATTTGCAACCTGATGGAGGTCAGTATAGATGGACTAATAGAGAAAGTCCCACACACTGCTAGAAGGCCAAATATTTTTTCAGAGCTAGATGCAGATAAAAATTATTTTTAATTTGCAACCTGATGGAGGTCAGTATAGATGGACTAATAGAGAAAGTCCCACACACTGCTAGAAGGCCAAATATTTTTTCAGAGCTAGATGCAGATAAAAATTATTTTTAATTTGCAACCTGATGGAGGTCAGTATAGATGGACTAATAGAGAAAGTCCCACACACTGCTAGAAGGCCAAATATTTTTTCAGAGCTAGATGCAGAAAAAAATTATATTCAGTTTGCAACCTGATGGAGATCAGTATAGATGGACTAATAGAACAAGTCCCACACACAGCTAGAAGCCCAAATATTTTTTTAGAGGTAGATGCAGATAAAAATTATTTTTAATTTGCAACCTGATGGAGGTCAGTATAGATGGACTAATAGAGAAAGTCCCACACACTGCTAGAAGGCCAAATATTTTTTCAGAGCTAGATGCAGATAAAATTATTTTTAATTTGCAACCTGATGGAGGTCAGTATAGATGGACTAATAGAGAAAGTCCCACACACTACTAGAAGGCCAAATATTTTTTCAGAGCTAGATGCAGAAAAAAATTATATTCAGTTTGCAACCTGATGGAGGTCAGTATAGATGGACTAATAGAACAAGTCCCACACACAGCTAGAAGCCCAAATATTTTTTCAGAGGTAGATGCAGATAAAAATTATTTTTAATTTGCAACCTGATGGAGGTCAGTATACATGGACTAATAGAGAAAGTCCCACACACTGCTAGAAGGCCAAATATTTTTTCAGAGCTAGATGCAGATAAAAATTATTTTTAATTTGCAACCTGATGGAGGTCAGTATAGATGGACTAATAGAGAAAGTCCCACATACTGCTAGAAGGCCAACTATTTTTTCAGAGCTAGATGCAGAAAAAAATTATATTCAGTTTGCAACCTGATGGAGGTCTGTATAGATGGATTAATAGAACAAGTCCCACACACAGCTAGAAGCCCAATATTTTTTCAGAGGTAGATGCAGAAAAAAAATATATTCAGTTTGCAACCTGATGGAGGTCTGTATAGATGGATTAATAGAACAAGTCCCACACACAGCTAGAAGCCCAATATTTTTTCAGAGCTAGATGCAGAAAAAAATTATATTCAATTTGCAACCTGATGGAGGTCAGTATAGATGGACTAATAGAATGATGCTATGCCCAAAAGATTTTACTTCACTAGGTGCAGTAAAAAAATTGGTATTCTATACACAGGTGGTATATCTTGCAACACAGATAGGCTACTCCACTGACTAACACACTCTGCAATAGGCCAAAAAGGATTAGCTTTGCTAGATTCAGCGAAATGCTGTGAAAAAAACTTGCACAGCACTGGCACAGACCTGCCTGGCAAAAACTGATAGGAACTGATGTAACCTAGTCCTGAAAAGGACTGCAATTACAATTAGTCTTTACTCCCACAATCTATCTATTTAAGAGCACAGACCTGCCTGATAAAAGTCGTAGGAAATGCTGTAACCTAGTCCTTAAAAGGACTGCAATCACAACTATTCCCTACTCCCAAGCTATCTGTAGATTTGTGCGAAAATTGGCTTGAAATTAACAAGGTAAAGCGCACACAGCAACAGCGGTGCCGTCTAACACGCAGCTGCAGCAGTGAGAAAATGGTGGCGACGGGGAAAATGGCTTGGTCTTATAGGGCAAGGACATGTGACATACACTGCCAATGACACATGCCCTTGCTTGTGTGAAAAACAGCAGTTCGCTCCGTGTGTGCGCTGCTGATAGGCTGACAGACTGCACCTCCCCACTGCAAATGCGGGAAAGAGAAAAAAAAATGGAGATCTTCATTATTCCTGCAGAGATCCATCCCCTGCCCCTCCCCCCACCCCGCTGTACACTCAAACTGCGTATTAACATTAATTTTCATCATTACTGAGAAAAAATCCAGTTATGATTTTGGTGCACGAACAGTTATCGAACATAACCTCGAACAGCCGAATTTTTCTCAAATCGTTCGTGTTCGCCGAACGGCTCGAACACCGCCCAAAACAGCTCGAATTTGAGATTGGCGAACAGTTCGAGTAGAACAACGCTCATCTCTACTTACCATCTCCCACCATGCAAGACTGCCAACTTACCTATCAGTCCAGGCCGCACACTTTGCTCCAGTACTTGCAGTGTGCATGTCTCTTGTCTGATTGCTTAGGGCGGTGGCGCGGTTTTTGCCTGATTCTTAAAGTTACAGTGTGCGCACTCCTAATGCGTCCCCAGCCTATTGCTGTGAGTCACTGGATACTTAAACCCCCTCCACCTAGTAGGAGGTGCCTGAGCAACCCTTTCCACTGTTACTTGTATCTGTGACTTCTAGTCTGTTCTGCCACCCTGGGGGCTGCATACCCAGGCACGTTACCTGTATCTGTGACTTCTAGTCTGTTTCTGCCACCCTGGGGGCTGAGTTCCCAGGCTCGTTCCTGTATCTTGTTCCTGGTTCAATTCCTGTATGAAGTGTGTCCTAGCCCGTTACCTGTTTGTCTCTATGTCCGTACCTTCCCTTTTCCTGCAGTGTCTGAACCTGCACCTAACTCCAACTCGTTGTCTCTGTACTTCTGTTTGTGAGTTTTGTGTCCACTCGCTACTTCATTGTAAGTACCTTGTGTGTATCTGGTTCTGCTTGTCCCGTTTCCCTGCCTCCATATCTACCTCCTGTGTTCTAACTATCTTCCTGTGTTTCCCAGTCTGTTCCATGTGAACAGAGCCCTGTCCTATCTGCCTGAACCTTCTGCTCTGCGGTTTCGCTCTGCTCTGTTCTACTCCACTTGTTCCTCCACACCTGTGGTTTGGCTCTTCTCTGCTTGTCCTCCGCACCTGCGGTTTCGCTCTGCTCTGCTTGTCCACCGCACCTGCGGTTTCACTCTGCTCTGCTTGTCCACCGCACCTGCGGTTTCGCTCAGCTCTGCTTGTTCACCGCACCTGCGGTTTCGCTCTGCTCTGCTTGTCCACCGCACATGCGGTTTCGCTCTGCTCTGCTTGTCCACCGCACCTGTGATTTCGCTCTGCTCTGCTTGTCCACCGCACCTGCGGTTTCGCTCTGCTCTGCTTGTCCACCGCACCTGCGGTTTCACTCTGCTCTGCTTGTCCACCGCACCTGCGGTTTCGCTCAGCTCTGCTTGTTCACCGCACCTGCGGTTTCGCTCTGCTCTGCTTGTCCACCGCACATGCGGTTTCGCTCTGCTCTGCTTGTCCACCGCACCTGCGATTTCGCTCTGCTCTGCTTGTCCACCGCACCTGCGGTTTCGCTCTGCTCTGCTTGTCCACCGCACCTGCGGTTTTGCTCTGCTCTGCTTGTCGACAGCACCTGCGGTTTCGCTCTGCTCCGCTTGTCCACTGCACCTGCGGCTCTGTTCCTGTATCCCAGTCTGTACTGGTCCCTATCCAGCCTGCGTTCCTACCTGCCAGTATCTGCCTGTCTGCATACCAGCCGTGCCTGCCAGTACCCGCCTGTCTGCATACCAGCCGTGCCTGCCAGTACCCGCCTGTCTGCATAACAGCCGTGCCTGCCAGTACCCGCCTGTCTGCATACCAGCCGTGCCTGCCCATTCCTGCATTCCCCGGTGTGGGTCAACAGCTGTGACCTGGGTCTGACCTGGAGTAGCACCTGGGCCACATCCCACGTCCCTCCTCAGACCACAGAGTCGATTAAGCTGCCGTGTGTTCGTGGTCGGATCTGGCGAGGCCCCTAGTCACGCCCCTCCAGGCACTCCTCGGTTCGTGGCCAAGTGGGACCACTAACCACGCTCACGCCAGTCAGTCCAGGCGTGAGCGTAACAGCTTGTATGTGCGTGTGCCCATCTGATGGTGTGACAGGCAGGCGATCTGGAGAATCCGGGAAACATTGTAGGAACGTCGGCTTCTTCTATTAGTGGAGGAGAATGTAGATGTCTGTAGATGTGCATTTTGTCTGGAACACCCACTGCCACAAGAGAATGGAATTGTGAGAGCAGGAATTATTAATCTATCCATTTTGGTTATTCTACATGCATCTCCTTGCTTTTCAAAATGGAGTCTGTGTATGTTTTGAGAAAAGGGGTTCTCAGGAATTTCTTTGTCTAAAGGGACTTAGACAATAGAAATTACAGATAACAGCAAAGTGAAAGTAAACAAGTGAGAGTCACACCGAAGGTGTAGATAGTGTTAACTTTAGCCAATTAGATTTATATCTGCTAATGCCAGCAGGTATATAGAGCCAATTATATTGTTACACTGTATGTCCAGTAAAAACCTATATGAACCCTGACCGATGATGTAATAAAGAGAGTTCTGCTTAGATACATAAGTGTGTCTGCGTAGTACTTCTCTCCTGTACATACTTGGATGTTACAATTTAATTTGGAGCAGGCACAACGTCTCAGAACATTCCACATTACGTGGCAACGACAGTGGTCAAGAAGCTGCCACTATTGCAGCAAGAGGAATTAGAGAACAGTGAGACTGGAGTGTATCCAAGATTTGTATTCCGTGGCTGGAGGTTGAAGTCATCTACACAATGCTCTGGATTTATCCTAAGTATCGGGGTATTTTCTTCCCTGACACCTGGGATAGAACCATAGCATTGCATGTAATGACATCATACAGCAGCTCTTCTCCTCTCTTGGCGCTTTAATGGTGTGAGGATATCTCAGTCTTACTAGATCACAGTGAAAAAGTCTGTTCTGACCTTCTCTCGGGGCATTTTCTTTTTTTTACCCATATGACGCTGCTTTCTTATGATTCGGCAAAGTCATGCAAAAAATAATCGGCCTCAGAGAAGACTCTCCGTTAACGCCCCTTAATTGAAAGGTAAGTTAGCATATTAGGGGCCTTAAACTTTGCAAACCAATATATGCGCAATGCAGATGAAAAATAAAAAAGGAAAACTATGTTTTATTCGGCTCTTCAGCCCCTTTATAATTATAACCTTTTTATTTATATAGCGCCAACATATTCCGTAGCGCTTTACAGTTCAGACAATTTGCAGACATTAATCGGCACTGTCCCCATTGGGGCTCACAATCTAGATTCCCTATCAGTATGTCTTTGGAGTGTGGGAGGAAACCGAAGAACCCAGAGGAAACCCACACAAACACAGAGAGAACATACAAACTCCTTGCAGATGTTGTCCTTGGTGGGATTTGATCCCAGGACCCCAGCGCTGCAAGACATCATGAAGTAGCCAGTTTAGCAGGTTAAAAGTGGTGAAAGGTCCTTTCTAACTTTCGCACTATGGCCATGAACATGAATGTGAGCATGTTCAGCCAACAGCTATCTAAGGTTCATGGCCAGCATTAGGTTTGCATGTAAATTTTGCTTGTTAGCTCAATCCAACCCAAAATTGAACCAAAATCTTTTCAATGAATAAAATAAAAGGGTTGGCATTAGAGTTGGTGCAGGTCAATTCACAGGACCTCGTCCATCAGCCACGTCAATGTGGCCACTGTAAGAGAGCCCTGAGAACTGCCTCTTACCTGATGGCATCTGCGATTCTTCTTTTGATGAACCAGCTTAGCAAAGGACATAATTGCAACGATACACACACATGATGTCGCCCCAGGACGGCTAATCAAAAGAGTTGTGGATGCTGTCAGGTAAGAAGCGGTTTTCATGTCTCCCATCTAGTGGCCACCAATTACCAACGTGGCTGACGGACTAGATCCTGCAAATCAATTTGCACCAACTCTAGTTGACATAGATACAAGGGTACAATTGAAGCCAGAAGTTTACATACACTATATAAAAAGACACCTATGTATGTTTTTCTCAATATCTGGCATGAAATCAGAATAAACCTTTCCCGTTTTAGGTCAATTAGGATTACCATAATTTTTAATATTTGCCAAATGCCAGTGACGCGCCCCTGGGCCTGTGTCGCGCTGCGGTGCGCACGCGGGAGCTTACCCGGAGCCGGATCCGTGGAGGGTTGTAATCTCGTGGCGGTGACCCGGTCCGTGCCCAGGGAGTCAAACTAGACGGCAGTCTATTAGTAGTAAATAGTTGATGACTACGCCACCCGTTGAGTGCAGCCAGGAAGCTGCTGCTGCAGGGCAGACCGCTGAGGCCGGTGGTAGGATTGTGCAGCGTGATAGTATAACCCCCAACGGGAGGGGTATGGCCTCAGGGCAGCCGACGTGGATGATGGGGGAAGCAGGAACCACTCAGAGACGGTACGGTGTAGTTCAGGGTCTTTACTGGTAACAACGACAGACCCTCCCGGAGTACTTGCTAGCAAACGGGGCCTGGTCAGTCTTTGAGCAGATGGGATCTCCCCTGGCCAGGCGTAGTTGTAGGCCTCCCAAACTGACTGTACTCTTCTGGCTACCTTGCTAGAAGCTGATGTAAGTAGCCCACGTCCCTGAGTGTACCGTGTGGTGCTCACCCGTATGGCCGGTGACTCGGGGCCTTCTAATGGCTTCCGCTCCACGATGGCGGTGCTGGTCCCACGCGTGTGACCGTGCCTTCGGGCTTCTGGGCCAGAGGACCTGAAATCCCCTGCCCGACGGATTCTGCTGCTGGGTAGGAGTTAGTCCCCACAGCCTCGGACTCCGGGTCCGGTAAAGAATCTTCTTAGTCAGGGCGAGCTCTGTAGCTGCCAGCCCCTGACTCCTTGTAACTCTGCTGTTTCCTATGCTGCTTCTCTTCTCCACTCTCCTTGTCTGACTCACCCTGCCTCAGCCCCGGGTTTATACAGGGGAAGTTCTTCCCCTCCCAAGACTGGGCAGGAGGTGTGGCATGCACAGGATCCCTGACCAAAGGACCTCCCACCTGCTCTCGGACATAATATCTCTATCACTGTGGCAACCAGACCCCTGGGGTGTCACATTCCCCCCTAGTGAAATTTAGTACTCCGGGACTAAACACATTTAGAAAAACATAACAAAGTATAACAATAACAATACTATAAGAAAAACACATAAGATGGTTACGGCGTGTCCGCAACCGGATGCAGTCTTTGAAGAAAAGCAAAGGTGTCCATTTCACCAACACAGGGAGACGTAACCAGGTAGGGGTCTGTCCTACCCCGAGTCCTTAACAGTCTCTAGTCCATCCTGGGTTACGCTCCAACTATATACAAGGATTCCCGGTAAATCCACCAAGGTTTCCTAAAAATAACTAGAAACACAAAATTATACACAAGCAACAAGACACAGAAAAACATAAATAAAACAATTTATACACTTTAAATTCTCCAGCGTGCGGGTAACTGGCCTTTAGTGGCCCGAGTGGACCTACGGAGCTGACTGTCTGGCCCTGAACTACAGGGTGTAGGAGCTGTCAAGGGTAAACTGGGCAGCTGTCTACCGGCTCTTTGTCTCACTAGGGGTACGGCAGGCTCACTATAAGCAGAGGGTTGATTCTCCTGTTCTGCTTGTGTGGAGTCTTCTGCCTCCTGGGCCGGCTGTTCTTCCAGCTCTACCCGTTGCTCCGTAGGTTCTTGGGATGATGGTTGGAGGAAGGTGAGTACGGGTACCACAACTGCACCATTGACTTGAGTCCAAGACTGAGGAAAGTCCCCGAGCACGGTACTAACCATATCTTCCCTTTCTTCCACGGGTCGATGGTCTTCTTGTTCCTCTTCAGGGTTCCTCAGTTGTTCGGGACACTTCTTCAGGTGGTCCCGGGATACAATGGCTGTGGTTTCCCCTCCGTCTTTACTGATGGTACAGACCTTCGAGTTCTCGTGGCTTGAGGGCAGTACGGTGTACGGGTCCTTCTCCCACTGGTCGTCCAACTTGTGGAGCCGTCTCTTCCTCTTCAAGACCTGCTCTCCGGGTACCAGGGGAACAGCGGGAGCATACTGGTTGTAAGTTTTCTCTTGTCTTTCCCTAGCCTGACAGAGACTTCGCTCCACGCTCTCCTGTACTCTCCGGTACTGCTGCTGCCTCTCTGTGTCCCAGTCTGTTTCTGGTGAAGTGTCCTCGGGGGTCAGGACTCCCATTTCCAGGTCAACAGGTAACTTACCAGGTCTTGCCCTCATTAGGTAAGCCGGGGTACAGTTGGTGGAACCTACCGGGATGTGGTTGTATAGGTCCACCAGATCGGGCAACTTTTCAGGCCACAGACTGCGTTCTTCCAGGGGCAACATTTTTAGAAGATCCATTACCACCTGGTTCATTTTTTCACAAAGTCCATTAGTCTGCGGATGGTAGGGTGTCGTCCTTATCTTCCGGCAGCCATACAGATTGCAGAATTCCTGAAAGACCTCCGCTTCAAAGGCAGGTCCCTGGTCCGTCAGCACTTGGTCCGGGTACCCGTGTGGACGGCAGAAGTGCTGCTGGAAGGCTCTAGCTGCTGTTTGAGCCGTTAAGTCCTTGACGGGGACGACAACCAAGAACCGGGAGTAATGATCCACGATGGTTAACGCGTAGACGTAGCCACTTCTGCTTGGGGTCAGTTTTACATGATCCAAGGCTACCAGTTCCAACGGTTGCCGGGTGACGATGGACTGCAGGGGAGTCTTCTGGCTGGCTCGGTCCTTCCTTCTCAGGTTGCATGGGCCACAATCTCTGCACCACTTCTCGATGGTTCCCCTCATGCCTACCCAGTGGAACCGCTCGCGCAGCAGGAACTCCAGCTTTTTCCACCCAAAGTGTCCAGCTCCGTCGTGGTATGCCTCCATCACCATGGCTGCGTCTCTTCGTGGCACCACTACTTGCCAGAGTAATTCATGCGTCCGGGAGTTAACCATTCTGCGGCACAACTTCCCTTTGTAAAGGAACAGTCGACTCTTCTCTGCCCATAGTTGTTTGGCTTCCTCCGGAGCGTCTGGTTCAAGGCGAGCCTCCGGCCGAGTCAGCATCTCCTTCACCAGTCGGACGGCAGGGTCGCTGTCTTGCGTTTCCGCCCAGTTGTAGTGGGGTAAGGGGTTCAACGTAGCAGCCTGCTTACTCCTTACCCGGTGGGAATACTGAATAGTCCCATGACGGTGGAACGCAGGGAGTTCAACTTCTTCCAGTCCCTCCGGATCTTCTCCTCCGTCCGGCAGGTTGGGCATCCTGGACAGGGCGTCCGCGTTGGTATTGGAGCGTCCTGCCCGGTATTTAATTGTGAACTCGTAGTTGGACAGACGGGCCATCCACCTCTGCTCCAGGGCACCGAGTCTTGCCGTGTCCAGGTGTGTCAGCGGGTTGTTATCCGTGTACACGGTGAACCGGGAAGAAGCGAGGTAATGCTTAAAGCGCTCAGTGATTGCCCATACTACGGCCAGGAACTCTAACTTAAATGAGCTGTAATTCTCGGGGTTCCTTTCGGTGGGTCGCAGTTTTCGGCTGGCGTAGGCGATTACTCGTTCCTTCCCCTGCTGGATCTGGGACAGTACGGCTCCTAGCCCGATGTTACTGGCGTCGGTGTAGAGGATAAAGGGCTGGCTATAATCCGGGTACGCCAGGATTTCGTCCCCCGTGAGGGCCATCTTCAGCTGGCGGAAGGACTCTTCTTCCAGCTCTTCCCATTTGAAGGGCGGCTTCTGGTTCTTGGCCTTCCGGGACTGGCCTATCAGGAGGTCCTGCATAGGTGCTGCCTTTTTGGTGAAACCGGGAATAAACCTTCGGTAGTAGCCTACCAACCCGAGGAACTGCCGCACTTCTTTTACGCTGGAGGGGCTTGGCCATCCCTTAATTGCGGTGATCTTATCGGGGTCGGGAGCCACTCCGTCAGCGCTCACCACGTGTCCCAGGTACTGCACCTTTGGTTTCAGGAGGTGACACTTGGAGGGTTTCACCTTTAGGCCGTAACTCGCCAGAGCCTCGAACACTTCCGCCAGGTGTTTCAGGTGGTCCTCATACGTCTTGGAATATACGATGACATCGTCCAGGTACAACAGGACCGTCTCGAAGTTTCTGTGGCCCAGACAACACTCCATTAGGCGTTGGAAGGTTCCTGGTGCGTTGCAGAGTCCGAACGGCATGCAGGTGAACTCGCTAAGTCCCATCGGGGTGGTGAATGCGGTCTTCTCCCGGTCCGCCTCTGCTACAGGAACCTGCCAGTACCCGCTAGTGAGATCCAAGGTAGAGAAGAAGTTAGCAGATCTTAAAGCAGCCAATGACTCCTCTATCCTTGGTAAGGGGTACGCATCCTTGTGTGTGATACGGTTGATTTTCCGGTAATCTACACACATCCTCATGGTGTTGTCTTTCTTTTTGACTAAAACTAATGGGGCTGCCCAGGGGCTACAACTATCCCGGATTACCCCAGCCTCCTTCATATCTCTAAGCATCCCCTTGGCGTGTTGGTAATGTGCAGGGGGTACGGGTCGATACCTCTCTTTTATGGGAGGATGATCTCCCGTGGGGATGCGATGTTCTACCCCCTTGACTCGCCCGAAGTCTAACGGGTGTTTACTAAACACTCTCTCATACTCTTGAACCACCCGATAGACTCCTTGTTTCTGATGTGAGGGAGTGGAGTCAGTACCCAAATGTAGTTGCTGACACCAGTCCTCCATGTCTTTCTTAGAGCCGTTACCTTCCTCCGGGTGAGATGGAGGCAAGGGTTCCACAGATTGTATAGAACTTTGATTAGTGGTATATAATTTGGCTAGCGTGGCATACCGGGGCAGGTACACTTCCCTCTCCCCGATATTTATTATGCGAATGGGCACCCTCCCATGGCGTACATTGACCACCCCCCGTGCTGTCAAAATGGTGGGCCTACTGTCTGAGTAAACTGGTTCTACCATTGCCTGGTAATCTCTACCTCTCAGACCAATAGCTGCCCGGCACCAAATCATCATTTCACTTTGTGGGGGCATGGCAATAGGAAAAGGGTCACACATTCTTACGCTACCAATCTCACCGCCGGAGAGTTCCACTTGTTGCCGTTGCATCAGTGCCCGGATCTCTTTCTGGAGCACCCGCTGCTCGCCGGAGCTGGCATTCTTGGCAACCTGCTGTAAAAGGAAAATCACCTCTGCAAGACAATTTTCAATTACATTAGTTCCTAGAGTTATTTTTGGGTGACTCTCATGTTTATCGATATCTACAATGATCAGTCCCTGTGCGGCCAGTTCGACTCTACCAATTTTGATGGTCACCTCTTTAAATCCGATCTGTGGCACGGGCTGACCATTGCTGGCGATGATACTCAAGTCGTCGTCGGGGTAGCGGGTAATATCCGAGTCATTCCAGTACTGCTTGAAGAGCACGTACGGGATGGTGGTGACCTGTGACCCGGTGTCCAGTAGGGCACTCATGGGAATGCCATCCAGTACCACAGGCAAGACTGGACGTCCTCCCACATATCTGTCGCGCCAGTTCGATGGGCCTGGTGATCTTTTTCCTGGGGGTTGGCCCTCTACCCCAGGTTGTGCCCGTTTAAAGAACAGTACCTTGCCATATGTCCGGGTTGATTGCAGCGGCGGCAGATGGGTCGTCCGTCCTCACTGTATCGGTCACTGGGTCTTCCTCTGGCCGGTGGGGTCCTCCTTGGTCGACGCCACGGGATGTCCTCCGGTCCGGATGCCAGCTGGATCTTCCCTGGGGTGGAAACCTGTAAAGACTGCACAGTTCGGGTTAGCGCAGCAACGCTCTTAGCTAGCTCTTGGACCTGATGGTGTAGGTCTGGAGCCGGGTCATTGTCCAAAGCCTGCGCATCAGCTCCCACAGGCCCTGCTGACAAGGGCGCCGCCTCCTGGTAGTAAGTGGTAGTGGGGCGTCTGTGGGTCACAACGCCACCTGGTGCCGGTTCTCGGAGCACCCGGATGGCTCTGTCCTTGAACTGTGCAAAGTCCAGATGGGGATCCTGTAAGGCCATTGCCCGCAACTGGGTTCGGTGGGCATTGCAATATAAACCCTCTATAAATTGTTCAGTCAACAGCCTGTCCTCGTTTCCCACCCCATCAGGGTCGGTCTGCTTTATGGCCCTCAGGGCCTCTTGTAGGTTTAGTGCATAGTCCCTTATACTCTCATGCGCTCGCTGCTTGCACCCGTAGAATCTAAGCTTAATCTCGGCTGAGGTGCGGGTATCAAAGGTGTCCTTCAGCCGGGTTAGTATCCCTGCGACAGTCTTCCTCCCAGGTGGCCAGGATTTTACTTCCCTTTTGGCTGCCCCAGTTAGTTGGGCCACCAGGATGCTCACTTTTTGCTCTTCTGTGAGGGGGTACACCTGGAAGAGGCTATCCAGCTTTTCTCTAAAGTCATGCAGGGTATGTGACTCCCCTGAGTACTGGGGTAGCCAAGCTGCTCCCGGGATATAGGGCATGGTGAAGGGCATAACTGCAGCAGCGGTAGCGCTGGCGGGGGTTGAGGCAGTGAAGCTCTCCTCCGTATCCGACATCTTCCTCCCCCCTAGTGGACCGTGGCCTACCTTGCGATGATCCTCTTCCGTAGGCCGCGGCTCCGCAGTGGATCGTCAGGGTTGAGGACCTTCCGTCGCGCTCCTGTGACGTCGGCGTCTGCTGGGCTCCTTCCAGGACCTTACGCAACGTCCGGACGTGAGGCGGGGCTTCAGTTCTCGCGCGCTTTCGGAGTCCACGCCCCTCTTCTTCCCGCGCGGCGTCCTCAAGATGGCGTCCAATGGCGGGAAAACTCCACGGATGGCGGGAAGAAGGTCGAAGATGGCGCCGGATGGCGGGAAAACTTCGCGGATGGCGGGAAGAAGGTAGAAGATGGCGCCGGATGGCGGGAAACCTTCACCACTGGTAAGTTTGAACAGTCTTTGCTTTTCAGGCACGCAGTACCCGGTGGTTGCGGGCACGAAATCCTGCCGACTACGCCAAAGTTGACGCGCCCCTGGGCCTGTGTCGCGCTGCGGTGCGCACGCGGGAGCTTACCCGGAGCCGGATCCGTGGAGGGTTGTAATCTCGTGGCGGTGACCCGGTCCGTGCCCAGGGAGTCAAACTAGACGGCAGTCTATTAGTAGTAAATAGTTGATGACTACGCCACCCGTTGAGTGCAGCCAGGAAGCTGCTGCTGCAGGGCAGACCGCTGAGGCCGGTGGTAGGATTGTGCAGCGTGATAGTATAACCCCCAACGGGAGGGGTATGGCCTCAGGGCAGCCGACGTGGATGATGGGGGAAGCAGGAACCACTCAGAGACGGTACGGTGTAGTTCAGGGTCTTTACTGGTAACAACGACAGACCCTCCCGGAGTACTTGCTAGCAAACGGGGCCTGGTCAGTCTTTGAGCAGATGGGATCTCCCCTGGCCAGGCGTAGTTGTAGGCCTCCCAAACTGACTGTACTCTTCTGGCTACCTTGCTAGAAGCTGATGTAAGTAGCCCACGTCCCTGAGTGTACCGTGTGGTGCTCACCCGTATGGCCGGTGACTCGGGGCCTTCTAATGGCTTCCGCTCCACGATGGCGGTGCTGGTCCCACGCGTGTGACCGTGCCTTCGGGCTTCTGGGCCAGAGGACCTGAAATCCCCTGCCCGACGGATTCTGCTGCTGGGTAGGAGTTAGTCCCCACAGCCTCGGACTCCGGGTCCGGTAAAGAATCTTCTTAGTCAGGGCGAGCTCTGTAGCTGCCAGCCCCTGACTCCTTGTAACTCTGCTGTTTCCTATGCTGCTTCTCTTCTCCACTCTCCTTGTCTGACTCACCCTGCCTCAGCCCCGGGTTTATACAGGAGAAGTTCTTCCCCTCCCAAGACTGGGCAGGAGGTGTGGCATGCACAGGATCCCTGACCAAAGGACCTCCCACCTGCTCTCGGACATAATATCTCTATCACTGTGGCAACCAGACCCCTGGGGTGTCACACCAGAATAATGAGAGCGAGAGAATGTTTTATGGCATTTTTATTACTTACCGTATATACTCGAGTATGAGCCGACTTTTTCAGCACATTTTTTATGCAGAAAAAGCCCCCCCCCCTTGGCTTATACTTGAGTAAATAGTTATATACAGTACAGACCAAAAGTTTGGACACACCTTCTCATTTAAAGATTTTTCTGCATTTTCATAACTATGAAAATTGTACATTCACACTGAAGGCATCAAAACTATGAATTAACACATGTGGAATTATGTAGTTAACAAAAAAGTGTGAAACAACTGAAAATATGTCTCATATTCTAGGTTCTTCAAAGTAGCCACCTTTTGCTTTGATGACTGCTTTGCACACTCTTGGCATTCTCTTGATGAACTTCAACAGGTAGTCACCGGAAATGGTCTTCCAACAATCTTGAAGGAGTTCCCAGAGATGTTTAGCACTTCTTGGCCCTTTTGCCTTCACTCTGCGGTCCAGCTCACCCCAAACCATCTCGATTGGGTTCAGGTCTGGTGACTGTGGAGTCCAGGTCATCTGGCGTAGCACCCCATCACTCTCCTTCTTGGTCCAATAGCCCTTACACAGCCTGGAGGTGTGTTTGCGGTCTTTGTCCTGTTGAAAAATAAATGATGGTCCAACTAAACGCAAACCGGATGGAATAGCATGCCGCTGCAAGATGCTGTGGTAGCCATGCTGGTTCAGTATGTCTTCAATTTTGAATAAATCCCCAACAGTGTCACCAGCAAAGCACCCCTACACCATCACACCTCCTCCTCCAAGCTTCACGGTGGGAACCAGGCATGTAGAGTCCACCCGTTCACCTTTTCTGCATCGCACAAAGACATGGTGATTGGAACCAAAGATCTCAAATTTGGACTCATCAGACCAAAGCACAGACTTCCACTGGTCTAATGTCCATTCCTTGTGTTCTTTAGCCTAAACAAGTCTCTTCTGCTTGTTGCCTGTCCTTAGCAGTGGTTTCTTAGCAGCTATTTTACCATGAAGGCCTGCAGCACAAAGTCTACTCTTAACAGTTGTTGAAGAAATGTGTCTGCTGCTAGAACTCTGTGTAGCATTGACCTGGTCTCTAATCTGAGCTGCTGTTAACCTGCGATTTCTGAGGCTGGTGACTCGGATAAACTTATCCTCAGAAGCAGAGGTGACTCTTGGTCTTCCTTTCCTGGGGCGGTCCTCATGTGAGCCAGTTTGTTTGTAGCGCGTGATGGTTTTTGCAACTGCACTTGGGGACACTTTCAAAGTTTTCCCAATTTTTCACACTGACTGACCTTCATTTCTTAAAGTAACGATGGCCACTCGTTCTTCTGTACTTAGAATTTGTATTATGGCAAGAAAAAAGCAGCTAACAGTCTATTCAGTAGGACTATCAGCTGTGTTTCCACCAGACTTCTGCACAACACAACTGATGGTCCCAACCCCATTTATAAGGCAAGAAATGCCACTTATTAAACCTGACAGGGCACACATGTGAAGTGAAAACCATTTCTGGTGACTACCTCTTGAAGCTCATCAAGAGAATGCCAAGAGTGTGCAAAGCAGTCATCAAAGCAAAAGGTGGCTACTTTGAAGAACCTAGAATATGAGACATATTTTCAGTTGTTTCACACTTTTTTGTTAAGTATATAATTCCACATGTGTTAATTCATAGTTTTGATGCCTTCAGTGTGAATGTACAATTTTCATAGTCATGAAAATACAGAAACATCTTTAAATGAGAAGGTGTGTCCAAACTTTTGGTCTGTACTGTATATAGTATACAGTGGGTACGGAAAGTATTCAGACCCCTTTAAATTTTTCACTCTTTGTTTCATTGCAGCCATTTGATAAATTCTAAAAAGTTCATTTTTTTCACATTAAAGTACACTCTGCACACCATCTTGACCGAAAAAAACCCAGAAATGTAGAAATTTTTGCAAATTTATTAAAAAAGAAAAACTGAAATATCACATGGTCATAAGTATTCAGACCCTGTGCTCAGACACTCATATTTAAGTCACATGCTGTCCATTTCCTTGTGATCCTCCTTGAGATGGTTCTACTCCTTCATTGGAGTCCAGCTGTGTTTAATTAAACTGATAGGACTTGATTTGGAAAGGCACACACCTGTCTATATAAAACCTCACAGCTCACAGTGCATGTCAGACCAAATGAGAATCATGAGTTCAAAGGAACTGCCTAAAGGCGCTCTTTAGTAACGGCACAGAGGATCACTGAGCCACAGCAGGAGCTGTGCCGCTGCTGACTATGTGCTCTATTAAAGAAAATTACTATTCACTCTTCTCCATGTCCATAGTCCCGATGTGGAGAGGAGTGAATATCCCCATAGCTCACCTCAGTGTCTGAGGGCACATGGCAGTGACGTCATGCGCTGCTCAGATACTGAGGTGAGCTGCTGCTGGCAGAACAGGACGCAGCACTGGAGCAGAGGGAAGGAAGGTGAGTAGCAGTGTTTATTTTTTCATGTGTGCAGTGAATGGGGGGAGCATGTATACCAGGATAGGGGGGCCATGCATACCCAGATTGGTGATGAGGAGGCCATGCATACCAGGATTGGGGATGAGGGAGCCATGCATACCAGGATTGGGATGAGGGGGCCATGCATACCAGGATGGGTGATGAGGGGGCCATGCATGCCAGGATTGGGGAAATTTACCAGTAGCTGCTGCATTTCCCACCCTCGGCTTATAATCGAGTCAATAAGTTTTCCCAGTTTTTTGTGGTAAAATTAGGTGCCTCGGCTTATATTCAAGTCGGCTTATACTCGAGTATATACGGTACTGCAAAGTCAAAAGTTTACGTACACTAAGATTACTATGCCTTTAAACAATTTTGGACTGCCCATATGATGATGTCAAATGTTTGGAAGCTTTTGATTGTTTTTTTGGCAACATCTGAGTTAATTAGAGACACACCTGTGGATGTATTTTAACCCCTTTCTGGCCCAGCGCGTACTAATACGTATCTGTGCCCTGGGCCTTATGGGCCTGATACATATTAGTACGCCCTAGCGATTTCGCCCGCACACAAGCGGTGCGGGCGAGATCGCCGCCGGGTGTCAGCTGATTGTTACAGCTGACACCCAGTGCCATGTGCAGAGAGCGGTCCCGCACCGCTCCCTGCACATTAACCCCCGAAATGCTGCGATCGAAATCGATCGCAGCATTCCGGTGGCAAGAGGAGGTAAGTGCTATACTTACCTTTTCTGCCGGCGTCCCGCAGCGTCTGAGTCCGGTCCTGGATGCTGCCATGGTGACCCGATGTCATCATGACAACATCCGGGTCACCAGGAGGCAGGAAGTTACTTTGGTCATGCGCAGTGCACAACCAAAGTAACTTCTCCCTGTGCAGCGCTGACAGGTTGCATAGCACAGGGATGGCTCTGCATTCCTGTGCTATACAACCGATCAGGATGCAAAAAGTGAAAGTCCCAAAGTGTAAAAGTAACAAAAGTAACAGAAAGTGAGAAAAAAAAAAAAAGTAAGAATATTAAAAAAAAAAATGAAAATAATAATAAAAAAAAAAAAAATAAATTTATATATATATATATATATATATATATATATATATATACACAGTACAGACCAAAAGTTTGGACACACCTTCTCATTTAAAGATTTTTCTGTCTTTTCATGACTATGAAAATTGTACATTCACACTGAAGGCATCAAAACTATGAATTAACACATGTGGAATTATATACTTAACAAAAAAGTGTGAAACAACTGAAAATATGTCTTATATTCTAGGTTCTTCAAAGTAGCCACCTTTTGCTTTGATGACTGCTTTGCACACTCTTGCCATTCTCTTGATGAGCTTCGAGAGGTAGTCGCCGGAAATGGTCTTCCAACAATCTTGAAGGAGTTCCCAGAGATGCTTAGCACTTGTTGGCCCTTTTGCCTTCACTCTGTGGTACAGCTCACCACAAACCATCATGATTGGGTTCAGGTCTGGTGACTGTGGAGGCCAGGTCATCAGGCGTAGCACCCCATCACTCTCCCTCTTGGTCAAATAGCCCTTACACAGCCTGGAGGTGTGTTTGGGGTCATTGTCCTGTTGAAAAATAAATGAAGGTCAAAATAAACGCAAACCGGATGGAATAGCATGCCGCTGCAAGATCCTGTGGTAGCCATGCTGGTTCAGTATGTCTTCAATTTTGAATAAATCCCCAACAGTGTCACCAGCAAAGCACCCCCACACCATCACACCTCCTCCTCCATGCTTCACGGTGGAAACCAGGCATGTAGAGTCCATCCGTTCACCTTTTCTGCGTCGCACAAAGACACGGTGGTTGGAACCAAAGATCTCAAATTTGGACTCATCAGACCAAACCACAGATTTCCACTGGTCTAATGTTCATTCCTTGTGTTCTTTAGCACAAACAAGTCTCTTCTGCTTGTTGCCTGTCCTTAGCAGTGGTTTCCTAGCAGCTGTTTTACCATGAAGGCCTGCTGCACAAAGTCTCCTCTTAACAGTTTTTGTAGAGATGTGTCTGCTGCTAGAACTCTGTGTGGCATTGACCTGGTCTCTCATCTGAGCTGCTGTTAACCTGCGATTCCTGACTGGCTGGTGACTCGGATAAACTTATCCTCAGAAGCAGAGGTGACTCTTGGTCTTCCTTTCCTGGTTTTTGCAACTGCACTCGGGGACACTTTCAAAGTTTGCCCAATTTTTCGGACTGACTGACCTTCATTTCTTAAAGTAATGATGGCCACTCGTTTTCTTTACTTAGCTGCTTTTTTCTTGCCATAATACAAATTCTAACAGTCTATTCAGTAGGACTATCAGCTGTGTATCCACCTGACTTCTGCACAACACAACTGATGGTCCCAACCCCATTTATAAGGCAAGAAATCCCACTTATTAAACCTGACAGGGCACATCTGTGAAGTTAAAACCATTTCCGGTGGCTACCTCTTGAAGCGCATCAAGAAAATGCCAAGAGTGTGCAAAGTAGTCATCAAAGCAAAAGGTGGCTACTTTGAAGAACCTAGAATATAAGACATATTTTCAGTTGTTTCACGCTTTTTTGTTAAGTATATAATTCCACATGTGTTAATTCATAATTTTGATGCCTTCAGTGTGAATGTACAATTTTCATAGTCATGAAAATACAGAAAAATCTTTAAATGAGAAGGTGTGTCCAAACTTTTGGTCTGTACTGTACATGTAGATGTTTGTGAAAGGGAGGAAGCTTTCTCTTTTACTCCATCAGCACCCCTGAAAAGCGATTGCAGGGTGACGATAATTGTCAAGGCAACAGCAGGTTATTATGGCCTGTTTAAATGGCTAGTTGGTTCCTTCTATAAGCAGACCCTTTTTCTGTTAAAATTCAAGTTCCATACATAGTTGGACTAAGTAAAAAAAAGTGCAATAAAAATGTAAAAAATAAAATACAGTATGAAAAAAAAATAACTGAAATATGTTTCACCACTAAAAACTCTGGTTTTATATAAAAAGAAATCTAAAAAAAGTACACATAACTCAGTTGCATAGGTTTTAAGGTTGAAAGTAGAAATAACTCCATCAAATTCAACCTATATGCTAAAATGTTGATCCAGAAGAAGGCCCGTAAGGCAGATGTTAATTACCCCATATTAGGGGAACAATTCCTTCCTGACTCCACAAGAATTCCTGACAACAATTCCTTCCTGTATGTCAATCAGACTAGTTCCCTGGATCAATGTCCTATCACAGAATCTAATACCCATAATGTAATATTTTATTTCTCAAAAAGGCATGCAGGCATCTTCTTGTACTTTTTCCTCCTTGAACTTTTTTAGTGAATCAACTATTACAACATCATGTGGCAGAGAGTTCCATAGGCTCACTTCTCTTACAGGTAAGAATCATCATCTGTGATGATGGTTTAAACTTGTTTCTAGAGATGAGCGAATATGTTTGGAAAACGTTCACCAATTTTAAATTCGGCACGAACATTGCACATTTGGATTCATGATCGCACCCCTGAGCGTTTTTACTCAAAATCGGCAAAATTTGGCCAAAGTGCAGTAAATTATCATGTTTCCACTAATTTTTTTTTGGGACTTTATATAGGATAGTGGTGCTGTATGATGCACGGGGTGACATGTTTGATGAGAGGAGGGGGTGGGGAGAGGTCAGAGGAGCGGCGGACTGTTATTTTCAATTTTTTCTTTCTTAACTTAATTTGTGCACATTCCGGCAGCCAATCAGGGCTCAGAAACCATCCACAACGTCCAGACACAAGGGCTTGTGCCATTGGCTGCCAAAGTCACATGTGCTTTTCCATATAAAGAGCGGACATGTTGTTTTGGCGCCATTTTGTGAGTGTAACAATGCAGTGAGGCTGCACCTGTTGCTGCTACTGGATAGTGAGAGAGTGAGATAGTTAGCTAGGCAGTTGCTTGTCAGATAGTTTAGATAGATAGGATCCTGTGTGGCTGTGAAATCGACCTTCTAGCAGATCAATCGTTTTTGTTAATAGTGTGGTCCAGACAGAGACACCAGGCCACATTTCAGCATAGAACTCTGTTGTGCTGATATAGTGCTCCATGCAGGAGTACACCTTTCAAAATCTAAATTCTTTCTGATAATAACGTGGTGCTAAAACAAGGCCACATTCATGCATAGAAAGATTTGGTGCTGGTAATTTTTTTGTCCATGCTCACATTAGAAAATCTAAAATCTTTCTGCTACTAGCATGGCGCTGAAACAAGGCCACATTTGTGCATAGAAAGATTTGATGCTGGTAATTTTTTTGGCCATGCAGGAGTTTACATTAGAAAATCTAATCTACCGTGCTACAGAAACCAGGCCACATCTGAGCTTGTAATTGTTTTGTGCTGATCTTCTGCTCCATCCAGGGGTCCTGATTTCATAATCTAAATTGGTTGTGCTAATAGCGTGGTCTTGAAAGCAGGCTACATTTCAGCATGGGACAGGGCTTGGACTAGCATTTCTAGCTTAAACTTTGATCAGTAACAGGTGGATGAGTGACAGGTGGACACATAAAGGAGACTCAACTTGGAGTCCAAACATTTCCAAGAATTATGGGCAGATACTACTAAAGTGGCATCAATTTTTATTTATTTATTATACTCACTTATATAGCGCCATTAATTCCACAGCGCTTTACAGACATTATCAATTTCCCCAGAATAGAAATAGTATAATGGGGCTCTGGCACCCCTTCCACTAGAGGCAACCCACCAGATGGAGACCCAACTTGGATTCTCCACATTTCAAAAAATTGTTAGTAACATCAGCAGCAATAGCAACAGCAGGCACAGAAGCCACGACAAAGGTGTCACAGACTGCAATAACATGAAAGTTAGGTGGCCTGCACTTTCAGGGGAAAGCCAGATGCGCTTATCCATCAGGACACCACCAGCAGCTCTGAAGACACTTCGTTCTGAGAGAACGCAGGCTACTGGCCATGACAAAACATGCGAGCTCTGGCCACTCTTCCATTTTTCTAGCCCAAAATTCAAAAGGGTCCAACCCCTCCTCATGGCATTGATATTGAGCTTGAGATACTCCTGCACCATCTTCTCCAGTCATTAAGAGTTCTACTCTGCTCTGCTGCTGCACGGGCTGGTCTAAAAAATTAGTGAAACTACTCACAGAAATTGTTTAATTTTTTTTTAATTATTTATTTTACTCATATATTGCCATAAATTTCACAGCGCTTTTTCAGCCCCATTGGGGCTCACAATCTAAATTTCCTAGTAGTGTTGAGCGATCACTAAAATGCTCGGGTACTCGACCCGAGCAACGAGCCCAATGTTAGTCTATGGGAGACCCGAGCATTTTTGCGGCGGCACCCCCGGCAGTCTGTAGAAAGCCTAAAAAGTGCCCAAAACGATAGTGACAGTGCTCACATGACATAGGGACAGCATGGGGATGGCCCCAGGAAGCATTTCTGCCCCCAGGTCACTGCTGTCAACAACGTGGTCAGAGGTATTAAGCCACTTTTACGGGCTCACAATAAAACGTTCAAAAACGAAACTAAAACTGTTTTCCTGTGAAATATGTTAAGGAACATCCTTTCCAGGGTAAAGACTTGTGTATAAGGTAAAATAAATAACCAAAACCAAAAATACTCCTCCACACCTTGGGCTATGTTCACAAGTAGCATTTTTTATGCGTTTTTGCACTTTTGTATTGCTTTAAACCTTGACAAATGCATTCACCGTGAAATGTCATTTTAACATTTTACAACATTATCTGGCCATGTGCTGTGTGACACATGCATACAGTGCTAAAAAGACATGGGAACAGCATGGGGAAGACCCCTGGAAGCATCTCTGACTCCCAGGTCACTGCCTAAAAGTGTGCCCATCAGAAGTGATCCTTGCCGCATCAGAAGATGCAGACTTGCAACTATCCCCTTGCAAGTCCTTGTCCCAGGGCAGTGTTCAATTGCACCTCCCCCATTCCTTGCAATGCAAGCGCAAATATGCAGCCAACCACTCACCCACCCGCAGGCTGCAATACTATACTGCTAGCTTGCACTTGAAATGGGGCCTTTTAGTTTGGAGGAGGCAGAAGCTGGCCACTACCTCATGGCTGCGTCGGAGGCGAGGTCTCCATACTCAGTCCCCAGCCGCCACTATTTGTCCCGGGAACCTTCCCCACACTTTTCTTAGCCTGGCCTGCTTTAGGGCAGCATTGGACGAGCCCACCAGACAACCAGAGACTCCTCCGGTGGGCCCTGGCTTCTCCATCAGGGGAGTTGAGAGTGCCAAGGTGAGGAGCATGATGATGATGATAGAAGTTAGCATCTGCTTTGTTTTCTTGGAATGCAAGCTTAAGTGTGCAGACTGCCACCCACCCACGCCCAGGCTGCAATACCATACTGCTAGCTTGCTTGCACTTGAAATGAGGCCTTTTAGGCTTGTGGAGGCAGACGCCGGCCACCATGTCATGGCTGCGTCGGCGGCCTGGTATCCATACTCAGTCCCCAGCCGCCCGGATGCCGGGTGTTCATACTCAGTCCCCAGCCGCCAGGGGGTGGCCGGGTGTCCATACTCGGTCCCCAGCCGCCCCTATTTGTCCCGGTGCGCCTTATACACAAGCACGCATACCAAAACATTACCTGTGCCCTCCCCAGTGCATTTAGTGGGAAGGAGAGCCTATTCCGCTGTAGTGTGTGCACGCCAACCCCCTGTTCATGGCACATGTGAAGATGCCTCCTGCCCTGCACCTGTCGTTGCAGACTTGCAACTATCCCCGTTCAAGTCCTTGTCCCAGGGCAGTGTTCAATTGTACCTCCCCCATTCCTTGCAATGCAAGCGCAAGTATGCAGCCTGCCACCCACCCACCCCCAGGCTGCAAAACCATACTGCTTGCTTGCACTTGAAATTGGGCCTTTTAGGCATGTGGAGGCGGAATCTGGCCACCACGTCATGGCTGCGTTGGCGGCCTGGTATCCATACTCAGTTCCCAGCCGCCCGGAGGCCGGGTGTTCACGCTTGGTCCCCAGCCGCCAGGGGGAGGCCGGGTGTCCATACTCGGTCCCCAGCCACCTGGGGGCGGCTGGGTGTCCATAAACAGTCCCCAGCCTCCCCTATTTGTCCCAGTGCGCATTATACACAAGCGCACATACCAAAACATTACCTGTGCCCTCCCCAGTGCATTTAGTGGGAAGGACAGCCTAACCACAAACACGTGGACAAGTGAATGTGGCCAGGGATGGTCCATCTCACTGACGCCTTCACACTGGGTTAATATTGTGGAAGCCGGGACACTGTTGGACACTGGGATTCAACACGTCCTCCAGACATAGAGGATTGCGTGTCCTGGGTCAATCAGGCTTCAACACAAAGTTCAGAAGGTAGACAGCAGCAGTGATCGGCCTCCTACATAACGAGTAAATTATTCATGATCATGAGGCCATCCATCTCCTTAGCTTTCTGTTCCTTGGAATGCAAGCGCATGTATGTAGTAGCGGCTAGGCCTGAGGTGGTCAGCGTTTTGGCGCATATCCTACCTCCTCCGAGGATTGCTGGATGTTTTCCTGCTACTATCCCAGTTCTATGACTCCCGTTAAAACAAAGCTTCAGGTGATGAATGATGGATGAGGTGGTAGCAAAGGAGAAAGAGCAGGAAGAACAGGGACCATTCACATCAATATCAGGCCAGTCAACCACACATGTCTTGTAGGATATGTTTCTGTACCAAAAGGAGCGGTTCGGCTACACAGTTATAGGGCATACAGTGAGTGCAATGCCTACCAAAAATTTTAGAGGCACTCCAATGCCCCTTGGAAGTGACATGGAGGTCAGAGGGCCTTAACTAAACCGTTTTTTCCATTTATAGCAACTGGGTCTCCTGTACACTGTTGGCCTAAGCAGTGAATGGAAGGCTTTCCAAAAATTATGAGGAACTGCAATGCCCCTTAAAACAGACGTGGATTACAGCGTACTAAAAACCTTCTACCCATTATTGGGGAGTGGGTCTCCCTTAGTGTTCGCCTATGCATTGAAAAGCAAAAGCTGACTAAAATTAGGAGGAAATGCAATGCCCCTTGGAAGAGACGTGGAGTGCAGAGTGGTTTAACAAGATGGTTTTAATGCCCCTTGGAAGAGACGTGGAGGTCACAGTAGCTTAGCAACACGGTTTTAATGCCCCTTGGAAGAGACGTGAACGGCACAGTGGAATAAAAAGACAATATCAATGCCCCTTGGAAGAGACGTGGAGGTCCCAGTGGAATAAAAAGACAATATCAATGACCCTTGGAAGAGACGTGGAGGTCACAGTAGCTTAACAAGACGATTTTAATGCCCCTTACAAGAGCCATGCAGTACAGCATATTAAAAACATTATTCCCATTATTGGGGAGTGGGTCTCCCATAGTCTTTGCCTATGCCTTCCAAGCAAAAGCTGCCAAAAATTAGGACGGAGGAATTTGCAATGCCCCTTACAAGAGCCATGCAGTATAGCATATTAAAAACATTATTCCCATTATTGGGGAGTGGGTCTTCCATAGTCTTTGCCTATGCCTTCCAAGCAAAAGCTGCCAAAAATTAGGATGGAGGAACTTGCAATGCCCCTTACAAGAGCCATGCAGTACTGCATATTAAAAACATTATTCCCATTATTGAGGAATGGGTCTCCCATAGTCTTTGCCTATGCCTTCCAAGCAAAAGCTGCCAAAAATTAGGATGGAGGAACTTGCAATGCCCCTTACAAGAGCCATGCAGTACAGCATATTAAAAACATTATTCCCATTATTAGGGAGTGGGTCTCCCATAGTCTTTGCCTATGCCTTCCAAGCAAAAGCTGCCAAAAATTAGGGCGGAGGAACTCGCAATGCTGGCAACACGGACCAGGTTCACCCTGGTGGTATAGTGGTTGTGGAGGCTGAGGATAAGGAGAAGAGCAAAAAACAGCCGAAATGAGGAAGCATATACCCATGTGTGGGTGTGAAGCCGTGCATGGGAATACACCGACCGAAATAACACAGTGGATTTGACTTTATGTTACTCTGCTGTCATTTGGTGGTGATGAGAAGTCTGGCCCAATCCAGCCATTGTTCATTTTGATAAGGGTCAGTTTGTCAGCATTGTCAGTTGACAGGCGAGTGCACTTATTAGTTATATTTCCCCCAGCGGCACTAAAAACACGCTCCGATAACACGCTAGCGGCAGGGCAGGCCAGGACCTCCAAGGCGTACAGAGCGAGTTCATTCCAAGTGTCCAGCTTGGATACCCAATAATTAAAAGGCACAGAGGAATCACGGAGGACGCTGGTATCATTGGCAAGGTACTCCCTCACTATCTTTTGAAACTTTCCACTTCTTGTGAGAGTACCCCGCGCCTCGGGGCCTGTAAGCTGGGCGGGTCTCAGTAAACTGTCCCAGAACGTTGACAGTGTTCCCCTGCCTCTGCTGGATTGGAGTTGCATCTCTCTCGCCTGTACGCCTTGGTTGGGCAACAAACTGTGACCTCTGCTGCTAGCGTGTTCAGATGGGAATTTTTTTAACAGTTCTGCAGCAAGGGCCTTCTGGTACTGCCCCATTTTTGTAGACCTATCCACCTCAGGAATAAGAGAGTGAAAGTTCTCCTTGTAGCGGGGGTCTACAAGTGTCACCAACCAGTAATGACTGTCACCCAACATTTTGACAATGCGAGGGTCACGGTTAAGGCAGCGTAACATAAAGTCAGCCATGTCTGCCAGACTGGTAACGGGCAAGACTTCCGTGTCCTCACCAAGATGATGACTGACCATGCTCTCCTCCTCCTCCTCCTCCCCCCTGTCCTCAGGCCACCCACGCTGAACCGACGGTATGACAGTTGTACAGGTACTACCGTCTACAGCGCATGATACCAGCTCCAGTTCTTCTTCCTCCTCCTCCTCCTCCTCTCCCTCATTGTCCCCCAATGCACGTTGGGATGAGATGAGGCTGGGCTGTGTGTAATCGCCCGCTATGGCTTCTTGATCCATCTCATCATACTCTGGCTGCAATGCCTCCTCTTTAATTCTCAACAGAGAGCGTTGCAATAGACAGACAAGTGGGATGCTGACGCTAATGATGGCGTCATCGCCACTCACCATCTTGGTGGACTCCTCAAAGTTAGTCAGGATGGTACATATGTCAGACATCCAGGTCCACTCCTGAGGTCTTATGTGTGGAGTCTGACCTGAATATCGACGGCCTTGTTGATGCTGGTACTCCACAACTGCTCTCTTCTGCTCACAAATCCTTTGCAACATGTGGAGGGTAGAGTTCCAACGTGTGGGGACATCACACACCAGTCGGTGTGCCGGAAGCTGCAAACGCTGCTGCAACACAGCAAGGGCGGCGGAAGCTGTAGCCGACTTCCGAAAATGAGCTGACAGGCGGCATACTTTGACGAGCAGATCTGGCAACTCGGGGTACAATTTAAGAAACCGCTGAACCACGAGGTTAAGCACATGAGCCAGTGTGTGATCTCGCCTCGCCTCAGAGCCGCCACCAGGTTACGGCCATTGTCACACACGACCATGCCTGGATGTAGGTTCAGCGGTCTAAGCCACAGATCTGCCTGCTCTTTCACAGCTGTCCACAACTCACAAGCAGTGTGAGGTTTATCACCTAAGCTTATGAGTTTCAGCACAGCCTGTTGCCGTTTGGCTGAGGCAGTACTGCAGTGCTTCCAGCTTGTAACCGATGTGGTGATATCTGAGATGGAGGCTGAACATGAGGAGGAGGATGATGCGCAGGAGCTGTACACTGTGGGGGCAACTCTGACTGACATAGGGCCCGCAATCCTCGGTGTGGGGAGGATGTGTTCTGTCCCAAGGTCCAACTGGGTCCCGGCTTCGACTATGTTTACCCAGTGTGCCGTCAGGGAGATGTACCGTCCCTGGCCACAAGCACTTGTCCACGTGTCCGTTGTCAGCTGGACTCTCCCAGTAACTGCGTTGTTGAGGGCACGGCCGATGTTTTGAGACACGTGCTTGTGTAGTGCAGGGATGGCACACCGGGCAAAATAGTGTCGGCTGTGGACCGAGTACCGAGGGACGGCCACCGCCATAAAGTTGCGGAAGGATTCCGTCTCCACCAGCCTAAAAGGCAGCGCTTACAACGCAAGCAGTCGTGAAATGTGTGAATTTAGGACTGTGGCCTGTGGGGCGTTGGCTGCGAATTTCCGCTTTCATTCAAAGGTCTGGGATATGGACAATTGAACGCTGCGGTGGGACGTGGACGTTGATGCTGTTTCTTGAGAAACTGCCATAACAAGTGAAGACTGAGAGGAGGGGGCATCTTTGCATGCAGTATGGACAGGGGATTGCCTTGCACACACAACAGGGGGTTCTCTTACACGCACAACAGCGGAAGAAGCAGTGGTGACACCCGCTGACACTGGTCGTGGACCAGACTCTGGAAGACCTACCGGTCGTACTGGCAACGTCCCTCGTGTTGGTGTTACGGGAAACGGTTGCCTGCCTTCTGTTTGCGGCCACCACACTGCTTCTTCCTGCCTGTTGGGGTACTCTGCCTCCCTCCCCCTATTTGCTGCTCGCCTCGCTCTGCGTGTCCTCCTGCCATGCTGGGTCAGTTATTAGATCATCCACCACCTCCTCCTTTTCAACTTCCGCACCACGATCCTCCTCCTCACTTCGTGGCAATTGTGTCTCGTCATCGTCCACTTCTTGTGACAAATTGCCAGCGTCGCCTTCCTGCGGCTGTGGCTGGTCAAATATTTGGCCATCGCTACATGGGATCTCCTCTTCCACCACTTCAAGAGGAGCAGGCGAGGGGCCCAAATATGGAAATGGACCAGTAAACAGCTCTTCAGAGTGTCCAACTGTGGGATCAGTTGCTGTCTGACGACACTCGGCATGGTGGGAGGAAGGAGCATCAGGGTGAGGAGGAGTATGCGGTCGAGACTCACGGCTACTAAGACTTGATCGTGTGGAAGACAGACCGGAGATGGTGGTGCCCAGGTGACTGGAAGTATTATCTGCTATCCAATTAATAACCTGTTCACACTGATCAGTTCGCAATAGTGGTGTTGTTGTGTGCTTCCCTAGTAATTCGGTCAAGAACTGGGAGCGAGAAGATGTGGCTGTTGGTTGTGGCACATTTTCACCTTGGCCACAGCCCCGTCCTCTGCACATACCATCACTAGAACGTCCAGTTCCAGGTCCCTTGCCACGCGCCTTGCCCATTGTAAATGAAGTAAAATAGCTTACACTCGCACTATCAATGGCAAAAGGGTAATAAAAAGGAGATTAGAACCGTGGAAGAGGAAAACAACAGTTCTAGTTCTCTGGCCTACACCAGAATCTTTTAAACAGATGTATGTGTGTCTGAACAGTCAGCGAGACACTCATACTGGTTTTTTTATGGAAAAAAGGCAAAAAGGTGGATAACACCCAGATTTGAACCGTGGAAGAGGAAAACCACAGTTGTAATTTCCTGGAGTATACCAGACTTTTTTAAATAGATATATTTGTGTCTGAACAGTCAGCGAGACACTCAAACTTTTTTTTTATGGAAAAAAGGCAAAAAAGTGGATAATACAGAGATTTGAATCGTGGAACTGCAAAACCACAGTTCTAGTTACCTGGCCGAAACCAGACTCTTTTAAACAGATATATTTGTGTCTGAACACTCACAGACACACTCAATTTTTTTTGGGGGGGGAGGGGAATACCAAAAGGTTAATAAGACGGGTATTTGTACAGTCTGAATGAGGGAAAAAAAAAAAAGAGGATTTAGATGAAAAAAAAAGGATTTTTCCTGGCCCCTGAGACCTGGGGCTAAGTCTAGCAATTTGAGCAGCAGCTGCACACAGGACTGTAATGCAGTGTTTGTTGGTATAACCACTGCGTCTCCTATACAGCCTGCCTACCTGCCTGACTGATATCTGGGATGGATATTAGTCCTCAGAAGGACTGTTTGTTTGATTTTGCAGGCTTTAGAGACCCTACACTACCTATTTCGCAGTATAAATCTCTCCCTAGCTCTGCAGCACTCTCCCTACACTGTCTGATCCGGAGCGACTGAGTCCAAAATGGCGGCGCCCAGTTTTAAATACTCGAGGTGATGCTGTGCGACCAGCCAATCACTGTAATGCCCGCAACCAACATGGCTGCGGCATTACACTGACTGGCTGGCAATCCCTGCATGTTCATTGGCTCTGTAAAGAGCGCCAAACATGCAGGGCGGAGACCCGAGCTCCCGCCCGAGTAACCCGAAAATGCTCGGTGCTCGCCGAACATCCCGAGTAGTGAGATGCTCTGGTGAGTACCGAGCAGTGTCGAGCATGCTTGCTCAACACTATTTCCTACCACTATGTCTTTGGAGTGTGGGAAGAAACCGGAGTAGCTGGAGGAAACCAACGCAAACTCGGGAAGAACATACAACCTCCTTGCAGATGTTGTCTTTGGTGGGGTTGGAAGCCAGGACCCCAGAGCCGCAAAGCTGCTAATGTTTTGCGCTGATGACTCTACGTTCCCGGGGTTGGAAGTCTAGAACTGCGATGCACACTCTGCGCCTCACTGCTGTCTTGGGGAAAAACACTCAGTATTTGGTTAGTATTCGGTCAGTAATTTTTCTCAGGAGTGGGAGCCAAAACCAGGAGTGGGTGATAAATGCAGAATTAGTGACTTGTTTCTATTATATCTTTTCTCTGATTGTTCCTCACCTGGTTATGGCTCCCACTTCTGAGAAAAAATACTGACCAAATACTGATAGGGGGGCCGTGGCCTTAAGATTGTCTACAAGCGTGTTTTGATACTCCAGCATGCGTGCATCCCTTTCCAGGGGGAAAAGCATTTTGCAAAATATACTCTTGTACCGTGGATCTAACAGAGTGGCAACCCAGAAGTCAGCACTATTTCTAATCCTAACAATACGGGCAACAGTCATGTTGCAGATAGTGCAGCTGCAGCAAGAAGGTGCTCATATGTCAGGTGCTTCCATGAGGTACAAGTTCATGGCGTGTTGGTGGAAGGGTAACACTCATCCATGCTTCCTCCGTTCCCTCCCACAAACCACGGACAACAGAGAGAGGATCATTATCCTCTTCATCTTCTGACCAAAATACCATAATATATATATATATATATATATATATATATATATATATATATATATATATATATATATATATATATATATATATATATATATATATACAGTACAGACCAAAAGTTTGGACACACCTTTTCATTTAAAGATTTTTCTGTATTTCATGACTATGAAAATTGTACATTCACACTGAAGGCATCAAAACTATGAATTAACACATGTGGAATTATATACTTAACAAAAAAGTGTGAAACAACTGAAAATATGTATTATATTCTAGGTTCTTCAAAGTAGCCACCTTTTGCTTTGATGACTGCTTTGCACACTCTTGGCATTCTCTTGATGAGCTTCAAGAGGTAGTCACCGGAAATGGTCTTCCAACAATCTTGAAGGAGTTCCCAGAGATGCTTAGCACTTGTTGGCCCTTTTGCCTTCACTCTGCGGTCCAGCTCACCCCAAACCATCTCGATTGGGTTCAGGTCTGGTGACTGTGGAGGCCAGGTCATCTGGCGTAGCACCCCATCACTCTCCTTCTTGGTCAAATAGCCCTTACACAGCCTGGAGGTGTGTTTGGGGTCATTGTCCTGTTGAAAAATAAATCATGGTCCAACTAAGCGCAAACCGGATAGAATAGCATGCCGCTGCAAGATGCTGTGGTAGCCATGCTGGTTCAGTATGCCTTCAATTTTGAATAAATCCCCAACAGTGTCACCAGCAAAGCCCCCCCACACCATCACACCTCCTCCTCCATGCTTCACGGTGGGAACCAGGCATGTAGAGTCCATCCGTTCACCTTTTCTGCGTCGCACAAAGACACAGTGGTTGGAACCAAAGATCTCAAATTTGGGCTCATCAGACCAAAGCACAGATTTCCACTGGTCTAATGTCCATTCCTTGTGTTCTTTAGCCCAAACAAGTCTCTTCTGCTTGTTGCCTGTCCTTAGCAGTGGTTTCTTAGCAGCTATTTTACCATGAAGGCCTGCTGCACAAAGTCTCCTCTTAACAGTTGTTGAAGAGATGTGTCTGCTGGTAGAACTCTGTGTGGCATTGACCTGGTCTCTAATCTGAGCTGCTGTTAACCTGCGATTTCTGAGGCTGGTGACTCGGATAAACTTATCCTCAGAAGCAGAGGTGACTCTTGGTCTTCCTTTCCTGCGGCGGACCTCATGTGAGCCAGTTTCTTTGTAGCGCTTGATGGTTTTTGCAACTGCACTTGGGGACACTTTCAAAGTTTGCCCAATTTTTCGGACTGACTGACCTTCATTTCTTAAAGTAATGATGGCCACTAGTTTTTCTTTACTTAGCTTCTTTTTTCTTGCCATAATACAAGTTCTAACAATCTATTCAGTAGGACTATCAGCTGTGTATCCACCAGACTTCTGCACAACACAACTGATGGTCCCAACCCCATTTATAGGGCAAGAAATCCCACATATTAAACCTGACAGGGCACACCTGTGGAGTGAAAACCATTTCCGGTGACTACCTCTTGAAGCTCATCAAGGGAATGCCAAGAGTGTGCAAAGCAGTCATCAAAGCAAAAGGTGGCTACTTTGAAGAACCTAGAATATAAGACATATTTTCAGTTGTTTCACACTTTTTTGTTAAGTATATAATTCCACATGTGGTAATTCATAGTTTTGATGCCTTCAGTGTGAATGTACAATTTTCATAGTCATGAAAATACAGAAAAATTTTTAAATGAGAAGGTGTGTCCAAACTTTTGGTCTGTACTGTATATATATAGTATTTTGAAAAACAGCAGGCATGTCCACTTCCTTAACAGCTGACGGGCTCTCACTCACTCCAACTGTAGCGGGTAAACAAGTGGAGGTTCTATGGCTGGAGACCTGTGTGAGAACACTTTCCATGGTGATGGAGGAGGAAGAAGCAGCAGATGCAGTTGATGGGGTGGCCAGGGTTGGCAAGGTCCGCTAGTCTGCATTTTAGCGCAGTGAGATTCCAAGACTAACGCATGTGCCAATTCATGCATGTAGTAGGCAATTCTACTCAGTCGTTTTTAACAAAGTTGGCAGATAACGTGAGTTGGGTCATCCTTTCTAGTCTCCAAAAAGGACCAGGCTGCGCAACCCTTGCCGCCCCTGCGAACTGCAGACCCGCGATCACTGCTAGCCACAACCAGAGTTGTGGCTGAGGATGCAGTGCTTGTCATGGTTGCATCAGTCTGTGTCTGGGCGGGAAGCCGCAACTTAGCCTCCTCGTCTTCCTTCTCCTCCTCTGCTGAGCTACTCAGCTGTGTGCC
This sequence comes from Phyllobates terribilis, assembly GCF_046119375.1. Taxonomy (NCBI): domain Eukaryota; kingdom Metazoa; phylum Chordata; class Amphibia; order Anura; family Dendrobatidae; genus Phyllobates; species Phyllobates terribilis. The sequence goes on along the minus strand of NW_027362761.1, from coordinate 727,072,603 downwards.
TCTGGGTTCACACCAAGTGGGATCTACAACCTCATCCACTCTGTTCTCCCACTCCTTTCTCTGAGAGTCACCCTCCTCCTCTTCCTGCCCTGACAGCACAGTTAAGTCCACATGAGCCTCAGGTATCTGAGTCTCATCAGGATCACCTCCATCCCCAGGGGTTAACGTCTAGTGAGGAGGGTCTGGATTCTGCTCAGACCCTACTTCATCCGGCCCTGGATCCAAGTGAGAAAAATTTTGGCCATCAGTGCAGATGCTTTCCTCCTCTTGAGTCTGTGAATCTTTGGAGCAGACCTCTGATGCCCATGGAATAGAATGTGTGAACAGCTCTGCAGATTCACCCATCTGTGGTTCCCCACAGTCATTTGGGCGGTTGGAGAGTTGTGACGTGGGGGGAAACAAGGGTAATTGGGGTGCCACCACTGAGGACTGTACTGTGTGTGATGTTAAGGTGGAGGAAGAGGAGAGGCCACTAGATGCAGCGCTTGCCATCCACTGGCGCACATGCTCTTTCTGGCCCTCATCTACAAGGCGCACCGCTGTGCTATTACTCATTATAGCAAAACAAACCTACTTCTCATCTCTCATATCATCTTTGTCTCACAACCCTAAACCGCTATCCAGTACTTTCAATTCTCTCCTCCGTCCCCCAGCTCCTCCTCCCTCTCCTCTGATCTCAGCTGAAGATTTTGCCTCATTCTTCAATCAGAAGATAGACAGCAAGCTTTTGCCTAAACTCCCCACAGCCCCTCCTCATAATTACTCAACTCTCCTCCTCCAAAACCAGCTTCTCTGCCATCACGGAAGATCAACTTTCCTCTTTACTTCCCAAATCACATCTCACCACCTGTGAATTTGACCCAATCCCATCCCACCTCATTCCAAACCTTACCACAGTCTTCATCCCAACCCTAACCCACCTCTTCAACCTGTCACTAACAACTGGTGTCTTCCCCTCATGCTTTAAACATACCTCGATCACATCTATCCTTCAAAAACCGTCCATTGACCCATCCTCTGTGTGTAGCTATCACTCCCAGCACATCTTCCCTATGACTCAAAACTACTGGTACAACACATCTATTTTGAACTGTTCTCTCACCTCTCATCCTGCTCCCTCTTTGACCGCTTACAATCTGGCTTCCGACCGCACCATTACACTGAAACTGCCCTGACTAAAGTCACCAGCGACCTACTAACTGCCAAATCCAAGCAACACTACCAGGTCCTCCTCCTGGAGGACCTGACATCTACCTTCGACACAGTGGACCATTCCAACTTACTACAGACTCGCTCATGTCTTGGCATCACAGACTTGGCCCTATCTTGGATCTCCTCATACCTAACAGACTAGACATTCAGTGTCTCCCACTCACACACCTACTCATCTCGCCCCCTATCCGTCGCTGTCCCACAAGGTTCAGTTCTAGGACCCCTGCTCTTTTCCATTTACATCTTCGGCCTGGGACAGCTCATAGAGTCTCACGGCTTACAGTGTCATCTCTATGCTGGTGACACACAGATCTACCACTCTGGACCTGATATCACCTCCTTACTAACCAGAATCCCACAATGTCTGTCCGCTATTTCATCTTTCTTCTCTGCTAGATTCCTAAAACTTAACATGGATAAAACCAAATTCATCATCTTTCCACCATCTCATTCAACCCCCCCCAAGTGACCTATCCATCAAAGTCAATGGCTGCCCACTCTCCCCAGTCCCGCAAGCTTGACTCTGATCTCTCCTTCAAATCTGAGATTCAAGCCCTTTCCACTTCCTGCCGACTCCAACTCCAAAATATCTCCTGGATCCGCACATTCCTCAAACATGAATCTGCAAAAACACCTCCTGCTCTGTAGCAACAGAGCTCTGCTCTGTAGCCTCCCTTCTAACACTCTTGCACCCCTCCAATCTATCCTAAACTCTGCTGGCTGACTATTCCACCTGTTACCCCACTATTCCCAGGCTTCTCCCCTCTGTCAATCCCTGCACTGGCTCCCCGTTGCCCAGAGACTCCAGTTGGTGACTCGTTTTTGTTCAAGATTATTTAACTTGTTGTTTGTTATGTATACCCCTTTTCACATGTAAAGCTCCATGGAATAAATGGCGCTATAATAATAAATAATAATTATACTATTTGTACTCTGGGTCAATTGTTGCCACTTTTCCTGGAGTCTGCCCCTAATTTGAGCTATTTTGGCAGCTTTTGTGCCCCTTTGAAGGTGCATTTGATTTTGCATCCCATTGAATGCAATGGGATTTAGATATGTTCGACGAACCGTTCGGAGAACATCGTGAAATTCGTCGATCGAACCGAATCGAACCTTGAAAGGTTAGCACCTCTACTTGTTTACATTAGACGTAGAGGATGCCCCTTTGTCATCATTGCAGGCCTTAGTGTGAAAAGATCATTAGAAAGATCTCTGTACAGTCCCTTATATATTTGTACATTGTAAAAAGATTGCTCCTAAACTTTCTTTGTCCATACAGAATAACCTCAAGCTTGATAACCTATTTTTGTACTGCAGTTCGCCCTTACCCTTAATAACTCTTGGTTGCTCTTCCCTGCACCTGCTCTAGTTTATTTCCTTTTTATACACTGAAGCCCAAAATTCTACACAGTATTCTAAGGCTATGTGCTCACTTTGCAGAAATGAAGCAGAAAATTTCTGCTTCATTTCTGCAAGTCCTCTCCCGGAAAAACGCATGCGGAATTCCGCACGCGTTTATTGCGCGTTTATCGCGCGTTTTCCACATGCGGAATTGCCTTGCATTTTTTAATGCATTGCACAAAGGCAATTCCGCTTGCGGAAACGCAAAATTAATGGACATGCTGCGGATTTTTGAGCGCAGCATAAACGCTGTGGAAAAATCCGCAGCATGTGCATAGAACTAGCGAAATCCCCTTGGGGACCATGGAGAGCGGATTACCTAGCGTTTCACAAGCGTTTACGCTGCGGAAATTCCGCAGCATATACGCTTGAAAAACGCTACGTGGGCACACAGCCTTAGTGTGGCTGCACTATTGACTTGTATAGAGGCAAAACAATGCTCTTGTCATGAACATCTAAGCCTATTTTAATTCATCCCATTATTTTATTTGCCTTGGCAGCAGCTGCCTGGCACTAGTCACTAAAGTTGAGTTTGCCATCTACCCATGTGCCCAAGTCTTTTTCAATGACAGTTTCACCCAAAGTTTTACTATTTAGTACATAATTGTACATTTTATTTCCTCTGCCTAAGTGTATGACTTTTCATTTATCTACATTAAACTTCAAATTGCCATTTCTCAGCCCAAGCCTCCAGCTTATACAAGTCCCTCTGTAATATTAAATTATTCTTCTCTGTGTTGATTACCTTACAGAGTTTAGTATCATCTGAAAATATTGAGATTTTACTGTGTATGCCCTCAATGGTAATTAATGAATATGTTAAAAAGAAGAGGACCCAATAGTGACCCCTGTGGTACTGTTTTCTTTCTGTGACCCAATCACAGTGTGTTCCATTAATAACTACTGTGTTTCCTATCACTGAGCCAGTTGTTAACCCAAATACAAAGAGCTTCTACTAGTCCCATTGCTCTCGTTTTATGTACCAACCTTTTATATGGAAATGAAGTAGGCAGAGTAACCAGTGTTTTGGAAAAAACAAAGGCCTCAGATGATCATTTGAGAGTGTTTCTAAGTTACTTTACTTTTTTTTTTGTCTTGTGGTATTGTAGTTTTTTTGCAGCAAATACTTTAAAATGGAGCACACGGTTGATGATTTTTGTGCTAAATCAAAAATTTTCTTTATTTTTGTCCTTGACTTTTTTTGCAACTCCTTAGCGCAATAGTCAAATATTAAGCAAAATGTGGCAAAAATTGTGCAAAAATTTTCTAGAGGACATAAAATCACTCCAGGGCAAAATGGAGTACACTTGCGCAAAACATCAAAAACTTTTAAAAAGTTGCTGTTGATCAACCAGCTGAAAACATCTGGAAAACCTAACTGTTGATCAACCAGCTGAAAACATCTGGAAAACCTAACTCCTGCCCACAATGTCAAGCTAAAAAAAGAAAGATGAACAAACAAAAGTGACTTTAAAAAAGATGTTAATGAAAAGATGAATATAGCGCAAACAAAAAACTGGCACAAAACTAGACAAAAGAACAAGCAAAAGCAATGAATCAGCCTGACAAAACATAAAAAAGTAGTAGAAAGTGGTTATGCTATAGGTGAAATTCTGAAGTGCAGTTATTTTTTCCCTTAGGTATTGCAGGAATTAGAATGTTTATCTCCTAATTTCTGTTTCTTCCAGTTGTGATGTTATGGGTGGTGACTTATAATGCTATGTTTGCGACTTGGCATTTATTTTGGTCACCTGTGTAAAGTAAATTGCAAACTGTTCTTTTCAACATAATACCCAGAGACATAATCACAAACCCTAAACTGCCATGCAGTACCTACCAGAGATAACTTGTCTTCAAATTCAAAAAGTCAGAAAATTGACTGGAAAATTCCTTTTTTTTTTCAGTATAAATGTATGAAAAATGAATTGTACATGAAACGTAGCAGCACTCAGAATCCATTTTTAAGTTTGGAGATATAATTCAATATACACTTGAAATAAGAACAAAAAAATGCTGATTTATTTCAAATTAAAATAGCCACTATGCCCCTGATTCATGAAACTGTTTTTTCTAGTGGCGTAAAACACTTTAATAAAACACTAAACGTTTGTGTAACTCCAGGTTGCGCTAAAATTTTATGACTTTTGGTGTTTTCAAGCCAGTTTCGCCCAGTTCATCTGTGGGTGGAGCAGGGGCGGATGAAACGGGCATGATGTCACAGCTCATCTAGTTCATGAAAAGATGTGGCGGCGTACCTTACAATAAAAATTTTATTCCAGTCCCTGACCGGAGTGGAGTCGAACTCCACTTTTCAGAAGCGCCCAATTCATTAAGAGACCCTTTAAAAGAACAATACACTGGAATTAAATATTTTTTTCACAGGAAATGAACTTTATTCCCCCCGGCAATATTCGGTGTTCAGTCATGGTGGTGGCTTTAACCGCGACCCTGGCAGTGACTGACAACAGCTCAGCATTAGGGCTAGCTGTCATTCAGTGCTAGGGGTAGGATTACAGAGGGGTGACTGAACCCACGCTAGTGCCACCCCGTGACTGAAAACTGAACACTACTGGGAGGAATAAAGTTCTAAGTGCTGGCACTGGGCAGGTACAGAACGCTATTAACCTGCAGATTAACCCCATATCTGCAGGTTACTAGCGCTTTTTCACATTACAGGTTCCCTTTAATGCTGCTATCAGAGATTGACAGTGACATTTAACAGGTTAACAGTCGCAGATGGACCTTAGCTCCACCCGTGGCTGTTAGAGGGAGATTAAGGCTACGTTTACAATTTACTTTACACAAGCGACCAAAAGAAATCCCAAGACTCTTGAGTGTGCCGAGACCTTGCTTCTCACGTGCCTTCCTGTACCAATGCCTGAAGTCTGTGTGCCCACCTAGACCTGAGGCCTAGAGGATCCACCTCACCAGGTGAGCCTAAACAACCCTTTCATCACTCTTCTATGGATTCTAAATGTTTGAAATAAAGTAACCCATTTAGATCGAGCTGGAAAACCCCACCGTTCAATCGATCACCGCCTTGCCTAGCCACAGTAAGCCTAGCCACAACTTCAGCTATTGGTAACTGGTCAACAGAGGGTTCAGATGCTTGTTCCACAGTGACCAAATGACTAGATTTCAAAAAGAAGTGACTGGTAAAATGCAGAAGCCTTTCTCCCAGGCTGGATCTGTCTGATTGATTTCCTTTGTGTCTACTTTATTTTTACATCTAAAAAGTAATTTGAGTAATATTTTGCTACAATTACCGATGAGTCTCCGGTATAACTATGGGAAGTAAAACCTTAGTAGAAACGTCTTGAAAAACGCTGGTTTAGAGGACACTTGTATTAGTAAGAAATCCAAATGCAGTGTCTGTAATAAATGAACCTCACTGGACATTAGTGCCATTTTTCTGTCCTGACTGGTACTCTAATTTCCATGATGCCCCGTTAACACAATGCAGTTTGCTTTGTTCTGTTCTGCGTCTTTCTTTATTCTTGATCCTTCTTGATGACAACAGACTGTACATTGCTATAAGGATGTGCCATATATATCTGCTACCTCTGGAACCTATCATATCTACAGAATGAGTGCCACTGGCTCTCATTCCACCTTGTGAGGCTGCCACTGGCCCCTGCATCCAAGAGGGAAATGAATAAGGAGGTGGTCGCACAAATAGCCAAACAAGCATTCTCAGGCTGTGTGCCCACTATGCGTTTTTTAAGCGTTTCCGAAGCGGCAATTCCGCTGCAGAAACACTTAAAAAACGCTTGGTAGAAGGTCTGCCATGTTCCCCAATGATAAAGGAAAAATCTGCAGCACTACAAATTATTTTGCGGAATCGCGGCGTTTTCGCCGCCATTGACTTGCATTGGACCGCATGTCATCCGCATCACTGCATCTGTACATGCGGATAACATGCGGTTCAATGTGCGGATGGTACCCGGTTTTGGAGAAGAGGAGACTCTCCTCCGGACCCGGGTACCATAGTACTTGTAAAAAATAAAATAGAAAATAAATATTATACTTACCTCCTGATGATGTCGGTGGTCGCCGGGGGCCATCAGAAGGTAAGTATAATATTTTTTTTTTACCATTCTTTACGGTCACACTATATAAATCCATGCCGGTTGCATGGATTTATATAGTGTGACCAAGTTGTCAAGCACTTTCCAAGTGATGCTAAAATCGCTTGGAAAGCGCTTGACAACCCGCATGCAAAAAAGCTTCACTTCCGCTTGTCCCTGGCAGGAAAAACACATGTAAAATCCGCATGCATTTTTTCTGCCAGGGAGAAGCAGAAACGCTCAGGAAAAAATCCGGAGCATTTCTGCATCGTGGGCACATAGCCTAAGCCGTTTCTTGTCTTACACTAAATGTCTATGGTGGGAATTCCCCTTTAATTTGTAGACCATCAACACACTGCAATTGACGCGCCCCCTGGGCCAGTGCTGTAGGGGATACCCGGAGCCGGATCTCGATGGGGGTAGTAGTCCTTGTGGCGGTGACCCGGTCCGTGCCCAGGGTGTCAAACTAAGTGGCAGTCTATGGCAGTAGATGTTAACTTGATTGTCGACTACGCCACCCGTTGAGTGCGGCTTTGAAGCCGCCGCTGCAGAGCAGTCCACTGAGGCCGGTGGTATATGTGCAGCAGTGATGGTATAACCCCCAACGGGAGGGGTATGGCCTCAGGGCAGAAGGTGTAGATGATGGGGGTTGTGAAGATGCAGAAGGAAGACTCAGAGTCAGGAGATGCAGTTCAGGGCTTTTACTTACTGGTGTTCTTTTGGTCACTCTGGCCTTGAGTGACCACCCGAGCCGTGCTGCGTCCACCAGGTCCTGGACTCGGCCAACCCCCAGGCAATTCTGGAGCGTGGTCCTGAGCTCCTTTCTGACTCTCCCTTCCTCTGGCCGTTCCCACCAGGGATCCACTTTTGGCCGGCTCCCTCGGGTCTCTTGGTGGTCAAGCCTCCTCTGGGCTCCCTGACCCTATGCTCGGTGTGCCTTTCTAGTGGATTTGGTGAGGGTCGTGGCAGATCCTGCCCACAACCTCCGGTTCCTGGTTAAGGTTCGTTTTGGCCTCTGCCAGCTTGGGTTCCGGTACCCTTGTTCGCCAACCCCTCACCCTTCTGTCCTTATTCTGGGATCTTGGGGTTCCTTCTTGTGTCCTCTCTGGGTCCTTCTCACTCCTCTCTCTCTCTCTCTGCAGGCTCTGCTCTGGAGCTGGGCCCAGCCGGAGCCACAGCTCCCTGTCAGCCCTCCTGGCTGAGCTCCTCTGCTCTTCTCCTCCTGCCTGAACTGAACCCTGTTCTAAGATGGTGCCCACCTTATATACTCCCTCTATGTGTGAGCTCAGGTGACCAGCACCCAATGAGCTCCTATCCTTACCCAGACTACTCCCCCTATCTGCCCCTACACTACTGGGATGTTCCACCCCCCTCCCACTCCAGCCAGGGACAGACGCTGTCGTACCTGCACATAAACTGGTGGGAGTACCGTCGTTCTGTCCCCCGGAAATGGGATGTATGTAGTGCATGCAGCCTACTAGCTCAGTTCCACACTCCATCCTTACCCGGGAGTGGAATACCACACCTCTGGCTTGAGGTGTAATACCCCTGTAGCAGCCGAGTCCTCAGGGTGCTACACAATCCTGGGGCCAACAAAGCACCAAGACCCTAAAAAAAGTCACTGAAAAGTCGGCTTCTATGGCTAAAACACGGTCATGTTTGGTACTTTCTCTGAGTAACTCAGAACTAGGTCTCTAACAAAGTCACTCAAGAATCATTATATTGGGGCACATTGTATGGTTATAAAAGGACAAAAGTAACTGCTACTATTAAAAGGAACCTGTCACATGGTTTGCCAATATAAAGTACGGACACCACCTTTAAGGCTATTTTACAACATTCTAGTAATCTGTTTGTAGGTCTCATATCCCCTTTGCATATCACAAAAAAAACCTTTATTATACTCATATACAGTGCAATCCAGCTAGGCATCGCTGGTCTTAATCTGGTGCCTATTCTCTCGTCGCAATCGCCATCCTCCAGCTTGCTTCATATGGATGACGTCTCCTACGTAGTCCACACAGTGTCCTCCATCGTGCTCCTGCACAGGCGCACTTCTCTGCCCTGCTGAGGGCATAGCAAAGTACAGTAGTGTGCATGCGCCTGCTTTACTTCCGGGTCATCTGCGTTCTTTGGCCTTTCCCGGCGCACGTGCATTACAGTACTTTGTTCTGCGCTCAAAAGGGCAGAGAAGCGTGCGATTGGGGGACACTGTGTTAATGACATAGGACGCATCATCCACATGAAGCAGGAAAGGAGGACGGTAATTGTGGGAAGAGAGTTGGCGTTGGATTAAGACCAGAGACGCCCCTTAGTCTGGGCTGCACTTTATGTGAGTATAATAAAAGGTATTTTTTGTGCTTTGCAGAGGTGATTGGGGACTTACATACAGATTTCTAGAATACTGTAAAGTGGCCTTAAAGGTGGTGTCCGTACTTTATATTGGGAAAACCTGGCGACACTTTAGCTTTAAAGGAGTTGTCAAAACGTTATCCTACCCCTGTTTGTGTTGTTTGGCTTCAGCAATGATGTTAAGTCGGCAGTGCTGTAGCCCATCACTGAGCAGAATGGCTCATGTGCACAGAACCATTGAGCTCAGTGATTAGCTGCAGTGCTGTCACAGCTGCAGCAGATACTAGGGAACTGCAAAGACACAGCGCTGTACCCGGCGAGGATAAGTGATGCTCAGTTTCATTTTTTTTAAATCTAACTCAACCTAAGGAATAAAGACTGCTGAAACCAGACAACCCCTTTAATGATTGTTACTATTTTCCTTTGTGCCAGATAGTAAAATTGAACAAGAAAAGTCCTAAAAAGTGTGATTTTTGGCCACAGCAGAGAGATAAAACTGTTTATACATGCTGTCACCAATTCTTCTATGATAATGAAGGAACATAAATTTTTTAAAAGGCGAGATAAGGCGACATCTACTACAAATACCTTGGAGGTGTTTCCATACATCATTGTTTGTCGAACAGTATACAGAACCTACCATATCCAGAAGAATCCTCGCTGTAAGTGCATGGAAAGGAGAGACTAAAGGCAGGCATTGGAAAAAGAGAATGTACCTGTCAAAAAGATGAATGGATCTGCAGAGAACGTATCACCCTGTCATACAAAGACAAAAGAGCTGATAGAATATACTGCCATATGTTTGATAAATGTAAAACATGATTACATTTCTAACGTATTGTGGTATTTTACTACTTTATGACAGCAGAAGGCGATGTGACAGAAGGACTTGTCATCTACTGAAGGCCACTATTGAAGGAATATCGCATGAGACATAGTGGTGAGACATTTGTATGGACACAGTAAACAGAGCTAATTACTGTGGCGTTAGAAAGCATGACATATTTGGCTACAAGAATGACTCTACTTCCAATATGAGGGACTTCTAAAAAGAAAGTGATTCTGTAGCCAAGAGGACCAGGCAGGTGCTGCCAAGGCACAGGTCGCCGTAGCACCAAATAAAAAGGAATGCGTCAAAAGAGCTATAGAAGCTCATGTCAAGAACATTGTTTTACCTCTATATAATATCACAAGTTTATAAATGCATTTCTGTATAAGGCTGTATACCCACGATGCGTTTTTTAAGCATTTCCACAGCGGCAATTTTGCCGCAGAAATGCTTAAAAAACGCATGGTAGAAGGCCTGCCATGTTCCCCAATGATAATCCGCATGTGCTGTGCACATGCTGCGGAAATTTCCGCTGTGGATTATCATTGCGGAAAAAAACGCAGCACTACCAATTATTTTGCATAATCGCGGCGTTTTTGCCGCCATTGACTTGCATTGAATCGCTTAATATCCGCATGACTACATGAGCACATGCGGATATTAAGTGATTCAATGTGCGGATGGTACCCGGGTCTGGAGAAGAGGAGACTCTCCTCCAGACCCGGGTACCATGGTACCTGTAAAAAAAAAGAATTTAAAATAAAAAAATACATTATACTCACCTTCTGATTGCCCCCGGTCTCCTTAGTGATGCGTCCTGGCTTCTCGGTGGCTCGCGATGGTCTAAAAGGACCTGCCATTTAGTCATGTGACAGGTCATGCGACCGTTGACATCGGCAGTCGCGTGACCTGTCACATGACTAAATGACGTCATGGAAGGTCCTTTTAGACCACCGCGAGCCGCCCAACACACCGGACGCACCGGGGGCCATCAGAAGGTAAGTATAATATTTATTTTTTACCATTCTTTTACTATAACTTGGTCACACTATATAAATCCACTGCCGTTTGCATGGATTTATATAGTGTGACCAAGTTGTCAAGCACTTTCCAAGTGACGCTAAAATCGCTTGGAAAGCGCATGACAACCCTCATGAGGAAATGCATGTGAAGAACGCTTCATATCAGCATGTCCCTGGCAGGAAAACACATGTACAATCTGCATGTACAATCCGCATGTACAATCCGCATGCGTTTTTTCTGCCAGGGAGATGCAGAAATGCTCAGGAAAAATACGGAGCATTTCTGCATCGTGGGCACATAGCCTAAAAGTCACCAAAAAATTCCCACATACTAGGCCGGTCAGAGCTGTCTTAGGCTATGTTCACACATCATGTTTTTTTCTGCGTTCATTTTCTGCAGCAAAACCTGATCTCTTGCCAGGAGGTTGTGCCGGATTTTTGCTGCTGCTTTCTTGGTGCGTTTGTTTTCAGCATTTTTTTCACTGTCCTTCTGTCTCTGTTATGCATATACAAAGTTGAGTGAAAAAAAAATCTCATTCTTGTATATGCACAAGAAACACTGAAAAAACGTTGAAAACTTGACACCTGCGTTTTTGGAGCTTTTTTTTCAACACCCATTACTTCCAATGGGTGAAAAAACGCTGAAAGAAGTGACATGCTCTATCTTTCAAAAAACCATGCAAAGCACAAAATCCTGAACGAAAAAAAATACATGATGTCTGCATGAGATTTCTGGAATCTCATAGACTTTACTAGTACTGCAAAATGCAGCTGAAAATTTGCAAAAAAAATGCATCAAAAAATGCTGAAAAAACGATGATGTGTGAACATAACCTAAAAGGGAATCTGTCAATAGTTTTTTGCCACCTAATCTGAGAGCAGTGTTGTATAGAGGCAAATACCCTGATTCCAGCGATGTGTCACTAACTGCACTGTTTGCTGTAGTTTTGATTAAATCACAGTTTATCAGCAGGACAATATCACTCGAGGATTAGTAAACCTGCTGCCATGTAGTCCTCCATTTTCATGAGTTTTGTATAACCCCACCCCATCAATGATTGGCAGCTTTCTGCCTATGCACAGTGTACACAGAAAGTTGTCAAGCTGTGGAATTCAGATAACTGCTGGATCTGTAGCAGATAAAACAGCGATTTTATCAAAACTGCAGCAAGCAGCCCAGTAAGTGACACATCATTGGAATCAGTGTCTCTGCCCCTATGTCATGCTGCTCTCAGATGGGAAAAAAAACAACTGGTGACAGTTTCAATTTAAAGAAGAGTGGAACAAATATCTTTATGTTTCAAACATTTTCAACCTGCAAAAGTAAAGTATGAATTTGTGAAAAATTTGACATTCAGTGTGAAATGTGTCACATGATCTCCTGCTCTTATCCAACATTGGAAAGATGTTCTACCATGCTTAAAACATTGCACTTGTGTAAAGTGCATGAATTTTACCATTACGTTGTGACATTTGATAAGTATGGAAGGGAGGATGTGAAGTGAGTACACTACAGATTTACGCCATCATTGATATCTGTGGTATGTGTATGTGGCACCCCAGGGGTCTGGTTTCCACAGTAACAGCAAGGTTATGTCTGAGAGCAGGTGGGAGGTCTCTTGGTTAGGGATCCTATGCATGCCACACCTCCTGCCCAGTCCTGGGAGGGGAAGAACTTCCCCTATATAAACCTGGGGCTGAGGCAGGGTTAGAGAGTTCAGAGGGAGAGTTCAGCCAGGAGGGCTGACAGGGAGCTGTGGCTCCGGCTGGGCCCAGCTCCTGGGCCATGCCAGAAGTAGAGACAGAGAAGAGAAGCAGCTATGGGAAGAAACAACAGGAGCTCTGTGGGAGCAGTGTTACAAGGAGTCAGGGGCTGGCAGCTGCAGAGCTCGCCCTGACTGAGAAGATTTCTTACCGGACCCGGAGTCCGAGGCTGTGGGGACTAACTCCTACCCAGCAGCAGAATCCGTCAGGCAGGGGATTGCAGGTCCTCTGGCCAAGAAACCCGAAGGCACGGTCACACGCATGGGACCAGCACCGCCGTCGTGGAGCGGAAGCCACTAGAAGGCCCCGAGTCACCGGCCATACGGGTGAGCACCACACGGTACACTCAGGGACGTGGTACTACTTATACCCGCCTCTAGCAAGGTAGCCAGAAGAGTATCGTTAGTTTGGGAGGCCTACAACTCCGCCTGGCCAGGGGAGATCCCATCTGCTCAAGGACTGACCAGGCCCCAGTCGCTAGCCAGTACTCCGGGAGGGTCTATCTTTGTCACCAGTAAAGACCCTGAACTACACCGTACCATCTCCGAGTGGTTCCTGCTACCCCCATCATCCACGTCGGCTGCCCTGAGGCCATACCCCTCCCGTTGGGGGTTATACTATCACGCTGCACAATCCTACCACCGGCCTCAGCGGTCTGCCCTGCAGCAGCAGCTCCTTAGCTGTACTCAACGGGTGGCGTAGTCGTCCAACATCTACCGCTAATACAGCGCCACTTAGTCTGACTCCCTGGGCACGGACCGGATCACCAACACGAGACTACAACCCTAAAGAGATCCGGCTCCGGGTAAGCTCCCGCGTGCGCAACGCAGCGCGACACAGGCCCAGGGGCGCGTCAGCTTTTGGCGTAGTCGGCAGGATTTCGTGCCCGCAACCACCGGGTACTGCGTGCCTGAAAAAGACTGTTCAAACTTACCTGTGGTGAAGATTCCCGCCATCCGGCGCCATCTTCCGCTTCCTTCCCGCCATCGGTGGAGTTTTCCCGCCATCCGGCGCCATCTTCAGCCTTCTTCCCGCCATACGTGGAGTTTTCCCGCCATTGGACGCCATCTTGAGGACGCCGCGCGGGAAGAAGAGGGGCGTGGACTCCGAAAGCGCGCAAGAACTGAAGCCCCGCCTCACGTCCGGACGTTGCGTAAGGTCCTGGAAGGAGCCCAGCAGACGCCGACGTCACAGGAGCGCGACGGAAGGTCCTCAACCCTGACGATTCACTGCGGAGCCGCGGCCTACGGAAGAGGATCATCGCAAGGTAGGCCACGGTCCACTAGGGGGGAGAAGGATGCCGGATACGGAGGAGAGCTTCACCGCTTCAACCCCCGCCAGCGCCACCGCTGTTGCGGTCATGCCTTTCACCATGCCCTATATCCCGGGGGCAGCCTGGCTACCCCAGTACTCAGGGGAGTCACATACCCTGCATGACTTTAGAGAAAAGCTGGATAGCCTCTTCCAGGTGTACCCCCTCACAGAGGAGCAAAAAGTGAGCATCCTGGTGGCCCAATTAACCGGGGCAGCCCAAAGGGAGGTAAAGTCCTGGCCACCTGGGAGGACTGTCGCAGAGATACTAACCCAGCTAACCGAGGAGGAGCTGCAGTACTACCAATACGAGGAAAGCCAAGAGGACCCGGACGGGTCTGAGGACTACCCTCAGGAGGGAGCACAAAGAGGACATAGCTACTGAAGGGAAGTAGCGTGAATAAAGAGCTGTAAATAGTTACCCGTAAGGGTACAAGGACTGCTGCTAATTAAAATATGGTCCCCGTTGGGATTAGTGAATTGTTCCCCATGTGCCCCTATCTTAAACCAGGCTGAGGACTGTGAGCAGCCATTCCTTATCCCCACTGGCCGAGGACTGAGAGCGGCCATATCCTGTAAATAATTATGTGTTTCTAGTAATTTATGGGAGTCTTTGGTGGATTTACCGGGAATCCTTTGTACATGGTTGGAGCGTAACCCAGGAATGGACTAAAGACTGTTAAGGACTCGGGGCAGGACAGACCCCTACCTGGTTACGTCTCCCTGTTTTGGTGAAATGGACACCTTGCTTTTCTTCAAAACTGCACCCGGTTGCGGACACGCCGTAACCATCTTTATGTGTTTTTCTTATTGTATTATTATTGTTTATACCTTGTTATGTTTTTCTAAAAATATGTTTAGTCCCGGAGTACTAAATTTCACTAGGGGGGAATGTGGCACCCCAGGGGTCTGGTTTCCACAGTAACAGCAAGGTTATGTCTGAGAGCAGGTGGGAGGTCTCTTGGTCAGGGATCCTATGCATGCCACACCTCCTGCCCAGTCCTGGGAGGGGAAGAACTTCCCCTATATAAACCTGGGGCTGAGGCAGGGTTAGAGAGTTCAGAGGGAGAGTTCAGCCAGGAGGGCTGACAGGGAGCTGTGGCTCCGGCTGGGCCCAGCTCCTGGGCCATTCCAGAAGTAGAGACAGAGAAGAGAAGCAGCTATGGGAAGAAACAACAGGAGCTCTGTGGGAGCAGTGTTACAAGGAGTCAGGGGCTGGCAGCTGCAGAGCTCGCCCTGACTGAGAAGATTTCTTACCGGACCCGGAGTCCGAGGTTGTGGGGACTAACTCCTACCCAGCAGCAGAATCCGTCAGGCAGGGGATTGCAGGTCCTCTGGCCAAGAAACCCGAAGGCACGGTCACACGCATGGGACCAGCACCGCCGTCGTGGAGCGGAAGCCACTAGAAGGCCCCGAGTCACCGGCCATACGGGTGAGCACCACACGGTACACTCAGGGACGTGGGCTACTTATACCCGCCTCTAGCAAGGTAGCCAGAAGAGTATCGTTAGTTTGGGAGGCCTACAACTCCGCCTGGCCAGGGGAGATCCCATCTGCTCAAGGACTGACCAGGCCCCAGTCGCTAGCCAGTACTCCGGGAGGGTCTATCTTTGTCACCAGTAAAGACCCTGAACTACACCGTACCGTCTCCGAGTGGTTCCTGCTACCCCCATCATCCACGTCGGCTGCCCTGAGGCCATACCCCTCCCGTTGGGGGTTATACTATCACGCTGCACAATCCTACCACCGGCCTCAGCGGTCTGCCCTGCAGCAGCAGCTCCTTAGCTGTACTCAACGGGTGACGTAGTCGTCCAACATCTACCGCTAATACAGCGCCACTTAGTCTGATTCCCTGGGCACGGACCGGATCACCGCCACGAGACTACAACCCTAAAGAGATCCGGCTCCGGGTAAGCTCCCGCGTGCGCAACGCAGCGCGACACAGGCCCAGGGGCGCGTCATGTACAAGAAGGAAGGTTTCACCATTATTACTGATGGAAACTATTTCACACTTTTTTTGTTAAGTATATAATTCCACATGTGTTAATTCATAGTTTTCATGCCTTCAGTGTGAATGTACAATTTTCATAGTCATGAAAATACAGAAAAATCTTTAAATGAGAAGGTGTGTCCAAACTTTTGGTCTGTACTGTATATATATATATATATATATATATATATATATATATATATATATATATATATACACTGCTCAAAAAAATAAAGGGAACACTCAAATAACCCATCCTAGATCTGAATGAATGAAATATTCTCATTGAATACTTTGTTCTGTACAAAGTTGAATGTGCGGACAACAAAATCACACAAAAATAATCAACGGAAATCAAATTTATTAACCAATGGAGGCCTGGATTTGGAGTCACCCCCAAAATTAAAGTGGAAAAACACACTACAAGCTGATCCAACTTTGATGTAATGTCCTTAAAACAAGTCAAAATGAGGCTCAGTATTGTGTGTGGCCTCCACATGCCTGTATGACCTCCCTACAACGCCTGGGCATGCTCCTGATGAGGTTACGGATGGTCTCCTGTGGGATCTCCTCCCAGACCTGGACTAAAGCATCCGCCAACTCCTGGACAGTCTGTGGTGCAACGTGACGTTGGTGGATGGAGCGAGACATGATGTCCCAGATGTGCTCAATCGGATTCAGGTCTGGGGAACGGGCGGGCCAGTCCATAGCTTCAATGCCTTCATCTTGCAGGAACTGCTGACACACTCCAGCCACATGAGGTCTGGAATTGTCCTGCATTAGGAGGAACCCAGGGTCAACCGCACCAGCATATGGTCTCACAAGGGGTCTGAGGATCTCATCTCAGTACCTAATGACAGTCAGGCTACTTCTGGAGAGCACATGGAGGGCTGTGCGGCCCTCCAAAGAAATGCCACAGAACACCAGGATTGGCAAAGTCGCCACTGGCGCCCTGTGCTCTTCACAGATGAAAGCAGGTTCACACTGAGCACATGTGACAGACATGACAGAGTCTGGAGATGCCGTGGAGAGCTATCTGCTGCCTGCAACATCCTTCAGCATGACCAGTTTGGCAGTGGATCAGTAATGGTGTGGGGTGGCATTTCTTTGGAGGGCCGCACAGCCCTCCATGTGCTCGCCAGAGGTAGCCTAAATGCCATTAGGTACCGAAATGAGATCCTCAGACCCCTTGTGAGACCATATGCTGGTGCGGTTGGCCCTGGGTTCCTCCTAATGGAGAACAATGCCAGACCTCATGTGGCTGGAGAGTGTCAGCAGGTCCTGCAAGATGAAGGCATTGAAGGTATGGACTGGCCCTCCCGTTCCCCAGACCTGAATCCGATTGAGCACATCTGGGACATCATGTCTCACTCCATCCACCAACGTCACGTTGCACCACAGACTGTCCAGGAGTTGGTGGATGCTTTAGTCCAGGTCTGGGAGGAGATCCCACAGGAGACCATCCGCAACCTCATCCGGAGCATGCCCAGGCATTGTAGGGAGGTCATACAGGCACTTGGAGGCCACACACAATACTGAGCCTCATTTTGACTGGTTTTAAGGACATTACATCAAAGTTGGATCAGCCTGTAGTGTGTTTTTCCACTTTAATTTTGGGGGTGACTCCAAATCCAGGCCTCCATTGGTTAATAAATTTGATTTCCATTGAAGATTTTTGGGTGATTTTGTTGTCAGCACATTCAACTTTGTACAGAACAAAGTATTCAATGAGAATATTTCATTCATTTAGATCTAGTATGTGTTATTTGAGTGTTCCCTTTATTTTTTTGAGCAGTGTATATGTGTATATATATATATATATATATATATATATATATATATATATATATATATACACATACATACAGCACAGCGGCTTATCTCTCCTTCCATACAAAAGGATTGGCTATTGAATTCCAATGGCCAGATCCTTCTTTCTCCATACCTCATCTGTCAGGGACAGTCGGGAGACTCCCATACACATTAGATCATTTGGATTTTTATTTAATGCGTATGGGGGCCTTTATCATGGAAAGTAAAATGAGAAATCTTTTGCCCTATTATCTGGGAATAATTTGCTCCAAAAGATGCTGATAATGTGGTTATTTGGTCTTTGATAATTAATGGTCTGAGATTGTTTTTAAAATCTATAGTAAAGAATCTCCAAAATATAGAAGAAAAGGAACAGGTAAATTATCATTTGTACATCAGTCATAGAATCATAGAATGGTAGAGTTGGAGGGACCTCCTGGGTCATCTGGTCCAACCCCCTGCTCAAAGCAGGATTCACTAAATCATCTCAGACAGATGTCTGTCCAGCCTCTGTTTGAAGACGTCCATTGAAGGGGAACTCACCACCTCTCGTGGCAGCCTGTTCCACGCATTAATCACCCTAACTGTCAAAAAGTTTTTTCTAATATCTAATCTGTGTCTCCTCCCATTTAGTTTCATCCCATTGCTTCTAGTCTTTCCTTGTGCAAATGAGAATAAAGATGATCCTTCTACAATGTGACAGCCCTTGACATATTTGTAGACAGCTATTAAGTCTCCTCTCAGTCTTCTTTTTTGCAAGCTAAACATTCCCAAATCCTGCAACCGTTCCTCATAGGACATAGTTTGAAGACCAGTCACCATTCTGGTCGCTCTTCTCTGAACTTGCTCCAGTTTGTCTATGTCTTTTTTTAAATGTGGTGCCCAAAACTGTACACAGTATTCCAGATGAGGTCTGACCAAAGAGGAGTAAAGACCAATAATGACTTCACGTGATCTAGACTGTATGCTTCTGTTAATACATCCCAGAATTGTATTTGCCTTTTTTGCTGCTGCATCACACTGTTGACTCATGTTCAGTCTATGATCTATTAGTATACCTAAGTCTTTTTCACATGTACTGTTGCTTAGCTTTATTCCTCCCATTCTGTATATGCTTTTTTCATTTTTATTGCCCAGATGTAGTACTTTGCATTTTTCCCTGTTAAAAACCATTCTGTTGTTTGCTGCCCACTGCTCCAGTTTATTTAGGTCTTTTTGAATCCTCTCTCTCTCTTCTCTAGTATTAGCTATCCCTCCTAGCTTTGTGTCATCAGCAAATTTAATCAGTTTACCCTCAATTCCTTCATCTAAATCATTGATAAAGATGTTGAACAATACAGGTCCCAGGACGGATCCCTGTGGTACCCCACTTGAGACATTCATCCAGCTGGATGTGAAGCCATTTACAACCACCCTTTGAGTCCGATCACTAAGCCAGTTATGAATCCACCTAACAGTTGCCTGGTCCATTGCATACTTGGTCATTTTTTCAATAAGGATGGTGTGAGATACTTTGTCAAATGCTTTGCTGAAGTCAAGATATACTATATCTACAGCATTTCCCTGATCCACCCAGTCAGTGATTCTGTCATAGAAGGAAATTAAGTTAGTCTGACATGACTTGTTAGTTACAAACCCATGCTGACTCTGGTTAATCACTTCATTCTTATCCATGTACTTACATACATGTTGTTTAATAATTTGTTCAAAGATCTTTCCTGGTATAGAAGTCAGACTCACCGGCCTATAGTTCCCTGGGTCCACCTTCTTCCCCTTTTTGAAGATAGGAACAACATTTGCTCTTCTCCAGTCTTCTGGGACTTCTCCTGTTCTCCAAGAATTTTCAAAGATTATGGAGAGTGGTTCTAAAATTTCTTCTACGATCTCCTTCAGTACTCTGGGGTGTAATTCATCTGGACCTGGAGACTTGAACTCATTTATGTTAGCTAAATATTCCCTCACAATCTTTCTGTTTACAGATAACTTGGATTCTTCTATTCCTTTGAAAGGACAGTGAAGATCAGTTGATGTTACATTTTCTTTCTGAGAGAAAACAGATGCAAAATAGGAATTAAAAAGTTCGGCCTTCTCAACATCCTCTCTTACCATTTCTCCATTTTCATCCTGTAAAAATCCTATAGCATCTTTGACTTTTCTTTTACTTTTGACATACCCCCAAAATTCTTTTTTATTGCTTTTGACATATCTTGCAAGCCTTAATTCATTGTCAGCTTTAGCTAACCTGATACGTGCCCTACAGGATCTGCAGACTGCATTATAATCTTCTTTAGATATGCCTCCCTCTTTCCATTTAATAAACATTTCTTTCTTTCTTTTTAGCATGTGTTTAAGTTCTGTGTTCATCCATCCTGGTTTCCTTAAATGCTTCCCATTCTTCCTACTTTTCGGGATTGTTAACGATTGTGCTTTGAGAATCTCATTTTTAAAAATTTCCCATCCTTCCTGGACATTTTTGTCCTTAAGGACATCCAGCCATTGGATCCCTCCTATTCTCTTTCTGAGTCTCTTAAAATCTGCCTTTCTAAAATCTAACCTTGAAGTTTGAGTCTTCACATATCTTCCTCCTCTAGTTATCCAAAATTCTATAATAGCATGATCGCTGCCTCCTAGGGTCCCAGCCACCTTTACCTCCTCAACCATTTCCTCCCTGTTTATAAGGATTAGATCCAAAGTAGCAGATCCCCTTGTTTTCTCCCCTACCTTTTGGAAGATAAAGTTGTCAGCAAGAGAGGATAAGAATTTGCTTGACCTGTTAGTTTTACTTGAGAGAGATTCCCAACAAATGTCTGGATAGTTGAAATCTCCCATGACCACTACGTCATATTTTTTGGAGAACTTGGTCATTTGATACATAAAGAGTTCATCCATATCTTCAGCTTGCCCAGGTGGCCTGTAGTAAATGCCTACAATGGTGTCCTTTCCGTTGTTCTCTCCTTTTATTCTTACCCAAACAGTTTCCACAGAACTCCCAGTCTCTGAAGCTTCAATCTCTGTGCAGATATACGCTTTTCTAACATACAATGCGACACCTCCTCCTCGTTTATCAAGTCTGTTTCTTGCAAGTAAGTTGTATCCTTTTAGCCTTTTATTCCAATCATGTGTATCGTCCCGCCAAGTTTCAGTGATTCCAATGACATCATATTTCTTTTCCTGCATTAGTAGTTCCAATTCTCCTTGTTTGTTGCCCATGCTTTGTGCATTTGTATAAAAACATTTTAGTTTGTGATTGGTTTCTCTTCCTCCCATATTTTTATTATTTAAATTGTTTTGTCTTTGTTCTTCCTTTCCACTTCCAGTAGCAGAGATCTCAATAGTATTTGTCAGCTGTATGGCTTTTTCTGGCCTTTTGCTTCCCTTCCCACATTGTTCTAGTTTAAAGCTCTCCTGATGAGTGTAGCAAGGCGACTTCCAAATACATGTTTTCCAGTCTTCGTAAGGTGCACCCCATCTCTAGCAAGTAGTCCATCGTATAGGTAATTCATTCCGTGATCCAGAAATCCAAATCCTTGTTGACGGCACCATCGACGTAGCCAGTTGTTCACCTGTAGAATCTTATTCCACCTCATTGTTCCATGGCCATCCACTGGGAGGATGGATGAGAAGACCACCTGCGCTCCCAATTCTTTCACTTTCTTGCCTAAGTCTTCAAAGTCACTGCAGATGGTTTCCAGGTCCTTTCTTGCGGTGTCATTTGTCCCCACATGTATTAGCAGGAATGGGTAGTGATCTGTAGGTCTGAAGAGTCTTGATATCCTGTCAGACACATCTTTAATTTTTGCTCCTGGAAGACAGCACATTTCTCTTGAGGTTATGTCTGGTCTGCAGATAGCGACCTCTGTTCCTCTTAACAGTGAATCCCCCATGACCACCACTCTCCGTTTTTTCTTCACAACATTTCTTCTTTCTCCATCCAGGAGGATTCTGAGGGCTTACAAGGTTATTCATTGCTGGCAAAGTCTTATTTTGCTGTATTTCTTCATGGTTCTCCTGCGTGAGAGCCTGGTACTGGTTCCTGAGCAGTATGGGTGCTGACTGCCTCTCGATCCTCCTGCTTCTGTGGGTCACATGCTTCCATTCCTCTGTTTCCTCAGGTGCAGTTCGAATTTCTTCTCTTTCTGAATCATGAAGAGATAATTCTGCTCTGTCTAAGAACTCTTCACCTTCCTTAATGATTTTCAAGGTAGTTAACCTCTCTTCTAGATTTCGCAACTTTTCCTCCAACAGGGACACAAGCTTGCATTTCTGGCATGTGAAGTTTGGCTTTTCCAATGGCAAGTCTGTGAACATGTAGCAGGATATGCAGCTCACCAAATGGCTCCTGGACTCTTCCATGTTCTTACTGTTAATGTTCTGAAAACAGTGAAAAAAGCTGTTTTCAACAGAGATCCCTTTTTTTTTTATAAAACTGCTTAAGATGTTAGGTATCGCCATACACTTTAGATAGCATGTGGTATTAATCTACTTATCATATTTATTTTCTAACATCTTTATACGCTTTGATTTTTTAGGAGTATTTTTAACACATTTTAACATCTTTGAATAATATTAACCCCTTTATGATCTTGGACGTACAGGTACATCCAAGGTCACATCCCCCTCTTTGGCGCGGGCTGAGGCGCTGAGCCTGCACCTTTTCGGGCACGATAGCTGATCTGATCAGCTGTCATGTACCCTTAACAGCCGCGGGTGGAATCGCGATCCACCCGTGGCAGTTAACATGTTAAATGCCGCTGTCAAACTTCGACAGTGGCATTTAACATGCGCGCGGCGTTCAAAGCAGATGAGCACTTTTGTTACGCATAGCAGGGCTGAAGCCCTACTATGTGTAGCACAGGCGATCAGATGATCGCAGTTTCTAGCCTCTCATGGAGACTGTTGAAGCAAGTGAAAAGTAAAAAAAAAAAAAAAAAATGTTTTTGAAAATATAAAAGTTCATATCACCCTCCCTTTTGCCCCATTCAAAATAAAAAAAATTAAAGTCAATTAAAAATACATGTTTGGTATCGCCGCGTTCAGAATTGCCCAATCAATACAAAAAAAGAATTCATTTGATTGGTAAACGTAACGAGAAAAAAAATCAAAACAGCAGAATTAATTTTTTTTGGTCGCGGCAACATTGCAATAAAACGCAATAACAGGCGATCAAAACATTGTATCTACCCCAAAATGGTATAAAAAAATGTCAGCTCAGCGCAAAAAATAAGCTCTCACCCAGTCCCAGATCCCGAAAAATGGAGACGCTACGGGTCTCGGGAAATGGCGCCATTTTTTTTTTTTTTTTTTTTGTGACAAACTTTGGATTTTTTTTTTCACCACTTAAATGAAAAAGAACCTATACATGTTTGGTATCTACAAACTCAAAATGACCCGGAGAATCATAATGGCAGGTCAGATTTGGAATTTATTGAACATGGTAAAAAAAAAAAACAACACAATTGTGGAATTGCACTTTATTTTTGCAATTTCACTGCACTTGGATTTTTTTTCCCGCTTTCCAGTACACGATATGGAAAAAAACAATGGTGTCGTTCAAAAGTATAACTGGTCCCGCAAAGAATAATCCCTCACGTGGCCATATTGACGGAAAAATAAAAAAGTTATGAGTCTGAGTAGAAGGGGAGCAAAAAACTAAAACGCAAAAATCCAAGGTGATGAAGAGGTTAATATCATATTAGGGAGTTAATAAGAATTTATCTTACTGAAGGGTATTGTGACTCTGAGTCACTACTCACAGGCAAGCCATGAGACAGGGTAGTCAGGAGGTCCGATGTCAGATTCCAGGAGGGCTCGTAGTATATAGCGGTAAGACAAGTGCGTGGTCAGATAACAGTCCGGGGTCAAAAACTAGGTGCGTACGTCAAGACAAGGAAGTACTACAAACGGATAGTCAGAAGCCAAGTCCAGGGTCACATATCTGAAGTCAGAGAGCGTCAAAAGCAGAAGGGATAATCCTCATGAATAGTCACAACAAAATCAAGAAGCCAGACACAGAGTAAGAACACACACGTAACTAGGCTAAGCTACAACTGACAATGTGCTGCTCACTGCAAGCCAGCTAAAAAGCTTGCAAATCATTGAGGACAGGAGGCACCTGGGGAAACGCCCGCAGGCTAGACCAGATTGAGCAGCTGGACTGTCAATCAAAATGCTGACAGCCCAGCACGCCCCAAAATCAGATTGGATGACAGGACTGTCACTCGCAAAACTGACAGTCCAGCACACTTCAGATCCCTTAGGGCAACTGAGCTGTCACTCACAGTATCCCTAGGTCACGGTCACAGTCAGTGATAAAACCGTGAACGGTATTTATTACTTATCACTCGCAAGGATGAATGAAGCACTTTCATTCTTGATATTATTTATTTAGATCTTTATTACTTTGTCACTTTCGTAATGTTTCATAGGACGCATAGCTAGTTTAGCTTAAGGAAAGCGAAACATCTGAGTGGGCCCCTTACGAGGTAACCCTGATTACAACTACAGTGGGGCACCCTAATTGTGGGTACAGGAGAACCTCAGCAGACGACCATGGTATTACCACCATATGGTGACCATATAGCGTTAGATACAGGTGTGTAACTATCGCGGAAGAGGGCCTGCTGAAGCCAACGCCTAATTCATCTGAATGTGCCATTCAGTTGAAGTGTATTGCAGCGCAGGGACCCTCCGACTCCCTGCACTGCAATACACGCCACCGGCCAATCAGAGGCTGGCAGCAGACGTCAGTGTGCCAGTCACAAACAGCGCATGACAGTTATGGGGGGTCATTATACCAGAAAGGGGCCCAGGATGAGCGTCATTATACAAGGTAGGGATCCAGGATGGGAGTCATTATTCCAGAATGGGGTTTCAGGATGGAGGTCATTATACCAGGAAGGGGCCAAAGATGGGGGACATTATTACAGGAAGATAGAATGATGGGGATACTATTTGAGGGTTCCCCCACAGTAGCCCCCAAACTGTATAATGGCTCTAATATTAGCTCCCACACTGTATGATGGCCCCTATAGTGGTCTCTAAACTGCATAACGGCCCCCACAGTATTCCCTACAATTTATGAGGACCAGTAGCGTAGCTACCGGGAGGGGGAAATTGTGCCGCCGCCCCAGGCCCCACACTCTGAGCGGCCCACTTGGAGCTACACTACTTTTTACTTTATCTGCGTACGCAGAGCATCGATACAGTTAAACTCTCCAGCAAAGCAGGGAGACACGATCTCCCTGCGCTGCCGCTATGTGGCCTGTCAGCTGGGGGGCCCGATGCCAGTGTTGGCACCGGGCCCCATGAGTCATCGCAACTTCAACTGTGTCGGCATCCTAGATGCCGCTACAGCTGAAAGCAATGATAAGGGAAGGGGCGTCAACTGACGCTTCTGCAACCATCATTCTTCCTCGGCGTCTGTCGTCTCAGCGAAACAGGGGCAATGACGTCACTAAGTGGAGCCTGCTACGCCAAGGTTCAAAGCGCTCGCTGTACAGACCGGAGAGGAGGAGGAACAAGGAGGAGAGGGGAGTATAGTATTTTTTTTTAGAACATTGTGGTGCCTAGAATACCGTATGGAGGACTATGGGATATAGTGACGTGACGTGAACGATCCGAGACGAAGAACCAGCTCCCTGCTGTGAACGATGGGAGCCGACACCCCAGGGACAGCCAATAAATTCTCTGAATGGATCTCACTGGCAGTAAAATTGCGACGTTCGGAGGTCGCAACTCTGCCCACTCAATTTAATTGGCTAATTTCAAGTAGTACATCAAGGTCAGCTTAAATATCTGTTCACCAAGGGTGAACACATTTAATAGGGATCTATTTAGGATCCAAAAGAGCTGATTCTTTTTGGTGAGTGGAGCCAGATCACCAAAAAGAGAGGGACTGCCCATCACTAATGGGATGCATTTTACAGCATGGACTATGGGGTCCATTGTACTGTACAGTGGACTATGGGGTCCATTGTACTGTACAGTGGACTATGGGGTGCATTATACTATACAGAAGACTATGGAGTGCATTATACTATGCAGAGGACTATGGGGCGCAATATACTGTAGGGATTATGGAGTGCATTATACTATTCAAAGGACTATGGAGTGCATTATACTGTAGGGACTATGGGGTGCATTATACTATACAGAGGACTATGGGATGCATTAGACTATATGGAAGATTAGGGGGAATGCATTATACTGTATGGAGGACTATGGGGTGCATTATACTGTATACAAGCAATTATACAGTGTGAAGGTTTGTGTGGAGTCCATACAATGTGGAGGGCTGTATGAGGGCAATTATGCAGTGTGGAGAGGTGTGGGGGCCAATATACTGTATGTAGGCCCATTATACTGCATGGAGGGCTGTGTGGGGGTCACAGTTGCGGGATCATACTGTGTTGGGGTTACCATACTTTCCGGGGGAGATGAGGGGTGGGGTACAGTAGGTTCATCATACTATGCAAGTGGAAGAATTCACTGTGAGGGTATTTTACAGTGTTTTTGGGGCACTTTTGTAGACATCATACTTTATGAGTGCAATGAAAGGGGAGTCTAGGGCTCCAGTAGGAGGAAAAGTAGAGAGCACACAGTAGGTGCAGTAATAGAGACACATAAGGGAGCAGCGGCTCAGTATTGGGATGTCAGCAGGATGAGGAGCTTGTGCAGGTCGGGAATAGTGAGAAGTCAGATGTGTCTCTGTTGTAATCTCTGCAGACGAGTCCTGGCTGGAAGAAGTTGTTGGGTCGGTCTGCGTCAGATGGAAAAGTGAACGACTCCATCAGAAAGAACGTCAGCTGTAAGTCACCATCTATAAGACTACTGTAATCTTATATGTTCTGCTCTTTGTATAGAGATCATTTTCCAATAACAGAGCGGTCATCTGCTGAGGTTCTCCTATGTCCATTATTAGGCCACGGTGCCACTATCAGTATTTGGTCAGTATTTTTTCTCAGGAGTGGGAGCCAAAACCAGGAGTGGGTGATAAATGTAGAATTGGTGATGTGTTTCTATTGTACCTTTTCTCTGATTGTTCCTCACCTGGTTTTGGGTCACTCCTGAGAAAAAACACTGACCGAATACTGATAGTGGGGCCGGCCCGGGCCTTAGGGTGCGGCCCCATATCGGTAATCAGGTTTACCTGGTTAGGGCCCCACTCAGATGTTTTTTTTTTACATAATTAAATTGCATTTTATTGCATGAAATAAGTATTTGATACAATAGAAAAACAGATCTTAATATTTGGTACAGAAACCTTTGTTTGCAATTACAGAGGTCAGACGTTTCCTGTAGTTCTTGACCAAGTTTGCACACACTGCAGCAGGGGTTTTGGCCCATTCCTCCATACAGATCTTCTCCAGATCTTTCAGGTTTTGGGGCTGTCACTGGACAACATTGAGTTTCAGCTCCCTCCAAAGATTTTCTATTGGGTTCAGGTCTGGAGACTGGCTAGGCCACTCCAGGACCTTGAAATGCTTCTTACAGAGCCACTCCTTAGTTGTTCTGGCTGTGTGTTTCGGCTCATTGTCATGCTGGAAAACTTCTCATATTGAAAAGTACCTACGATAAAAATTACAGATCTCTCCATTCTTTGTAGGTGGGAAAACTTGCACTATATAAAACACTGGCGGACACAGAAAAGGGCCCCTTGTAGTCCAGTATCTCATCAAAATGCATCATTCCACCTGCTTTGGTGGTGAAAAATGCCCCCCTTACCTCCTGCACCAACGATATGTTCACCCCTGTAGTGCACAGTACATGCATGTGCTTCTATAGTAGTGTGTACTGTGTGGTGTTGTCACGCCATCCCTTTCATGCTATACCTCCCCCGCCTCACTCTGAGCACAGCGCCCTCTGTAGGGATGTGACTAGGATGTGCAGCTCCTGCAGTCTCCTCCATACTTGGCTTAACCCCCTAGATGCTGAGGTCCGCCCATGGCTACTCCTGTGCCGGCAGATGTGCCTCCTTCACGCCAGTCCTCGTAGCTGCATCATCAGTGCGCGCCTGGGTGACGGCGCCCTGCTCACGTGACTGGTCACCTGACAATGACTTCATCGGAAGTCTGGTAGCATCCAACGTGCGCGAAGGTCGAAGGGGAGCGCTGGATAAAGATGGCAGATGCCTTGCGTCAGTGCAGCCGGGTGAGTGCCCGCGCCGGCGGCGGCTCCGGGTGATGCTGGGTGCAGGGCTGTGTGTGCTCTCCTCTGTACATTGCACGCCTGGCACTGCCGCACCAGACACTCAGGGCCCCATTCATCAGGTAGTTTCCCCAGAATTCCATTTGAATTTTTTTTTTTAAACTTTCGGTGATTTCCTGCAAGTCTCAAACAGCTGTGCTGTGTGTATATGTATGTGGAGCTAGTGCAGAATGGGGGCATGGCCAAGTGACCCAACATGGTCGTCATCTGCGCCACAATGGGCGCTGGCGTGTACTTCTGGTGGTGCCCAGCAGGGGAAAAGGCTGTGCTGTAATCTTCTATTGATGGCTTATCCTCAGGACAGGTCATCAATATCAGATTGGTGGGGTGCGACACCTGGCAGCCCCCCGATCAGCTGGTGCCGGCTATGATCAGTTGTACAGCTTAATAGCTGCATCACCTAAGTGGACCCAGAGCAATACTACAGACCCCTTTAAAGCACAGCTCCAGGGTCTTTTTATTTTTCCGCTGGAGTGGTTCTACTACTGTAAGTTCCCTGTCCCCAGTAATCTTCACCAGCCGCCATCTTCATCTGTTCTCAGCTCCGCTCCATCTCCAGCAGTTTGTGACTTGCCGGATCGCTCCAGTGTATGTAAGGCTATGGGAGCCAGGGCTAGGCTCTCATAGACTTACACTGAGCGCTTGTGATCGTTACCTCCGACTTCTGGTCGGTTAGGAGCTGCGCTCACA
Source organism: Phyllobates terribilis (assembly GCF_046119375.1). Classification (NCBI taxonomy): domain Eukaryota; kingdom Metazoa; phylum Chordata; class Amphibia; order Anura; family Dendrobatidae; genus Phyllobates; species Phyllobates terribilis. Next base: position 727,043,947 of record NW_027362761.1, on the reverse strand, counting down.
GTGCAGGACCGGAGCTGCGCCAGGAAGAGCTGGGGAGTATAACACTAGGGGCTGAGAACGTGGATTAGTGCCGTCACTCCAGTCCTGGAATAAAAAAGAAACCAACGCTGGAATGGTGCTTTAAGACTTGCATGTAACATTTCAGCCTAAGGCTGCATTCACAATGGGCCCATTGAGATAAATGGATCTATTCCGACATCTGTTAAAATGACAAATCCAAGAATGAGATCTGTGAGACTCGGGGCATCTCCTATTCTGATCCGATTGTGAGGATCAGAATAGGATCCACTCAATGTCTGTGCTTTCTGAAAAAAAAATGGAGCCGCAAACAGACACTTCACACACAGATGTGTGACTGCTCCCCAAGACTAGATCTACTCTTTATGTGATTTTTACCATCTGAAAGAAAAGGATTTTTTTTTTAAATTCCCCTCCTCCCCAACCCCTCCCCATGTCTCAGATGTCATCCTAGTTGCATCAGTTTTTCTCAGTGAAGCAGGCAGACTGAACTTTTTTTTATCTAATGATACACCTTCTCATTTAAAGATTTTTCTGTATTTTCTTGACTATGAAAATTGTACATTCACACTGAAGGCATCAAAACTATGAATTAACACGTGGAATTATATACTTAACAAAAAAGTGTGAAACAACTGAAAATATGTCTTATATTCTAGGTTCTTCAAAGTAGCCACCTTTTGCTTTGATGACTGCTTTGCACGCTCTTGGCATTCTCTTGATGAGCTTCAAGAGGTAGTCACCGGAAATGGTCTTCCAACAATCTTGAAGGCGTTCCCAGAGATGCTTAGCACTTGTTGGCCCTTTTGCCTTCACTCTGCGGTCCAGCTCACACCAAACCATCTCGATTGGGTTCAGGTCTGGTGACTGTGGAGGCCAGGTCATCTGGCTTAGCACCCCATCACTCTCCTTCTTGGTCAAATAGCCCTTACACAGCCTGGAGGTGTGTTTGGGGTCATTGTCCTGTTGAAAAATAAATGATGGTCCAACTAAATGCAAACCGGATGGAATAGCATGCCGCTGCAAGATGCTGTGGTAGCCATGCTTGTTCAGTTTGCCTTCAATTTTGAATAAATCCCCAACCGTGTCACCAGCAAAGCACCCCCACACCATCACACCTCCTCTTCCATGCTTCACGGTGGGAACCAGGCATGTAGAGTCCATCCGTTCATCTTTTCTGCGTCGCACAAAGACACGGTGGTTGGAACCAAAGATCTCAAATTTGGACTCCTCAGACCAAAGCACAGATTTCCACTGGTCTAATGTCCATTCCATGTGTTCTTTAGCCCAAGCAAGTCTCTTCTGCTTGTTGCCTGTCCTTAGCAGTGGTTTCCTAGCAGCTATTTTACCATGAAGGTCTGCTGCACAAAGTCTCCTCTTAACAGTTGTTGAAGAGATGTGTCTGCTGCTAGAACTCTGTGTGGCATTGACCTGGTCTCTAATCTGAGCTGATGTTAACCTGCGATTTCTGAGGCTGTGACTCTTATAAACTTATCCTCAGAAGCAAAGGTGACTCTTGGTCTTCCTTTTCTGGGGCGGTCCTCATGTGAGCCAGTTTCTCTGTAGCGCTTGATGGTATTTGCAACTGCACTTGGGGACACTTTCAAAGTTTGTCCAATTTTTCGGACTGACTGACCTTCATTTCTTAAAGTAATGATGGCCACTCGTTTTTCTTTACTTAGCTGCTTTTTTCTTGCCATAATACAAATTCTAACAGTCTATTCAGTAGGACTATCAGCTGTGTATCCACCTGACTTCTGCACAACACAACTGATGGTCCCAACCCCATTTATAAGGCAAGAAATCCCCCTTATTAAACCTGACAGGACACACCTGTGAAGTGAAAACCATTTCCGGTGACTACCTCTTGAAGCTCATCAAGAGAATGCCAAGAGTGTGCAAAGCAGTCATCAAAGCAAAAGGTGGCTACTTTGAAGAACCTAGAATATGACATATTTTCAGTTGTTTCACACTTTTTTGTTAAGTATATAATTCCACATGTGTTAATTCATAGTTTTGATGCCTTCAGTGTGAAGAAAATACAGAAAAATCTTTAAATGAGAAGGTGTGTCCAAACTTTTGGTCTGTACTGTGTATGTGTGTATATATATATATATATATATATATATATATATATATATAATTATATTAGCAAATACCTCCAATTAGAAATGTGATATAGTTTTTCTGATTCGCTATGTCACCTACCCCATGTGCAGAGCATTGCAGTAGCTTAAATACCCATGGTAATGACCACTCATATTTTGAGTTAGTGGTCGTAACCATGGATACCTAAGCTATTGCAATGCCTGCACATGGTGTAAGCGACATAGTGAATCAGGAGAAGCATCGCATGATTTTTCAAAGGGTGCCAATACTTTTGTCCAGCCCCTTTTTTTTAGGTTTGGTGTGGAATTATATCCAATTTGGCTTTAGGACAATTCTTTGTGTTTTTTCATTGAAGACAAATTAAATGAAGATAATAATACCAAAGAATTTGTGATTGCAATCATTTTCAGGAAGAAACTGAGTATTATCTGACAGAATTGCAGGGGTGCCAATACTTTTGGCCAGCACTGTATACTACATTTCTAATTGAAGGTATTTGCTAATATTATTATTACACCTACTATATATTGGGGTAGGATCTTGGAGATGGGCATCCCCCCCATAAAATGCTTCTATGTGGGCTGGTAATAGATGCATGGCCTCATGGTGTGATTCCAAGTGGAAGGGGTTGTTCACTGCAGATGTTGGGAGTATTATGTGATGTAAGCTTCTGACTTATGCCACGGCATAGACAGTTACTCACTCCCATTGTTAAAAAACCAAACCTCTGCATAGAATAGCATGTTCTATTTTATTCTTTACAGCAAAAAGGTATACTGATAAACGCCAGCCCCCAAGTAGGCCAGTACATGCTGTTGGCCTCCAACCTGAGAATGTAGTACTCTTGATGCTTTAAGCGTAGCATAGTGTATTCTGGCAAATACGGCGAATGTCGGGAGTGAACTGGCTGTAGAGATACAACTGAGGACATCTCTGCCAGGCAAAATGACCTGTGTGAATGTCACCCTCGACTTGTAACAGTGCCAAATGCCAGAGTGGCAGAATGGTGAACAAAAAATTCCATCCCTCCTCACCTGGACTCATGGTTACATGTGATTTATAACACAACACCAAACACGTATTGAAATAAAAAAAGAATTAAAGTGGCAGTTTGGGCAAAAAGAAAATTTCCCGGAGGGCTCAGAGCTATAATAAATAGCGAACTAGATTATACTTAACTACCAGTACACGCGGCTCTGTGGACTGTGCTGACACAGGATGACGAGATGTCACCGTTCCACCAGGAACATCTGAAGATGCTTTTCTCTGTGTCTCCTGACCACTACAGACAATGACAGGTCGCAGCTTTAGTGTCGCCACTTGTGTACTACATATGTATTTTGACACTCTGTTTGACCCCGTTTTTAGGAATATGCAGATGTAATTCATGTCAAAACTGATCCATTGCATAACTGCTGCAAAAGGGAGCTGAGCTACCCTGCAGATTATTATGGAGATTGGGTTCCCATATGTGTCTGTTTTTAGGAGAGAAGGAAAAGTACATCCTGGTGAACTTTTTCTTCATTCTAAAAACGGACACATTTAGGGTCCTGTCAGGGTTCCATTATTGGGGTCAAATGTGCTCCCTCTCGCATCAGCAATGTAATATATCAGTTTTGACAATAATTCCTTTTGCCTGTCCCTGAAAACTGAACAGAGACAGAATGTGGTAATGCAGATGTATGACGTTGTGTGGTTTGTTGGCTGCCCACCTGCATGCTGGTATGCTGATCTTCATACACGAGATCTCCATTATCCCCTTTGAAGTATGATCATCTGCAGGGTGTAGGTAAAGTGTAATGTCAGGTGACACTTGTGACACACCACCCTTTCTTTTGAGCTGCTCAGTTTGGGAATACAACAGCGGCTGTACCAGCGCCAGCAGCAACATTATAACCCCTCCGAGCTGCTCCGAGTGTCTATCTTCCCGACACATCTGTTGAGTACCGGTCCCTCTGGAGCTCACACGTCCCTTTCTTTGTAATTTGTAGCCTAGGAGAGCTCAGTGTTTCCAGAATCTGTCACTCAGCACCCCCCATCCACCAGAACCAGAGTCCAATTGGACCTACTCACTGTTCTGTAATGTAGATGGAATGTTAATGTATAACGAGAATATATTGTGTGATAGGTAAATCCTAAATTCTAAGGATGTATTATCTATTCTGAATCAGTTCTGTGTGCCCAGGCCAAATTGTGTGGGCAAGGATTAACAGTGGAAGATGAAGTTTTTTGCGTGGCTTTACTTCTATGCATACTAGGTCCCCCTCCTTTCTGGTCCCCAAATTTTAGAGCAATTTTCACCACCTCTTGAAATGTTGGGGTTTCCCTTTGTACAGCACATAGATATGTCATGTATGAGTCATTTAGTGCCATGTGTATGGCGTACCCTGCCAGTTTTTTGTAGAACACCCTCAATTTGCATGTGGAATTATTCATTTTTTCCCCTGGTATCTACACTCTATTTGGTTTTCTAATATGACAGAGCGTGAAATGTCCTGCAGATCGGTGGCAGTCCAGGCCATGACACCCCCACCCACTGCTCAGAAGTAGAGTAATTAGTGCCAATTGATTAACATGATTAGGTCTATTGGACACGACTGTAATCTCTGCATGGGAGCCGTGAGAAGCTCTTCTTGCCTAACGGCATACAGGGCTCTTACTTAGATTAGCATGGCGTCATTGCAGCATGATGTGCATTTGATGTCGCGCCAGACCAGCTAGTCCAAAAAAAGAGCCACCAATGCCATCCAGTGAGACAGCTCCTGTCCAGCAGGAGATAGACTGGGTCGTGCGACTCGATTCACAGCAACTCTGCTCAACCCATTTGTGGAATATCCGCTGCCATGGAAGGAGTCGTGTATGGGTGCATAGTTTCTATGGGCCCCTACATCACTTTGTGCAAGCGCTTATGAAGGAGAAGAACGCCTCCGCTTCCTGAGCAGCACATGTATGCCAAGTGTTTTCAGCAATAGGCGGGGGTCTCTGGACCCGGACTGCCCCTGATCTGCAGGGCATTTCACGCAATGTTATGTATTAGAAAACCCCAAATTGTATAGGTACTGTGGACGTTTAGCAACAAATGGTAGTGAAAAACGTAGGTTCACAATTAGCAGGACTGTTTATTGAATATAAACATACATTTGCTTTTCCAGCATGTAACAAACCATACAAGTTTTCTTAGGCATAATTCACATTGTCCAATTTTTTCACATAAAAGCAGGATATCACGTGAGGCTCATCCTTTAGAGGCCACAACAAGCATGTCTGTGCCTATCAATGGTTTGTCTTTTTTAAGCAGAGCTCTACTTTTCCACTCCTCTGTTCACAGGTGACCTAGAGCCCGATCTCAGTAGATCCAAAACATGGCGTGCAGTACAAGTGCCATCTCACAGAGGCTCTGCTGTCACTCCTGAATCCTGGAATCAGCCTAAAGTGTTGTCAGGTGCCCAAATCCTCCTGGGATTCATCCCACTAATAGAACCAATCTCCGTGGCACATACCTACCATCTAGCAATCTACCTGCTGGCTGCTTACAGTAGCTTTAAATCTTCTCATGTACCTGTTATTGTCTAGGGGCAGTCTGACTTCTGTACTGCTACATCGTACTGACCTAGCATTGCTTTGCAATATGTACAGTAGTCAATATAAGGACACCATTCTAGTCCTGCTTGACACACAGTACTTTGTTGGTGCAATATTGCAGCACTTCAACTTTAAGTGGTTTCCTAAGCAGTGCCCCATATCACTCTGGAAGCAGTTAAAGGGTATCTGTCACACCATTTGAGCATTTTTAGCTAATAATAATATGGGCTTACAGGTTGTATAAAGCTGAAACTAGTCCTACCTGTATGCCTCCATGATGATGCCTTGTTCATTAAGAATCATCTCTTTTCATTTTGATCTTCCAGGCTATGGGGTGTATGCTGCCCGGAAGATAAGACTGCCTCTTCTCTCATACTAGATTTCTCCTCCCACCTCTTTCCTGCTTGCCTTTGATGTCGGGTGCACATCAGGAAAGCCTGCGCATTTTGCCTGCCGTACCTCTCCTGTGCACTGTTCCGCCCTTCTCAGGGCAGTGACTTCAATTTTCTTGTGCTTAGGCGCTGGAGAGTCACTGTTACTTCCGGTCCCAGTGTTCTCCAGCTCTTTGAAAAGTTGCAAGTTTAGTTCCGGCAGCATGGATGATAAGGGCCAATACAAGTCTATGGGTCTGTGAAAACATGTACAGCACAGGGATGGCATCTTTGTGCTGTCCGTATTTAACATTGCAAAGGATAGGAGAAGCTTTGTAATTTCTTTCTATGTTTATCCATCCGTGAAAAACACTGATGACACACTGATGGTAAAAAGGACACACTGATGCACGACACTGATGACACTGTACCATTTTTTTCATGTATGTGTTTAAACACGATGTGTGACTGAGGCCTTACATGCAGAACATTGGAGTGTGGTGCAAGATATCCTTACTTGAGTGGTTCATAATGCTTAGCTACATTACTAGCCCCATACTCAATACAAGTCCCCAAAATTTCCGCATCCTCACTGCATCTATTGAGGTCCACCTGTGGGGGTTTAAGTGGAGTTGGGTTTTTAGCTTTGTGTTCGGTGTTCAAATTAGTCTGCTTCACTATTAAAGGGAACCAGTAACCTTGGAAAAACCTGCAAATTTAGGGTAATGCCTTACAATGTTGCCTGACCGACGCACTGAAAGTGTGGCTATCAGGAGAAGATTAACTTCCTTCCTGGAGAGGCCAGCTTTCAGTTTTAAGTGTGGTGCAGAGAGCAAATACAGCCATCGCTCACATCACCGCTCACTATACTGTCAGCACGACCTGCTAATTTGACAGCCGGCTCTGCACAGATGCGCTGCACCGTGAGCTGTCAAAGTGCCGGGCGTGCTTTCAGCCGCTGCTCACAGGATGGGGAGCTGCACTGTGAGTGGTGACTGTAGCTACTCCATGCACATCTCCATGACTGAAAATCGGCAATTCCCAGGAGGAAATAATTAAATTTTCTCCTATAGTTGCACTTTCAGTAAGGTGGCTGGGCAGAATCTTAATGCCACTTACCTGCAGATTAACCCTATATCTCCTTATAGTGTTTTCCAAGATGATGGGTTCTGATAAAATTGTCAAGAAAATAGAACTCGCCCCCTTCTCGACATGACCAATTTCTTTTTTTTGCCCCCTTCTTCCAAAAGTCATAGCTTTTTATATTTTTTTGTCCACATGTACATATGAGGGCTGTTTTTTGCAGGATGAGTTGTACTTTTGAGCTACACCACTCATTTACCACATAGTGTACTGGAAAGTGCTGTGAAATTGCTAAAAGAATGCAATTCTGCTTTTGTTTTTTTTTTGGGAATTAGTTTTACGGTGTTCATTGTATGGTAAAAATGACCTGCCGACTATGATTGTCACCATTTACTGAGACCCGTAACATTTTTCATTTTTTGGTCTATGGAGCTGTGTGATAGCTTATTTTTTGCGGGGCGAGGTATTGTTTTTATTGATACCAATTTGGAATAGATATGACATTTTTATAGCTTCTTACAACATTTTATTGCATTTTTTCCCACAACCAAAAAAAAAGCTGTTTTGGGGTTTTTAATTCTTTTTGGTTTACAGATCGGGTTAATATTTCTATTTTTAAATAGATGGGACTTTTATAGAGGCAGCGATACCAAATACGTGTATTTTTTTAATAACATTTTTATGGGGAAAAGGGTATGATTCAAACATTTATGTATTTTTTTTTTCATAATTTTTAAAAACATTATTACTTTTTACTGCATTTGAATGATACATCCCCATATTGGCGCTCTGATTATGCTCCTCTCCCCTTGTGGCTGTTACAGGCAGATCCTGGCTGTGTGTCACAGCCATTATCTGCTGGTTATGGGGCAAGCCCATAGGAGGATAAATGAACACTGGCTGCGGATTCTCCTTGCCAAAAATCCGCAGTATAATATGGTACAAGCTAAGGTAGTAATACTTTATATACTGTATCTCATATACCCATTGTGTAAGTTTTCCATGTGTAATTTCACCTTGCGGAGAGGATTTTAAAATCTGTAGCATGTCAGTTCTTTGAGTAAAATAAATTTTGCACCTCACCATTTGCAATGACTGGGTGAAATTCTCAATAAAATGCTGTAAAAAATCCACATCAGATCCTCACCATCCACATCTACTCTTAACCAGTAGAATACAGAGACAGAGACCCTGATTTCAGTGATGTGTCACTTATTGGGCTGCTTAGTATAGTTTTGATAAAATCAGTGTTTTATCAGCAGGAGATTATCACTAGAGGACTAGTAAACCTGCTGGCAAGTAGTCCTTCATATCCATATGCTCTGTATAACCCCGCCCACACCACTGATTGGAAGCTTTCTTCTCTATACACAGTAAACTTCCAATCTGTAGTGTGGGTGGTTTTATTCAGATAGCTAGATCTGTAGAAGAGAAAACTGTAATTTTATCAGAATTATATCAAGCAGCTCAATGATACATCACTGGAAGCAGGGTTTTATCTGACTTCTCAAACCCTCGAAATTGGTCAGTTTATACAGTGGGTCCTAGTGGGTGAGAAGACTCCAGAGCTAGTGCTTCAGCTGTAGAAATTTCACCACGGAAGCGTGGAGAGAGGTCATGTTTAGAGCCAATGTCCATCAAAGGGTTATTTCGGAGAGGATAAAAATGTATAATCTTTAGTAGCGCCCCTAAATCTCCACCAGTGGAAGGCTTGGAAATTTGAGGATCCTGGGACAAAGTCCAGCTGGAACCAGAGGCAAGATAAAGGGTGATGGGGGGAGATAAGTTTGCTATAGTATTTCCCAGATGGCTGAGGGGATGAGGATGAAGGCCTTGAGGAACCCACAGGAGAGAGTCTGTAGGCAGACTCATAGTTGTCATGCGAGAGGGAAAGTTTAGCTATACTGTAACTGCAGCATAGTAATGTCATGCTATGTTGGAGACACCCAACCCTTCTTGTTTCCTATGGATGGACATGGTGATCCTAGTGATTTATAGAATGCCATATAAATGTTAATTATCCCTTGCAGGATCTGTAATCTTTGTGTTACAGCCAGTTTTGGCTTTTATAACAGAATTTTTTTTTTTGTGGCGTTCCAGGGACTATAACTTTTTTTTTTCTTTTCTCCATAAGACTTTCTATCTGGTGGCGGCTCAGAGTGGTCACCGACCGCTCCTGCTGCAATTCGGCTGCTCCACATCAACAGAGCAACTCTTCTTCCAGGTTGCTTTGTCAATGTGGCATGCCTGCTGACGTCATGTTGATTGACAGCTGGCTCCCCCCAGTTAGGCGGCTGGCAGTCAGCTATAAATCAGTATCATAACGGCGCTCATGCCCCATCAACAGAGCAAAGCGGTAGAGAAGCTGCTGTTCCGTTGACGTGACTTCATCAAAAGCTTTCAAGGGAAAGGAACATGTAAGGAATTTATGTCAATTTGCTAAGTGGGCTTATTGCCATTTGCACATTGTCACTGACTTGTCATTTAGGCGCTAACCAATATCAATTTCTAATTTTACTCTCCTCTTAATTCTAGCTATTGATGGCCGGTGGCCATAGGTTTGGACCAGTCTGGCATCGTATGCCTCCAATAGCCAGTAGCAGTTTTTATTGGATTTGCCGCTCTCCTTGGGAACAACAGGTAAGTGAATATATAGCTTAGATCCACCTTTGGTGTACAATTTTCAATTTTTACGTTTCCTTTTTAAGGCTATGTGCCCACGATGCAGAAATGCTCCAGATTTTTCCTGAGCATTTCTGCATTTCCCCTGGCAGAAAAAACGCATGCCTAAGGCTGTGAGCCCACGTTGCTTTTTTTAAGCGTTTCCTTAGCGGCAATAACGCTGCAGAAACGCTTAAAAAATGCATGGTAGAAGGCCTGCCATGTTCCCCAACGATAATCCGCATGTGCTGTGCACATGCTGCGGAAATTTCCGCTGCGGATTATCATTGCGGAAAAAAACGCAGCACTACCAATTATTTTGCGGAAGTGCTGCATTTTCACCGCCATTGACTTGCATTAGATCGCATGGAATCCGCATCACTGTATATGTAGATGCGCAATCCACGCGTTCCAATGTGCGGATGGTACCCAGGTCTAGAGGACAGGAGACTCTCCTCCGGACCCGGGTACCATAGAAACTGTGAAAAAAAGAAGAAGAAAATAAAAAATAAATATGATACTTACCTTCTGACGACCCCCGGTGCCGGCAAATCGCGATGGACTTAAGGACCTGCACTGACGTCATAGTCATGTGACGGGTCACGCGATGCTGACGTCGGCAGGTCCTTCAGTGTACCGCGATCTGCTGGCAGTCAGCACCAAGAGAAGCAAGACTGCGGGGGCCATCGGAAGTTAAGTATAGATTTATTTTTTATTTTTATACATTCTCTCGGGTCACACTGTATAAATCCATGCCGTTTGCATGGATTTATATAGTGTGACCAAGTTGTCAAGCACTTTCCAAGTGATACTAAAATCGCTTGACAACCCCCATGCGGAAATGCATGTGAAGAACGCTTCACATCCGCATGTCCCTGGCAGGAAAACGCATGTACAATCCGCATGCGTTTTTTCTGCCAGGGAGATGCAGAAACGCTCAGGAAAAATCCGGAGCATTTCTGCATCGTGGGCACATAGCCTTACAAGAGTTTTCATTTTATTTTTACATCGACATAGTTGTATGAGGACTTTTCTTTGCGGGATGAGTTGTAGTTTTGATTGACTCCATTCATTTCATCATATAATGTGCTGGAAAACTGAAACAAAAATTCAAAATAGAGTGAAATGGTGAAAAAAAAAATAATAATTCTCTGAAATGCTGCCATTTTATTTTGTTTGTTTTTGTGTGTGATAAAACTGGCCTGACAATGTGGTTTTCAGGTCATTATGATTACCATGATGCCAAACTTCTGTACGTGTTAGTTTTTTTTTTTTAGTCTCATTCAGGGACTTGAACCTACGATTTGATTGCTGCAGCGTATGCACTACTACATTGCAGTATATTGAAAAAAAGGACTTTCCTATGAGCCCCCCCCCCCCCGCATCCCTATCCTGGTATGCATGGCACCCCGCATCCCTATCCTGGTATGCATGGCACCCCTCATCCCCATCAGGCTGCACATAAAAAAAAAATTAAACACTCCTACTCGCCTCTCTTGTCTCTCATCCAGCGCTGCGACCTGTCTGCCCACCTGATCTTTACATGTGAGCCGCGCATGACGTCACTACCACAAGGAGAGATCAGCTGCTGGAAGTCACTGCTCCCCACGCCGGGACTGTGTGCGCGGGGAGCAGTGACTTCATGCTCCTTAATAGCCGGCACACAGCGTAGCCGCAAAGCGGGTCCTGCTGCTGCCGGGTGATCGCGTGTGCCGCTGTTAAAGGGCTTGAATATTCACCCCCTCCCCACTAATATATATATATATATATATATATATATATATATAATATATTATATTATAATACACCCACACACCCCCCCAGCAACTTTCGGACTATAAGACGCACCCCCCATTTTCGTCCAAAATTTTGGAGGAAAAAAGTGCGTCTTATAGTCCGAAAAATACGGTATATGCCATTGTCAGTGATTTAATTAGCTACATTTAAATGTTTAAAGAGCGGTGATCGGAGCGAGCTCTGACCATTTCTATTACAGGCAGATGCTGGATATGGTGCAGGCTCAGCTGCTGAGCCTACTCCATGCACGCAGACCCGACATAGGATGAACTCCTAAAATGTCCAGCATCATCTAGTTCTAGTCATGTATCAGGACGAGCTGCAGTCTACAGAAAGACCACTCCTGAGAATTGTCTCACCTGTCAGAACCGCTGTATTGTAAGCACACATACCTCTGTAATCCAAGGAAAATGGCTGTGACCTCAGGATAAATAAATCTTATTCTTGGCTGACTGCGCACACAGGATTTTTTTCTCCATCCCCAGTTCTTGTTCAGTAAGCCAAGGAGAAGCTATATTTCTTCTGTCACTTACTTCTTCTGCAGCTCTAGTACGTGTGCTTGCGATACTGCCCCACTTTCAGTTGAGACACAGTTCTCTGGGGCTATGTTTCTTTCAGAATGCAGCTTGTCCTGACAACTGACTATGGCTAGCTGCCGTTAGGTGTCGGAGCCATTTTATTACATTTTGGTACTTCATGGCTTATTTTAGGATAGACCCTAAATGTTTGCTTAGTGAGGGTCCAATTTTCAGAACTCCCATGATTCAGCACAGTTCTCTGCTGCTCTTTTAGTCCTCATTCACACATCCATGTTGCACGTACGTGTGGCATCAGTTTTCACGGATATGAAACATACCCATTATAATCTATTGTGCTTTTCACATGTCCGTGTTTTTACATGGATTGTGTGTCCATGCAGATCGCATGCAGACATGTTTGCTTTTGTCCGCCAGCAAGGATGACAAAGGCCAATACAAGTCTATGGGCCCGTGTAAAACTCATACAGCATACTGTTAAACATTGAAAAGAATAGGAGAAGCTTTGCAATTTATTTATCCATCTGTGAAAAACACTGATTAAAACGGACACACGGACCGAACAGTACACTGATGACACACTGAACCAAAACACTAATGTTTTTGATGTTTTTTCATGTACATGTCTAATCACGGGCGTGTGAATGAGGCCTAACTGCGCTTGATCAGTGCTCATCACAGATGAACCTCGTACTTATTATAATCTATAAAAAAAAACTAAGACAGAAACATAATAAGCAAATACCCTGCTGTAAATAAATAAACAGCAATAGTGCATGAAAATAATATAGGGTACTTGGTTAACATAATTTTGATCAAAAGAATGCAAATGCCATCCTACTACTTCAGGGTGACCCTATTTGGGACAGTCCTAACTATAATATTTAAAACCTTACCGTTTGTCAAGTGACATGCATGTGCATAAGGGCTGAGAAGGACTGAGCCTGGCTAGTAAGACATACAGCCATGGGGAACAACATAAAGAATAGAATTTCCAGCTCGAGGAAAAGGCAACCACACCTTTATATTCACAGGGCGCAAAGAGAGTAAAAAAGCAAAAAACCTAAAGAAAGGAACTGGGATTTAAATTGAGGTGCATGTTCACATTGGCTACTAAACAGAAAATAAAGACAGAAACTTAATAAGCAGGTACCCTTATCCACATGCATGTCATTTGTCAAAACTATGTATGTTTAACTCTAAAATCACAGGTTCAAGACCACTAAGGGGAACTAAGAAATTCAGTTAAAAGTAAAGAGAAAGTTTGTTAAAAAATCTAAACTAAAATCGCCTCTCTTTTTCACAGTTAACAATAAAGAAATATAAAGAAAAAAAAACATATTTGGTATCACCATGTTCATAAATTGCAGGTTGTTGTTTGCTGCAACTCTGCAAAAAATGTGCCATTATCAAAGCATATCTACCACAAAATGGTATCAATTAAAATATCAGGTCACCAAGCAAAAAGAAGCCCTTACACCTATCCATTGCTCGAAAAATGAAAATATTACAGGTCTTGGATAATGTTAGTTCAAGGTAATTTTTTTTCCAACACTTTAACCTCTTCCCGACCCGTGTCACAGCGTCTGTGACATGGAGGGATTGCGCCCCTGCAGCGCCTGCGAGCGGGGTTTCTCAAGTGTCACAGTTGCTACTGCAACTGGTCATCCTGAAGTTGACCCCACGGGGGGGTGGATTAACCCCCCCCCCCCCGTGCCTGGGACCCCTCTTTTAGTGAAACTGCCAATCGGAATGAATTAAATATTTCACCAATGAAAATTGGTGAAATATTTAAATCTGGGCATGGCCTGATGCTTATAGCATCAGCCATTGGCTGGGGGGAGTGTCACCTCTGTCCCGTCCCCGTCCCCCCCCCCCCCAGATCTGATTGGGGCTAGTGTCCATGTGACGCTAGCCCTCCAATCACATGTGGAGGATGTTCACTATGACTAATCAAACTGCCCAGCTTTCCCCTCCGTGGAAGCTGAGAAGTTTGACTACCCACATCCAGCATCGACCCCAGACCCGCCAGAGACCCGCCAGCGATCCGCCGCCGCTGTCACCGCCGGTAATTATTTCCCCCCTTGTCCGATTTCAGCTCCCACTTAGCCCCCGACCCCCCCTCCTTCCCCTACCACCCCCCCTCCTTCCCCTACCACCCCCCTCCCTCCACCCCAGTCCAATTTCCTACCGCTCCCTCTGCCACATCTTCATCCATCGGCTGCTGCTCTCCTTCTGACAGCCGGTGTACGGTGATCACAGGCAGCAGCAGGCTCACTGTGAATCCCCTGCGCCTGTGATCACCGATCATCCCCCCTGTCCCCGGTAATCACCCCCCCCTGTCCCCAGTAATCACCCCACCTGCTGCTGCTACTGCCGGCTTCCTGCCCCCTCCTACGCCTCAGCGCACCCCCTCTTGCGCCCCATGTGCCTGAGTGCGCCCCCTCCTGCGCCCCGTGTGCCTGAATGCGCCCCCTACGCCTGACAGTCCCCAAACGTGACTGCAGAAGGTTACACCAAGCACACACACACACACGCGTACACGCACACTATAATAAAGTTTCGATTATTATTTTTTTTTTACACACGCACACAGCACACAAAATGTCCCGCTCATCCCAGTCTAGGGCGTACTCAGCTGAGGAGGCTATGTCAGGTTGTTGTGTGTGTTGTAGTGTATGTGAGGTTGTGTGTGTGTGGTGTATACACTACACTATACCACACCGCACACCAACCTGACATACACTACACAATTTGTGAAGCACATGGGGGTGCTCACTATGCATCTAGATAAGTTCCATGGGGGGGTCTAGTTTCCAAAATGGGGTCACTTGTGGGGGAGCTCCAATGTTTAGGCACACGGGCTCTCCAAACACGACATGGTGTCCGCTAACCAATTGGAACCATGTTGCGTTTGGAGAGCCCCTGATGTGCCTAAACAGTGGAGCTCCCCCACAAGTGACCCCATTTTGGAAACTAGACCCCCCAAGGCACCTATCTAGATGCATAGTGAGCACTTGGAACCCCCAGGTGCTTCACAAATTGATTCGTAAAAATGAAAAAGTGGAAAACAAAAACACTTTTATTTTTACGGATTAATTTGTGAAGCACCTGGGGGTTCCAAGTGCTTGCTATGCATCTAGATAGGTGCCTTGGGGGGTCTAGTTTCCAAAATGGGGTCACTTGTGGGGGAGCTCCACTGTTTAGGCACATCAGGGGCTCTCCAAACGCGACATGGTGTCTGCTAACAAATTGAATGGAAAATCGGCTCAAATTGTTAGCGGACACCATGTTGCGTTTGGAGAGCCCCTGATGTGCCTAAACATTGTAGCTCCCCCACAAGTGACCCCATTTTGGAAACTAGACCCCACAGGGAACTTATCTAGATGCATAGTCAGCACTTTAAATCCCCAAGTGCTTTACAAATTGATCTGTGAAAGCAAAAAAGTACTTTTTTTTTCTCCAAAAATTTTGTTTTAGCCTAAATTTTTTAATTTTCACATGGGTAACAGGATAAAATGCATCCTAAAATTTGTTGGGCAATTTCTCCTGAGTACACCGATACCTCATATGTGGTCATAAACCACTGTTTGGGCGCAAGGTAGGGCTCAGAAGGGAAGGAGCGCAATTTGACTTTTGGAGCTAATTTTCCATTCAAAAAGTGAAATGGCGCTCCTTCCCTTCTGAGCCCTGCCGTGCGCCCAAACAGTGGTTTATGACCACATATGAGGTATCAGTGTACTCAGGAGAAATTGCCCAACAAATTTTAGGATGCATTTTATCCTGTTACCCATGGGAAAATTAAAAAATTTAGGCTAAAACAAAATTTTTGTTAGAAAAATTAAAATGTTCATTTTTTTCTTCCATGTTGCTTTAGTTCCTGATGCACCTGAAGGGTTAATAATCTTCTTGAATGTAGTTTTGAGTAGCTTGAGGGGTGCAGTTTTTGGAATGGTGTCACTTTTGGGTGTTTTCTGTCATGTACACCCCTCAAAGGGACTTCAAATGTGATGTGGTCACTAAAAAAAAATGGTTTTGTACATTTTGCTGGAAAAAAGATAAATTGCTGATGAACTTTGAACCCTTCAAACTTCCTACCAAAATGTTTTTTTTTCTCCAAAATTGTGCTGATGTAAAGTAGACATGTGGGAAATGTTATTTATTAAGTATTTTGTGTCACATCACTCTGGTTTAGCAGAATAAACATTAAAAATTTGAAAATTGTGAAATTTTCAAAATTTTTCCCATATTTTTGATTTTTTCACAAATAAACGCAAATATTATCGACCTAAATTTAATACTAACATGAAGCCCAATATGTCATGAAAAAACAGTCTCAGAATCGCTAGGATCCGTTGAAGTGTTCCAGAGTTTTTACTTCGTAAAGGGACACTGGTCAGAATTGACAAAAATGCCAAGGTCTTTAGGGTCAAAATAGGCTGGGTCCTGAAGGGGTTTTTAAATAAAAAAAGGGAATTTGGTATCATTTTTACTTTAGAATGAATGCTGTAAAAAAACAAAACAATTGTGGAATTGCAGTTTTTTTTGTTTTTGTTTTTTTTTTGCAATTTCACCTCATTTGGATTTTTTTTACATTTTCTAGTACATTGTATGATCAAGTGGATGAGGTCATTCAAAAGTACAGCTAGTCCCACAAAAAAAAAAAACATACAAGCTCTCCTGTCCGGAAAAATGAAAGTGCAAAAATGGCAAATTACTTGTTCCTTAAGGGGTTAATAAATATAATAAAAGGAGCAAAAATATCCTGTGTTCTTCAAATTCAATTTCATGTGTGTATTTTTTTTTTTTAAATTAGCCATAATGCACTTGTGAAAATCCCATACTCCAGTACTAACCAATACGTGTGTATTCGGTATAGTGGGTGAAAAGTCCTCTCCTAGACAATCACCAGAGTCTACACATCAATTGCCTATACTGTAACTTTTTGAATGGTGGCAACAGTTATGTATCATGAGATATTAAGCAGATATTTAGAGCCACACTTGATAAAGAGGTTGTCTGCTACTAGAAACCTTATTTGAATAAAATAATAAAAATAAAAAGTCATAAATACCTACCGGACTTGCACCGCTTTGAGCATTGTTTCCCCCTTGACCTGAACAATGTCACATAAGCGCCGCAGCTTATCAAGCTAATGACAACAATGGAAACCAAGCAGGTGGGCAGGTGTATATAAAAGATTGGCACCGCCGTGAAGCACTGATCACCTGTACTTGGTTTCAACAGTCATTCTGTGCTGACAGTCCCTTTAAATGGGCTCTGTCAGCACAGAATGACTGTTCAAACCAAGTACAGGCGCTCGGTGCACCCTTGGCTTGGCCAGTCATTTAAGTGCACCTTCACACCTACTTGTTTGATTGACAGCTCTGGCGAAGATAGATGTAAAGCAAGCATGTGGGAAGATGCACTGAAATACTTGGTTTGAACAATCGTTCTGTGCTGACAGTCCCTTTAATTTTGAGTTTATTTCATTTAATAAACTTAATAGTATATTCTTCCTAGAGTTCCTGGTTATGCAGTGCATAGTATTTTAGAATATGATGCTTTAGCCTGTTTTAATATTTTAGTTTTGTTTTCATTTTTAGTTGCGCTGGTATTCATCTCAAGGAAGAAGAGGATTCCTTGCAAGCCTCCTTAATGACATCAAGCAGGAGCTTTCCAAAAACAAAGAGATGAAAGAAAATATAAAAAAGTTTAGAGAAGAAGCAAAAAAATTCGAGGAGTCTGATGCTCTACAACAAGCTCGCAGGAAATTTGTATGTTTTCCGTATATGCAGCTGAATTGCTTATATACTTTAATCATAAAATGTGCTCCTGATTCTTTTTATTCACATTTATTAAAATACTCTTATTATTTTGTTACAGCTAATACTAGTTGTTAGAGATAGGAAACTGACTTTATCACGTTAGAATTGTGAGTCAGTGTTTAATCATTGTTATCATACTAAAGGCAATTTTAAAATGATTTATCGTGCATTGGCTCTTGAAAGTTTGTGACCCCTTTAGAGTTTTTCAAATTTCTGCAAAAACTTGCCTTAAAAGTACATCAGATCTTCACACAAATCCTAAAAGTAGATGGAGAAACAAATCAAACAAATGAGTCAAAAATGTTAGCCGTTGTCATTTTTTATTGAGGAAAATGATCCAATATCACATGTCTGAGTGGGCAAAAGTATGTGAATCTTTGCTGGCAGTATTTGGCATGACCCCTTGTGAAGCAAAAACTGTTTCTAAACTTTTCCGCTAATTGTTGATTTGTCCTGCACATTGGTTTGGAGGAGTTTTAGCTCTTTACTCCCTACAAAACAGCTTCAACTCTGTTATGTTGGTGGGTTTTCACCCATCTGCTCATTTCAGGTCCTTCCATAAGATTTCTATTAGGATTAAGGTCAGGACTTTGACTAGGTCATTCCAAAACTTTAATTCCTTTTTAACCATAATTTTGTAGACTCACTTGTGTACTTTGGGTTGTTGTCTTGCTGCGTGACCCATTTTTTCTTGAGATTCAGCTCATTGGCCGATGTCCTGACATTTTCCTTAAGAATTTGCTGATAAAATTCAGAATTCATTGTTCCATCCATGGTGGTAAGCCACACTGGCTCTAGTGCAGCTAAAAAAGCCAAAACCATGATATTACAACCACCTTGTTTCACAGATGGTTTGTGTTTTTCATGCTTCATTGCAGTGTTTTTTCGTTCTCCAAACACCTTTCTTACATAAACCAAAAAGCTCTATTTTGGACCCTTGCATCAATAAAGCATTTTTCCAATTGGTTTCTGGTTTGTCCTAGTGATCTTTAGCAAACTGCATGTGGGCTGCAATGTTCTTTTGGTGATGTAGTGGTGTGGGGGAGAGTGACTTTCTTGTTGCAATCCTGCCATGCACACCATTGTTGTTCAGTGTCCTCCTGATTGTGGACTCATGAACATTAGCTAATGTGAGAGAGGCCTTTAGTTGCTTAGAAGTTACCATTGGTGCCTTTGTGACCTCGCTGACTATTATACGCCTGCTCTTGGTGTGATCTTTTCCTAGTCAGCCATTCCCGGCAAGGGTAACTATGGTCTTGAATTTGTACACAATCTATCTTATTGTGGATTGGTGGAGTCTAAACTCCTCTAGAGATGGTTTTGTAACCTTTTCCAGCCTGATGAGCATTATTAACTCATTTTCTACAGTATTGGAGTTCTCTTTTTTTCATGCCATGATAGACTTCCTCAAACATGTGTTGTGAAGATCATGCGTGTAAGTGTTATGAAGGTAGCAACATACTCACCGGTCACCGTCTTTTCCAGGTTTCAGTGGCTTTCTAGTCTCCAGCACCACGTGACCACATCTTTATCTTGCTAGATCACTGTGTGAAGCAGCGGTTACTTTTTGAGGCTGTGTGCCCACGATGCGTTTAAGCGTTTTTGCAGCGGCAATTCCGCTGCAGAAACGCTTAAAAAACGCTTGGTAGAAGGCCTGCCATGTTCCCCAATGATAATCGGCATGTGCTGTGCACATACTGCGGAAATTTCCGCTGCGGATTATCATTGTGGGAAAAAAAATGCAGCACTACCAATTATTTTGCGGAAGCGCTGCATTTTCGCCGCCATTGACTTGCATTGGAACGCATGGATTACGCATCTGTACATGCAGAATCCATGCGTTTCAATGTGCGGATGGTACCCGGGTCTGGAGGAGCGGAGACTCTCCTCCGGACCCGGGTACCATAGTACCTGTAAAAAAAAGAATAAAATGAAAAATAAATATTATTTTTACCTTCTGATGGCCCCCGGTGCGCTTGTCTTCGCTTGCCAGCAGATTGTGGTGGACTGAAGGACCTGCGCTGACGTCATTTAGTCATGTGACGGCAGGTCCTTCAGTGTACCGCGAGCTGTCGGCAAGCCAGGACGGATTGAATAAAGACTCCGGGGGCCATCAGAAAGTAAGTATAGATTTTATTTTTTACCATTCTTAAAGGTCACAGTATATAAATCCATGCCGTTTGCATGGATTTATATAGTGTGACCAAGTTGTCAAGCACTTTCCAAGTGATGCTAAAATCGCTTGGAAAGCGCTTGTCAACCCGCATGCAGAAATGCATGTGAAGAATGCTTCACTTCCGCATGTCCCTGGCAGGAAAAACGCCTGTACAATCCGCATGCATTTTTTCTGCCAGGGAGATGCAGAAATGCTCAGAAAAAAATCCGGAGCATTTCTGCAGCGTGGGCACATAGCCTAAATGTAAGTCTTAGACTCCGAACAAGGCTCTCCATGTTCTGCCGCAACGGACTTGCGCACACTTGAAACCAGGAAAAGATATTGACTAGTCAATAATTAATTACCTTCATTACAAATACACACATAGTAGCTAACAAGAGAGTAAATAAAATAAAAAAATCACTGGAGTGGGGCTTTAAATAGAATGGAGCGCCCACTCACACCTGATTGTCATGCCATTAATTGAAAACATCAGATTCTATTTTCACTGTCAAGTTATCTGCTAATCCTAAAGGTTCATGTACTTTTGCCACTCGTAAAGGTATTGGCTCATTTTCCTCAATGAAAAATGCCAAAATCTACTAATTTTGACTCATTTGTTTGATTTGAATCTTTTTATCGCTTTAGTTTTAGGCCAAAATTCTGCAGAAATAAGGAAAATTCTGAAGGGTTCACAAACTTTCAGGCACTCAAGGAAGCATTCTTACATTGTAGCTATTTTGAGTTTTCTTTTAATTTTTATGCTTGGCTTTGAAAAAAGCTACAAGTCTGAAAGTATTCAGGTTTTTGGAAAGTTTTTTTGGTTCTTTATTTAAATTAATGTAGATTAAAAAATAAATAAATATATATATATATATACACTTCTCAAAAAAATAAAGGGAACACTCAAATAACACATCCTAGATCTGAATGAATGAAATCTTCTCATTGAATACTTTGTTCTGTACAAAGTTGAATGTGTTGACAACAAAATCACACAAAAATCATCAATGGAAATCAAATTTATTAACCAATGGAGGCCTGGATTTGGAGTCACCCCCAAAATTAAAGTGGAAAAACACACTACAGGCTGATCCAACTTTGATGTAATGTCCTTAAAACAAGTCAAAATGAGGCTCCGTATTGTGTGTGGGCTCCACGTGCCTGTATGACCTCCCTACAACGCCTGGGCATGCTCCTGATGAGGTTGCAGATAGTCTCCTGTGGGATCTCCTCCCAGACCTGGACTAAAGCATCCGCCAACTCCTGGACAGTCTGTGGTGCCACGTGAAGTTGGTGGATGGTGCGAGATATGATGTCCCAAGTGTGCTCAATCGGATTCAGGTCTGGGGAACGGGCGGGCCAGTCCATAGCTTCAATGCCTTCATCTTGCAGGAACTGCTGACACACTCCAGCCACATGAGGTCTGGCATTGTCCTGCATTAGGAGGAACCCAGGGCCAACCGCACCAGCATATGGTCTCACAAGGGGTCTGAGGATCTCACCTCGGTACCTAATGGCAGTCAGGCTACCTCTGGCGAGCACATGGAGGGCTGTGCGGCCCTCCAAAGAAATGCCACCCCACACCATTACTGACTCACTGCCAAACCGGTCATGCTGAAGGATGTTGCAGGCAGCGGATCGCTCTCCACGGCGCCCTCAGACTCTGTCACATGTGCTCAGTGTGAACCTGCTTTCATCTGTGAAGAGCACAGGGCGCCAGTGGCGACTTTGCCTGTCTTGGTGTTCTGTGGCAAATGCCAAGTGTCCTGCACGGTGTTGGGCTGTGAGCACAACCCCCATCTGTGGACGTCGGGCCTTCATACCACCCTCATGGAGTCGGTTTCTAAGAGTTTGTGCAGACACATGCACATTTGTGGCCTGCTGGAGGTCATTTTGCAGGGCTCTGGCAGTGCTCCTCCTGTTCCTCCTTGCACAAAGGTGGAGGTAGCGGTCCTGCTGCTGGGTTGTTGCCCTCCTACGGCCCCCTCCACGTCTCCTGGTGTACTGGCCTGTCTCCTGGTAGCGTCTCCAGCCTCTGGACACTACGCTGACAGACACAGCAAACCTTCTTGCCACAGCCCGCATTGATGTGCCATCCTGGATGAGCTGCACTACCGGAGCAACTTCTGTGGGTTGTAGAGTCCGTCTCATGCTACCACGAGTGTGAAAGCACAACCAACATTCAAAAGTGACCAAAACATCAGCCAGAAAGCATTGGTACTGAGATGTGGTCTGTGGTCCCCACCTGCAGAACCACTCCTTTATTGAGTGTGTCTTGATAATTGCCAATAATTTCCATCTATTGTCCGTCCATTCCATTTGCACAACAGCTTGTGAAATTGATTGTCAATCAGTGTTGCTTCCGAAGTGGACAGTTTGATTTCACAGAAGTTTGATTTACTTGGAGTTATATTCTGTTGTTTAAGTGTTCCCTTTATTTTGTTGAGCAGTGTATATACATGCATACAGCCAGCCAGCTCTGGCAAAAATTAAGAGACCACTGCAAAATTTTCATTTTCTCTGATTTTTCTCTTTACTCAAAAATATGCCTATAATGTTGACAACATGTCAAAGCTAAAAATTTTGTATTTATTTGCAGCAAATGAGAAATTGTCAAAATAATAAAAAAGAAACCGTGCTTTCAGACCTCAAATAATGCGAAGAAAACTAGTTCTTATTCATTTAGAAACAACAATACTCATGTTTTAACTCAGGAAGAGTTCAGAAATCAATATTTGGTGGAATAACCATCATTTTTAATCACAGCTTTCATGCGTCTTGGCATGCTTTCCACCAGTCTTTCACACTGCTTTTGGGTGACCTTATGCCACTCCTGGCACAAAAATGTAAGCAGTTCTTCTTTGTTTGATGGCTTGTGTGTCACGGGTGTGTCAGAGGTGACAGTCGCCCTGCAATGGTTTGCAGGAGATCTCCACGTTTGGCAATGCAGACAGCTGCCTAGGTAGGAGGCTGTGTTTAGGACCCAACGACTACCTCCCTTTAGTCTGGGTGTATATACTGTATACCTGGTGTGTCTAGGTGGGCATCGCCCGTTGTACTCATTTCTGCTTGGAACTTGGCTGAAGTAGCATCACGTCCTCTGGAGTCTTGAGGCCGTGTGCCCTGTTGGAGTTCTTCTAAGCTAAGTTGTTATTCCCCTGTGTTGTCTTCCCCTTTTGTCTTTAGAGTTCTAGTGGAGGTTGACTAGTGCTCATCTCCTTCCACCGCCAGCTATAGCCTTATGCCAGGGATAGTAGGGCGAGGCACTTGATCGGCGACTGCTGCGGAGGCTGTGTAGAGACGTTAGGGGGAGACAGGGTGACGCTAGTCCGGATTAGGAGGCCACCTTTTCCCCCTTTCTCTAGTATCTGGGCTCCCTTTGCTTTCCCCCTCTGTGTTGTACTCACACCTAGCGTGACGTTGTGACTATCCATCTTCCACTTGATTACATTCCAGAGGTTTTCAATGGGGTTCCGGTCTGGAGATTCGGCTGGCCATGACAGGGTCTTGATGTGGTGCTCCTTCATCCACACATTGATTGACCTAGCTGTGTGACATGGGACATTGTCCTGCTGGAAAAAAACAGTCCTCAGAGTTGGGGAACATTGCCTGAGCAGAAGGAAGCAAGTGTTTTTCAAGGATAACCTTGTATGCGGCTTGATTCATACGTCCTTCGCAAAGATTAACCTGCCCAATTCCAGCCTTGCTGAAGCATCCCCAGATCATCACTGATCCTCCAACAAATTTCACAGTGGGTGCAAGACACTGTGGCTTGTATGTCTCTCCAGGTCTCTGTCTAACCATTAGATGACCAGGTGTTGGGCAAAGCTGAAAATTAGACTCCTCAGAGAAGATTACCTTACTCCAGTCATCTATGGTCCAATCCTTATGGTCTTTGGTTAACTTAAGCCTGGCTCTCCATGGCTTCTCATTGAAAGGCTTTTTTCTAGCTTTACATGACTTGAGGCCTGCCTTTAGGAGTCTGTTGCGAACTTTTATTGCCGTGTACTTCACCCCAGCTGCCATTTTCCATTCCTTTTGTAGGTCACTTGATGTCATCCTGTGGTTGCTGAGTGACATTCGAATAAGATGACGGTCATCCCGGTCAGGGGAGAGTCGCTTTCGCCCTCTGCCGGTCTGTAGCTTTGTTGTCCCCAATGTCTGCTGCTTGACCTTGTTGTAGTGGACTGCCTTCTTCAAAATTTTAAGGATGGAGGCAACATGACGCACACTGTATCCCTCTGCTAGTAAAGACAGAATTGAGCCCTTCTTTCCCTCACTCAAGACTTTTTTCTTTTCAACTCCTTTGGCATGGTTAAAAGTTATTTTTTCATTCAAATTCCTTTTGGGCTATTCCTAGCACTTGTTTTGCCATCCAGCCTGTCCTATTGCAAGAGGATTGTGAAGACCACAGCAGTGTTTTTTATCCTTTCCCTCGTTACATAAGATTTGGTTCAGGTGATCACCTAATCAGAAGCACATTAAGTAGAATGAGGTGGACTTTGGTTGGAATTCAACTGATACTGGAATGGAATGGCTGTCAGACATGGAGAGATGGTGATTTTTAGAAAACTGTGCAGTGGCCTCTTAATTTTTGCCAGAACTGTATCTTAAAATATACTGTTAGGTAATGTCAATGAATAAAAAATGCAGTAATGCCAGGTGCAAAGAAATGAAATCTCCTCAAATATTTATTTTTTTTTTTTCTTTTAAAACAGAAAACAATCGAATCTGAAACTATGAAAACTTCTGGGGTGTTCAAGAAAAAGTTTGAAGAAATAACAGACACTGTCAAAGAGGTAAGATTTGACTTCTGTGCTGAATACATTAACCTGGTCAGGAAGAGGATATCTTAACCCATTAATGACCGCCGATACGCATTAAAACGTTATTCTCTCATCGCCATTTTAAATAATAGAATAGCGCCGCCCCGCGGCCAAAATTCTTGCTGGTGACAGCGGCACATGACCACTGAAACGCTACGGTATAGGCCCGGCCGGTTTCGGAACCAATCGTGGCAGATCAACCCCTTTAAGTACTGCTGTCAATCTAGACAACGCAATCCAAGTGGTTAAAAGTGGTTTAAAAGACCCCCTTTGACTAGATCAACCACCCGCGCTAGTAATTGCAGGTGCCAATCGTTGCCATGGTACCCTGAGGTCATCTGATCACCCCCTGGTATGGTGGCCTGTTAGATCTCACTGATTCAGAGTCTAACAGGCTGAGTAAGTGAGGCACTGCAGTACACGAGTAAGAACTGCAATGCAGGAGTCCAGAGATCAAAGTGAAAAATATACTTGTCCCACAGTGGGACTAAGGGAAAAAGTAAAAAAGTTACATAAAATGTGTAAAAAAAAAAAAAAAAAAGTGTACAAAAATCACGAAGACCTGTTTCGCCACTAAAAACGCAGCCTTTGTGATACAGCAAAAATAAACACATCACAGTCCACATGATTGATATTGCCGCGTCCGGAACGACTTGATCTATAAAACTGGCAGGTTATGTATTCCGTACGGCGAACACTGTAAAAAAAATAACATGCAAAAAATATCGCTTTTTCATCAGACTGATGCACAAAACACTGAATAAAAAGCGATCAAAAAGTCATATGTGAAATATGACAAATTGTCCTGCATAAAATAAGCCCTAATATGGCTCATTTTGCAAAAAAAATTTTTTTTTACAGAATATGGTGATGCAAAAACAAATCAGTTTTTGTAAAATATTGTTTTTAGTCTGTAAAAGTAGCAAAGCATAAAAATTGGTATCACTGTCATCATACTGACCCAACGAACAAATTGGATTTATCACTTTTACCACACAGTGAACCGCGCAAAAAAATAATTATATATAAAAACAATAACTGAATTGATAGTTTTTGTTCATTGTGTATCTGAATAATCTAAATAAAAGGCGATCAAAAAACATTGTGCCCCGAAATGGTACAAAAAAATCTCCAACTTGTTGCACAAAAAATAAGCCCTCATACAGCTCTATTCGCCAAAAAATAAAAATATTCAGCTCTTAGAATATGGCGACAAAATAACTTTTTTTCTATAAAAAAACAAAAACATTTGTGCTGTGTCAAAGTAGCAAAACATAAAAAAAGATATAAATCTGGTATCGCTGTAATCGCACCGACCCGAAGAATAATGTGGTCTAATCACTTAAACTGCACAGTGAATCGCTCAAAAATGAAAATAAGAACTGTTCTTCTATTTGTTCATTCTGCCTTCAAAAATTTGGAACAAGGCTCTGGTCACATTTATCCTGCGCTCTCCACTGAGCGCTTATGTTGGGATTTCCGTGTAAATCCCCAAAATCGTGATTCAGACAAAACCTCCCGACGAAACCACTCACTCCATCTGCCTCATTATGTTGGGTAGTTCTGTCGGGGGTTTCGTCTGAATCGCATTTTTGTGGGATTTACATGGGAACCCTGATGTAAGTGCTCAGCGTAGAACACAAGATTGTGGTCCCAGCCTTATTCTGGAAGCAATTGAAAAATATTAGGTACCCCAAAATTTTACCAATAAAACCCTAATTTATCCCACATTAAACCAGCCCCCACTTGGGTGCAGCATCAATCACTGGAAATATAGGGGTTGCCACGTTACTGGTAGAACAAAGACTCTGGAATAAGCAACATGGCTCCCACCCCCTCAAATAAAGTCCACTTTTATTCTATGCTCCCAAAACCAAAGTCCCCCTTCCTTCATATCCCCACTATGCCTAAACCACAGTAAGCGGCCACGTTTGCTATTATTGTAGCAGGGAGAGCCCAATTACCAATTTATGGGGTGCGTATCTCCAGAAACACAAGCTGGGCAGAATGTATTGGGTAGCTACAATGTATGTGCACTAAACTGGCAGATGCGCAATTCTCCAGAATAAAGCACGGCGTGTATGTTACAAAATAGTCACTGCAACTGTAAAATAATTCATTGAAAGATGCAATTTCTACAATGGGGTCACTTTTGTTTTTTTTCTGCTGTTCTGGCACCTTAGGGGCCCCACAAATGTCACCCACAAGCTATTCTACCAAAAGCCAAGTAGTGCGCCTTCCCATCCGATCCCTGCCGTGTGCTCAAACAGTAGTGTACAACCACATATGGGGTACTGACACGTTTGTTAAAAATTGCATAACAAATTAAGGGACCCATTACTTTTCGTGGAAATTATAAATTTGGTGTTAAAACAATATTTTAGTGGAAGAAATGTAATTTTTTGTTTTCGCATCAAAATGTTAAAGTTTCGTAAATCATCTGTAGGTTAAAAATGCCTCAGTACACCCCTAGATGAATTCCTTGTGGGGTCAAGTTCCTAAAATGGGGTTACTTGTGGGGGGTTTCTTCTTTTTTGACATGTTACGGGCATGTCACTTTTCAAACTGTTGTACTCAAGTTTTATGGTGTAAAAGCTGTGATGAATCGCCTGCAGTGTTATCAGAAATTGATCTATAGTTTAAAGTTTTTAGGTTTAACATTTTTACTTAATTTTTCATATCAATATCTTGAGTTTAAAAAATAAATAAATCTCAGAATCTTGCAGTTTTCACTCTAGCCACTTACCTTTTATAATAGGCTGACTCATTCTGTTCCGTAGAGACCACTTTTCAGTTGTCATCACAGATGGAATTACAATGAGACGTAACACCATTATATAGATGTCACGCAGACTAAACATAGGGTAAAGCTAAAAATAAAATAAAAAATTGAGAAAAAAAAAGATTGTTCAAACTTTTCGACCTTCTCTAAAGGATCCATGCGCTGGAAATTTGACATAAGCATGCCATCTCTCTTGCCACACAACGCTGATCTGGCCAAATGTACAAATATGATTGAATTCCCTCTTAATCAAACAGTTTTAACTTATCGTGATCAGTTTTAACGGTATCTCTGTGATTTGTAAAGTAAGTGCAGTCGCCAACTGTCACTCCTCTTGCACCCTCGCATTGCAATCACATATATTTCTCTTGTATCCTCCAATGGTGAGGATACATGTGGCCAAAGTGGGATCCTGGATATATTTCAGGCATTTTGTTCTAAGCGCTCTATAATATTCAGGGACAATTCTCAGTCATTCATTCATCAGACACTTAAAGATTGCGCATATAAATATTTCACAGGACACAGGCCTACCTACTCTAGATAACTCTTCTTCTATCGAGACACTGTAGGAGAACTCCTCTTAAACGGAGGTTGGAATACCCACTAAGAACAATTAACTTATAAATTGTTTAGACATCAGCTTACCCCACTTTCTGACATTATCAACAAATTCTCAGGCCTCTTTCTTCGCACTGCAATCTCTCAAGGCGCATATTACAGTTCTCCCAAAGCCTGGTAAAGACCCCATTATCTCTTCCAATCATAGGCCCATTTCTTTGCTAAATGTCAACATGAAATTGTACTCTAAAGGCCCTGTCACACTTAGCGACGCTGCAACGATCCCGACAACGATACGACCTGTCAGGGATCGTTGCTGCGTCGCTATGTGGTCGCTGGTGAGCTGTCAAACAGGCAGGCTCACCAACGATCAGGGGAGCAGCGACATCGTGGAAAGAATCTTTCCACGATGTCCTGCTCCTGGTTACCAGCCTGCTGAAGCAGGAGCAGGCTGGTAACCATGATAAACATCGGGTTACTAGGGGCACACGCGCTCCTAGTAACCCGTTGTTTATCATGGTTACCACTCTGCTACGGTGAGCGGGAGGTTACCGCTCACTTTAGCAGGCTCGTAACCATGATAAACATCGGGTTACTAGGAGCACACGCGCACCTAGTAACCCGTTGTTTATCATGGTTACCACTCTGCTACGGTGAGCGGGAGGTTACCGCTCACTTTAGCAGGCTCGTAACCATGATAAACATCGGGTTACTAGGGGCACACGCGCACCTAGTAACCCGTTGTTTATCATGGTTACCACTCTGCTACGGTGAGCGGGAGGTTACCGCTCACTTTAGCAGGCTCGTAACCATGATAAACATCGGGTTACTAGGAGCACACGTGCACCTAGTAACCCGTTGTTTATCATGGTTACCACTCTGCTACGGTGAGCGGGAGGTTACCGCTCACTTTAGCAGGCTCGTAACCATGATAAACAATGGGTTACTAGGTGCGCGTGTGCCCCTAGTAACCCGATGTTTATCATGGTTACCAGCCTGATCGCTGTGTGCTGACCAGCGGGAGGGCAACGACCAAAAAATGGTCCAGGACACTTTGCCGCGATCAGCGACCTCACAGCAGGGGCCTGATCGCTGCAAAGTGTCACACATAGCGACATCGCTGGTGAGGTCGCTGTTGCGTCACTAAAACCGTGACACAGCAGCGATCTCGCTATGTGAGATGGGGGCTTAATGCTTTAGCAAAGAGACTTAAACTCTTCCTTTCTTCCATAGTTCATATGGACCAAGTGGGATTGGTAATGTTAGGGATATTTGTATTTATTCGAGCGGAATTGAATTCTACTTGAATTTTTAAAAAAATCCTTATTCTCCAAGAATACAGAATTTTCGCCATTCGCTCCACGCGAATTCAGCAAAATGGTGGCTGGCTGGCCCTTGTACAGTCCTTGGTGCCTCTCCTTTTTACTGTAACCAGGTGCTGAAAATCACCACACTAGGCTGAGTTATTTGGCCACAACCAGGTACGGGACTTCTCTACGCATGTTCATCTTAAAGGGAATCTGTCAGGTGATTTTTGGAAGCCATACTAATAGTATCCTGAAGTAAGGCTTGGGCAGCCCTTTCAGAACATGTAACTTATATTGCTGTGCGTTGCCCAGTTGTGTTGCTGTAAACCCCGGAAAATTCATAGTCTCGCGCAAGTTAGTCAGGATTATGGAAATGCTAAATTAATATTCACCCCTCTGCACCGGCATCGGTGATTCACTTGACTAGCTGGTGTGCGACTATAAATTTTCTGGGGCTTACAGCAACAAAAAGGGGCAGCGTACAGCAATATTGGTTACATATTTTGAAAGGGCTGCCTAAGCCCTATTTCAAGATACTATTAGTATGGTGTGCAAAAATCACCCACAGATTCCCTTTAAGGTCCCAATGCCTTGATGGCACAACGTGCTCCTTGACCTTACAATACCCACTGTAGGCTGGGTGTTTTCTTTATACAGTTTGCACCTCTAGTATCTAAGACAGTTTTCACACTTTTTACATGTAGAAATAAAATCTAAACTACAAAATAAAAAATCGATCTTGCACATCCACTTATTCAGAAAGTAGGCACTTTGCCAAAATGCCACTCAGCACTTTTACACCAAAGTGAAATTTTTTGTAAAAGATGCATAAAAATTAATATAATTGGTTTATAGTGAGGCTCAAAGAGAAATTTAGATAGTCCACACCTCTTTAAAATAAGTGTGTAACATGAGCAGAGTCCATACGTACCAAGTAGGCCTTTTACATTTTATATATCCTTATAAAATCAGAACTGGAAAGACCAACAATTTGATTTTACCCTGGAAACGTCAAATCTGGCATGTGTCACTTTTTGTAAGAACAACTTCTGAATTCTATTTCTATATCCCTGTGTTTCTAGGCCTGTTTTTCTTACAACACACTGTACTTTAATAGTAAATTTAGATTGATGTTTTGAATTTATTTAAAAATACAATTTTGGAAAAATTAGCACTTTTAATGTATCTGCCCTTAGTCATAACACACAATATAGTTGATCATTAACATTTTACAGATGACTACTTTATGTTGGCAACGTTTTTATGTCTATTTATTTTTTGGGAAGCTGAGACTTTTATGGATTTAGGACCCTACTATGAAAAGCATGACTGAGACCATGTATCAATGCAAAAGTGTACAACTTAGTTGAAAAATGAGTAAAAACATGTTAAAATGCAATACAAGGAATCCATACAAGAAACCCCTGATGAAGCATGCTGTGTGAAACGTGCCTCGTGCTGGCTGGGCACCAGGAAGTCCCTCTTACTCTGGTTGGTACTTTGCACTTGATCTCGTTGTACACCTTGTTCGTATTTCTCGTTAGTTCAGTGCTCTGGTGTGAATGACTCCCGTTATTATTTACATAGAGTATTGGAATCCTTACTGTTATGCTTCATTGACGATGGCTTACATTGCTACACACGTACGTCACTGTCACAGCTGTCATTCATCCATGACCATTGCACTCATGTAGTTTTTCTATATGTATTTCACTTATGCATGTATGCTCATCTGCATTGTGCTGTCCTTTGGGGTCTCCAGCTACCCTGCCTGTTCTTTTTCTTGTATTGAATTTTAACATGGTTTTTATCCATTTTTCAATAAAGTTGTTCACTTTTTCATTGATACATGGTCTTAGTCATGATTTTCATAGTAGGGTCCTTATGATGTACAGCATGTGACCTTTATTTAAACTTGGGACTATATTGGTACAACTATATTTATAGATTTAGCAGCAATTTTTTAAAATTTTCAATATATTTTTTTATTGGCCGATTCAGTTCTCAAGTGCCTTTTTGAAGGGATTATATATTAGAAGCCAGGGCTGTGGAGTCGGTAAGCCACAGTTGCGACTCCGACTCCTGGATTTTATCAGGTTCCGACTCCGACTCCGGCTCCGACTCCTTCATAAATGGCCAATTCGTAACAATAAATTTACTGTTGTAAAATATTAACATCGTGCTTATTCAGTTTCTCACCATCATATAAGTAATCAGACCACTTAGAGCAAAAACTATATTTATTAGAATACAATTAGAATATAGCAAATAACTTTATAAACTTTTCTAAACTCTTGTAAGTAAATATGCAATAAACACTGTTATGCAGTTAATAAGAAGAAATCTATAAATTTGTCCTCAGAAAAAGTATTGCCTCTGTCAGATCCTCCTTCATGGATGCCCTCAAATCTGATCTAATTATTTTGAGAGCAGAGAACAACCTCTCTACATTAACTTGGGTTGGTGGCAAAGCAGTAACCACTCGGGCAACATCTGACAATGTCAAGATACAGAGGAATCGCTTGTTGCACTGTTATTTTTGATGAACGGTCAAATTTCTCAGTTTCTTTTAGTGCACATGAAAAATTCTGCTGAAATGTACTGGCTGTGTTCTTTGATGGGGATGACTCTTCTTCTATGCGGGAACGCTTTGCACGGTCCTTGTGATCCAAATATTTTTCGAAATTAAATTCTTCATCAGTTGATGGTGAGGGTGAAGATGTGGCAGGACGACCAAATTCTTCTTGTTCCTCCTGACTGTTCTGCAACCCTTTCATCCTTACTGCCATTTCAAACAGAGCTTCTTTTCCTTTAGTTAGCTGTTGATCATCTAGAAGAATCCGATGCATTGGGTCTACATAAACAGCTGCCAAAAGAATGTTATTTTGTAATAGTAGCTCCTCTCTCCGTTTCATTGATGTAGCACTGCCACTTGCAATTAACCCTCCTCTTTGGGACAGGTGAAACATCATGTTCTTCCACTCCTTTAAGAAAATACCTGGAGTTAAGTCCTCTGCTTGTAATTTTTTAGTCACTGTAAATGGGTGCTCTAGCAATTTTTCCAGCTCAGTCACCTGATTCCACTGACTTTCATTTAGCGTCAGTTGAGGGTTAGCCATGTCTACAAGAAAGGTTTTCAGTACAACCAAGCGCTGAATCATTAAGTAAGTACTGCCCCATCGTGTGGCTTGATCAATAATTGCCCCTTTTCCAGCACGTCTCTTCAAAATTGAGTCAACTTTAGGGGTTCTGGCAACAGTAGCCAATTTTCTCACCTTGCCAATCAGTGCAGCAGCATGTCCTTCTTGCAGACTGTCTGTTATAGCCAGCTGTAGCGTATGCACAACACAGCGCATGTGATGAATGAAAGAACGTATTGACAGTTTCAACAAGATCATCTAAACTATCATGCTGCTGTTCATCTGAAGCAACTTCAGTTTGCTCCTCTGTTACAATACTGTGTTCTTCTATTTCATACATTTCTGTGTCTGTGGACCCAGAATGTTCTTCTAGCTGCTGGTCACCATCCTTACTCTCATTCATTAGCTTAATAGTACTTATCATATTTGAAGCATTGTCAGGTACGACAGAAAGAACTTGCTCTTTTTTAAGTTCATAGTCTTTCAGAACCTTTTCCACCAAGACCTGGAGAAACTCACTGGGGTGATGAGCTTTGGTGTCTTTTACTGCCAATGTCTTGGTAACTATTTCATTTTTGTCACAAACAAATCAGACATTGATGGCAAAATAGTTCACTCTGTGACGTGTGCAGGCATCCATTTTAAGAAACAGAAAGAGTCCCTTGAGAGTTTTTTTAAGTTCTTCCTTTTGTTTAAAAGCTTCTTCGATTACTAATTTTCTAATACTCTCTCTCTCCAGAGAAACACCAAGCTTGCGGGCCATTTCCCCATTCAGACACATAAAAGCTGGTCGTGAAAATACTGAAATAGGCACACTATCCTTTAAAACAAGCTGTATGATCTGTTTTTTAAATGTATCTACTGTCATTGTCACAGTAACTTTGTCACTGACAAAATATCTTGCAACTGATGGCTGCAAAGTTCTCTGCTCCTTTGTTTGGCTGGAAGAGCTGGGCACTGGTTCATTGGTTTGGATGCAGTCTTTCTCATCCACTGCTTTCAGTACTTCTGGATGAAAGCGCTGTAAATGTCGCTTTAGATTAGAAGCTCTGGTAGGAGCATTTTTATCTTTGCCTGAATATGCACTGATCAGGGCTTCACAGCATTTGTTTTCGTCTGGATCATTTGTCATACACCGACAGACATAATGTTTTCTATCTTGAGTGATGGTGAAATGTTCAAATACAGCTGATTTAATGTGACGCTTCTTTGACATTCTCAGGTTTTTAATTCTGCAATCACAATCCAAATGACAATTGTTTTTCCTAAAAACAATTGTACAAAATTATTGCCAGGTCGTACAACTGATATAGTGGTCAGTAATACTGTTATTCCTCATCTTCTCACAGTTAACTAATGCAAAGTTTGTTGAAAGGATAATACTTCTTACAGTCTTCCTCTTTTGAGTAGCAGCTGTGAGATGCTTGGAAGACGCACACCTAGTAAACATCTAGTCTAGAGGAGGAGCTTTACTACTAAGAATTTGCAACACATTTTCACTTTCAGTTTCATACATTGTAAGTAGGGGGGTTGGGGCAGCATGAGGTTAACCAAGTATAAGATTAGATGAGGGCAGTGGAGAACAGTGACACACAAGAAGTAAGAAATGTCTATCTCCAGCAGAACGGCTTATCACTGTTGTTCATAGTTTGATAGAACATATATATTTGAGTAACATTTATAAAATTCATATGAAAGTTCAATTATGAAATATTAATACATTTTTTTTAAAGCTGGAGTCGGAGTCGGTACATTTCTATCGACTCCGACTCCAACCAAAACTAACTCCGACTCCACGACTCCGACTCCACAGCCCTGTTAGAAGCTCCACACAAATCACCATATTTTAGATTTTTAGATGGTGCATCCGTTATAGTATTCAAAATCGTGTTTAGGAAGTTTGTTAACCCTTAATGTGGATCCCATGAACTAATAATGAAAAAGAAAAAATTCCATGTTTTCAAATAAAATGTAATTTTGGCCCCAATTTTTTTAATATTCACAAGGAGTAATAATTCAAAGAATAAAACACCCCACAGTTTCTTAGTGAATTTCTGACAAATACATCAATACCCTATTATGTTGTTTTACACTCTACTTTTTAGGAACACAATGGCTCAGAAAGGAAGGTAAGCCTTTTGGCTTTCAAAGTGCAAAGTTTGCTCAATTGTTTCTTGTTCGCCGTATCACATTTCTGAGCTTCTGATGTGTTGATGCAAAAGAAATCTCCCATGTGACCCCATTTTTGAGGTTATACCCCTTAAAGAATTAATTTAGCGGTGTTGTGAATATTTTTACCATGCAGTTGTTTCACAGAATACTTTACCATTGGCATGTGAAAATTAAAAATGATGTAGCATTAGCTAAAAATGTTTGTTTTACATGTTACAATAGGAAAAATTATTTCCATAATTTATTACTCAGTATCTTCCGTGTACAGCAATGCACTGTAGGAGCGTTTCATCAAAGCTTTTTCGTCAGATTTCTTGTGATAAAAGCTTTGGAAAGTCGCATTTGTTTGCACAAATGTGAGGTTGCACAAAAGAGAGTTTTGGCGCTTAGGTATCCATGGTTACGACCACTCATATATTGACAGTTAGTTGTTATTGGTTGTAACCATGGATACCTAAGCTACTGCAATGATATACATGGGATAAGCAACACAGTAAATCAGGCGAACTATACTACATTTCTAATTGGAGGTATTTGCTAATATTATTATTATTATTACACCTACTACATATTGGGATAGGATCTTAGAGATGGGTATGTCCCTTTTAACCAAGCTGATCCGGACCATCCACAAAGCCCACTCCCATCTAATGGGTCTATATGGTGGGGGTGAGGGAGATACAGACACTCCTTTTCACTTCCTAAGGGAAAGTGGCATGTTTCATGAAGATGCGAAAAGACACCCAAGTGACAGAGAGTGGTTAGTTATGCAACCAGCTTTAGAGAAGTCTCTAACATGCCGTTGCAGTTAATTTCTTTTTCTTTTTAAAAGCACCATTTTGAAAAAATAGTTCTATCCATTAATTAAAGCTTGTGGTGACACTTGTGTATACTGTTGTCTCCACGTAATGCTGGACATTCAGAGACGTTGTGCATACTCCAAATTACATTGTAAAATCCAAGTACTTAGAAGGAGAGAAAGCCACGCTGACATTACGTCATTGGTCACTCTATATAGGCATTTACTGGACATGCATTGTAGCAATAGAATTGGCTCCGCTTATCTCTACATAAGTGCTGGCATTAGCATAAATACATCTCATTGGCTAAAGTTAATATCCTCTACACCCACCTTTAAGGGTCTAGGTGTGGTACTCACGTCTGTAGACAAAGGAATGCACGTGACTCCTAATCTAAACATAGTCAGACTCCATTTTGCAAAGCAGGGAGATGCACATAGAATAACCAAAATGGAGTCAAGCTATGTAAATCCTGCTCTCACAATACAATGGCTATGTTTCCGTTCACACCTTGTTCTATTTATTATGCTCTGTAATATGGTGCCATATAGTACTGGGCATGCTACCGTACAACGCTCCACTGGATACCGTATGTTTGCAGCTATTCATCTCTAGAAGACAA
This sequence comes from Phyllobates terribilis, assembly GCF_046119375.1. Classification (NCBI taxonomy): domain Eukaryota; kingdom Metazoa; phylum Chordata; class Amphibia; order Anura; family Dendrobatidae; genus Phyllobates; species Phyllobates terribilis. The sequence continues at coordinate 727,007,594 of NW_027362761.1, read as the reverse complement.
TAACTAATGATCGTTGACCAGTGTACAATAGCGTGGTTCTTTGATCAGAATACAAATATATCATTTAAATGTATTAACTCTGCTGGATTTTTTATTTTTTTTGCAAACCTTTAAACCTGTCTTATTTTGGCAGAGTATTGATGAAGTTGGCAAAAGTGATCTTGGCCGTAAAATCCGTGAGGGAGTTGAAGAGGCAGCAAAAACAGCCAAACATTCAGCCGAGTCGGTGAGCAAAGGAGGGGAAAAACTTGGCAAAACAGCGGCTTTCAAGGTCATCACTCAGGTAACGTTGCAATCTCATCAGGTCCCTTTGGCATATATTACTTTAGTTATGTATTTTGGAGTTATAGAAGACCCATTCCCAATGGCTCATATCTCGTCACATCATGATACTATCTCAGTGAGCTATAGTACTTGTCAGGAGCTACAAAGCTAATTGGCACACAATTATTTACATGGAAGTGGTTTTTAAATTTAAAAAAAACAAAAAAAGCACGTTTTTAATCTTGTCATTTTTCTAAAAGTAATTTTTTGAAGAAAAAAAATTTAAGTCTTGTGACTTTTCTCCCCAAATCACCCAAACGTACTCTACTTTTAACAATTTTGAAGAGTGACAAATATATTGATCTGCCTGGATTCATAGTTTAATTTTACATTTTTGTGCTTTTACTTTTTCCATCCCTTATAACAAGAGCCATAACTTTGTAATTTTTCCATTGACATGGGCGTATGATTGTTTATTGAATAAGCAAACATTAATTTTACTGTATAATGTACTGGAAAGTGTGAAAAATTCCAAGTAAGCTGAAAATGCAAGAAAAATGCAATTCCGACATTATTTTTTTCGGGTTAGTTGTTACATGATTGTCCATGTCAGTACAATTACAGTAATACCAAACTTGTCTAGTTTTGTGCATTATTTTAGTGGTGAAAAAAAAAATCTGAAATTTGTGGGGGAGGAGGGGAGTAGAAAAGAATTTTTACTATTTTTCTTATTTTCTGGGACCCATACTTTTATTTTTCCGTCAATTGAGCTGTGTGAGGCCTTGCTTATTGTGTCCTGAGATGACATTTTTATTGTTACTATTTTTGGGTCCATATGACATTTTGATCTCTCTTTATTACATCTTTTTGGGGAAATACATTGATAAAAAATGACAATTCTGGTGTTCCCTTTTTTGTTTTTCTTTTCGACTTTTAATGTACGGTTTGAAAAATATACCGTATTTTTCGGACCATAAGACGCACCGGACCATAAGACGCACCTAGGTTTTAGAGGAGGAAAATAAAAAAAATAAAAATTTAAGCAGAAAATGTGGTCATAATGCACTTTTAAGGGGGAGGGGGTCTTCTGCTGACACTGGTATAGGGGTAATGTCCCCCAATTCTGACAATATCCCCCATCCTGGTATATATGCTGCCCCCCTTCCTTTTATATGTGGTCCCCATCCCCATCCTGGTACCTGGCATCCCTCCATCTTGGTATTCATGGCACCCCTCATCCTTATCCTGGTATGCATGGCACCCCTCATACCTATCCTGGTATGCATGGCATCCCTAATCCCTGTCCTGGTATGCATGGCACCCATCTTCCCTGTCCTGGTATGCATGGCACCCCTCATCCCTGTCCTGGTATGCATGGCACCCCTCATCCCTGTCCTGGTATGCATGGCACCCCTCATCCCTGGCCTAGTATGCATGGTCCCCCTAATCCCCATCAGGCTGCACATTAAAAAAAATAAACACTCCTACTCACCTTTCTTCTCTCCTCCAGCTCTGCGACCGGTCTGCCTGCACTGATCTCTCCATGTGAGCCGCGCATGACGTCACTAGTGGCAAAATCATGGCTGAGGTTCACAGTAGGATTTGCATGGTAGCCTTCCGCACACGCCGTTAACTCATCGGTTAACCGCGATCACGTCGCAGGGTCCGATGGGAGCCGTTACATGCACGTTTCTGCAATGTCATTTAAATGCCTCTGTCAATTTGACAGCGGCATTTAAATGGTAACACAACTTTCATCTGCCTGTATTATTAATTATTATAGCGCCATTTATTCCATGGCACTTTACATGTGAGAAAGGAGTATACATAGCGAAAACAATTACAGTAATCTTAAACAAAACCTGACGGCGACTGGTACAGGAGGAGAGAGGACCCTGCCCGCGAGGGCTCACAGTCTACAAGGGATGAGTTAGGATACAGTAGGTGAGTGTAGAGCTGGTCGTGCAGCTCTATGATAGAGCGGTGGTTACTGCAGGCTGTACGCTTGTCGGAAGAGGTAGGTCTTCAGGTTCCTTTTGAAGGTTTCCACGGTAGGAGAGTGTCTGATATGTTGGGATAGGGGGGATGCACGGGAGAAATCTTGTATGCGATTGTGGGAAGAGGAGATAAGAGGGGAGTAGAGAAGGAGATCTTGTGAGGATCAGAGGTTGCGTGTAGGAATGTACCGGGAGACTAGGTCAGAGATATATGGAGGAGACAGGTTGTGAATGGCTTTGTATGCCATGGTTAGGGATTTGAACTGGAGTCTCTGTGTAATTGGGAGCCAGTGAAGAGATTGACAGAGAGGAGAGGCCGGGGAACAGCGGGGTAACAGGTGGATTAGTCAGGCAGCAGAGTTTAGGATAGATGGGAAGGGTACGAGAGTGTTAGAAGGGAGGCTACAGAGCAGGAGGTTGCAGTAGTCGAGACGGGAGATGATGAGGGCGTGCACTAGTGTTTTTGCAGAGTCTTTGCTGAGGAATGCACGGATCCGGGAGATATTGTTGAATTAGAGTCGGCAGGAAGTGGAAAGGGCTTGGATATGTGGTTTGAAGGAGAGGTCAGAGTCCAGGGTTACCCCAAGGCAGCAAGCTTGCGGGACTGGGGAGAGTAGACAGCCATTGACGTTGATACATAGGTCAGTTGGGGGGTTGAGTGAGATGGTGGAAAGATGATGAATTCTGTTTTATCCATGTTAAGTTTTAGAAATCTAGTAGAGAAGAAGGATGAGATGGCGGACAGACATAGTGGGATTTTGGGTAGTAGGGAGGCGATATCGGGTCCAGAGAGGTAGATCTGTGTGTCATCGGCATAGAGGTGTGATACTGAAAGCCATGAGACTCTATGAGCTGTCCCAGGCCTAAGGTGTAGATGGAGAAGAGCAGGGGTCCTAGAACTGAACCTTGGAGAACACTGACAGATAGGGGGCGAGATGAGGAGCTGGTGTGTGAGTGGGAGACACTGAATGTCCGGTCTGTTAGGTATGAGGAGATCCAGGATGGGGCCAAGTCTGTGATGCCGAGAGATGAGAGAGTCTGTAGTAAGAGGGAATGGTCCACTGTGTCAAAGGCAGATGACAGGCCTGGGAGGAAGAGAACAGAATAGTGCCGCTTGGATTTGGCACTTAGTATGTCGTTGGTGACTTTAGTCAGTGCAGTCGGAAACCAGATTGTAGGAGGTCGAAGAGGAAGCAGTAGGAGAGGTGGGAGGACAGTTCAGAATGGACGTGTTGTTCGAGTAGTTTTGAGGCATAGGGGAGAAGTGATATGGGGCGTTAGCTAGTCAGAGAGGAAGGGTCAAGGGAGGGCTTTTTGAGGATGGGTGTGATTGAGGCATGTTTAAAGCATGAGGGGAAGACACCAGTTGTTAGTGACAGGTTGAAAAGGTGGGTTAGGGTTGGGATGAAGATAGTGGTAAGGTTTGGTATGAGGTGAGACGGAATTGGGTCAAGTTTACAGGTGGCGAAGTGTGATTTGGAGAGTAAAGAGGAAAGTTGTTCTTCCTTAATGGTGGAGGAGGGTTGAGTGGATATGAGGAGGGGCTGTGGAGACTTTTTGTCTGATGGTGTCAATCTTCTGCTTGAAGAATGAGGCAAAGTCTTTGGCTGAAGTAAGAGGAGAGAGAGGGATCACTGGGGGACGCAGGAGAGAATTGAAGGTGTTGAATAGCTGTTTGGGGGTTGCGAGACTGGGAGGATATGAGAGATGAGAAGTATGTTTGTTTTGCTGCAGTGAGTGTGCACTTGAAGGTAGTGATGGACTGTTTGAATGCGATGAAGTGCTCATTGGTGTGGGACCTTTTCCATCTACGCTCAGCGACCCTGGAGGCCCGTTGCAGTTCTTTAGTTAGGCTGGTGTGCTAGGGTTGCCTATTGATTGTGCAAGCTTTGGTATGTGTGAGGGGGGCTACCGAATCGAGAGCTGCAGCTGTTGTGGTGTTGTATAAAGTGGCAGCAACGTCTGCATCATGAAAGGAACTAATGTCTGTAAGAGGGAGAAAGGATTCAGAGAGTGAGTGTAGGTCAAGGTGTTTGAGATTTCTGCGTGGGTGTGCAAGTTGGTGGATTGGGGATTGTTGCCCTGGAGAGGAGAGGGTAGAGAATGTAAGTAGGTTGTGGTCAGAAATGAGGATAGTGGGGATGTCAGTGGAAAGGAAATTAAGTAGCCAGGTGGTGAAGTGGTCAAAGAAGGTGGTGGCTGACCCTGGGGGACGGTAAATTGCAGCCAGTTGGAGGTTGTATGAAGCAGGATCAGCTCCTGAGCCAACTGTGCACTTTGCTTAGTGACCTGTGATGAAAATGTACGTCCTAGGCTGTTAACCAGTGAAGCCAAATGTATTAAACAGAGTAAAAAAATGGAATGTGGTACAAATTGCCAACTGGATTGGCCAAGTCAGCTGTATTGTTCTCTGGATAGGCCTGGAGGACTCCTGTGTCCTGTATGAGGGAGCCACTGCCAGACAATTCTGGCAGTGGCTCCTCACCTGAGAAGGGTTGGCCAAGGGATCGACTACACTAGCAGATAATCACTTAAATGATGAACGATGCCATCATAACTCAACGAACAGCAAACCATGTCAGACAAGAGATTATATAGGACGAGAATCAGGAATGAAATAGTACATGATCGTAACATTGAACATTGTCCTCTATGGTCACAAAGACATAATCCGTAGTATAGGTCAGTTCAGCATTCAAATTTTATGTGATGCTAATTACTTTGAATACATGAACTCGTGAAGTATTGTACAAACCTTTTCCATTAATACTGTGGAAAGAATATTCAAATTAACAAAGCTAATTTTTCCCCCGCTAATTACGAATATGTACTCTCTGCATCTGTGAATGTATTCCAACTACTTCTGAACTTGCAACTTACGCCTTGCAACACGGTCAACCCTATTTAGGGCTTGAATTTCCATTCCTCCTTATTGTTGGCCTAATCGCTGAACAAGCAAACGATCTCCATTTATATTTATATTACACAATTTTCAAAAATTGAACGAGAATTTTTTCACTCTCTTTAAAGTGCACCTGTCAGCAGGATTGTGTAAACTAAACCACATACACTGTCACGTGGGCGACATTACACTGATTTGATATGATACCTTTGTTGATGAAATCCGTCTAGTGGTTCTTGTATAATCTTTATATTCATTTCTGAGATAATGATATGCTCGTGCTCTGGGGCGGGCATTTGGGGAGCGGCTTTATCTTGGTGCTCTGCTTCTGTATTCATCTGTCTGCTTTCTGACAGGTCACTGTGTGCTCAGTGACTGCCTCCTATTTTAAATAATGCATATGCAATTGAGTATATGAAATTCTGACACCTACATGCATCAAAATGGCACCTCCGCCTGTGCAGTAGCGTCTCTCATTTGCTGATAGATGCTACTGCGCACGCGCGGGTGCCATATTGCTGCAGGCAATTTTTTTATTCTCCAGCAATATGGCTCCGCCGGCCACGCTTGCGCAGTAGCATCTATCGGCAAATGAGAGACGCTACTGCGCGGGCGGAGACGCCATTTTGATGCATGTAGATGTCAGAATTTCATATACCCAATTGCATATGCATTATTTAAAATTGGAGGCAGTCACTGAACGCACAGTGACCTGTCAGAAAGCAGACAGATGAATACAGAAGCAGAGCACCAAGATAAAGCCGCTCCCCAAATACCCGCCCCAGAGCACGAGCATATCATTATCTCAGAAATGAATATTAAGATTATACAAGAACCACTAGACTGATATCATCAACAAAGGTATCATATCAAATCAGTGTAATGTCGCCCACCTGACAATGTATACTACCGTTCAAAAGTTTGGGGTCATTTAGAAATTTCATTATTTTTGAAAGAAAAGCACTTTTTTTTTTTTTAATGAAGCTAACCTTAAATGAATCAGAAATACACTCTATACATTGTTAATGTGGTAAATGACTATTCTAGTTGTAAATGTCTTGTTTTTATTGCAATATCTACATAGGTGTATAGAGGCCCATTTCCAACAACCATCACTCCAGTGTTTTAATGGTACATTATGTTTGCTAACTGTGTAAGAAGGCTAATGGATGTTTAGAAAACCCTAGAAAACTCTTGCACAAGTATCTTGGCCCAGCTGAAAATGGTTTGGCTGATTTGAGAAGCTATAAAATTGACCTTCCTTTGAGCTAATTGAGAATCTGGAGCATTACATTTGTTTGTTCTATGAAACTCTCAAAATGGCCAGAAAAAGAGAACTTTCATGTGAAACTCGACAGTCTGTTCTTGTTCTTAGAATTGAAGGCTATTCCATGCGAGAAATTGCCGAGAAACTGAAGATTTCCTACAATGGTGTGTACTACTCCCTTCAGAGGAGAGCACAAACAGGCTGTAACCAGAGTAGAAAGAGAAGTGGGAGGCCCCGCTGCACAACTGAGCAACAAGACAAGTACATTAGAGTCTCTAGTTTGAGAAATCGACGCCTTACAGCTCCTCAGCTGGCAGCTTCATTAAATAGTACACGCAAAACGCCAGTGTCAACGTCTACAGTGAAGAGGCGACTCCGGGATGCTGGCCTTCAGGGCAAAGTGGCAAAGAAAAAGCCATGTCTGAGACTAGCTAATAAAAGGAAAAGATTAATATGGGCAAAAGAACACAGACATTGGACAGAGGAAGATTGAAAAAAGTTTTATGGACAGATGAATCAAAGTTTGAGGTGTTTGGATCACACAGAAGAACATTTGTGAGACGTGGAACAACTGAAAAGATGCTGGAAGAGTGCCTGCCGCCATCTGTCAAGCATGGTGGAGGTAATGTGATGGTCTGGGGTTGCTTTGGTGCTGGTAAAGTGGGAGATTTGTACAAGGTAAATGGGATTTTGAATAAGGAAGGCTATCACTCCATATTGCAACGCCATGCCATACCCTGTGGACAGCTCTTGATTGGAGCCAATTTCATACTACAACAGGACAATGACCCAAAGCACACCTCCAAATTATGCATGAACTATTTAGGGAAGAAGCAGGCAGCTGGTATTCTATCTGTAATGGAGTGGCCAGTGCAGTCACCAGATCTCAACCCCATTGAGCTGTTGTGGGAGCAGCTTGACCGTATGGTACGCAAAAAGTGCCCATCAAGCCAATCCAACTTGAGGGAGGGGCTTCAGGAAGCATGGGGTGAAATTTCTCAAGATTACCTCAGCAAATTAACAGCTAGAATGCCAAAGGTCTGCAAAGGGAGCATTCTTTGACGAAAGCAAAGTTTGAAGGAGAAAATTATTCTTTCAAATAAAAATCATTATTTCTAACCTTGTCAATGTCTGGACTATATTTTCTATTCATTTTGTAACTCATTTTATAAATAAATGTATGAGTTTTCATGAAAAACACAAAATTGTCTGGGTGACCCCAAACTTTTGAACGGTAGTGTATGTAGTATAGTTTGCACAATCCTGCTGACAGGGGCGCTTTAAGGATCTCATGCGTGATGATCGAACATTTTTGGATACGTGGTTTCGAAGCTCAGCCCATTCATACTACACAATTATCATGAACGATGGCTTGTTACTGTTAAAATCTGACACCTAGAAATCTGTATTTGTTCAGATATGTATTTCAGCTTGCCTGACCCTTTGATTCCCCTTGTAGCTTATAAGTAATCCCTGAAGAAGCTCCTGCTGAAACTGCAGAGATCGGTGAGAGTTCATCCTTGAAGTGCAATCCATTAGATAGCAACTTCAGATATCTAATTGGTTAGAGGGAGAGTGCTCCATCTTGTAGCCTATCACAATCCTGCGATCTGATCGGGGCCATTGCATTTTCAAAGCAGTGGGGGCATGACAGTGGCCCCCCTGTGTCTGCCATTTTGGTTCTTCTTTTAAACCCAGGCATAATACACTGCAATACAGAAGTATCACGGAGCTTTTATGAGCGATCAAGCTCATTTAATTCCCGGTCCAGCCTTTTTTTTCCGATCCCTTTGTTAGGGATTATGTATGTGATAGTATTAGATGTTGTTAGTTACTCACCAGTCAGCGTCTTCATGTTTTCAGCCCTGCTTCGGCACCACCTAAAGGCATTTATAAGCCAACGGATCGTGTGTGTGCTCCAGAAGTCACTTTTCTCAATACAAGGCTACGGTATTCAGAACAAGGTTAATACAGAGTTTCATTCTGAATTCCCATAGACTTCCATTGAGAAGATTCAAAATAGGGACTTCCACTACACAAAGCAACCAAAGTGTGATTTGGCAGGTCACAACTGCAGTCACGTGGTGCCGAAGCCGGGCTGAAAACTGGTGAAGACGGCTATCTACTATATAATTGTCTTATCCCGCCTGTCTGTCTGTCCTGGAAATCCCGCGTCGCTCATTGGTCCGGCAGCGGCCAATCAGCGCCGCGGGATTTCTGAAAAAAGATGGCGGCCGTTAGCGGCTCATCTGCGGGACGGAGCTCAGCGGCGATGCAGTCGGGAGATGAGCGCCGTGAGGCGCTCATCTCCCGGCCGGTAACAGCAGAAGGACCTCGACCGCCGGACCCATCTGCGGGACGGAGATGCCCGGCGCGAGGCGCTCATCTCCCGGCCGGTAGCAGCGGAAGGACCGCCGTCGTCACTGACTTCCGTGCGGAAGGAAGGACCGGGGAGCGGCGCTGCGGGTCGGGATACTTCTGCTGCGAGCGCCCGCTCATGTCCCGGGTTCTCGCTGCGGAAGTACCCGCACAGGCAGCGCCGCTCCCTGGTCCTCACCAATACGATTCGATGATTGGTCGCGGTCTTCGGACCCGACCAATCACTGATCTTACCGCAAAAGTTAAACACTACTGTGCTGGGCGCGACCAATCACCGATTTGGGCGCCAAATTTAAATAGCGTCCTCGACCAATCAGCACAGCGGTGTTTAAATGTGGAGCCAAGATCGGTGATTGGTCGCAGCCGATATTTAAATTTGGCGCCCAAATCGGTGATTGGTCGCGGGCAGCGTCCGCGACCAATCAGCACAGTAGTGTTTAACTTTTGCGGCAAGATCAGTGATTGGTCGCGGGCCAAGACCGCGACCAATCACCGATTTGTGCGGCACATTTAAATAGCGTCCGCGACCAATTGGATGTCAGCGCCGCGACCAATCACTGATCTTGCTTCAAAAGTTAAACACTACTGTGCTGATTGATCGCGGACGCTGCCCGCGACCAATCACCGATTTGGGCGCCAAATTTAAATATCGGCAGCGACCAATCACCGATCTTGGCTCCACATTTAAACACCGCTGTACTGATTGGTCGCGGACGCTATTTAAATGTGGCGCCAAAATCGGTGATTGGTCGCGCCCAGCGTCGGCAACCAATCAGCACAGTGGTGTTTAAATGTGGAGCCAAGATCGGTGATTGGTCGCGGCCGATATTTAAATTTGGCGCCCAAAGCGGTGATTGGTCGCGGACAGCGCCTGCGACCAATCAGCGATTTTTAACTCAAATGTCTGGACCTTTGTAACACCATGCGGATACTGTGGGGACATCAGCGGCTAGGGTGTCAAGGGAGGACCGGGGAGCGGCGCTGCGGGTCGGGACACTTCTGCTGCGAGCAGTCGCTCATCTCCCGGCTTCTCGCAGCGGAAGTAGCCGCACAGGCGGCGGTGCTTCCCGGTCCTCACTAATACGATTCCGCTCCCCGGTCCTCACCAATATGATTCGCTGATTGGTCGCGCTCTCCGCACGCGACCAATCAGTGATCTTGGCGCTAAAGTTAAACACCGCTCTGCTCATTGTTCGCGGCCGCTGCCCGCGACCAATCACCGATTTCGGCGCCAAATTTAAATAGCGGCCGCGACCAATCACCGATCTTGCCGCCACATTTAAACACTGCTGTGCTGATTGGTCGCGGACGCCAGACGCGACCAATCAGCGAGCTTGGCGCCAAATTTAAACAATTCTCTGCTGATTGGTCGCGGATGCCGGCCGCGACTAATCAGCATTATTGGCGCCAAATTTAAACCCCGCTCTGCTGATCGGTTGCCGGCCGCGACTAATCAGCATTTTTAGCGCCAAATTGCCGGCCGCGACTAATCAGCATTATTGGCGCCAAATTTAAACCCCGCTCTGCTGATCGGTTGCCGGCCGCGACTAATCAGCATTTTTAGCGCCAAATTGCCGGCCGCGACTAATCAGCATTATTGCCGCCAAATTTAAACACCGCTCTGCTGAATGGTCGCGGCCGTGACCAATCACCATTATTGGCGCCAAATTTAAACACCGCTTTGCTGATTGGTCGCGACCGCCGGCCGCAACCAATCAGCATTATTGGCGCAAAATTTAAACCCCGCTCTGCTGATTGGTCCCGGACAGCGAACGTGACCAATCAGCATTATTGGCGCAAAATTTAAACCCCGCTCTGCTGATTAGTCACGACCGCCGGCCGTGACCAATCAGCGATATAGTCGCCAAATTTCAACACCGCTTTGCTGATTGGTCGCGGTTTCCAGCCGTGACCAATCAGCGATTTTGGCGCCAAATTTAAACACCGCTCTGCTGATTGCGCCCGGTCTGTCGCATACATATTCTAGAATACCCGATGTGTTAGAATCGGGCCACCATCTAGTTGGTGAATATGTCACTACATTCATTACACTCGCCTACATGATGCCTAACAAAGGGATATAAAAAGAAATAATAAACTCTGGAGTGGTGCTTTATATGAAAGCCTGTAATTGTGACCTAAAATGTATTTTTTAATTAGTGCTTAAAAAAATAGTTAAATAAATGCACATATCTGGTTATTGTATTATTCTTACCATTATTATTATTGTACTTATAAATGAAGATTATTTAATTTGACAAATTGCCAAGAGAAGATTCTTTGTAAGACTGATAACACACACATGCGAGCGCAGTTTCCATTTTAATCTGTCTATCCATCATTTTTAATTGTATGCTATATGCTCGGGCATTTTCTTTGATTAAAATATAGGTAATTTAATTGCACAAAACAAAGTGATTGATTGGAAAAAAATAAGAAATATATGCAGGTTGATACCTGTAAAGTTCTTACTTGTACTCCTTCTGAATTGCTTCTCTCCATTTCTTATAGGGTGTAGAAACTGTGAAGAAGGAGATTGATGAAAGTATCTTAGCCCAAACTGGGCCATATCGGCCACCATCTCGGTTGAGGAAGAGGAGTGAATTTTCAGGAGAGAAAATGAGTGCAGAAAAGATATTTGAACCTAACGAGTGAGTAATGTAGTGTACATCTGCAGATAGCTCAGCAATTAGTGCTTTTAGGATATGTTCCTACATGTGGAATTTCCACGGCATAAAAACTGCACAATTGTTATTTAATGTCTTTTAGAAGTCAGTATTAACAGGTTACTCTTTAACCAAAAATAAAGAAAATGTAAAAAAAAAACCTTGCAATGAAATCCACAGCAGTAATTACTAGTGTGGATTTGGATGCTGAAAATGTGTAGGTTTTATACTTCCACCCTACGCATTGCAAACACTGACATTCGCAGCAGAAATTGATAAGCCGCGGGTTTTATATTCACTATGCAGGTCTATTTCTGGGACAATTTTTTTTCCTGTAGAATAAAAATACTAAATCCTATTCACATTACTAGGACCGAAATATGCAGAGAATTTTCTGCAAGTGAACCTACAACTGAGAATCCACTACATTTACATTAAGTAATAAAATGTGTTAGAACATAAACTTCTGACGATTCAATAGCTCTTTGAAAATTAATCAGAGCGGTCACTCAAGAAGGAGAGCCCGCCCTGCTAGAAACTAGGAAGTAAGGAGACTGTAAGGAGAATGCATTGCTCTGAGCTGCTCAAGAGAAAACCCTTTAAAGGGAACCTGTCATTTAAAAAAACACTATTAACCTGCAGATATTAATCAGTGTAGCAGGAGCCACTCTAATACACTGCTGTGTGCACGGAACAGTGGAGTGAATTTGGATGAGATTGCTTCCTCCCCATTCCTCTCCCCATCTTCCTGTGCCACCCAGATCCCGCCATATTGTGATGCACTTTCAGTCGTTGTATTTCCTTTTAAATGGAACTTGTCATGTAAGAAAACACTGTTAACCTGCGGATAAGTGGTTAATCTTCAGATAATAGTGGTTTTAATCTGCCTTGTGCTCTCACTGAGAGGTGGAGTTTCAGTCACAGTTTCTTATACAGTGAGCAGCTGCTGAAACCACACCCCTGGCACTGACTGACAGCTGCCTCAGCATTAAAGTCAGCTGTCGGTCAGTGCTGGGGGTGCAGTTACAGCCGGCCCCACCCCTATGACTGAAAGCTTGAGCCTGCCAGAAGGAATAAAGTTCTTTTCCTCCCGGCAGTGAGGCTTTTATTGCGGACACCAGGCAGCTTCAAAACGCTATTATCTCCAGTCACGTGTGCGGCGCTAGTTCAGTCACAGCTCTGAGAATACAGAGTGGTGGCTGTAACTGCGCCCCCGGCACTGACTGACACTTGCTCTGCATTGGGGCCAGCTGTCAGTCACTGCTGGTGGCGCGGTTACAGCCGCCTCCGTGTCTGAAACTGGAATGCTGCCTGAGAGAATAAAGTTCATTTTCTCCCCGCAGCGTTTGGTTAAGTGCAGGCGCCAGGCAGGTTAGTAACACCCATATCTACATGTTAATAGCTTTTTTTCTGGTGACATGGATGCAGTTTCTATTACTTTCACCGTCCTGGGAAACGCTATCTACTAGTTATATATAATACTATTGTGGCTTGCGCCATGTACCCCAAGACTGTGAATGTCTTTTCAGAAATTTGAGGCAACTGAACTAGTTTATGCCTTGCATGGTTTTTGAGGGTACAACTAGTGCTTTCATGAGGATAGTTTTACTAAAATATTAGGCTTTTGTTCTTGCATTTTTCTCATGTATTTTTATATTTTGCTGATTTCATTTACTTTCATGTTTTAGGGAGATGACTGGTGTTGTTCTGCATAAAGATTCTAAATGGCATCAGCAATGGAAAGACTTTAAAGATAACAATGTAGTATTTAATAGTAAGTATACAGTGTAAAGGGCTTTTGTTTCATAAAAAGTTCATCCAATTTTACTGGGTGTCACATTACCACTTTGGCATCAAAACTGTTTTAACAAGATGGCTCCATAGTTGGGAAAATGTGTTCAAATTGCTGTCCTTTAAAGGGAATGTGTCACCTTTAAAGGGAATGTGTCACCCCCCCCTGGGCGTTATCAGACCTCTACTATGGGCATACAGGGTATAGAAAAGTAAATCTATACTTATCTGTATGGCCCATAGTAGAGGTTTGATTGCAGAGAAAAGCACTTTAATCAATTCTTTTTTCCACAGGCTTGACATCCAGGGAATGCCAAGCAATCCCCGCCTGTCTGCTTATTAGCCCCCTAAATCCCTGCCTCTCTACTTAATTAGCATACCCACCCCCCCTCCCCTGCACGTTACAGGGCCCTGTGACGTGCACTGTCCTCCCTTACTTCCGGGCATGCGCAAGGCGCCGTGCACATACATACCGGTTTCTATTGCAGGCGCTGGGGAGTCACTGTCACTTTCCAGCGCCTGCACAATAGAAACCTGCGGCACAGTGCACAGAGAGATGGGGCCGGGAGGGAACAAAGCGCGCTCTATATGAGGGAAGTGAGGGAGCACAGTTCACGTCACAGGGCCTATCACAGGGCCCTCTGCTATGGGCCATACAGATATGTATAGATTTACTTTTCTATCACCTGTATGCCCATAGTAGAGGTCTGATATCGCCCAGGGGGGTGACACATTCCCTTTAACAGCTTCCCGACCGCCCACTGTAGATAAACGTCCGCGCTGCCTGGGCTCTGTGCAGCGCGGACGTTTAAAAACGGTGGGTGGTCCCGCAGCGCTCAGGACCCCCAGGGTCTTGCAAGCGCTGCGGGAGCGGTGCAGAGCGATAGCTCTGACAGGGAACATCATCGGGACCTGATTGGATCATGTCCCAGTGATGTTAACCCTTTGCTGTCTTCTATATGGCGCGATCTATAGTGATCGCGGCATATAGAAGACAGCAGGAGGAGAGGGGTCATCCACTTACCTCTCCGACGGCCCCCTTATACCTTCCAGGACCTGACGTTGCTATGGCAGCTGGAGGTCACATGACCGCCTCCAAATCAGCCATATATGGTGTCCTGCCAGGCTCAGCCTGCTGCTGAAGCCAGGCTCAGCCTGCTGCTGAAGCCAGGCTCAGCCTGCTGCTGAAGCCAGGCAGGAGACTGACTGTGAAACAGTCAGGGAAGATCTCATGTAATGTAACACATGTCTATTACATTACATAAGATCAGTGATCAGAAAAATAAAAATTAATGTCCCATACAGGGACTAAGTAAAAATGTAAAAAAAATGTTTTTTAACTGTTAAAAAAATGACAAAATAAATAAAAATAAATAAATAAAATATTAAACCGATAAATCCGTATATTTATGCAAAAATAAAAAAAGTACACATATTTGGTATCACCGCGTCCGAAACAACCTGAGCTATAAAACTGTCACACTAATTAACTCCTTCTGTGTACACCGTAATAAAAATAAATAAAAAACGGAGCAAAAAACTATGCTTTTTCCTCATATCGCCAAACAAAAAGTGGAAAAAAATGCGATCAAAAAGCAAAATGGAAATAAAAATGGTACCGCTGAAAACGTCATCTTGTTCCGCAAAAAACAAGCCGCCATACAGCTCCATCAGCCGAAAAATAAAAAAGTTATACCTCTCAGAATAAAGCAATGCAAAAAAAATATTTTTTCTATAAAATGGTTTTATTGTGTAAAAGTGCCAAAACATAAAAAAATATACAGTAAGTGTAGTATCACTGTAAACGTACTGACCCGAAGAATAACGCTGCCTGATCACTTTCACCACACGCAGAACAGCATAAAAAAAACCTCAAAAAACAATTCCTGAATTGTTGGTTTTTGTTAATTTTACCTCCCAAAAAGCGGAATAGAAAGCGAACAAAAAATGTCACGTACCCAAAAATGGTACCAATAAAAATGTCAACTCGTCCCGCAAAAAACAAGCCGTCACATGACTCTGTCGGCCAAAATCTGGAAAAATTATAGCTCTCAAAATATGGCGATGCAAAAAAAAGCGTCTTTTAGTGTGTGACAGCTGTCAGTCATAAAAACCCGATATAAATCTGGTATCTCTGTAATCGCACCGACCCGAAGAATAAAATAATCTAATCAGTTATACCGCACGAGGAGCGGCGTAAAAAATAAATAAAACCAATTCTTCACCTGCTACTGATTTGTTTATTATCTCTCCCAAAGATCGCAGTATGGCTCGGCACACATTTATCCTGCGCTCTGCGCTGAGCACTTACACCAGAGTTTCCATGTAAATCTCTAAAATACGTGATTCAGACGGAACCCATGACGGAAGATTCCCTGTAATGAGGCAGATATAGGCACTGTGGATGCCGTCTAGCCTGGGATCTCACGGTGTCATTTGTTTTAGGCGTGCATAAAAGTGCGGTTGGCCACAGTTTTGTGCACTTCTGAAAAAAGGACACCGCTAAACAGAGGCCAGACGGAGTCCAGAGTAACTCTGCTGCCTCATTACAGTGAATGGATCCCGCAGGGGTTTCATCTGAATTACATCACTTGGAAATTTAGATGGAAACCCCGATGTAAGTGCTCAGCCTAGAGCGCCGGATAAATGTTACGTAAAATGTTCCCAATAAAAGCTTCAACTCAGTCCTCAAAAAAAGCTAGTCCCCACTCAGGTCCGTCATCTGTTAAAAATATAAGGGACTTCCAAGTTACTGGTAGCAGAAAGGCTCTGGAAAAGCGAAATGGCCCTTGCCCCCCAAAAGAAATTCAGAAAATTTTGTGCTCCCAAATCCAAATGCCTATTCTACAATAATTTGTTCTCCAATTGTCAAATAGCGCTCCGCCCCCCCCAGATCTCGCCGTATGGCTGAGCGGTACGATACAGCCACATATGGGGTATTGACACTTTTAGAAGAAATTGTGTGACACATTTCGGCACCATTTTTACCCATTGCCCTGTGTGAAAATGTAAAATCTGAGGGTAAAACATTTTTTTGTGGTAAAAATATAATTATGCTTTTTTCACTGCCCAATGGTATAAATTAAAAAATTAAAAAATACTCACTACTTCCCTAGATGAATTCCTTGAGAGGTGTAGTTTACAAAATGGGGTCACTTGTGGGGGTTTCTGCTGTTTCGGCATGTCAGCGACTCTTCAAATGTGACATGGTGTCTGCAACCTATCCCAGCCAACATAGCGCTCCTTTCTCTTCCGAACCCTGCCGTGCGCCCAAACAGTGGTTTGCCTCCACATATGGGGTATCAGCGTGTTCAGGAGAAATTGCACAACAAATTTCATGGTGCAATTTATCCTGTTACCCTTATGATAATGCAAAATTAAGGGATGAAAAAACGTTTTTGTGGGAAAAATGTGAAAATTTCTCTTTCCCCATGACGGCACCACGGAGAGAGGGGATCCGCCCTTCAAAGACAGGAAACCTACAGATAAAAAGGGCGCTACCTCTCTCCCACATCAGTTGGTTTCCTGTCCTTGACGGGACCTACAGATGAAAAATCCTGAAAAAAAAAGAAAGAAGATTTTACTTGCCAGGCCCGACCAGTCCGGCTCAGGCAGCGGGGGTTCCCTGCCTCGGCTGGTGCGGTGTCCTGAAGCGCCACAGCTGGGGTCAGCGGGCCTCTAGGGTGGCAGGGAGACGCGAAGCAAGCGCGGTCTCCTGTGGCGTCGGGCCCAGGCGGTAAGTATAGGGGTCCTGAGCCCTGGGTCAGGGCCTGGGCCTTCTGTCGCTCCCCCACGCGCGCGCGCCGGAAGTGACGCGGCCGCAGGTCCCTATGGGGGCGGCAAGTTCAAACGCGCGCGCGGGAAAGGTAATATGTAGGACACAGCGGTGCCCTAGCCAGAGGGGGGCGCTCCCCGCATCGGTGTTGGAGGGGGTGGGGGCGGTCCCCTGCATAGCTTAAATAGCCAGGGAAGCAATGGGAAAATGCTTCCTGGCATACGTTGAAACCAGCACCATCTCCATCTCCATCACCATCACCTCAGAGGAAACGCACGAAAGGAACTTCCAGCGGCCCTCCGCGTCAACATACTCAAGGTGACGGAGGAAGCAGTCGGTCCGGCAGGTCTTCACAGTGTGGCAAAGATTCCGGCATGGCATCAGCCTCGGCGAAAGACCCAGCTACCAGAGCAGGTTCCTCTTCGAATGCGGTATTCCTCTCTCTTTCGTCTGGGCGGTAAGTGATCTTCGTGAAAGTTCACTTGTAACTTGGGCCCTCCCCCCACTCTTTTTTCTTCCTAGGGAAGGAAGAGCACGGGGAAGTTTAAACACAGGGCCTGCGCACTTTGCGCAGCGGATCTACCCACCACATGGCAAAAGAGATTATGTAGCTCGTGCATCGAGCAAACCATCTGTGAGGAGACCCCTAAGTTTGCTACCGAGCTCAGATCCCTGATAAAATCGCAAGTCGAAGATACCTTTAAATCCCTCCAAAAGGGGGGGAAGAAGCATAAAAAAAACTAGGTACCTTTCCCCGGAGTCGGAGTCTAGTAAATCAGATGAGGAAGTTGCGGTATCTGAATCATCCTGTTCATCATCTGCTTCCTCATTTTCAGAGGACGGTGGTCGTAACTGTTTCCCTATAGACGGAACAGATAGCTTAATCAAAGCAGTTAGGTCCACCATGGGGTTTGTAGATCCTCATCCCAAAAAGTCCATCCAAGAGATAATGTTCAGTGGCTTAGGTCAGAAAAGAAAGAGATCCTTCCCTCATAATGATCAGGTACACGATCTGATTAAGGGAGAATGGAAGAAACCAGAGAGGAAAGGGTTGTTGGCTCCAAAAAGGAAATACACCTTTGAGGACCCTGTATTCTCTTTCTGGAATAAAGCGCCAAAAATTGGCGTGGCGATCGCAAAAGCTTCTAAAAAATATGCCCTGCCGTTTGAAGACATGGGGGTACTCAAAGACCCTATGGACAAAAAAGCGGACTCCTTTCTGAAAGGAGCCTGGGAAGCGGCAGGCGGGGGGTTAAAACCTGCAGTGGCAACCACTTGTACAGCCAGATCCTTGATGGTTTGGCTGGACCAGCTGGAATCTCAGCTAAAAGACAAGGCTTCAAGGGAGGATATTATAGGGACCGTCCCTGTGATGAAAGGCGCAGCGGCTTTTCTGGCAGACGCCTCAGCCGACTCCGTCAGACTGGCAGCCAGAGCAGGGAGTTTTTCAAATGCAGCTAGGCGGGCTCTATGGCTCAAATGCTGGCCAGGCGACCTCCAGACAAAATCCAAACTGTGCTCCATCCCGTGTGAAGGGGAATTTTTGTTCGGATCTACCCTGGATGACATCCTGGATAAAGCCGGGGATGACAAAAAACGATTTCCGGTCCTCTCCGGTTCATCATTCAGGAAGGGTTTTCGGAGCAAAAAATTCATGCGAAGGAGGCCCCCCAAAGATCAAGATAGGTGGGAAGATAGGAAACAGAGGAAGGCCAAGGGGTTTATGTTCAACAGGCCCCTTAGTGACAGCAAAAAGCCCGCCCAATGAAACGCAGCCCCAGGTGGGGGAAGACTGCTCCATTTCCTCCCAGCCTGGGAAAAGATTTCAAATGTGGGCTGGATTTTGGGCCTGATTAAAATCTGGGTTAAAACTCCAGTTCCTCTCCACTCCCCGAGAAAATTTCACAGTAACCCCCGTAAGGCCCTCAGTGGTAGAGCAGTTGGCTCTAGAACAGGAAGTCCTAGACCTAGAGGACAGAGCGGTCCTGCAGGAGGTCCCAGCTCAGGAGGCAGGCGAGGGTTTTTACTCCCCCCTATTCCTCAGGAGAAAACCGGACGGTACACTCAGGACTATCGTGAACCTGAAGAAATTAAACAAGTTCTTGAATATACAACCTTTCAAGATGGAGTCAATAAAAACTTGTGTGAAATTACTGTTTCCAGGCTGTTTCATGACGGTCTTAGACCTAAAAGACGCCTACTATCATGTCCCCATTCACAGGGACTACCAGAAATTCCTGAGGGTAGCTATACCAATAAGGGGCACTATCAGACACTTCCAGTATGCGGCTCTTCCCTTCGGGTTAGCAATAGCCCCCAGAGTCTTCACGAAAGTGGTGTCGGAAGTCATGGCTCATCTGAGGGAGAGGAACATCCTGATAGTCCCATACCTGGACGATCTACTGGTTATAGGCAACTCGTTCAGCCACTGCAAAGACCAGCTAGCAGTAGTCATGGATTCTTTGACTAGTTTGGGATGGCTTCTAAATCTAAAAAAATCCAGATTGGAGCCAGTTCAGCTACAGGAATACTTAGGTATCCTGTTAGATTCAAGGAGTCAGGAATGCTCTCTTCCGGAAGAAAAAGTCCAAAATATGATAGCCCGTGTGTCCTATGTGGGAAAGCATCTGGTTATGACACTAAGGGGAGCAATGTCCCTCCTAGGTTCTATGACTGCCTGCATCCCGGGTGTCCGCTGGGCTCAGTTGCACACCAAGGTCTTACAATGGGAGATTTTGGGGGCGGAAAAATCTCTAAGAGGGCACTTAGACGGTCGACTGACCTTATCCTCAAAAACTTTACTTTCCCTAACATGGTGGACAAAGGAAGAAAATCTAGGCAGGGGCGTCCCATGGACAATACCGACACCCCAGATTCTGACGACAGATGCAAGCCCCAGGGGGTGGGGGGCTCATCTAGACGACCGAGTGGCTCAGGGGGTCTGGGCAAAAGGGGTGGAAGGTTCTTCCTCCAACATGAAAGAACTTCTGGCGGTGAAGTATGGCCTCTTGGAATTTCTAAACGTGCTTAAAGGTCACCACGTGAGAGTGTTCTCGGACAACCGAGTAGTGGTGGCATATCTAAATCACCAGGGGGGTACCCGGTCCATCTCCCTTCTTCAGGCGTCAAGCTCCATCCTCCACGTAGCAGACAAGAATCTAGAGTCCTTATCAGCTCTGCACATAAAAGGGTCAATGAACGTCACGGCGGACTTCCTAAGCCGGACCCAGTTCAGACAGGGCGAATGGGAGCTGAACCAGCTAGTGTTCAAAAAGATCACGAGGGCTTGGGGAATCCCATGTATAGACCTATTCGCCAACTGGAAAAACAAAAAGGTGGACACATTTTGCTCGATCGACCCCAGGGGGAACCCAGTAGCACTAGACGCTTTCTTGATCCCATGGGACCACCAGCTAGTATATGCCTTTCCTCCGATTGTTCTCATTCCGGCAGTTCTGAGGAAGATCAGGGAAGACGAGGCGAATGCGATCCTGATCGCCCTCTTCTGGCCAAGAAGGCCTTGGTTTTCTTGGCTGAGGATCATGTCTGTCTCCGACCCCTGGGTCCTTCCGGAAGTTCCGGACCTGCTGTCTCAGGGTCCAGTACTCCACCCGCAGGTAACAAACCTGCACTTGACAGCTTGGAATTTGAGAGGTCACTCTTGAGGGATAAAGGGTTTTCCCCCAATCTAATCTCTACCTTGCTGCAGAGTAGAAAACCTGTAACTACTAGGCTCTACGGGAAAACTTGGAAGAAATTCCTTTCCTTTGCCGGTACGGATATAGTGGGGGAGGCCCCCGTGTTTACCATCCTGGAGTTCCTTCAGAGGGGGTTGGAGCTGGGGTTGGCCACGAGCACGTTGAAGGTTCAGGTGGCAGCTCTGGGAGCCCTGTATAACTGCAACCTGGCAAGGGATAGATGGGTCTCCAGGTTCATCAGGGCATCTCATAGATCCAGGCCCATCCCCTCCCGGAAGGCTCCCCCGTGGAATTTAAATCTTGTTCTTTCAGCCCTGACCAGAGGCCCCTTTGAACCTCTAGGGGAAGCGTCCCTAAAAATCTTGTCCCTTAAAACGTCCCTTCTGGTAGCCCTCACCTCGGCTCGCCGCATTAGTGACATCCAAGCACTATCCGCAGGACCCCCCTTTACGCAGATTCTAGACGACCGAGTGACACTTAGGACCGACCCTGCGTACCTTCCTAAGGCGGGATCCCTTTTTCACAGGTCACAGGAGGTCACTCTCCCTTCCTTCTGCGCAGCCCCAAAAAACAAGGGGGAAGAGACCCTTCACACCTTGGACGTCAGGAGGTGCATTATGCAATATTTAGAGGCCACACGGGAGTGTAGGAAGGACAGGGCTCTTTTTGTGTGCTTCCAGGGATCTCTGAAGGGACAGAAAGCTTCCAAAGGAACCTTGGCAAGGTGGATAAGGGAAGCCATTTCCCTGGCTTATTCCTCAAGCTTGGAAACAGCGCCAGTGGGCCTAAGGGCTCACTCGACGAGGGCAGTGGCAGCCTCCTGGGCGGAGAAGGCCGGAGCTTCAATCGAACAGATATGTAGAGCAGCGACCTGGTCTTCTCCCTCCACGTTCTTTAAACACTACCGGCTGGATCTAACATCGTCTTCAGATCTTACCTTTGGCAGAAGGGTTCTGGAAGCGGTGGTCCCTCCCTAATCTTTACTGCTCTGCAATCTCTCCGTGGTGCCATCATGGGGAAAGAGAAAGAGTAGTTACTTACCGGTAACGAAATTTCTCGGAACCCATGACGGCACCCGTACATTCCCTCCCCTTTTTTCTTACACATGGGTGTGCACAATCGTTACTACCTGTTTGTTTAGTCACAGGGTGTGCCTGGGAAAAAAAAAAAAAAAATACATATATAATATATATAAATAAAAATGCCATATTTGGTGTTACTAACCTGGCGGTCCTCTCGGTGCTCTGTAACCAACTGATGCGGGAGAGAGGTACCGCCCTTTTTATCTGTAGGTTTCCTGTCCTTGAAGGGCGGATCCCCTCTCTCCGTGGTGCCGTCATGGGTTCCGAGAAATTTCGTTACCGGTAAGTAACTACTCTTTTATTTTTACAGCTCAATATTATAAACTTCTGTGAAGCACCTTGGGGTTCAAGGTGCTCACCACACATCTAGATAAGTTCCCTAAGGGGTCTAGTTTCCAAAATGGTGTCACTCGTGGGGGGTTTCCACTGTTTAGGCACATCAGGAGCTCTCCAAACGCAACATGGCATCTGCTAATTATTCAGACAAATTTTACATTCAAAAAGTCTAATGGCGCTCCTTCCCTTCCGAACCCTGCAGTACGCCCAAACAGTGGTTTTCCCTCACATATGGGGTATCACCGCGCTCAAGAGAAATTGCACAAAAAATTTTGGGGTCCATTTTTTCCTGTTACCCCTGTGAAAATAAAAAAAAATGGGTCTAAAGTAACATTTTTGTGAAAAAAGTTAAATGTTCATTTTTTTCTTCCACATTCCAAAAATTCCTGTGAAGCACCTGAAGGGTTAATAAAGTTCTTGAATGTGGTTTTGAGCACCTTGAGGGGTGCAGTTTTTAGAATGGTGTCACCTTTGTGTATTTTCTGTCATAAAGACCCCTCAAAGTGACTTCAAATATGATGTGGTCCCTAAAAAAATGTTTTTGTAAATTTTGTTGGAAAAATGAGAAATCGCTGGTCAACTTTTAACCCTTATAGCTCCCTAACAAAAAAAAAATTTTGGTTCCAAAATTGTGCTGATGTAAAGTAGACATGTGGGAAATGTTGTTTATTAACTATTTTGTGTGACATATCTCTCTGATTTAAGGGCATGAAAATTCAAAGTTTGAAAATTTTCAAAATTTTCGCCAAATTTACGATTTTTTCACAAATAAACGCAAGTGATATCGAAGAAATTTTACCACTATCATGAAGTACAATATGTCACAAAAAAACAGTCTCAGAATCAGGGGGATCCGTTGAAGCGTTCCAGAGTAATTACTTCATAAAGTGACAGTGGTCAGAATTGAAAAAATTGGCCTGGTCACGAAGGCAAAAACAGGCTCTGGCGCGAAGTGGTTAAAGATGATCTGTCACCAAGTCAAAAGTGACCAGTTTTTGTGCTTGTTTCGCTGCTCTCCTGAGTATTCTATTTTTTTTTGTTTTTTTTTAGATTCACCATACGGTTCCAGATTTATGGTTTTATTTAGTGCTAATTTTTATGATATTTGCCAAGAGGGCGGTGCTCACAGGATTCCTTGGGGTCGTGTCTCTAGACTGCTCTGCATTATTACACTTTGATCCATGCCCACTTGTAAGAGCATAAAAATTATCAATACTCAGGGGAGCAGCAAAAATATAGTAAGAGCACCCGTTTAACCTGGCGACATGTCGTCTTTAAAACATACCTACATTTTTTTAATCTCGTACCCATCCTGACCATATTGCACGGTGTGAAGCTCTGGCGTGCTGGGCAGAAACCAACTTTTAATTAAAACTGTTGTCCACTATTAGGACAACCCTGTCCCATTCCTTATGTTTGGCCCTGTTAAAATAAAAACACCTACACTCCCCTCCTGTGCTGGCACCGTTCAAGCAGTGTCGGCACTCGCGTTCCGGGGGTCAATTGAGGTTGAGTAGTCACGTGATCTCTGCGCCCAATCAATACTGGCTTCACTGGCCCCTCCCTTCGGACGTATTGAACATTAACAGGAAGCCAGTGCTGCAGTTGCTCTCTGACTTCCTGTTGATGTTAGATTTGTCCGAAGGTGAGGACAGTGACTCCAGCGCTGATTGGGCGCAGGGATCACGTGACATGAGCTAGTGGGGTTTCTCCTAGTTTTTTTCTGTACAAATCACAGTAGCGTTTGCATAAATGAAGCTGTGCTGTAGTTGGTAGCAAAACAGGTTACTGGTGGGAAAACTCAGGAGTCCTGCTTCCCTTAATCCCACACTTAGAGACTGAAACTTTCCTTGTATGTAAACTCGTATAGCCATCTATCAATCACTCTCACTCACAATCAGAAGTATATGATGCTGTCACAACAAGACACGCTACTGTCCCATCCCCTGATGATGCCATGGGGGGGGACATGTGCTGTAACTGTTGTATGTCCTATTTTGCCTAATAAGGATGGTACCCGGGGTTGCTATCCTCTAGACATTCATTCAAGCATTTACTTGTATATTAATGATACCATAAGGCAGATAACGGACCTATTTTATCTATCACCCCAATACAGATTTATTTTATAGGTCACAATTAATGCTAAGTTTTAATGTCCTGCTGGAGAGGGGTTTTTCTAGACGGGATTCCCATAGTTTTTTCTGTATAGACAATATAGCCCTATCAGGGTATTTGTCTCCAATCATGTTTTCCAAACTATAACTACTGTAATTTGGTTCCCTTCTCAGCTGGTGGCATCAATGTGGAGGAAAAAACTTTGAAGAGGTCGTAGCACTAAATCAGTTACTGTATGTGTCAGAAATTGGGACCCAACTGTTTGTGGCGTGTAGTAGCAATATGCCATCACTGTCTAGATTTTCCTCCTCAAATAGTGTGTAGATGAGGCCCATGTTTCCATCCAACTGTACAGAATAAGGCTATGTGCATTTTTGCTGCATTTTCGCTGCGTTTTTTCCACGCGGAAATGGGCCAAAAACGCTAGGGAATCCTTGTGCTATCTAATGCAATGACAATCCTGAAGTGCTGTGCACATGATCAGGTACTTTCTTGTTAGGATTGTCATTGTGTTTAAATATACAGAATGTCAACTCTTTGTGCGTTTTTGATGCTTTTTACCCATTGACTTCAATTAAGTCAGTCAAATCCGCAGCAAAAACTCAGGTATAAAAATATTTGCTTCACATTTTTGCTGCGTATTTGACTGACTCAATTGAATTCAGTGGGTCAAAAACACAGCAAGAACACGCAAAGAATTGACCACGAGTGCTGATGAGACTACTCCTCCCATCAGCTTATGGCTGCTGCCTCTTACAATAGAGAACAGGCGCCACTGATGGGAGCAGTCATCAGCCTGCCTCTGTGCTCGCATTAAAAAAAAAGTTAAAATAAATGAATGTTAAAATAAAAAACACATTATACTCGCCTATCCGCCATAATCCCGATGTCCCACGGCGATCCGATCACAGAATTTTCTCACGCAGAATCGGTGCTGTAAATGAGGTCACCGGAGCTGATCAGCTCATCATCAGCTGATGAACTCATGTCCTGGAAGCGCTATACTCTGACAGAAGTGATTACACTCCTGTCAGTGTATAGGGTGCTGTCCTCCAGAGCAGTCACATCAGTGCACTAGAAGTGACCCAGATCTTCGTGGGACACTGGATTATGTCATCAAGGCGGACATGTGAGGGACATGGTTGTTTTTTATTTTGGTTTTTTTTTACAGGTGACAATGGCTTCAGTGGATTAGGCTTTAGGTGAGTATACGGTGTTTTTTATTTTTAAATAAATTATTAAATCCGTGTGGACTTTTATTTCAAGTAAAGGATTTTTTTCAGGCCATGTGTTTATTCCAAAACCTTCACTATGGGGTTAGTAATGGGGACGTCTTATTGACACTTCTCCATTACTAACCTGGGCTTCATGTGAGCAGCCAATACAAGGCTAACATGAACCCCAACCCTATTACCCCACTTGCCACCGCAAGTGGGAACAGCGAGGCTAAGCGCCAGAATTGGCACATCTTATGGATGCGCCATTTCTGAGGCCGCTGAGGGCTGATATTATTAGCCTCGGAGGGGGCCAGGATCCATGGCCTTTTCCCTGGCTATTAATATCAACTCACAACTGTCTGTTTAGCCTTTGCTGGTTAGATTTTATACGGGATCCCTACTTCAATTTTTTTCTGGGGTTCCCATGTAATCTAGCCAGTAAATAGTAAGCAAAATGCTGTGGGCTGTTATTAATAGCCAGAGATCATCTTTGGTTAATGGCCCCTTCCCTGGCTAGTAATATCAGCCCCCAATGGCCAGCTTTCCCTCTGCTGGTTATGAAAATGATGCGGGAGCCCATGATATTTTTTTTTAATTTAATTCTTCATTTTCTTTCATTTATAAGAAATCCCATGCCCATTGTACTTGTTTTTGACGCTGTGTAAACTCACCCGCAACATGTCAATTCTGCAGATTGAAATGTCATTACATGCGGTGGATCTGCATGTACTGACAAAATTAGTGCGGCATCAGAACGCAGCGAAAAATACGCTGCATCCAAAGCACTGCTGGTTGCTGATCATGGGGACCTAGCAGGGCTGTTATTAATAGCCAGAGAACATCTTTGGCTAATGGCCCCTTCCCTGGCTAGTAATATCAGCCCCCAACGGCCAGCTTTCCCTCTGCTGGTTATGAAAATGACGTGGGAGTCCATGCCATTTTTTTTAAATTTAATTCTTCATTTTCTTTCATTTATAAGAAATCCCATGCCCATTGTACTTGTTTTTGACGCTGTGTAAACTCACCCGCAACATGTCAATTCTGCAGATTGAAATGTCATTACATGCGGTGGATCTGCATGTACTGACAAAACTAGTGCGGCATCAGAATGCAGCATTTTGAACGCAGCGAAAAATATGCTGCATCCAAAGCACTGCTGGTTGCTGATCATGGGGACGTAGCGGCTAACCAAACAGCTGTGAGCTGTTATTAATAGCCAAGGAATATGTTGGCCTAATGGCCCCTTCCCAGGCTAAAAATTGCTGCTCTTCATATTTGAATGGGATTAGGGCTCATGGGATTAGGTGTCGCTGACACCAGGCCCTTGGTTTAGTGATGAAGAGGAGTCAACCAGACACCCTCATTACTAAACCTGTAACTAAGGAGTTAAATAAACACACACACAGAGAATAAAACACTTTATTTGAAATACAACAGACTTATTTTTTAATCATTTAAATTATCCAATATACTCACCCCAGGTCCACAGTAATCCAAGGGTTAAAACGATGTCCCTCTTTCTTTTTTGGATATCTTTATTTCGCTCCAAAAAGAATTCAATGTTGTAAAAAAACGCATCAAAAACTTGATATACACCCACCAAGGGAAGGTTGGAGGGCAAACATGCATCTTTATTACAGGAGAGCATAACTTTGGAACTTTTGGGCAGAAAAAAAAGCTGTTCCAAAATCCGAGGAAGTAATCCGTTTAAATTTAAAAATCCAGTAAAAGGTCCTCTTTATTGACCTAGTAGATGGCTTAAAAGGGTTTTCTGAATTATGCCAAGAATAATGATGAAATAACAAAATGTCAATTATTTAGTCTCCTTCTCCAGAACCACATCTCTGGTTTGCTTGCCTTTTTTCTGTGTTCCGGGTTGTAGCAGTAATGTCCCATATACCTTGCATGACCTTTCCTCTCCTGTCTTCTGTAGTATACGGCTCAAGACCGCTAAGGCCAGTCATCACTGCGCCCTTGTTAACAAAAGAAAAATGGGAAAGGCAGAGTATGTTGCACTATATCAGCAGGAGCTAAAAGAGAAAACCTCTTTAGGAAATTATGATTAGTATAAACTGATCCTATATTTATTTTCTAAATAGGATTTTTCGAAATGAAGATGAAATACGATGAAAGTGATAACGCACTTATCAGAGCATCTCGTACCCTCACAGACAAAATCAGTGACCTTTTTGGTAAGATAAATTCATTTATTCCACCTTTTGAGTGTTTTATAAGTTTCTGTTGGTGATATGCATCATCACTTATTTAGGCTTTAGCTGCAATTACTGCTCTTGCATAGTAGGTTCTTTGACAGAAAACTGTCATTTGCAGCCATATATGTCTTGATTCCCTGTTAATCTTAAACTTAAGGAAACACTGCAGCATTGATTTAATCCCAACCTTCACCACCTGATTGTTTATCATGCTTTTGACTTTTTTGTGTATTGTACGCACTTCCCTGCGGCTCAGCCTCCTGTCCTTGACTGCGCTTACCTACATAGTGGCCAATTGCTAAATCAGACATAGACCATGCGGCATGATATTTTTGCAATAGGTCCCTGTGGTGGACAAATGCTACAGCATCCATCCATACTGTGGCCACTGTGTGGCATACAATATATAACAAAGTTGCACTCTGTAGCTCTATAGCATGCAAACATGAAATATATAAAATTTGAATTGCATTACTGCTCTAGATAATAGGAAAAAATGAAGATACTTAGCACATAATTTGGCCAATTCATGTATGCCTAGCAGCCAACGACAAGGTGATCTCCTTTAGCTGAGAACCTAACACCTATTTTAAAATATAAAAAAAAAACAAATGTAAAAGCCATCCCACCTACGTCAAGGTGTACCCAAATTCGGGATGCTCTTAACTTGTAGCATTAAAACCTTACCATGCGTCATAGTGACATCTTGTGTGAATAAGGGCTGAGCAGGACTGGGTCCCAAACATGGACACACAGCTAGTGGAAGCCCATATTTTATTGAAACCCATTTTTATGTAGGCTTCAGCCTAGGAGAGGATTCACATTAGATTAGGTTCCCAGCTAAAGGAAATCGCCTGTTGTTGGCTGCTGGGCATGCATGAATTGGCCAAATTATGTGCGACGTATCTTCATTTTTTCCTATTATCTAGAGCAGTAATCCAATTCAAATTTCATATTTAAATGCCATAGCACTACAGAGTGCAACTTGATTTGTTACTTATGTATAGAGATGGCTACCCTTAGTATGCACCTGTACACACCAATTTTCTGTTTGGAAGAGACAGCTATTCTTTTGTTAATTATGGCATACAATATAGCCATGAAAGCGTGTACTTAGCCTCGCATTTTTGTATTTAAAAAAATATAAAAATGTAGAATTAATTTTTTAAAGCGCAGGATTGTGCTCAGTAAACTACATACACTGTCAGGTGGGCGACATTACACTGATTAATATGATATCTTGGTTGATGCAATCCGTCCTTTGGTTCTTGTGTAATCTTTACTTTCAGTTTGGAGATGATACGCTCGTGCTTCGGGGCGGCCTGTGAGGTGGGCTCTATGTGGTGCTTTGCTTACATATTCATCTGTATGCTCTTATGACAGCTCACAGTGGCTTCACTGATCTGCCTCCTATTTTACACAATGCATCTAGTAGTGTGGGGCAAGGTAAAAAAAATAGGAGGCAGATCAGTGAAGGCACAGTGAACTGTCATAAGAGCATACAGATGAATATGAAAGCAGAGCACCATATAGAGCCGCCCCGGAGCACGAGCATATCATTAACTCCAAACTGAAAGTGAAGATTACACAAGAACCACAGGATGGATTTCATCAACCAAGGTATCATTATAATCAGTGTAATGTCGCCCACCTGACCGTGTATTTAGTTTACTGAGCACAATCAGTTGGACCCAACTCTTATCCTGACCATATAATTCTTCAGACGTTGCTGGAGCTACAGTATCTAGTAGTCTCCCTCTGTTACCCCACTGACACTCCTGGAGTATGATTGCTGGACATCCATGAGTTTACATGGCACTAATAATGCATTGCCATTAAAAAAAAAATTGCAGTGCATTATGGAAGTAATCACACGATCCAGCCACATAGTGGGTTTCAAATGAGTGGAGTTGAAGAATGCCTAAAATGGCCAAGAATTATTGGACAAGGCAGCCAGGAAAAAAACAAAACAAAAGCAAGCCCTCATATTAAAAAAACTTAACAAATTGTTCTTGAAGAGAAAAGAGGAAAATCAGTTATCAGTTCTTCCTGTGCTGTGTCCTCTCCTACACAGAGATTTCTGCATCTCCTTGTCAGCTGCTCTCTTATTCCCTGCACAGCTCTACTGGTAGAGTGAACTTCTTTGCTATGGCCAGGCTCATGATCATGAATAAAACTCGTCTGCGTTGAAACGTGTCTATTTGACTGATGTAATTCCTCACTGGAGCAGATTGATGTGATGCTTCTATTTCTCGGATGAACTCAAAGATTTTTTTTTTTTTTTTTTTTATCTTGGGCTCAATAAATGCGCTCATAGCACAGGACCATTTCTGCTACATACAGGTGATCTGCTGATCATCTGTATGTAGCAGAGGCGATCAGACAAGTGCTGCTTCTAGTTTGCTATGGAGACTATAGAAGCAAGCAAAAAGTGAAAAAAAAAAATGTTTTTAAAAATATTAAAAAAATATAAAAGTTTAAATCACCCCCCTTTCGCCCCATTCAAAATAAAATAATAAAAAAAAATCTACATACACATATTTGGTATCTCCGTGTTCAAAAACGCCCTATCTATCAATATAAAAAAAAGAATTAATCCGATCGGTAAACTGCGTAACGAGAAAAAAATTCTAAACACCAGAATTAAATTTTTTGGTTGCCGCAACATTGCAATAAAATGTAATAACGGGCGATTAAAACATCGGATCTACCCCAAAATGGTATCAATAAAAACTTCAGCTCGGTGCGCAAAAAATAAGCCCTCACCTGGCCCCAGATCCCGTAAAATGGAGACGCTACAGGTCTTAGAAAATGGCGCTATTTTTTTTTTTTTTTTTTTTTTTTTTACCAAACTTTGGATTTCTTTTTCACAGCTTAAATAAAAAAGAACCTATACATGTTTGGTGTCTACGAACTCGTAATGACCTGGAGAATAATAATGGCAGGTCAGGTTTAGCATTCAGTGAACGTGGTAAAAAAAAAACATCTGTGGTATTGTGCTTTTTTTGCAATTTCACTGCACTTGGAATTTTTTTCCCATTTTCCCGTACACTATATGGTAAAACTAGTAATGGCGTTGAAAAGTACAACTCGTCCCGCAAAAAATAAGCCCTCACACGGCCATATTGACCAAAAAATAAAAACGCTATGGCTCTGGGAACAAGGGGAGCAAAAAACGAAAATGCAAAAACGGAAAATCCCAGGGTTGTGAAGGGGTTAACGCTGGAGATTTTCCTCTTTTCTCTTCATTGCACCGACCCGAGGCTGGGCGACTCCCTTCGAGGATCTCTGGACAGAAGATTTGCGGACTCTCCCTTTCTTTCCCTCCCTTTCTTTCTTTCCCTCCCTTTCTTTCTTTCCCTCCCTTTCTTTCTTTCCCTCCCTTTCTTTCTTTCCCTCCCTTTCTTTCTTTCCCTCCCTTTCTTTCTTTCCCTCCCTTTCTTTCTTTCCCTCCCTTTCTTTCTTTCCCTCCCTTTCTTTCTTTCCCTCCCTTTCTTTCTTTCCCTCCCTTTCTTTCTTTCCCTCCCTTTCTTTCTTTCCCTCCCTTTCTTTCGTTCCCTCCCTTTCTTTCGTTCCCTCCCTTTCTTTCGTTCCCTCCCTTTCTTTCGTTCCCTCCCTTTCTTTCGTTCCCTCCCTTTCTTTCGTTCCCTCCCTTTCTTTCGTTCCCTCCCTTTCTTTCTTTCCCTCCCTTTCTTTCTTTCCCTCCCTTTCTTTTCCTTGCTGTTTCCAAATAAATTGCTCTTGGTCTTGCTTTGTGTCGGAACAAAAGGCTTTGTTTGCTCAATAGAAGTGTTTGGGTATTTGTACTGATCTGTTACTAATGTGTCATACATCGTAAGTATCCTAAAACTGCGCAATGAAAAATACAACTTATT
Organism: Phyllobates terribilis; assembly: GCF_046119375.1. Taxonomy (NCBI): domain Eukaryota; kingdom Metazoa; phylum Chordata; class Amphibia; order Anura; family Dendrobatidae; genus Phyllobates; species Phyllobates terribilis. The sequence goes on along the minus strand of NW_027362761.1, from coordinate 726,976,014 downwards.
CTGCAAATAAAACCATCCTTGTATGGCTTGTCAGCAAAAAAAAAATAGATGAATTGCTGCATCCTTAGATCCAAGAAAGACTGTGTCTTTAAAGAGAGAAAAATTTAGACTTGGTTTAAGAACATATTTTTTTTAACCGATCTTTGACATATCTGTATGGATATAAAAAACATCCAGTAAAATGCAGGGAAATAAGCGCTTTGGAAAGTACCAAAAAGACGCTTGCAAAAGATCTTGCGATTTACAAAATTCCAGAGAAACATAGTAATTCCTGAAGTGTCTGCTTGAAAAATGGACGTTTTTGACCACTGGAAAAAGACGCAGTGTGAATATAACCTTAGATGTAGAAAAGGTGCCCTAACCATGAGTCCCCAGTACTTACATCCATAGACATCATCAGATTTTAGTGACACTGTCTCTCTATGTATATCTATTAGTAATGTGTATTTTATATGTAGACATATATAATAAGTATTTTTTTGTATTTAATGTAAAATAATATAACTTTTGTTTATTACCCATTTTTTTTAGGGGGAATGTTTTCCAAAACGGAAATGTCGGAGGTATTAACAGAAATTGTAAAGGTTGATCCAAGTTTTGATAAGGATGCTTTTCTGAAAATGTGTGAGAAGGATATAATTCCAAACATCCTAGAGGTAATGTGTTCCTTTTGTGCTGTAAAGGTGGCGTACAAGACTCATTGAAGAGTAACTCATTTTTTCTTTTATGATACATGTAATGGGCACTGCAAATAGCGGCCGATTGGTGCGGTATTGGGTCCCTGTCCCTTAGCAGCAATAGACTGACTCACACTTTATTTTTTTTGGACGGAAGCATGTATAATGTTCATTGTGACGAGAGAGGTAGCTGTGACATTACCTATTGAGTGCTGGATCCTGGGTTCTTTAATTGACAGCTCTGGCTTTATAGAGCCACTGAAGGGAGAGATAGATGGAAAACAAGTAGGTGGGAAGGTGCACTTAAATGTTTGGCCACGCCATGGTTCACCGACAGCCTGTATTTGGTTTGAACAGTCATTCTGTGCTAATAGCACACGACACCTGGCAAAGCTGCCTTATCTAAGGGCTACGGAGCATAGATGGGTAGATGCACTTCTGTATGATTGAAGTCATCATTTTCATCTAGAAAGCTGTTTAAATGTTGCCAGAGAGCCCATGACAGTTAATGATAGCTCTTCATGTACATATCATAGGTCAAGTGTGAAATCCAAGCATTTTGCAGAAATCTTAGAATATTTTAGGCAAAGTATAAAATAAGGTAATCTCATTCTCTGTTTATTTTTCTAGAATTACATAAGATGTGAGAATGCTATTAACAAGCTGATATCAGATTCCTTGCATTGCATCATTATAGTCTTCTATGATATACTGTAACCCTAATGCACATTTCCCAATACCCTAATGTTGGGTTCCAACCCATCAATTCCCAGCCATACCTTTTTACATATTTCCTACCCTAAATGTAATTTTCTAACCTTAATACACATGTCCCAACCCTAATTCTAATATACATGTTTCTCAACCTTAACTGTAATACAGTCCTAACCCTAAGGCACATACTGTAACCCAACTTAAATATTCTCTGTAATATAATTGTTCCCAACCCTAACCTTACTTCACATGTCCAAACACTAATTCAAATATTTCCCAACCATAACCCACTTTTTCCAAACTTAACCCTAATGCTTATGTCATAACCCTAATGGACATATCCAACCCTAACCTTAATGCACATGTTCCAACCCTTGCTCTCATCCACTCTTCCCAGTCCTAACCATAATGTACCTTTACCAATCCTAATTCACATGTCAGAACTCTGAATATTTACTAACACTTATGCACATTTTCTGACCCCAATTGTGAAGTCTAAGCCCCAACCCTAATGTTTTTACTTTAGAAAAGGCACCTGTCCTGGCTATAGCACTAATACATTTGATCCAACCGTAATTATAAAACCCCTTTCCCAACACCAAAGGAACATGTTCTATCCATAGTGCACAACAACCCCAATTTTAATGAGTGTGTCAGGTTGAAAATGGCATCTGATATGCAGGCAGGTTACTATAGAGCAGGAAGAGCTGGACAGATTAATATACTTTTCTGTGGGAAAAGCTGCAATAAAACTTGACGTAATAAGAGATGCGTGAATCCTGCGCTACTGGTTGTAGAATCAAGGAAATTCAATACATGGCATGTAAGGAACAGTGCAGTCTAATGTCTATGCGTTTCGAAGTACTCTGACTTCTTCATCTCCTGTTTGATCAGAGTGTGATGGTGTGATCTGATTTTTTCAGATGTGAAGAAGATGGTAAAAAAATTTCTCTCTCTTCTCCATTCTGTCAGTCTGTGAAAATCGGACTGCACTCAGATGTCATCTGAGTGCAGTCCGATGTTTTCCACCCACTCTTTGACTTGAATGGCCAAGTGTGATTCAAATATAGGATGAAACTCGGGCATGTTGCAATTCTTTTTCCTAAGATAGTCTGTCAGAAGAAAAAAGTCCCCATAGAATAACATTGGTCCGAGTGTGATCCAATGTTTTGTCGGAACACACTCTACTGAAAATATGGTCGTGTGCACGAGTCCTAATTTTCTTTTTTTTATTTTTAAGGCAATTGTAAGAGGCGACCTTGATGTTCTCAAGGACTGGTGCTACGAAGCGGTGAGTTTGCATTTCCTCAATAAACTTCCCATTCAATTCATGTTTTATAGAAGTGAAGGTTCCCTAATTTACTGTGATCTGGTTGTCTGCTTTTAGTCACTGTATTACACATGTAATGGAATTGTGAAGATATATATATATATATACATACATACATACATACACACTGTACAGACCAAAAGTTTGGACACACCTTCTCATTTAAAGATTTTTCTGTCTTTTCATGACTTTGAATATTGTACATTCACATTGAAGGCATCAAAACTATGAATTAACACATGTGGAATTATATACTTAACCAAAAGGTGTGAAACAACTGAAAATATGTCTTATATTCTAGGTTCTTCAAAGTAGCCACCTTTTGCTTTGTTGACTGCTTTCCACACTCTTGGCATTCTCTTGATGAGCTTCAAGAGGTAGTCACCAGAAATGGTTTTCACTTCACAGGTGTGCCCTGTCAGGTTTAATAAGTGGGATTTCTTGCCTTATAAATGGGGTTGGGACCATCAGTTGTGTTGTGAAGAAGTCAGGTGGATACACAGCTGATAGTCCTACTGAATAGACTGTTAGCTGCTTTTTTCTTGCCATAATACAAATTCTAAGTAAAGAAAAACGAGTGGCCATCATTACTTTAAGAAATGAAGGTCAGTCAGTCCGAAAAATTGGGGAAACTTTGAATGTGTCCCCAAGTGCAGTTGCAAAAACCATCAAGAGCTACAAAGAAACTGGCTCACATGAGGACCGCCCCAGGAAAGGAAGACCAAGAGTCACCTCTGCTTCTGAGGATAAGTTTATTCAAGTCACCAGCCTCAGAAATCGCAGGTTAACAGCAGCTCAGATTAGAGACCAGGTCAATACCACACACAGTTCTAGCAGCAGACACATCTCTACAACAACTGTTAAGAGGAGACTTTGTGCAGCAGGCCTTCATGGTAAAATAGCTACTAGGAAACCACTGCTAAGGACAGGCAACAAGCAGAAGAGACTTGTTTGGGCTAAAGAACACAGGAATGGACATTAGACCAGTGGAAATCTGTGCTTTGGTCTGATGAGTCCAAATTTGAGATCTTTGGTTCCAACCACCGTGTCTTTGTGCGACGCAGAAAAGGTGAACGGATGGACTCTACATGCCTGGTTCCCACCGTGAAGCATGGAGGAGGAGGTGTGATGGTGTGGGGGTGCTTTGCTGGTGACACTGTTGGGGATTTATTCAAAATTGAAGGCATACTGAACCAGCATGGCTACCACAGCATCTTGCAGCGGCATGCTATTCCATCCGGTTTGCGTTTAGTTGGACCATCATTTATTTTTCAACAGGACAATGACCCCAAACACACCTCCAGGCTGTGTAAGGGCTATTTGACCAAGAAGGAGAGTGATGGGGTGCTACGTCAGATGACCTGGCCTCCACAGTCACCAGACCTGAACCAAATCGAGATGGTTTGGGGTGAGCTGGACAGCAGAGAGAAGGCAAAAGGGCCAACAAGTGCTAAGCATCTCTGGGAACTCCTTCAAGATTGTTGGAAGACCATTTCCGGTGACTACCTCTTGAAGCTCATCAAGAGAATGCCAAGAGTGTGCAAAGCAGTCATCAAAGCAAAAGGTGGCTACTTTGAAGAACCTAGAATATGACATATTTTCAGTTGTTTCACACTTTTTTGTAAAGAATATAAATCCACATGTGTTAATTCATAGTTTTGATGCCTTCAGTGTGAATGTACAATTTTCAACAAACTGTCCACTTAGGAAGCAATACTGATTGACAATCAATTTCACATGCTGTTGTGCAAATGGAATAGACAATAGATGGAAATTATTGGCAATTATCAAGACACCCTCAATAAAAGAGTGGTTCTGCAGGTGGGGACCACAGACCACATCTCAGTACCAATGCTTTATGGCTGATGTTTTGGTCACTTTTGAATGTTGGTTGTGCTTTCACACTCGTGGTAGCATGATACGGACTCTACAACCCACAGAAGTTGCTCAGGTAGTGCAGCTCATCCAGGATAGCACATCAATGCGAGCTGTGGCAAGAAGGTTTGCTGTGTCTGTCAGCGTAGTGTCCAGAGGCTGGAGGCGCCGCCAAGAGACAGGCCAGTACACCAGGAGACGTGGAGGGGGCCGTAGGAGGGCAACAACCCAGCAGCAGGACCGCTACCTCCGCCTTTGTGCAAGGAGGAACAGGAGGAGCACTGCCAGAGCCCTGCAAAATGACCTCCATCCATTGATGATTTTTGTGTGATTTTGTTGTCAGCACATTCAACTTTGTACAGAACAAAGTATTCAATGAGAATATTTCATTCATTCAGATCTAGGATGTGTTATTTGAGTGTTCCCTTTATTTTTTTGAGATATATATATATATATATATATATATATATATATATATATATATATATAAATAATACATAGTGGAATACCTATACTAATAGGACGTTCAATGATGGACCCTCTTGCACTATATGCACTGCAGTCTGCCACATACCCTGCCTCCCTGCCAAGCTCCTGCTATCACCACTGAATATATGTAACTGAAATTTTGCCACATGGTCTTACAAAAAGTCCTAAACTTTCTTCACACCATTAGGAGTGCTGCTTATTTTTCTATCTATATTTATATTGGACTAAAAGGGGTAAATGTGCAAAAAGCTTTGCAATCGTATTATAGTACTTTTGGCACAGCTTTGCTATATTTTTCTGTGTGTGTGTGTATGTGTGTATATATAATATGTGTGTGTGTGTATGTTAGCCTAAGTAATTGCATGTATACAATCCAGAGGATCTCTATTCCATAAATGCGGTATCGCATTACAGTCTGTGCAGTGTACAGGACACCCCTTAAAAACCATGTTTCTTATGACTTGCCGCTATTTTTTATAGTGGTGTTTCAGAACATTGATATTAGAACACTGATAAGGTACGCTAAAATTAATTTCTACTTTAATATTTTTTTTTATATACTTAACAGATGTCAATATAGATGGTGACTGCGGTATCGATGATGTTTGATACCAGGAAGGGTCTACCTCTGTCAACCCATCACTACCCCACAGTGCTAACACAGATCATTAGGCTGCCAATAACCATGAACAGACAAAACTTACAAGAAACAAAATGAACATAAACCCTGCTGTGACTAAATAAGTAAAAATCAAAAGTGCAATTAAATAACGTAGGGTTCTTAGTAACACTGTTTTTAATAATCATAATAAAAATAAAAAAAATGGCATTAAGCCATCCCACCACGGCAAAGTGACCCTGTTCGGGACGGTCCTACACTTTATAATATTAAAACCAGAGTTTGGGACTCAGTCCTTTGTCTGCCATTGTTCACACAGGTTACTTCTGACATATGGTAAGGTTTTAATTGATCCTTGCTGATACGATATTCATGACAACCTATTTAAGAAATATTCAATGAAAATATAAGCATTACATCAATCCATTTGCACACCGTTACAATTTTTTTTGTTTTTTTTCCCCCTCTTTGTTTAGACATATAGTCAGCTAGCTCACCCCATTCAGCAAGCCAAAGCAATGGAGTTTCGGTTTCATTCAAGGGTTCTGGACATTGACAATATTGATGTAAGTATATAAGGTACAGTATATGTGGCATGTTATACATCTCTGTATTAACAGCAAAAAATGCTAAAGGAGTTGTTCACCTTTGGGGCCTTTTTTCTTCTTCATGTATCTGCAGCTAAAAATCATTTTTGTAATTGGATCTCATTAAATATGTTGCACCTTTTGGTTTTAATATACCGTTTCCTCTGCACATTCAACTTTGATGTGGTCATAAATTATCTGAGAGGAGCTGAGAAAAAGAAAAGCGTTACAAACTTTTGTCAGACTGTTAGAACAAACTCACTGATGGATTCTCAATTAAAGAGGTTGTCCAGCCTTAGGTTACAAGTCTGCAGTCAATCTATGTGACTGCTGACTTATGAATTCTCACAGTGCGCTCTGTCTGGATTCTGCAGGAGCGGGTTGGCCCATGACCACAAGTATGCGATTTGCGTATATGTGATGTGCTGCTAGACATGCGCGGCCTCTCTCAATGCAAGTGAATTGAGTGAGGCCGGATACATCTAGTCAGAATGTGGCCGGGAATGTGCAAAGTGCATACTTGTTGTCACGTTTTCACCCACCCCTGGCACTGGAGAATCCCAAAATCACACAGTTTGCGCACTGTGAGGATTCACAAGTCTGGAGTCACATAGTGACTGCAGACTTGTACCACCAGAACGGACAACTCCTATAATTCATTCTGCAGCTAGCAATAAACAATTCAACACAGGCTATAGAAGGCAAAAGGGTTAAAGGGTTGGAAAATTGTTAATGAACCCAATTGCAAAATTGATTTGTAGCCCAAATACATGTATTTAGTATTTTTTTTGGGTCCCATTTTACTTGTATTGTTGTGAACGGTAGCTCCAAAAGTAATCTCTAAGCTACAAGATGTTCTGTGCTTTCAGCCCCCAGAGAGCCTATGGAGCTTTCTGTTTTAGATTTTATTTTAACATGCAGAACAATTTCATGTTACAAAGAGATTAGAAGTAATTATGCCCTTATATTTTCAATGTTTTCTATAGTTTCTCTTTTTTGATGACTTTTCTTATGTAGCTTATACAATTTAATTATTCCTTATTATGCATTTATTGACAGTAATTGAAAAACTACCATGGTGCTAATTTTATTTTATTTTTTCACTAATTCTATTAATTTTTTGTCCCAGCTTGCCATGGGAAAAATGATGGAGCAAGGTCCAGTACTTATCATTACTTTTCAGGCTCAGATAGTTATGGTTCTTAAAAATCAAAAAGGGGAAGTTGTCGAAGGAGATCAGGCAAGTATATACTTATGTATGTAATGGTTTTAGTTTCGCCAAGTAAGTTGTTAGGTTCCCTATGAGAGTTTAAAAACAAATGTAAAAAAAAATAATTCCAGAATATCAAGTAATTTAATCCAATAAAAACAAAGGGCCAAGAAAAAGACACATCTGTTATCACCGCGTTCGTAATGACCAGAACAGTAAAACAATATAATTTTTTATCCTATTCAGTGAATGCCACAAAAGAAAATACAAAAAAACGACACCAGAATTGCCATTTTTGTTAATTACGCCTTATTATCAAAAACACGCAAGACCACATAACGACGTATGGCATATACAAATACAAACTACCGCTTGTTAGACAAAAAAGAACAAGGCATCCGGCAACTCGGCAAACAAAAAATGAAAAAGTTACTATTGAGAGAATGATGTATAACAAGATGCTTTTATAAAAAGTAATTTTTTGTTTAAAATTAGCAAAACAAATTAACTTTATAAATTGGGAATCTCTGGATTCATATTGACCTGAGCTATAAAACTGTTAGTTTTTTTTTTCTTTTATTCTGCAAGTTTGAATGGAAAAGAAATAGAAAGCAATGCCAGAATTGCAGTTTGTGTTCATCTCCCTTAAAAATAAATGGAATAAAGTGATCACAAAATCATGCAGTATGTAATCCAAAATGCTACCAGAAAATGATGACAAAATGTTTTGTTTGTTTGATGTATTTTTTTTGCAAGAGCAACAAAGCAAGAATACACTATTTCAGTATTGTCAATATCATATTGACCTACAGAAAAGCAATGCTATGTTAATTGTACTGAAAGGTAAATAGTGTGAAAAATACAGAACTGCTTTGTTTTGTTCATTCCACCTCCAAAAAGTATAATCGAAAAGGATGAAAAAGACACATGTACCACATTACAAGAGCAAATAAAATGTCATCATCATAATAATAATATAATAATAAGCCATCACACAGCACTAGTAACTGAAAAATGTTTGTGTTTTTTTTGTTCAAACTCAATATTTAATTGTTCATTAAAGGAGTAAAACATAAATATAACTATAAAAATTTGGTATTCCAACAATGGTGCTGATCCAGGGATAAAGATAATACTTGTGCAGCAAATGAAAAGTGTAAAATTTACAGCGTTAACAGCAAAATTGTTGCTTTTTTTCCAATTTCTTCCCAGAGTTAATAAAAGTTAGGTAATAGGATATATGTATGCCAAAATGGTGCTTCTGACAAATACAGCTCATCTTGGAAAAATAAACCCTCATGCGTCTATATCGATGACAGGATAAAAATGTCATGGCTCCTTAAATGTAACAATGAAAAGAACAAAAAAATATGGACGATTAAGGTGTGCTGAACTGTTCTGGGCAGTAAAGAAAGTAACAAAAGCATTACAATAGCCTTGGCGCTGAACTCTGGTACTATTAATAATAGAGCAAACATTGTAAGGACTTTTTTTCGAATGGTCACATTACATAAAATTCATGTTTTGTTTCTTTTTTTTTTCTTTCTAATATAGGATAAAGTTTTACGAATGCTTTACGTGTGGGCTCTTTGTCGAGATCAAGATGAACTTAACCCTTATGCAGCCTGGAGGCTTTTAGATATTTCTTCATCTGCTTCTGAACAGATCCTTTGATATCTCACAGGCTACCCTGTTAAAGCAGAAAAGAAGTCGGAGTTGAGTCCTATTCTGCAAAGAACACTGAAATAAACGAACATTCTCTCCTTAAGCGAGATTAAAATTTACTACCATATTGGTTAGATCCAACTGCCAGGAAATGCCTGACTTTGATCACCTTATTTAAGATTTACTCACAAAGAGTAAACTCCACATTTCCTGGAAAATATTTACTAATGTGATGTATAATTTATGTATGTCTCCTGCAATTTTAAATGGTGGTTTAAGAACAGTGTATATTCTCAAAAATTAAGATGCCTGTCATTTTTGTCTGACCTGTATATTGTAAAATAATATCTTCTGTTTTGACAAGTGAAACTGTTTTGCATTTTCTCCAAGAGTGCACCGCTCCTTAGGTTCCTGGTTACTGGGGAGCAGTCCGCTCCTGCTTGATTGACCTCCACATTTTTGTGCCAACGGCCTGACCTGTGCACTCTCCCATTTTGCCGGCAGATGCAGCTTTGCCCTCTGCTGTATTGGAGGAGTGCAGTGGTGGCGGTACATGCGTGCGGTGCTTGCTATCTCTTTCTGGTGGTGCTTGTAAGCATTGTTCTGAAGCTGGCCAGTATCACTGGAGCACAAAATTAGTGAGCCAGCTTCAGAGCAATGCTTACAAGCTCTAGTACGGTCTATTATGATAGTTTTTCCCTCCAGCATAAACGTCCTGTAGCCAATTCCCTTAGCTAGGCTCTCAAAATACCATTTCTCAGCAGTACTTCTGGTCCCACTACTATATTAAGCATCTCTGAGCATATTTCTGATGGTTTTATGAATATTCACAACTTTCATTGAGACATCTGCCTTAATTCTGAAGCGTTCTGTCACCACCTAACCGAGGTCTTCAACATGACCCACAGCATACACACCGAACAGTTTGGTCAGTACTTCAGGCGCCAGGAAGCTATAGTTCCCTCTAGTACAAGTTGCAACCTTCTTGCACATAGGAAAAAGAGCACGGCACCGTCGCATCTCGTTGATAAAGGGGCACACGCCTCTTATTGAATCGGGACCATCGGACAAGTGACGTGCACCCCCGTGTGCGCCTCACTACAAATCCTATTCCAGTCCACATGGACTGGTGTAAGATTTGTAGCATAGTATACACGACCGCTCATTATGATTTTGACAAAAGGGGGATTGCTATGTCTCGGTCCTATCCTGCCCAGCTCTGCTCACTTTATCGGAGCTGGTCAAAAATGGCTTGAGAACGCCATAAGTCACAACATTTTAGTGCAACCTCACATTGTGCCAACATTTTGTGACTTTCCAAAGCTTCTTACGTCTCCTGTAAAAACTTTGATGAATTGGGCCCCTTATGTGTGTGTTGTTAGTGATATGAAAGCGAGCATGAAAAAGGCAATAGTAGTGGGGGGTGGGGAATTGTAAGGAAATTGAAACCTTGTGAGTGGACTTACAGAGAGGTAAATATTAAAAAGTTATTTTGGTGTAATAAATAGCCCTCCCTCCCTATACCCCAACACCACAGAAGAATTTGAAGTTCAGCTGCCTAATGAGATTGTGCGGGCTGTAGTAGTGATTTATGGGAGATTTTAACTACCGAAAAACAGCCAGGAGTAATATGTAAAATTCTAATAGATTCACTGCTTAGGATATACATAAATATAGCAAAATCTGACAAGGTAAAAATTGACTTTTAAGAAAATCATTTAAAAAATGAGTCGCTAATGTAAAATAGACATAGCCTCTATTGTGGTCCTGTGTTTGCAAATATTATACATGGGTATATTTCATAGAGACTGGATATCTTCTGTGTATCCCATATAACTCAAAGGTAATCTCATATATACTTATCACCATAGAGAGTAAAGGATAAAAGAACAATCTTGCCCATCAGATTCATGAAGAGTATAGGGGCATTAATAAAAGTGCCGGTCACTCCAATCAGGTCTTGTCCATTTCAGGAGGATTTCAATCAAACACCCAGGATCCACCCTTGTCAAAGCCTCCTATTCCCAGTAATTATATTATTGTATTTGTATTATTGTGTATTTTATATGTATATTAGTCTCCATTTATCACCTGATGTGTTTCCTCAATTTAGATTTATCAGGATAGGTCATAAGTAATCATTTACATTTCTAGATGGGTGACACCTCTGCCTAGTTACTGGCCACAATGTCTTTTTTCCATTTTGGCCACCAGTAGAAGCAAGAAAGGAGTTCTGTTTGTTTTACTCCTGTGTGACCAGAGAGAAGAGAAGAATCGGCCCCAGATAACAATTTCAGCCGGAGTGCTTTTGAGACTAGAAGACCATTCTTTAGGTGGAGAATTGGAAGAAGATAGCAAGGAAACATTCAAGTTCAATTACATGTGAGGGTGCATCTTCAGACGCATGCAATGAATTAAAGTATTTTGATGGGATGCCAGCCCTTCGTTTTTCCTCAGCAGGACTGTAGGTGAGTGAAGTCAAATCATGAGGAGAAGAAGAGTGACCATTGATCTTGGCGGGAATTGAGCCTATTACAGATTTTTATGATCTGTATAGATGGTCACTGAAAACTTGGCTCCTTCAAGTAGAGGTCACCATGACTTAGGAGCTAATTTTATTGGCTAAGAAATCATTCTTACCAGGAGAATAATTCTGTTTCCCTGGAGAAAAATTTCAAGAGAAGAATCCGCAGGTATGCTTTCTGGGGTTAGATGTATAGTTGTGGAGCAGTACTCTCACAAAATTCAAGAGGTATCCACTTAAAGAAAAAATGGCCAGTTGACATCAAGAAGATGTAGGACTAGAGCCCTGGATAAACAAGATATAAAGGGGTTGTCTACTTTCAGAAAATTGTGCTCCAAACTCTGTAGAATGCCTAAAATAACAAACTCAGCAGGTCTTCAACCTCCTTAGTTTTACGCAATCTTTTCAGAACGAAGCAGATATGAAGAAGATGTGAGTCCAGAATGCTGGAGAAGTTATGGATGTCATCCAGATAGACTAGGACGTGCTAATTCAGGAAATCACGATAGATTTCATTAACAAATTGCTGGAAGACAGAAACAGAAGGAAATTTCAGCCTTTTGGCCAGAGAAAAGTTAAAGCACCTGTCAGCAGGATTGTGCTCAATAAACTACATACACTGTATGGTGTATCATTGGTTAGCACTGCAGCCTTGCAGTGCTGGGGTCCTGGGTTCCAATCCCACCAAGGACAACATCTGCAAGGCGTTTGTATGTTCTCCCCATGTTTGCGTGGGTTTCCTCCGCGTTCTCCGGTTTCCTCCCACACTCCAAAGACATGCAGATAGACAATGTAGATTGTGAGCCCCAATGGGCACAGCGATGATAATGTATTTAAAGCACTGCGAAATATGTTGGCGCTATACAAAAATAAAGATTATTATTATTATACACTGTCAGGTGAGCGACATTACCCTGATTAAAATGATACCTGGGTTGATAAAATCCATCCTGTGATTCTTGTGTAATCTTTCCTGTCAGTGTGGAGATAATGATATGCTCGTGCTCCAGGACGGTCTGTCGCTCTATATGGTGCTCTACTTATATATTCATCTGTATGCTCTTAAGACAGTTCACTGTGCCTTCACTGACCTGCCTCCTATTTTACCTAGCCCTGCACTACTAGATGCATTATGTAAAATAGGAGGCAGGTCAGTGAAGGCACAGTGAGCTGTCATAAAGAGAATACAGATGAATATGTAAGAAGAGCACCAGACAAAGCCGCCCTGGAGCATGAGCATATCATTATCTCCAAACTGAAAGTAAAGATTACACAAGAACCACAGGACAGATTTCATCAACCAAGGTATCATATTAATCAGTGTAATGTCGCCAACCATGTCGTTTACTGTGCACAATCCTGCTGACAGGTGCGCTTTAATAAAAATTCTCTGCAGCTGTGGCATCAGTGAACGCAAACAATGAGGAACAGAAGGAGACAGACAAAGGCATGTCCAATTTTGTAGTGGAGGACAGAGTTAATCACAAGGTGCCTCCTCATTTGAATAGGGTCTGAAGTTTTCCTGTTTGGCGTTGAGTTTGGAACAGTTTATGCAGGAATGATTCCATTCATCCAAATTCCAAATATGGACTCAAAATCTCTTAGCAAGTAGACGGGATCTTTAGGCCGATGACATTTTTTCCTGGCAATTTGCATGGGTAGCCAGGGGGGCATCATTATTCCCGGCCAATTCAGCAGAGGAGGATGGCTTAAATACCATGTAGCAATCAATGGGTGAATCATGTAGTAGCAAACAACTGTTTAATTGGCAGGTCTGAAAAGCAGTAGATTCAGGTAGAAACTTCAGAAATTTGCAAAGATGATTGCAACGTAATGCTTACAGTGTCTAAGAAGCTGTTCTTAACTCTTAAAGAAAACTGGGTCAATCAGCTGGTCTGTGGAGCATTAGAAGCAGGTTGTAGAAACCACAGGTGTCTGAGAAGATGGTGGCAAACTCTAAAACAAATGATAGCTAAACACATCGTTAATTAAGACACCACCTCTGTGTCATAGCCGACATTAAAGGATTTGGATGATAAGTTACCCCAGCAAACTTGTGAAATGTGACATGGAGCACAGTAAAGAAACTGAACCATAGGGGAATTGGTTGGGGCCTGATTCAGAGGCCAAGACAGTCGTAACAGTACCCCCCATCCCTTCTAGGGTTCCTATCAGTAGAGTTAGAAACAGAAACTGGTTAGTGGAAAACTCCAAAAGAAACAGCAACTCAACACATCACTGGCTCAATACTCAGACACCACCTGTGTCACAACCAACCTCAAAGGCCTTGGGTGATTAGGTCAGAAAGCTACACCAGGCAAATTGTGAAACCCAATGTGGAGCAAAGCAAAGGGCGCCAGCCATTTGGGAAGGGGGCTTAGCCTACGTCAGGAGCCGAAACAGGTGCATAACAAATAACTTTTATATGGTATTATATTTTCCCTTCCTTTCGAATGATATATCACAGACTTGAAAGTGAAAAACCTACAAGAAGCAAAATGAAAATATACCCTGCTGTAAATAAATAAAAAGCAAGTGCATTTAAATAAAATAGGGTTCTTAGTAACACTGTTTTTGATCAAAAATAGTATATAAGCCATCCCACCATCGCCAAGGTGAACCCGTTTGGGACGGTCCTACACTGTCTAATATTAAAAATCTTACCATGTGTCAAAGTTTACCTCAATGTGTGAATAAGGGCAGACAAAGGACTAAGTCCCAAACTGTGAACACCAGCCTAGGGAAGCTTTAAATGTATTATCCAGCTCTAGGGAGGGAGGCCACACCCAGGTTTGCACAGAATGCAAAATATACAAAGAAAAAACACAAAATTTGAGCTTGCTTTAAGTTGGTATACATGCGGCCCATAAATGCATGTTTCACAATGGCCATGAATCAGAAAAACCTACAAGAAGCAAAATGAAAATAAACCCTGATGTAAATAAGTAAAAGCAAGTGCATTTAAATAGGCTTGAAAGTGAGTTGTTTTATCAAAGTGGAATTAACAGTGACGTATTAGTCTATATATTTTCTGTAATATGTGATTTTGAAAAATAGGCAGAATGATAAATGTTTTAATTATATGTGTAAGATGGGAATACCCCTTTAACTGACAACAGGCAATGCTAGAGTTTACCAGTCTGGTTCTAATACTGTCTAAGGCTTTTTGCTGCCCATGATAAGACTGTTGGCTAGAAGAGATAAAAAGCACTTCCAACATCTAGTGCCACCTCTATTCATTGAGCTTTCTAGCAGACCCAAACATGACAGCAATTAAGAGCAAGTCTATGGCATAGGCAGCAGTCTGAAAATACCTGGTCAGATTTTCACAATTTCTTCTCAGAAGACCCAACCAAAACCATAGATTTCTTGTCATTGCTACTAATTTAGAACAGGTGTGCCTGGTCTTGCGACACTTGCCCTAATCCACTTACTGGCTGAATGTATGCCTATATGACCATCATCTGCCCTACATTGGGCAGGTTGCAAAGCTGGTGGACCTCTCCATGGCAAATCCTGGGATCTGTCTTTTTCGACAAGTGGCCCTCTCATCTGATTTCCCTTGGAACTGGCCAGTACTCCATAAAAAACAGCAATAGACAGAACCAGCCCCCCCCCCCTCTTCCCCAAAGAAGCTAACACCATAGTGCTTGTTGGGGCGGGTTCTTTGCTCTACCTGGAAATTATTGGTTGTGGAGATGAATTGATGAATATTTCATATATATTTGGTTCTTTTTAGGTTTATATTTATCCTTCTCCTCATGGTAATATATGTATTTTCATATGGCAGGTGCCTTGCTTTATTTCATGGTATTCCACATGGTCTTTGTTTTTACATACACTATTGATTGATTGTAAACATTCATTTGTATAGCCAGTGTAAAAGGATATATGGGCTGTACCTTTCTGTTTGGTTCACATGTCTTATGGATTTTATTTGTATGTGTTTTTTAAATTGTCTATCTTTAAATTAATAAAGATATTTAAAGGTTTTGTATTTAAGTTTGGGTATTGTCACCATTCTTTCAGTTGTTAATTTTTATTTTGTATATTGTCCGTACATTAATTAATACATGAGGGGGATAAATACATTTTTTCAGTTTAAACAAAAGATTTCACCAGAGTACAATCCTAATATCGCTTAGGTATTGTCATTACATATTGCTAACACAAGATGTCCTCACAGCACATAAATAAAATGTAATATAAAAGTGGAGTGTGATATTCCTATTCAACCACTAGATGCCCTCAATGTATAAATGAGAGCTAACTACATAAACGGGAACCTGACACCTTGGAAAACGCTCTACCTGTAGATGTAGTGTTTAGCTGCATGTAAACAGCCTTACAATGCTGCTTGACTTTACCGAAAGTAGTTGCCAGGACAAGATTAACGTTCCTTCTGGGAGATCCGTTCAGTCTTGGGGGCATGCATGGAGCAGCTATACTGTGAGCAGCGGCTGTAAGCACACCCTAGCACTTTGATAGCTCACTCTGCACAGGTGTAGGGATGTGGACTGTCTTACCCTGTTCCGGCCCCTGAAGACAAC
This sequence comes from Phyllobates terribilis, assembly GCF_046119375.1. NCBI lineage: Eukaryota > Metazoa > Chordata > Amphibia > Anura > Dendrobatidae > Phyllobates > Phyllobates terribilis. Next base: position 726,959,774 of record NW_027362761.1, on the reverse strand, counting down.
AGACGCACTATGTGAATACTGTTGTGCGGTTTTATATGTAAAAGTAACGTATTTAATGTAATGTATTATGCTGATGTACAGTATATAATGTGTTAATGCATAATGTGAATATAGCATAAGGATAAAAGTTTAGGACAGCATAGGATATAGAACATGTTAGCATGTACATATTAAATGGTTAAGGTTGGGATTAGCCCAATTGGAGGGCATTAGTGCTGATAAGAAGGGGGGCACTTCCTGGTTAGAGGGAGTTCAGTGTAGGCTAGTGAAGTGTGGAGGAGAGTTCAGGTGGGGTTGATTACTAGGGGCAGCATGGGCCACACGTTCAGGGCAGTGGACGGCCTAATGGAGATCCCTGATGGCCATTCCAAAAGAGTCTGGAACCTAGGGCTCGGGCTAGGTACCATGGAGCGGGCTTGATCTTCTGACATCACGAGGTCGGTGTACATGGAGTTACATGGGCACCAGTTGGCTGGACCTCGGTGCACTGCCAGAGTGCACAATAAATTCCTGGAGCTGACAGTCAGCAGGCTTGGGATAAATCCAGAATGAACGTGTGGCAGAACAGAAAACTAGTTGTGCTAATGAGGAAGGAAGTGCAAATTGCTGTACCCTATCCCAGCTGATGAACCTGGACTGTTCAGAAAATATTTGACTGTTACAAAGAACCTGGTGTCCCATCATGCATTGTGCGCGGCAGCTCCTGAGGACTGAAGCCTGGAGGCAGCGGAGGCCTACAAGCGAGTGTGTTGCTCCCCACGGCACACTGGGACTGAGACATCCCTTGTTTGTAAAGTGCAACTGGACAGCAGCTCAGTCGTGACTACCCCTTTGCAGCACTTTATGCAGTGACGCTGCAGAGCAGGCTGTCAAAGTGCGGGGGCGAGCTTACAGCTGCTACTCATAATATATTGACTAGCTCATGCATGCCCCTATGACTGCAAGCCGGCAGCTCATGAGAGGAAATGAGTTCATTTTCTCCCAGGTGCCGCACTTTCTGTAAGGCAGCATTGTATCGCTATTTACCTGCAGATTAACCCTATATATGTCAGGGACACACTTTCCCTAGATCTTCCCTTTAAAGGGAACCTGTCACCTACAAAATCTCTATTTACCTGTAGATCTAGTGATACCCTGCAGGTAAATAGTTTTAATAACTTTTGGCAGTGTAACTGGTACAGCACCTGCTGAGAGAAAATTAAGTTATATTCTCCCGGCAGCAGCTCGTTTAGATTCATCAGGGCAGCGCATGGGGCTTTAAGTCACCACTCACTACAAAGTTAGCACACTTTTCACTCCCCCTGCAGCTTATCCAATGAAATCTTTAGGTCTGCCATCTTTGTTCTCCTATTATGCCCTGCCAGAGGGCATACTACACTGCTAACCAAAAGAAAAAGTATGTGTTCTACAGAAAAAAATCAAACCATAATAAGCTGCTTGGCTGCTGCCAAGGCAAATAAAACAATGGGATACATAAAAAGGCATAGATGCTCATGACGAGAGCAGAGTTTTGCCTCTATACAAGTTACTAGTACGACCACATTTACAGTGCTGTGTACAATTTTGGTCTCCAGTGTATAAGAAGGACATAGCTGAACTTGAGATGGTGTAGAGAAGAGCGACCAATGTCATTAAGGCAATGGGTGGACTGCAATACCAAGATAGGTTATTAAACTTGGGGTTATTCAGTTTGGAAAAATAAAGGCTTAGGTGCAATCTTACTACAATGTACAAATATGAGAGGACTGGACAGAGATCTATCTAATGATCTTTTTACACCTAGGCCTGCAATGATGACAAGGGGGCATCTTTTAAGTTTAGTGTAAAAAAGGTTTAATCATAAACGCAGATGGCGATTCTTTACTGTAAGAGCAGTGAGACTGTGGAACTCTTTGCCACAATCATAGGTGGCGCTATAGAGTTCAAGTCTTCTTTTTCTCTGAAGAGGCAATTTGCATATTAAATTTCCCAGAGGAGCATTGTACGGCGAATAAGCCTCCTTACCGTGACAAGCCAGAGCTGGTGTGTCACTCTCCATAAGGAGAAACACTACCCCTTAGACCTCAGTCCAGAGCCTCTCACCTAGCCAAATCAGTTCTCATACTCTGTACTGACGAGGGCCAACAGCCCAAAACACCGTGTCTACAAACTGAGATTCTGATTTGGCTTTTATCCTAAGTCATATTGCACAACTCGTTAAAGGGTTGATTGTGACTTGTAGGATTGCTGCTTCCAATAGGTGGCGCTATAGAGTTCAAGTCCTCTTTTTCTCTGAAGAGGCAATTTCCACAGGAAGTTGAAATTGTTTATTCTCTATTAAAAAAAGTGCATGAAGGGTCTGGATGCCTTTGTTCAAAAATATATTGGTTACTAGATTCTGTGAAGGGATGTTGATCCAGGGAACTAGTCTACTTACCATATGTAGAGTCAGGAAGGATTTTTTTTTTTTTTCGTAATATGGAAAAGTTAGCATGTACCGCGGTTTTTGCTTTCCACTGGATCAACAAGTTAAAGGGGTGGTCCAAAGTCAAACTAAATCCCTTTCAATTTAGTGCCATAATCTAAGCTATTTTTTGCTCACTCCCTGTGTAATGACGATTTCTTTCAGTATTCCAGTACATGCTCTGAGTTCAAGTGATAACTTAAAGGGGTGGTCTGAAGACTGTTATGGAGACCCTTTTTGGTTTAAGGAGAACTTTTGTTTAGACAGCAAAGGGTCTTCACATTGCCAGTGAGATTCAAATTAAGATACTTCATCAATGAAGGGAGAGAGACAGAATACATGTGACATTCATTGTCAGCAAGTAGAGTCTTCTGGTGTGGCAACATAGACTCACCAATTTATTAGCTAGACAAAAAGCGGAACTTCATTGTTACATACAACTGAACAGACAACTGAAATAGCTTATCAGTAACAAACACATTTCCCTTTGCCCAACGTAAAAACTTTCTCAGACTTCACAGGAAACCAGTATCTTAGGTCAGACATTTCACAATGTATGTCTTAAAACACTCAAGCAGAGGCCTCATGGAATAGATTGTTTTATCTAAATTAATAATGATATCTAGGTATTAAAAATTAACCATAACAATTCCTCCCTTTTTATTATTTTACAAAACAATTTATTCATCAGCTACTTCCCCAAGCTATAAAAGCCTGGAGGGGACGAATCCCATTCACCGACAAATATCTTGCTTGTAAATCTCATCATATATGTTTATAGAAGTAGTATTATATTTTGCAGGCCTGTGATGCTTAATCTTACGTGTTTTCTTGCATAGTCTCTTAATAGCAAATATACTAATACTGGCAACTATATACACTAGTAATATCAAAATTCCTATTTGTAGAATACCTTGTAGGATACCCACTAGCCATCCACCTATACCCTTGAACCAATTAACAGGATTAAGAAATGAGAAAGTGTCGCTCCACCAGGAATCTTTGTTGACATGATGTTCTTGGAGCCACGCATCCCTCATTTCTCTAACTATCTCTATCTTGGTCTTTACCTGGAAATTTCCTGCAGGGTCTATGTAGTGGCAACAGGTAGGACCTATTATCTGACACATCCCGCCCTCTCTAGCAGTCAAGTAATCTAGCACTATGGTGTGTTGGTTAGTAACTGCAATTAGTTGTTTCTGTACAATATTAGATGTATTGAGAATGTTAAGAATCTGGAAGATCTGGTCATCTAGATAATCAGTCGCCTCTACCAACTTATCCCACATTTGCATTATGAATGGGTAAATGAATAAAACACTAAAAAATTTATTCGCCACCCCCATTTCTACAAGTTGTGGTATACCATTTGGTCTGGGTTTGTCATCTGCAGCTCGTCTGTACAGTGTATGTAGCGGGATTGCTTTAATAGCTACTCTTGTGTGTGGTACTATAAAAGTAGAAGGTGTCAGAAAGGCCAGTGTGCAAACTCCTGTGAAATTGTTGGGTAACCACTTGTAAGCCTGATGTCCACATACAATATATAAACTCTCTGGTGCTCCAGTCTGACTTAGAGGTGGACCACTCCTGTTAAACAACAACCATGGCTCAGTCACCCAAGCAGCTACAGTTAGACCTACAGCCTTATTTTTCTTTGTTGTTCTTAATCTAATAGGAAAAGTGTGGTTACTTAAGTAAAACATTTCATTCAAAGTCACTGGAATAGCTAAATAAGGCATAGTATTGGAGGATATTGGACTATGGGTGCATATCCAACAGTTCTTAGGACGGTCATTAGAGTTCATGTCTTGGAGTAAGACTTGGTGATGCTTTATCAGTTTGTTATCCCAGTTCTCTTTAAGTACTTCATGGAGAGTTAGGGCAAAGGGTATGGTTGCTATTACCATAGTCCAAACAAACAGGGTCATCATCTTTGCAGCTGCTGGGGTTCAAATTTTTTTTACAATGGCTGGCGTGGATCCAAGTGTCCTTGCCTTGAAGCTTGACCGAAGTGGCAGTGGTTAACAGCACTTGGAATGGTTCACTGTATCTGGGCTCCAGTGGTCTCCTCATATGTCTCTTTACCATGACCCAGTCTCCTGGTACCAAAGTGTGAGTGCCGCTGAGGCAATTGGGGTCTGGGATAGAGGAAAGAACACGATTATGAGTAACAGTCAAATGTTTGTGCAACTCCAGAACATATTCAGTGAGAGAACCATAGGAGGCCTGCAGCTGCTGTGGGAAATACAACCCTGTCTTAGGGACACTACCAAACAGTATTTCATATGGGGACAGCTTCTTCCTCCCTCTTGGGGCGGTCCTCACTGAATATAATGCTATGGGCAAACAATCTACCCAGGACAAGTGTGTTTCTTCCATGCACTTTTGAATTTTTAGCTTCAAGGTGCCATTGAGACGTTCCACCTTCCCACTACTTTGTGGATGATAGGGAACATGGAAAGACTGTTCTATCCCAAGAGTGACCATGATTTGTTTCATTAGTTCCCCAGTAAAGTGGGTTCCTCTGTCACTTTCTATAGTTTCGGGCACCCCATATCTACAAAACACCTCACTGATCAACTTTTTAGCAGTAGTTTTTGTGTTTGCTTTAGTCACTGCCCAAGCTTCTGGCCACCCAGAGAAAAGGTCAATGCATACCAGGGCGTATTCATAATTACCCACCTTAGGTAGCTGTATGTAGTCCACCAGCAGTCTCTGAAATGGGTAATCTGGTTTTGGTGTGCATTTCCGTGGGACTCGAATAGGCCTACCAGGGTTATGTTTTGCACAAACTAGACATTCTTGAACATACTTTGCAGCCGTATTCGGGAACCCTGGGGCACACCAGTTTTGTAGCACCACTGCACACATAACACCCTTTGAGTTATGCACCGGAGAATGTGCAAGTGCAGCCATCATGGGGAACAGGCAGCGTGGAAGGCAAATACGTTTATTTACCTGCCATACCCCTGACACTGACTGTACAGCGCCCGCTTTGACCCATGCATTCTGCTCGTGGGAGGGGGGGGGGGGGGCTTGGGTCTGGAAGACCGGCAGTAGTTCGAGGTCCACGGCCACTGGGACCGGTGTAGGGGATGTCTCCTTATTTGAAAGGGGGCTTCCTGCACTCTCTGACTCTGAGTCTCCTGGGGTTCCCGCACTTGCGATAGCCAGTATCTCTGTCAGAGGTAATCGTGCTGCTTCCTTAGCCGCCTGGTCGGCCAAAGCATTCCCTACTGCAAGGGGAGTTTGTTCCCGAGTGTGTGCTGACACTTTGACTATGGCTGCCCTTCGGGGAAGGGTGAGTGCTGTGAGTAGCTGCTCTACCGCTTGTGCATTCCTTATAGGTTTGCCAGCAGAGGTCAAGAAATTATGGCTTCGCCAAATTCATGTGCAACACCATAAGCATATTGCGAGTCAGAAAATACATTAATTTCTTTACCTTTTCCCAGATTACACGCTGCAGCGAGTGCTTTAAGCTCTGCCTCTTGCGCAGAGCAGCTGGAGGGGGGTGGTTCTTGTATCACTGCTTTACCATTGTGGACTACTGCATACCCGGTGATGAATCATCCTTGTTAACTGTCCCAAGCTCTGGAACCATCTAGAAAATACTCAGCAGAGGGGTTAGTGAGTGGTACATCAGTAATATTTGCCAAGCCCTTTATTTCAGCTTCCATCAATGCCTGACAATCATGTTCATGTGCCATATCAAATTGAGCTTCCTCATCTGCTAATTTGAAAAACAGGGGCAAATCTTGGCTCATGGTCTCTCCCTCTTCCACATCCTGATAGTTTCCTCCCTTTTCTAAATCCACTGGAAGTAGTGTAGCTGGATTTAGAACATTACAGCGTTTGATAGTTATATTGGGAGGTGTAAGGAGTGAGACTTCATATTTTGTCAACCTTGATGCTGAGAGGTGACGGGTCTGAGCCTGTTGAAGTATTTCAGATACAGCATGAGGAACTTGAAGTGTGAGGGGCTTCCTAACACTATGTCCTCTGTCTTTTTAACAAGTTCTGAAGCAGCTGCCACAGCTCTAACACAAGTAGGAGAACCCATAATGACTGGATCAAGGGTTACAGAGTAATACCCTAGAGGGCGCTGCCTACCACCATGTTCTTGGGTAAGGACACCGGACGCATGTCCAGCCTGTTCGTGGCAGTACAAAGTAAAAAACTTGTCATAATTCGGTATACCTAGAGCTGGTGAGGCAGAGAGAGTGAGCTTGAGGGTGTGAAATGCATCAATAGCCTCAGAATTAATGGTGAAAGGCTCAGTTTTGAGGCATTGGAACAATGGGGCCATAATACTAGAGACATTTCGTATCCAGAGACGGCAGTACTGGACTAGGCCCAACAATGCCCAAAGGGACTTGGTAGATCTTGGAAGGGGTATTTTTAGTATAGCCTCAATCCTCCCTGGGCTGAGATGCTTAATGCCTGGAGACAGGCAATGCCCGGAGACAGGCAATGTCCAAGGAAAGTGACTGTGGACTTGCACAATTGGAGTTTATCTTTTGAAGCTTTGCACCCATTTTCTGCTAAGAATATCAGCAGAGATTGAGATTCATTGTGGCATATCTGGTCAGTGGTGCAGCAAAGGAGAAGGCCATCCACATATTGTAAGAGTATGGTGGATGAATCAAAGGGGCACCAGTTTTCGAGCACAGTCTATAGGGATGTGGAAAATAAGGAGGGGAAGTTAGCAGCTCCCTAAGGAAGGACTGCCCATGCATACTGAGCACCTCTGTGGGTGAAGGCAAAATAAGAGGTACACTCCATGGACAAGAAGACAGAGAAAAAAGCATTGGCCAGATCAATCAATGTGAAACAGGTGGCTGTGGAGGGGACCTGATTCAGGAGAGTATGGGGGTTGGGTACAAGTGGAGTATCCACAATAGTTACTGCATTAACTGCCCGAAGATCATGTACCATACGATAGGCTACTGGTTGTCCAGGTGGTGTTTTCTTTTAGACTGGGTACAGGGGAGTGTTAAATGGGGAGGTTATCGGAATAACTAGACCCCTTAACAAAATCTCCTGGACATTCTCATGTATTGCTGCATCCTGAGCAGCACTTAAAGGATACTGCTTTATACAGGGGGGTTGGGCACCTGGTTTAAATTTTACAGTCACTGGAGGGATGGGTAGTTTTCCCTCATCAAGTTTGATACATGCTCACAATTCACTGGGTATATCCTCAAGCCAAACAGGATGGGAATGAGGTTTAGAGTCTGTATTGTCTAGAACTGTGGGAATTGTTAGGGACAGAAGACTACACAATGTGTCATCATCCAGGGGGGTGGTCATCTTGGGGCCATTTGGAGTGAATTCTATGCAGGCCCCAATTTTCTGCAACACATCTGTTCCCAACAAATTAAAAGGCACATCAGGGGAAACTAAAACTTGGGTTACAATTGAAATTGAGTCATGCAAATTTAACTGGAGAGGATGAGTCATTTGTAATTTAGTAAGTTGTCCCTCTACCCCTTCACAAGTCACATAGTCGGGGGACAAAATGTCCTCTGGAACATGTTCTTGCATTAATACTGTACGGGCTGCTCCAGTGTCTACTATGAATGAAATAGTTTGTCCCTCCCCCAGAGACACGGGAACAGTGAGTGTGGGTCCCTGGGGGGTGACAACGGGGCAGAGGGAGACATCAGGATTGCCAGTTTCCTATGGAGGGGGCTGGGCAGTGGCTGTTGATTTTGCAGGACATTTGATGGATAGATGTCCTTTTTGCCGGCAAGACCAACATTCTACATTGCTGTAATCTCTATTTCCCCCTTGGTGGTTACTTCCTCCTCTCCCTCCCCATCTTCCCTTCCTGGGCTGCACAGGAGCCAAGTTAATGCTTTTCTTTGACTTGCTTTCTAGTTCAGCACCTCGGGCTATTTCTTTTAAATCAACCCATTGCATATTGCGCCACTCCGGGCGACTAGTGCGTACTGCAGTCTGAACCGTAGGTATAAGACCATTCATAAAACACTGCAACAATAATTTGCGATCCTTATCATCATTATGCTCATATCCAAAATCCAACCACATTTGTTCTAATACAGAGGCATATTCTGAGACTGACTGAGCGTTATCCTGTACTAGTTAGTAACAGGTCTTGTTTTTTATCCTGCTCTGCCCGTGCCCAGTTTTGCATCCTTTGTATAAACACCCGACAAGACTCTGATGTATTTTTAATGGCTGGTTCCTGGCCTGGCAGCATCTGAGTAATTTCCATAAGTAAGGGGTCACTGCCTTTCTGCAGAATGACAGAAACTAGATCATCCCATGTGGCCCGATATGCCTCCTGAACACCCTGGAGGCGCATTCTGAATGTTAAGGTTTTTTTTCGGGGATCTGGGAGCTGTGTAGCGAGGGCAATAAGTTCACTGGGGGACCAAGGCCGATATGTTTCTATTGGCCATACTTGGGGGGGGGATCGTGTACCGGAACATTATCAACCATCCTAGGAGGTTGAAACTGTACATGACTAGTGGTCCTCATAGGGAACAGAGGCACCCTGGGTGTTGTCCCTGGGTGTGAAGACCCACACGACCTGCAACAATTAACCCCAGGGGGATTCTGATGACCACAATGTCTGCAAGTCCATCCCATTGACCCAGCATAAGGCGGTGGTGCTGAAGGGGATACAGAATTTACATCAGGTACAGAGACTACAGGGGTCTGAGAGTTTTTCAAACTATCATAGATTACATAGACCGTTCCATGCCTGGTTTCCTCTGATTTATGTTCACTCATTGAGAGACGTTTTGCTACTTCTAACCACATCCTAGCCTGCTATAGTTTGTTTTTATCTTTCAACCATCCTTCCCAATTGCAGATATAGTTCTCCCATTCCTTCTCTTCCAAATTTCCCATACCAAATTTCCTCAAAATTATTTCACATCCTTCTACTGCTTCTTTCCCTTTTAGTCTCTCCACTATCTCACATGCTGGAACTGGGGCCTCGCCCTTTAGGTTAGTCAATTCCTTACTGTTGCCAGTCCCCATGACTGTAACCACTATGCCAGAGTTACCGCAGAACTCTCTTCAGCACACCTAGAGCCTCTCAGACTCTAAATTTGATCCCGTTCCAGTCTCCTCTGATCCTCGAAAGACGGATCTGATCCTGTCCCAGTCTCCCCTGAGCCTCGGAAGACAGATCTTTAAGGAAGTACTAACACAGATTTTCCAGCCCTGTGAGCTAGGGAGATTCTTACACACAACCTGTAGTGCCGGCGTCCCTGCCCTCTGCTAGGCAGGGACGCTGTTCCCCTCACCGCTCTGCTCCGTGCCCGGCGTCCCTCTCCCGCTCTGCTGGCAGCGCGCGCTCCTTCCCGGCCACTGTGCTTAGGGCGCGCGCGCGCGCCCTCCCTCCCTCTTAAAGGGGCCGCGCGCGCCGTCCTAAGGAGTCCCCGGCCAATGGCCGGAGGACTTTACCATATATAAGGCACCTCCTCCAAAATGGAGGTGCCCGAGCAATGTTGTTGCACTGTTCACTACTCTGCTTCAGCCCTCAGGTCCCGTTGCCAGTTACCTGCCAGATTCCTGCCTGATTATCTGCTACCTGCCTGCTAGTCCGAGGTCCGACGGTCTGCCTTGCTACTCCTGTCAGTCTGTCTAAGGACCAGCCTGCCCGCTCACCTGGGAGCGCACACCAGCCACCTGCCTGCTTGCCTGAGGTCCGACGGTCTGCCTTCCTACTCCCGTCAGTCTGTCTATGGACCAGCTTGCCCGCTCACCTGGGAGCGCTCACCTGCTACCTGCCTGCTAGTCTACCTGGAGGCTCCGCCGTCACATGCTGTGACCACCTGCCTGTCCAGTGACTCCTGCTCGCTCACCTGGGAGCGCTCATCTGCTGCCTGTCTGCTAGCCTACCTGGAGGCTCTGCCGTCACGTGCTGTGACCACCCGCCTGTCCAGAGACTTCTGCCCGCTCTCCTGGGAGCGCTCATCTGCCGCCTGTCTGTTGGTCTTCCTGGAGGCTCCGCCGTCACATGCTGTGACCACCCGTTTATCCAGAGACTCTCGCCTGCTCACCTGGGAGCTCAAGTCTACCATCAGCCGCCACAGGTCGTACCAACCCTTTACCCAGAGACTGCCCCGGTCACTTGCCGTGACCACCTGCCCGTTCACCCAGAGACTGCCCCAGTCACTTGCCGTGATCTCCTGCCCGTTCTTCCAGAGACTGTCCCGGTCACTTGCCGTGACAATCTGCCCGTTCACCCAGAGACTGCCCCAGTCACTTGTCGTGATCTCCTGCCCGTTCTTCCAGAGACTGTCCCGATCACCTGCTGTGACTGCCTGCCTGGTCGCCACCCGCTCCCTTACAAGGACTGCCCCCTTGTATAGAAGCTCAGAGGTTCCGCCTCCCAGACCCGTTACACAACCAAACAAATAACAATACCAAGCCTACTGCTCAAACTACTATTCCAATTATTTCTGCATGATCATATAACATTTCCCAGTTCAGAGGTTTTCCTTCTACACCTTGTAAAGGCACTACATGACAATTATATCTGCAATAAGTGTTACTTTTTATACTATATGTTTCCCAGTCTGGGTATACAGGCTAAGCAAGAACTTCAGCTACTATGATTTTCCCTCTCTTGAGCTTACACAAAACAGAACACAGACACTGAGGACAACGATTCTGATTCATCAAAAGCGACTTAACAATACGTCAATCATTCAATGTACACTACACAATCGCTTATATTAATCCCCCTGCTGTATTCGGGCTAAAAACTGCACTCAGTTACCCCTTTCTTGAGGGTGCCCTTATCAATTTACAGGGGAATTCAATACCCTCAGAGTATACTACCTTACCGTGAAGGATTCCTCTGTTATAGGCAATCACACTTCCCTGATCCTCTTACGGACCGATTTTCCTCTCCACCACATTTGAAGGAACACACCTAACGGGATCCCTTATCAAGCAGAGACCGTAGTCCCTTATTGGTCAATCAAAAAAATCATTCAGTCCCACATTCAAGGATCCTCATAGTTTACAATATCATACCAGACATTTATGACGTAGACAAAACAAACAACATAAAACAATCCTCTGACTCCTGAAATACATACAAGAACTGCAGAGGTGCCTAATCCCGACACGCTGGGCAAGGTTGATTACTCGTCATTCAATCGTCAATTATATATCTAAAAACCACATTGAAACATATAAGACAACAAAATCAATCACTGGCAAGGGTTCAAAAAAATGATTGTCTTGTTAGGACCACCAATTACCCATTCTGGAGCCCTCTAGGTAGTACTGAATTAGTAGTAATACAAGGGATTACTTACCGCGGATTTCATTCAGTAATTCCCAGAGAGATCCTTGTTGACGGGTCCAGAGGAGGTCCGGTTATGACAATCCCAGGTTTCAGGCACCATGTACTGTTATGGAGACCCGCTTTGGTTTAAGGAGAACTTTAGTTTAGACAGCAAAGGGTCTTCACATTGCCAGTGAGATTCAAATTAAGATACTTCATCAATGAAGGGAGAGAGACAGAATACATGTGACATTCATTGTCAGCAAGTAGAGTCTTCTGGTGTGGCAACATAGACTCACCAATTTATTAGCTAGACAAAAAGCGGAACTTCATTGTTACATACAACTGAACAGACAACTGAAATAGCTTATCAGTAACAAACACATTTCCCTTTGCCCAACGTAAAAACTTTCTCAGACTTCACAGGAAACCAGTATCTTAGGTCAGACATTTCACAATGTATGTCTTAAAACACTCAAGCAGAGGCCTCATGGAATAGATTGTTTTATCTAAATTAATAATGATATCTAGGTATTAAAAATTAACCATAACAAGACAAACTAAATTTCATTCTAAATTCCTATCTATTTAGTGCCATAATCTAAGTTATTTTCTAATATACTTGTATTAATAATTCCCTACCATCCCCTAACTGATATTTTATTTTTTTTGTTCACTTCCTGTGTAATGACTATTCATTTGAGTATCCCAGTGCATGCTGGGATACTCAAATAAAGCATCATCAGAAAATAGATTTGAATATGGCACTAAATAGATAAGGATTTAGAATGAAATTTAGTTAGACTCCGGCCCTCCCCTTTAAGTTATAGGTTGAACTCAGTGAACTTATGTCTTCCTTCAATCTTAAAGCTATTAACTATAGAAACCCCAATTACAGAAAAATTATACACTGCTCAAAAAATAAAGGGAACACTCAAATAACACATCCTAGATCTGAATGAATGAAATATTCTCATTGAATACTTTGTTCTGTACAAAGTTGAATGTGCTGACAAGAAAATCACACAAAAATCATCAATGGAACTCAAATTTATTAACCAATGGAGGCCTGGATTTGGAGTCACCCCCAAAATTAAAGTGGAAAAACACACTATAGGCTGATCTAACTTTGATGTAATGTCCTTAAAACAAGTCAAAATGAGGCTCCGTATTGTGTGTGGCCTCCACGTGCCTGTATGACCTCCCTACAACGCCTGGGCATGCTCCTGATGAGGTTGCGGGTGGTTTCCTTTGGGATCCCTCCCAGACCTGGACTAAAGCATCCGCCAACTCCTGGACAGTCTGTGCTGCAACGTGACGTTGGTGGACGGAGCGAGACATGATGTCCCAGATGTGCTCAATCGGATTCAGGTCTGGGGAACGGACGGGCCAGTCCATAGCTTCAATGCCTTCATCGTGCAGGAACTGCTGACACACTCCAGCCACATGAGGTCTGGCATTGTCCTGCATTAGGAGGAACCCAGAGCCAACCGCACCAGCATATGGTCTCACAAGGGGTCTGAGGATCTCATCTCGGTACCTAATGGCAGTCAGGCTACTTCTGGCGAGCACATGGAAGTCTGTGCGGCCCTCTAAAGAAATGCCACCCCACACCATTACTGACCCACTGCCAAACCGGTCATGCTGAAGGATGTTGCAGGCAGCAGATCGCTCTCCACGGCGTCTCCAGACTCTGTCATGTCTGTCACATGTGCTCAGTGTGAACCTACTTTCATCTGTGAAGAGCACAGGGCGCCAGTGGCAACTTTGCCAATCCTGGTGTTCTGTGGCAAATGCCAAGCTTCCTGCACGGTGTTGGGCTGTGAGCACAACCCCCATCTGTGGACGTCGTGCCTTCATACCACCCTCATGGAGTCGGTTTCTAACCGTTTGTGCAGACACATGCACATTTGTGGCCTGCTGGAGGTCATTTTGCAGGGCTCTGGCAGAGCTCCTCCTGGCACAAAGGCGGAGGTAGCGGTCCTGCTGCTGGGTTGTTGCCCTCCTACGGCCCCCTCCATGTCTCCTGGTGTACTGGCCTGTCTCCTGGTAGTGCCTCCAGCCTCTGGACACTACGCTGACAGACACAGCAAACCTTCATGCCACAGCTCGCATTGATGTGCCATCCTGGATGAGCTGCACTACCTGAGCAACTTCTGTGGGTTGTAGAGTCCGTCTCATGCTACCACGAGTGTGAAAGCACAACCAACATTTATATTGAATAACTTGTCATTAGTAGTGATGAGCGAGCATACTCGCTACTGCTCGGTGCTCGCCCGAGCATCTCACTGCATTTCCAGGGTTGCTCGGGTCCCCTCCCTAGATGCTTGGCGCTCTTTAGAGCGCCAATCAACATGCAGGGATTGCCTGGCACTCATTGTAATGCCGCAGCCATGTTGGTTGCAGCAGCTCCCTATGCCATGCAGCCTGTCAGCGCTGCACACAGGGGAAACATTACTTTGGTCATGCACTGCATGACCAAAGTAACGTCCTTTCTCCTGGTGACCCGGATGTTGTCATGGGGACATCGGGTCATCATGACAACATCCGGAAGCCACCGCAGACATCGCGGGATGCCGGTAGGAGAGGTGAGTATAGCGATCACCTCCCCCCTTGCCACCGCAATGCTGCGATCGACTTAGATCGCAGCATTGAGGGGGTTAATGTGCAGGAAGCGGGCACCTGGACCGCTCCCTGCACATAGCACCAGGTGTCAGCTGTGACAATCAGCTGACACCCGGCGACGATCGCCCCGCACCGCTTGTCTGCGGGCGCGATCGCAGCGTGCGCAATAGTACGTAGCTGGCCCTATAGGCCCAGGGCGCAGCTACGTACTATTACTGACAAGGTCGTAAAGGGGTTAAACAATATTTTACCTCACAAAATGTTACGGATCCGGGTGGTGGAACCTCTGTGCTGCGGTGCAAGGAGGGACCAGAGGGGCGTAACTAGGTATCAACTTGGACTGACCAAGGTCACACGGCGGCTCAATCGACTCCGTGAACCAGGGAAGGACCGAGCAGAGGGACCAGGTGCTACTCTGGGCCTGTCCTTGTAAGAGAGCAGGTGACTCCCATGGGTAACTGGCGGGAGTGTCCGGGTAGGCACGGCAGGTAACTGGTAGGAGCCTCCAGGTAGGCTGACAGATAGGCATGGCAGGTAACTGGTACGTTCTCCGGGTAGGCAGGCAAGCCAGGCCCATAGACAGACTAGTGGGTTTGGATCGTACGCAGACCGTCGGGCTGGAGAGTACACTTGGCAGGCGGAGACAGGTAGTCAGGCTGGCGGACAGGACTGGTAGTCAGGCTGGCGGACTGGACTGGTAGTCAGGCTGGCGGACTGGTAGTCAGGCTGGCGGACTGGACTGGTAGTCAGGCTGGCGGACTGGACTGGTAGTCAGGATGGCGGACTGGACGGGTAGTCAGGCTGGCGGACTGGTAGTCAGACTAGCAGCGGGACCTGAGGGCTGAAGCAGAGTTTAGGACACGAAGCTACAACCTTGCACGGGCACTTCCATTTTGGAGGAGGTGCCTTTTATATGAGAGGTCCTCCGGCCATTGGCCGGGGACTCCTTAGGACGGCGCGCACGGCACCTTTAAGAGGACTTCAAATGGACCGATGAGCCGTGGACCCAACTTATATGAGGGTAATTTGAGACGATCATGTTTGGAGGAGAGCCAAACCTTGTCTCCCGGACAGAATTGAGGCGGATCCAGACGTCTCTTATCAGCATGTTTCTTCATCCACTCGGAGGATTGAAGAAGTGCGGACCTAGTGTCCTCCCAAATGGTGGAAAATTCGCGGCAGGGTTGTCCACTGAAGTGGAGACGGGAAATGGAATCCGGGGATGTTGACCGTAGACCACAAAAAACGGGGACTTGGAAGAAGATTCACTCTCATGGTTGTTATAGGAGAACTCGGCCCATGGTAGGAGCTCCACCCAGTCGGTATGGTGAGCGTTGACGAAGTGCCAGAGGAAGCTGGTAAGGATCTGGTTGATACGTTCCACTTGGCCATTGGACTGCGGATGGTAGGCAGAGGAGAAATTCAGGGTGACATCCAGCAGCTTACACGTAGCTCTCCAGAAACGCGAAGTAAACTGGACCCCGCGATGAGACACAATGTGGAGGGGTAGGCCGTGGAGACGAAAGATGTGATGGATGAAGTCCTTAGCCAGCACAGATGCAGATGGGAGACCAGGCAGAGGGATGAAGTGGGCCATTTTAGAAAAGCGGTCAGAAACCACCCAAATGACAGTACAACCGTCAGAAACAGGGAGATCAGTAATAAAGTCCATAGCAATGTGTTGCCACGGGGCAGCAGGTACGGGAAGAGGCAGGAGGCGGCCGGCTGGAAGATGTCTGGGAACCTTGTTGCGGGCACAGGACGAACAGACCGTGACGAAGTCTACCACATCCTTGCGCAGGGTAGGCCACCAGTAATGCCGGGTAATGAGCAGGAAGGTCTTCTTCTGGCCAGCATGGCCGGCTAGTTTAGATGAGTGACCCCAGTGAAGAACCTTCTTATGATCCGGAACGGCTACAAACGTCTTACCGGGTGGGAGACGAGACAGGTCCAAGGGGGCCACATTCATCACTTTGGAGGGATCAATGATATGCATAGGCTCCTCCTCTTGATCGGAAGACAGGAAGGATCGGGACAAGGCGTCGGCTTTAACGTTCTCGTCTGCCGGGTGGTAATGTAGGGTAAAGTTGAAGCGGGCGAAGAACAAAGACCACTGGGCCTGACGCGGAATGAGTCTTCTGGCATATCTACAGAATGCCCAGTTTTTGTGGTCAGTATAGATGACCACCGGGTGCAGAGTCCCCTCGAGCAGGTAACGCCACTCCTCCAGCGCCAATTTGATGGCTAGCAGTTCTCGGTTTCCTATGGAGTAGTTGCGCTCGGACGAGAAGAGCTTGGAGAAGAAGCCGCAGGCTACCATTCTCCCGGACGGAGATTTCTGGGTGAGCACCGCGCCGGAAGAGGAAGCATCAACCTCCAGAAAGAACAGTTTGTTGCTATCCGGACGGTGCAGCACTAGGGCAGAAGAGAAGGCTTGTTTTAAGGAGAGGAAGGCCTCCTCCGCTTCGGATGGCCATTCCTTAGGATTTGCTCCCTTTCGGGTGAGCGCAGAGATGGGAGCAGTCCGGGAAGAGAATCATAGAATCATAGAATGGTAGAGTTGGAAGGGACCTCCTGGGTCATCTGGTCCAACCCCCTGCTCAAAGCAGGATTCACTAAATCATCTCAGACAGATGTCTGTCCAGCCTCTGTTTGAAGACGTCCATTGAAGGGGAACTCACCACCTCTCGTGGCAGCCTGTTCCACTCATTGATCACCCTAACTGTCAAAAAGTTTTTTCTAATATCTAATCTGTGTCTCCTCCCATTTAGTTTCATCCCATTGCTTCTAGTCTTTCCTTGTGCAAATGAGAATAAAGATGATCCTTCTACAATGTGACAGCCCTTGACATATTTGTAGACAGCTATTAAGTCTCCTCCCAGTCTTCTTTTTTGCAAGCTAAACATTCCCAAATCCTGCAACCGTTCCTCATAGGACATGGTTTGCAGACCAGTCACCATTCTGGTCGCTCTTCTCTGAACTTGCTCCAGTTTGTCTATGTCTTTTTTAAAATGTGGTGCCCAAAACTGTACACAGTATTCCAGATGAGGTCTGACCAAAGAGGAGTAAAGACCAATAATGACTTCACGTGATCTAGACTGTATGCTTCTGTTAATACATCCCAGAATTGTATTTGCCTTTTTTGCTGCTGCATCACATTGTTGACTCATGTTCAGTCTATGATCTATTAGTATACCTAAGTCTTTTTCACATGTACTGTTGCTTAGCTCTATTCCTCCCATTCTGTATATGCTTTTTTCATTTTTATTGCCCAGATGTAGTACTTTGCATTTTTCCCTGTTAAAAACCATTCTGTTGGTTGCTGCCCACTGCTCCAGTTTATTTAGGTCTTTTTGAATCCTCTCTCTCTCTTCTCTAGTATTAGCTATCCCTCCTAGCTTTGTGTCATCAGCAAATTTAATCAGTTTACTCTCAATTCCTTCATCTAAATCATTGATAAAGATGTTGAACAATACAGGTCCCAGGACAGAGCCCTGTGGTACCCCACTTGAGACATTCATCCAGCTGGATGTGAAGCCATTTACAACCACCCTTTGAGTCCGATCACTAAGCCAGTTATGAATCCACCTGACAGTAGCCTGGTCCATTGCATACTTGGTCATTTTTTCAATAAGGATGGTGTGAGATACTTTGTCAAATGCTTTGCTGAAGTCAAGATATACTATATCTACAGCATTTCCCTGATCCACCCAGTCAGTGATTCTGTCATAGAAGGAAATTAAGTTAGTCTGACATTACTTGTTAGTTACAAACCCATGCTGACTCTGGTTAATCACTTCATTCTTATCCATGTACTTACATATATGTTGTTTAATAATTTGTTCAAAGATCTTTCCTGGTATAGAAGTCAGACTCACCGGCCTATAGTTCCCTGGGTCCACCTTCTTCCCCTTTTTGAAGATAGGAACAACATTTGCTCTTCTCCAGTCTTCTGGGACTTCTCCTGTTCTCCAAGAATTTTCAAAGATTATGGAGAGTGGTTCTAAAATTTCTTCTACGATCTCCTTCAGTACTCTGGGGTGTAATTCATCTGGACCTGGAGACTTGAACTCATTTATGTTAGCTAAATATTCCCTCACAATCTTTCTGTTTACAGATAACTTGGATTCCTCTATTCCTTTAAAAGGACAGTGAAGATCAGTTGATGTTACATTTTCTTTCTGAGAGAAAACAGATGCAAAATAGGAGTTAAAAAGTTCGGCCTTCTCAACATCCTCTCTTACCATTTCTCCATTTTCATCCTGTAAAAATCCTATAGCATCTTTGACTTTTCTTTTACTTTTGACATACCCCCAAAATCCTTTTTTATTGCTTTTGACATCTCTTGCAAGCCTTAATTCATTGTCAGCTTTAGCTAACCTGATACGTGCCCTGCAGGATCTGCAGACTGCATTATAATCTTCTTTAGATATGCCTCCCTCTTTCCATTTAATAAACATTTCTTTCTTTCTTTTTAGCATGTGTTTAAGTTCTGTGTTCATCCATCCTGGTTTCCTTAAATGCTTCCCATTCTTCCTACTTTTCGGGATTGTTAACGATTGTGCTTTGAGAATCTCATTTTTAAAAATTTCCCATCCTTCCTGGACATTTTTGTCCTTAAGGACATCCAGCCATTGGATCCCTCCTATTCTCTTTCTGAGTCTATTAAAATCTGCCTTTCTAAAATCTAACCTTGAAGTTTGAGTCTTCACATGTCTTCCTCCTCTAGTTATCCAAAATTCTATAATAGCATGATCGCTGCCTCCTAGGGTCCCAGCCACCTTTACCTCCTCAACCATTTCCTCCCTGTTTATAAGGATTAGATCCAAAGTAGCAGATCCCCTTGTTTTCTCCCCTACCTTTTGGAAGATAAAGTTGTCAGCAAGAGAGGATAAGAATTTTCTTGACCTGTTAGTTTTACTTGAGAGAGATTCCCAACAAATGTCTGGATAGTTGAAATCTCCCATGACCACTACGTCATATTTTTTGGAGAACTTGGTCATTTGATACATAAAGAGTTCATCCATAGATACATAAAGAGATCCATAGATACATAAAGAGTTCATCCCAGAAATGTGGGATGAAGAAACGGTAATAGTTGGCGAAGCCCAGGAATCGCTGAATCGCCTTCAATCCCTCCGGACGGGGCCACTTTAAGACGGCAGAGACCTTCTCGGGGTCCATCCGTAGACCTGTCTTAGAGATAATATAGCCCAGGAACGGAAGAGAGGTCTGCTCGAAGAGGCATTTCTCAAATTTTGCATATAGGTGATTCTGCCTGAGCCTAAGCAGGACCTGACGAACATCCCTCCGGTGTGTGGGAAGATCCGGAGAGAAGACCAAGATGTCGTCCAGGTACACCATCACGCAAGAATATAAAAGGTCACAGAAGATGTCGTTAACTAATTCTTGGAAGACGGCTGGAGCATTACAGAGACCGAAGGGCATCACACGGTATTCATAGTGACCTTCCCGGGTATTGAATGCCGTCTTCCACTCGTCTCCTTGGTGAATCCGGACCAAGTTATACGCCCCACGAAGATCGAGCTTGGTGAAGATCTTTGCTCCTTTAAGGCGGTCGAACAGCTCAGAGACAGGTAGGCAGGCTGGCGGACTGGACTGGTAGTCAGGCCGGCGGACTGGACTGGTAGTCAGGCTGAAGCAGAGTTTAGGACACAAAGCTACAACCCTGCACGGGCACCTCCATTTTGGAGGAGGTGCCTTTTATATGAGAGGTCCTCCGGCCATTGACCGGGGACTTCTTAGGACGGCGCGCGCGGCCCCTTTAAGAGGGAGCGCGCGCGCCCTAAGCACAGTGCCTGGGAAGCTGCGCGCGCCGGGAGCGAGGCGGTAAGGTGGACGGTGTCTCTGCCTGTCAGGGGGCAGAGACGCCGATGCTACACAAAATGAATCCTCTGCGATCCCCTGCTGAAATATCTGTATACTCTTTTGATCAGACCATGATCCTGTACGGTCAGGCTGGGTGCCCACGTAGCGTTTTTCAAGCGTTTATGCTGCGGAATTTCCGCAGCGGAAACGCTAGGTAATCCGCACCCCATGGTCCCCAAGGGGATTCCGCATGTTCTATGCACATGCTGGGTTTTTTTCTGCAGCGTTTATGCTGCGTACAAAAATCCGCAGCATGTCATTTAATTTTGCGGAAGCGCAGCGGAACTCCCGCCATTGACTTGCATTGAAACGCATAGAAACCACGACTGTACATTGGTACAAGCGGCTTCTATGCGTCTCTATGGGCGGATGGTACCCAGTTCTGGAGGAGAGAAGACTCTCATCCAGACCTGGGTACCATTCTACCTGTAAAAAAAGAATAAAATAACAAATAAAGTTTATACTCCCCTTTCCGAAGGCTTTTCTCTGAATGCCGGCATCGCTTGAGGACCTGCGGTGACGTCACAGTCATGTGACCGCAGGCCCTTCACCGCTCTGTCTCGCGATATGCCGGCAGCCGGGAACCAGACAGGAACGAGCGCTGCTGCACACACTGGGGCCTCGGGGGTGAGTATAGCTTTATTTGTTTTAATTTTTACGGTTCACACTGTATAAATCCATGCCGTTTGCATGGATTTATATAGTGTGACCTAGTTGTCAAGAACTTTCCAAGTGATGCTATCGCCTGGAAAGCGCTTGTCAATCCGCATGCGGAAACGCATGTGGATCCGCATGTATTCTGCAGGAAAAACGCATGTACAATCTGCATGCGTTTATTCTGTCAGGGAGATGCAGAAATGCTGCAGAAATTTTTTGCTTCATTTCTGCATCGTGGGCACATAGCCTGACACAACCATTGATTAAAATAAACTTTTGTTCGTGGGAAAACCCCTTTAAACCGTCTGGAAAACCTCAGTAAAGAACATATACCACTAAAATGTGGCTAAAAAAACTCTTGAAAAGTAAATAATAAGGCTATGTGCCCACGATGCAGAAATGAAGCAGAAAATTTCTGCAGCATTTCTGCATCTCCCTGGCAGAAAAAAACGCATGCAGATTGTGCATGCGTTTTTCCTGCAGAATACATGCGGATCCACATGCGTTTCCGCATGCAGATTGACAAGCGCTTTCCAGGCGATAGCATCACTTGGAAAGTGCTTGACAACTAGGTCACGCTGTTTGCATGGATTTATACAGTGTGAACCGTAAAAATGAAAACAAATAAAGCTATACTCACCTCCGAGGCCCCGGCGTGGCTGCAGCGCTGCTTCCTGTCTGGCTCCTGGATGCCGGCATCTCGCGAGACAGAGCGGTGAAGGGCCTGCGGTCACATGACTGTGACGTCACCGCAGGTCCTCAAGCGATGCTGGCATTCAGAGAGAAGCCGCCGGACAGGTGAATATAAACTTTATTTGTTATTTTATTCTTTTTTTACAGGTACAATGGTACCCAGGTCTGGATGAGAGTCTCCTCTCCTCCAGGCCTGGGTACCATCCGCACATAGAGACGCATAGAAGCCGCTTGTAAAAATGTACAGTCGCGGTTTCTATGCGTTTCAATGCAAGTCAATGGCGGGAGTTCCGCTGCGCTTCCGCAAAATTAAATGACACGCTGCGGATTTTTGTACGCAGCATAAACGCTGCGGAAAAATCCGCAGCATGTGCATAGAACATGCGGAATCCCCTTGGGGACCATGGGGTGCGGATTACCTAGCGTTTCACAAGCGTTTCCGCTGCGGAAATTCCGCAGCATAAACGCTTGAAAAACGCTACGTGGGCACACAGCCTTAATGAAAATAAAGATGCTTCAGAGAAAAAATGCATGCGCTTCCTAAAGCGTCTTCCAGAAACACCTGACTGCTTCCTCCGCCTGAAAAACCCATCACACGCACCCTGAGGAGGCGCGATGCCAGGGACTGGTTTTCATGGAAAAGTCATCTTATTTAACGGCCTCAAAAAGCTCAGCATGCACCTAGCCTACATACAATGACAATGCCAGTGCGGTTACCGCAAGGCTACAACATGCCTTATTGTATTAAAGTACATGTGAACACGGCCCAATATCAGGGGAATACCTGAGCCCGGCTTACAGGCTGCCCGGCCCTGAGGGGTCGCCCCCAGCACTGCGCGGGATGATGACAGATGTCACCAATACCTGAGAACGCACCAAAATGTCTCCTACGGTCAATTGAGAAAATTGCGCCGTGAGAGGAACCAATGGGAAGAGCCGGAGCTGTGACCAATCCTGCCGCAGCCTGCCGCCGAGCGGAGCGTCCACTGGTCGTGCTGATCACGTGACTCCCAGTCAGCTCGCCTGCGTCAGGGGAAGGTCGACAGCTGAAAACTTCCCGCCAAGCAGAATCGCGCGGGGAGAAGTGGCCGGAAGGGAGAACGCTGAGGGGAGCGCGGGGATAGGGAATTCACACAGCTTGCTGAACAGTTCTTTGTCAAAATGCCGGGGAAAGGAGAAACGGGAGAGAAGGTGAAGCAGCGTATAGCAGGTAACTGTCCAGCTCGTCCCCAGTGGTGTGTCCTGTGGGAGAACTGCTGTGGCCTCCTGTGTCCGGCGCCTAGCTATGGGGGAACGTCCCATAAATACTGGGTTCCTATTAGCTGTGCACTGGTTCCCGGTGATTCGGATCGGCTCCACTTTGCAGGGCTGCTTCCTATCCCTTTATCATCTCCCCTGTGTTGGGCTTTGTGCTGTGGGCACTGCAGGGCCACAACCAGGAAGGGTCTGTTTGGTTTAGGGTGATTCACCCTTTAATGATCAGGGAATTTTTTTATTTTTGCGCCTTGCCTTTCCACTATTTTCTATTTCTAGGGCTTTGTTTTTAGGCTATGTGCCCACGATGCAGAAATGCTCTGGATTTTTTCCGCTTCTCCCTGGCAGGAAAAACGCATGTGGATTTTACATGCGTCTTTCCCGCCAGGTAGAAGCGTTTCCAAGAAATGCATGCAAAAACGTTTGACAAAGTGCTTGACAACTTGGTCACACTATATAAATCCATGCAACTGGCCTGGATTTATATAGTGTGACCAAGTAATAGTTAAAAAAAAAATAAGAATGGTGAAAAATAAAGATTATACTTACCTTCTGATGGCCCCCGGTCTCCTTCTCCGATGCGTCCGGTGTCTCGCGGATATGTAATAGGACCTTCCGTTACGCCATTTAGTCGTGTGACAGGTCGTGTGACCTGTCACATGACTCGATGACGTCATGTCAGGTCCTCACACCACCGCGAGCCGCCCAACACACCGCACGCATTGCTGAGGAGGCCGGGGGACATCGGAAGGTAAGTATAATCTTTATTTTTTATTTTAAATTCTTTTTTTTACAGTTTCTATGGTACCCAGGTCTGGATGAGAATCTCCTCTTCTCCAGACCCCGGTACCATCCGCACATTGAATCGCTTTATATCCGTGTGTGCACATGTAGTGATGCAGATATCAAGCGTTTCAATGCAAGTCAATGGCGGCAATTACGCTGCGTGTCTGCAAAATTAATGGACATTCTGCGTATTTTTCCGCATTGATAATCCGCAGCGGAAATTTCCGCAGCATGTGCACAGCACATGCGGATTATTATTGGGGACCATGGGGCACGTATTACCAAGCGGTTTTTAAGTGTTTTCGCTGCAGAAATTCCGCTGCAAAAAATGCTTGAAAAATGCATCGTGGGCAGACAGCCTTAACAGTGTTCAGTATGCAGTAACATTGACCTGGAAACGTTGTCCAGGCCAGTGATTCTAAACATGCAGCCATTATTTATTTTGTAAACATTTATTTTACAATATTGAGGTGTTTTCTTTCCATGATTTGTGTCTCCTTTCTTTGAGACGCATACATTTATTTATTTTTTTTTTCCCGCTCATGGATCTGAGTGAGGGCTTATTTTTTTGGACAGTGAGCTGATGTTTATCAGGATCAGCTTTTTTGTACATACAGTTCTTTAATTGCTTTGATTGGGAGGTGAGATGACCTAAAAAACCTGCACTTCCCTTTTACAGCGTTTACAAATCGGGTTAATTCCTTATTTGAATAGATCAGACTTTTATGAATGTGGTGAAGCCAAATGGTTTTTTTTTTTTTGTTTTTTTTCCCCTATCTGTATTTTTACTCACCTGGGGCCACTGCTATTGATGGGATTAGATTAGACTTTGCTTATTTTTTCCCCTATGGGGCTAAGAATTTTCAGGCAGGTTCTGCCAGGTGTCGATTTCTACCAGCTTAGAATGGTCACAGACTGCTGATGTCATGTCAACAGAGCAGGTTTCTCTCCTCTGCTCTGTCGATGAGGTGTCATTACTAGTGGCATGTTGATTGACAGCTAGCTCCCCACTGCCTAACTGCGAGGAGACCACAGTCAATCAGCATGATGATGACAGAGCAGACCTGAAGAGGAAGAGCCGTTATGTTGACGTAAGGTAAAATAATTGAACAGAATCGCCGACAGGAGCAGTCTGACCGATCTGAGCTGGCTGTTACAAAGCAAGTAAGTTCTGAAAGTTCTTAGGACCATAGGAAAAAATAAACAAAGTCCTGTATAACCTCTTTAAACACAGATGCCAGTTATGTAGTAAAGCCATTATATATCTTGTGTGGAGCAATCTCACTTGCAGACCCACGCCCAGGATCTTTATTAACATCCTAGTGCGGGAAAGTGTTAAACCTCCAGTTTATTGTGACCTTACATTGTGTTACTAAAACATAAGTCTTAAGAGTAAATATTTTGTTCTGGCATCCTGTGTCTTATACAGAAACTCAGAAGCATTTGTTTATTCTCACAGTTCTATTTATTTATTTATTTTTGGCTGGGGAAACCTTGCAGCAGGGTTTATCCCTATAATGTATTAAAAGGGCCATATAAGCCTATAAATAACCGATAGAGCAGACAGTATTAGAAGAAAATAAGCCCCATAATTTGCCCAGTATTTTCTCCTAAATGCGGTGATAACCCATGAGGTTAGAACTACTACTTGGGCACATGGCAGGGCTTGGAAAGGAAGGCTATTTGATTTTTGGATAGCAAATAGAATCTGGAGTAGATTTCAAACGCCATGTTGTGCTTGCAGACACCCCAAGTGACCGTATTTTGGAAACTACAACCCTTAAAGTGCTTCTCTGAGAATAGAAATAAATACCGTATTTTTCGGACTAGAAGACGCACCGGACCATAAGACGCATCTAAGGTTTTAGAGGAGGAAAATAGGAAAAAAAAATGTAAGCAAAAAAAATGTGGTCATGATGCCCTGTTATGGGGGAGGGGGTCTGCTGCGGGCACTGGTATTGGAGTGATGTCCCCCAATTCTGTTAATATGCTCCATCCTGGTATGTATGACCCCTCCTTCCTGGTAAACGTGGCCCTTATCACCATCCTGGTATGCATGGCACCCCTTGAGCCACCATCCTGGTATGCACGGCACCCCTTAAGCCCCCATCATGCTGCCCACAAAAAAAATAATCGTACTCGTCCAGCGCTGTTCCGCTCTGCTGCCGACACGCTCACTGTGTGAGCCGCGCATGGTGTCCCTGCATGCGCCCTTACACAGTATGAGCTGCTGTGTCGGAATAGTCACTGCTCCCCGCTCCGGGACTGTATGTGTGGGGAGCAGTGACTATTCAGTTTCTTCAATAGCCTACACACTGTAGCCACAGCGCGGCTCCTGCTGCCGCTCTGCGGTCTGTGTGCCTGCAACTAAAGGCAATGGATATTCACTACAACCCATGGGAGTGGGTTGTAGCGAATATTCATGAGCTTTAATAGCGGGCACACAGACCGCAGAGCGGCAGCAGGAGGTGCACTGCGGCTACAGTGTGTCGGCTATTAAGGAAAATGAATGTTGATTGCTCTCCACGCCCATGGGCGTGGGGAGCAGGGAATATTCATTTTCTTTAGTAGTTGGCACAGCGTAGGCTGCAGCATGCAGCTGCTGCCTCCTGTGCCTCGCTGATCCCCCGCTGCCGCTCCCCCACACCTCCTACCACGCAGAGCCATACAGTATTTACAGGTATATAGTATTCGGACTATAAGACGCACCCCCCACTTTTCTCCAAAATTTTGGAGGAAAAAAGTGCGTCTTATAGTCTGAAAAATACGGTAACTAAAGGAAATATAATTTTTATTTTTTAATTCCTAAATTTAATTTGCAAATCACAATCATTTTGTCTAAGGAGGTACTAACTAGTGAAACTATCCGCCAGACATGTTTATTCTGAGAGAAACCTGTCCTAGAATGTTAGCTCTGCCTTCCTTCATATGTAGAAAAATTTACCGCACCAATACTACTGTAGATACCAGAGGTGCTGAGGTAAAGGAACACTTAAACTTGTGTGCCCTGTCTTTCTGCATAAGGGCTCATTCAGAGATAAGTGAATTTTCATCAGTGTTTATATGCCTAAACCAGGAGTGGAACATAGAGAGGAAAACGATAATTGAAAAATTGACACCTGTTCTGTGTTTTTGGAGGTACTCCTGATTTTGGCATACAAATACTGATGAAAAATCACTGACGTCTGAATGAGCCCTAACAATATAGGTATCTCTAGGTCACGGACAGCACTTCTGCTGCACATGCTTGCAGGCATCTGTTCTAACATTCTAGGGCAGGTGTCTTTCAGTGTAACAAGGTGACGGCCATTTTAATTCTATAGTGATTACCTCCCTAGGAAAAACCATTGTGATTTGCTTATTAAATGTATTTAAAGGGAGCCTGTCACCAGTTTTGTCCACTACGAACTGAGACTATCACCTTATGAAGCGCCTGTGCTGCATTCCTTAAATTCTTATATAACCCTTTGTAGACACCTCAAGAACCTTTTAAATTCTCCCGCGCTGCATGGTAATCCAGTCCAATGGGCATGGTTTCGAGCCTCTTCATTCCCCCCCCCCCCCCCCCCCCCCAGGGGATTATATAAGCATTTATGAAATGCCGCCCAGGTGCTGCATAAGGTGATAGTTTTCGTTCATATAGGACAAAATTGGTGACGGGTTCCCTTTCAACAATTTATAATGACATTTCCTTTTAGTTATTTATTTTTTTTATTCTCGTAGAATCCCTTTAACCCTTTCACCCCGAAGCCTGTTTTTACCTTCCTGACCAGGCCAATTGTCACTTCATGAGGTAATCACTCCGGAAAGCTTCAAGGGATCCTGGTGATTCTGAAATTTCTTTCGTGACATATTGTACTTCATGATGGTGGTAACATTTCTTTGAAATGACTTGCAAAGTTTTCTCAATTTTTACCAAATTTCTGATTTTTTTTTCATAAATAAATGCGATTTTCAAACTTTTTTTTTATGCCCTTAAATCAGAGAGTCATGTCACACAAAATAGTTAATAATTAACATTTCCCACATGTCTATTTTACAATAGCATGATTTTGGAAACAAATTTTTTTTTTTTTGGCTCCAGATTTTACATTTTCACACTGGAGAATGGGTACAAATGGCACCATAATTAGTCCCACAATTTTTGATGGATATAGAAATACCCCATTTGTGGCTGTGCAGTACTGCTTAGTCACACGGCTAGACTCGGGAGGGACAGAGCGCTTTTTGCCTCGTGGAGCTCAGATTTTCCTGGAATAGTTTGCGGACTCTATACAGAGCCCCTACGTGCTAGAAGAGCAGAATTCCCCTCAAGTAACCCCACTTTGGAAATTATACTCCTTTGGGAATTTACCTACTGGTGTGGTGAGGATTTTAACTACATGGGTGTTTTCCAGTAACAAGCGGATGTTGCGAAGTAAAGTTTGTAAACTGCCACTGTAGTGACAGTACGTTATGCCCAGCTCATGCTTCTGGAGACATGTACCAGGAAATTATGCGGGCTCTCATAGCTACAGAAATGTCAAACATGTGGCGCTAACTGCGGTTTAGGCATTCTGTGGAGCTCGGAAGGGAGGGGGATATTTTGGATTTGGAGCTCAGAATTCACTGGATTTCTTTTGTAGTGCGAGGAGCCATTTAGTTTTTCCTGAGCTTTTTTTGCTACCAGTAACGTGGAAGCCCCCTATATTTCCATTAACAGATGATGGACCTGAGTGGGGCGTTGCTTTTTTTGTGAATGGAGTTGAATCTTTTATTGGGAACATTTTACATAACCTTTGGGATCACATTTATCCAGCGCTCTACGCTGAGCACTTATATTGGGATTTCCATCTAAATCTCCAGAGTGACTGAATTCAGATGAAACCCCTGAGGGAACCATTCACTATAATGAGGGAGCAGAGTTACTCTGGACTCGTCTGGCCTCCTTTCAGAAGTGCACAAAACTGTGGCAGCAGGCACTTTTATGGACGCCTAATAAAAGGTTGGACACCACTGGATCATGACCAGACAGCATCCACAGTGCCTCCCTCTGCCTCATTATAGGTTATCTTCCGCCGGGATTTCCTTCTGAATCACGTATTTCAGAGATTTACACGGAAACCCCGGTATAAGCGCTCAGCACAGGATAAATGTCAGCTGAGGCAGAATGAACAAATCAATAGAAGGTGAAGAATTTTTTTATTTTTTTTTCTATGCTGTTCCTCGTGCGGTATAAGTGATTAGACGACTTTATTCTTCGGGTCGGTGCGATTACAGTGATACCAGATTTATCGGGTTTTTATGATTGGTAGCTGTCACACACTAAAAGACACTTTATATTGTAAAAACATGTTTTTGCATTGCCATAATTTGATGGCTATAATTTTTCCATATTTCTGCCGACAGTCATGTGACGGCATGTTTTTTTGCGGGATGAGTTGACCTTATTATTGGTACCATTTTCGGGCAAATTACATCTTTTGATCGCTTGCTATTCCATTTTTGGGAGGCAGAATGAACAAAAAACAGCAATTTAGGAATTATTTGTTTTAGGGGTTTTTTTTTTGGTCTTCCCGCATATGGTAAAATTGATAAGGCAGCTTTATTCTTCGGGTCAGTACGATTACAGCAATACCACATTTATATAGTTATGTCTTGGTGCTTTTATACAATAAAAACTATTTTATAGAAAAAATTATTTTTGCATCGCTTTATTCTGAGAATTTTAACCTTTATTTTTTTGCTGATGGAACTGTGTGGCGTTTTTTTTGCGGAAAAGATGACGTTTTCAGCGGTACCATTTTTATTTACACATGTCTTTTTGGTCACGTTTTATTGAACTTTTTGTTCGGCATGATAAAGCATAGTTTTTTGCCTTGTTTTCCATTCATATTTCACTGAAGGAGTTAACTAATGGGACAGTTTCATAGGTCGGGTCATTTCGGAAGCGGCGATACCAAATGTATAAGTTTTTTCATCATTTTTCTTAACTTTTTTTTTTAAACTTTGACCCACTATGGGACATCAACTTTCCCTTCCCTGTTCACTGATCTAATAATCTGCACTGCAGAGCATCAGATCAGCGTCCGACAGGCAGGAAGGCTCTCTGAACAGGCGCTGAGAAGCCACCTTCCTGCAGGGCCTTGAAAGAATTTGTGGCCACCTTGGGACCGGGGATCACCATGGAGACCATCAGCACAATGCGATCACATCGCATTGTGCTAATGGAATCAGAGAGGGAGCCCACTCCCTCTGCGATGTCACTGTTGACAGCGGCATTACAGGGGTTAGCACCGATCGTAGGCATTGCTACGGGGTTGTCAGTGAGCCCATTCAATTACTGCTTTGTACATATACTGCTTTTTGTGGGAACGCATCTCCCGCAGAGCAGTGTATGTATGCCGCATGTCAGGAAGAGGTTAAGGAATTTATCTAGGGATAAGTGAGCTTTTTAAATCCAAAGGTTTATAGAATTTTATAAACTTGTGATGTGAAAATGAAAAAATATTTTTTTCCCACTAAAAATGTTTTATCTCAATATTTTTCATTTTTACTATGGGTAGTAGGTTAAAGTTGACCCTACAATTTTTTTTTTTTATTTGTCCAGTATGCAGCAGTACCCCACATATGTTTGAAAACTGCTGATTTTGTGCATCGCAGAGCTCTGAATGGGAGAAGCGCTATTTGATTTTTGGGCAAAAATTTGGCCATGTCGCATTTTTGGAGACCTTTGGGTGCCAGAACATCACAAACCTCCAAAAGTGACCCGTTTTGGACATAGCACCCCTCAGAATTCAGCTAGGGGTGTAGTGACGATTTTGGGTCAACAGGTGCTTTTCAGAAATTGGCATGTTGTAGAGTGAAAATTGCAAATATTTTAGTTTAATGGGAAATACACTGAGCCCATAAATTAAATGGGTTCTCTGCTAAGAAAATGCCTACATGGGGATGCTAAAAGCAGTTAGGGCACACTGCAGGCACAAAAGGGAGGGGGGAATCATTTGGCTTTGAGAATCTGGATTGTTTTGTATTTTTTTTATTTTTGTTGTGGGGTGGAGATACTGGATGATTGCAGTGTTATAAGGGGGCTAATAAAATTTGAACCCTCCCCATACTTTCCAATTAAAAATAAAGAAATATAGATGTGGTTGTCCCGTGTATGTAAAAGTCCAACCTATCAAAATATAAAGGTAATTAACTGGATTAGTAAATATCATCATGGGGAGAAAATAAAAATGCCATTATTTTTTTTTTTTGTCACCATACATCATAAAAAATACTATAAAAACTAATCAAAACACTATGTATCCCAGTATCAATGAAAATGTCACTTCACTCGGCAAAAAGCAAGTCCTCATACAGTTCCGTTGATAGAAAAGTAAAAATGTTACAGGTCTTGGAAAATGGCACCACAAATCATTTTTTTTTTATTTATTTTTTTACAAAATTCATCTTTTTTTTTTTTTCTCTTTCACTAAAAAAGCTCAAAATATCAATTTGCCCGCTCTTGAAGGGGATAAATAGTCACTTTCTTTTCAAATAAAATTAATAGTATGAACAAATGAAAGACATTTTGTAACAGCTCTTATTGGTCAAATAAGCTTCTTTCTCCACTTATGTGCCACTTCTCTCCTTCCTTCTGTCTCGGGAACTCCTCATTTTCTCAAAAAAACAAACAATTTTAATGACACCTGTTAGCTGAAAAAAATGCTATTTAACTGCATTTATAGTGGTAGTCTGCAGTTAAATAACGTGTAAAGGGAACCGGTCATTGGATACATGCTGCCCATGGCTTAAGAAGCATGAATCAGTGCTCCTGCTGTGTGATTCTACAATCTTGCTGTGTGATACTGTGAAACTGCAGCCCTGGCTGGCTTCTCCCACCTCACTCCAGTTGGTTGACAGGTGTCTCCCATTTGTACATAGTGAGAGAAATGTTAACTGGAGCCGGTCAGGGAGAAACCGGTCGTGGGCAGCACTGGACTAGTTAGGTCTTTCCCCATTGTCTCCAGCCGCTTTTTTAAACTTTTTGCTGTAATGCTGTAGCGCTGGTAAATTTTACGCTCCACAATGATATATATATATATATTGCTGATTGGATGGGAACTGTCTACACCTGCATGTTCAACGTTCTGACAACTGAGCTCCTGCAGATGATCACCTCAGATTAACCTATTCTGTTGTCAATAGTGACAGCTGCATTTGAAGGGGTTGTCCAGAACTATTTTGCTTTTTTAACTGTTGGCCTAATAATGAACAGTTTCTTAACAGAGGCAATTAACTTGCCTGTTCTAACTGGTGCCATCTGAGTGGTCTCTGACTGATCTTGCTGGCGAATTCAGCTACTCAACAGGGCAGATCTTTCTCTTCTGGCCTGCTCCATTGACGGGTTGTGACTGCTGGCATCATTCTGATTGACAGCAGCCTCTCTGCAGTTTAGTAGCGGGGAGCCGGCTGCCAATCAGCATGACGGTAGCAATCATACCTGTCAACAGAGCTGAAGAGAAACCGCTGCTCTGTCGTCTTGATGTCAGCGGAAGCTGCTGAATAGCCGGCAGGAGCGAATTGTGTTCCCTTTGTTCTGGCACACATTGCGCTGGGCTAAACAGACAGGTAGTTGGCAACTACCTGCCTGTTAATTCTTAGGTCCAAAGAAATAAAAGAAAGTTATATTTGTTATTGGCATGAAATATATTTAGTCACTTATATAGCACAGAGAACACTGTATAAAAAAAACAAAAAAAAAACCCTTTAAATTTAGCAGAATTTGTTTCCATTTATACCCTCAAAAAATTGAGAACATTTTCAAGACATCTTATAATGGATATAAACAGTCTACACAACCTCTGTTAAAATGCTAGGATTTGTCATGAAAAAATTCTATCAAGAAGAATAACACAGGTCTGTGACTAAAAAGCTGTTTGATTATTTTCATATAATATCCATGTATTTTGGTGTTTTTGATGACACACAAAAAAATTTTGAAAAAAATCCTGAGGCTATGTGCCCACGTAGCAGATTTAGGCTGTGTGCCCACGTAGCGTTTTTCAAGCGTTTATGCTGCGGAATTTCCGCAGCAGAAACGCTTGTAAAACGCTAGGTAATCCGCACCCCATGGTCCCCAAGGGGATTCCGCATGTTCTATGCACATGCTGCAGATTTTTCCGCAGCGTTTATGCTGCGTACAAAAATCCGCAGCATGTCATTTAATTTTGCGGAAGTGCAGCGGAACTCCCGCCATTGACTTGCATTGAGACGCATAGAAACCGCGACTGTACATTTTTACAAGCGGCTTCTATGCGTCTCTATGTGCGGATGGTGCCCAGTTCTGGAGGAGAAGAGAATCTCATCCAGACCTGGGTACCATTGTACCTGTAAAAAAAGAATAAAATAACAAATAAAGTTTATACTCACCTGTCCGGCGTCTTCTCTCTGAATGCCAGCAGCGCTGAAGGACCTTCGGTGACGTCAGTCATGTGACCGCAGGCCCTTCACCGCTCTGTCTCGTGATATGCCGGCAGCCGGGAACCAGCCAGGAAGCAGCGCTGCAGCCACGCCGGGGCCTCGGGGGTGAGTATAGATTTATTTGTTTTAATTTTTACTGTTCACACTGTATAAATCCATGCCGTTTGCATGGATTTATACAGTGTAACCTAGTTGTCAAGCACTTTCCAAGTGATGCTATCGCCTGGAAAGCGCTTGTCAATCTGCATGCAGAAACGCATGTGAATCTGCATGTGGATCCGCATGTATTCTGCAGGAAAAACGCATGCACAATCTGCATGTGTTTTTTTTCTGCCAGGGAGATGCAGAAATGCTGCAGAAATTTTCTTCTTCATTTCTGCATCGTGGGCACATAGCCTGACAAGTTGGTCACACAATATAAATCCATGCAACCGGCATGGATTTATAATGTGTGAACAACTGATACTATAGATGCTGCATTTAAAGCAAGAAAAAGAGAATTAAAACGTTAAATAAAATAAACCTGTATACTCACCTCTCCGGTCTGCTCCCGGCCGCGTCCTCTCTCTTCGGCGTCCCACGGTGAAATGTCAGGACCTGCGGTGATATCATTTAGTCAGCTGATGGTCGCGTGACCTTCAGGTGACTAAATGACGTCACCGCAGGTCCTGACAGTACACCGCGGGACGCCAAGGAAAGAGGACGTGGCCGGGAGCAGACTGGAGGAGACCGGAGAGGTGAATATACCGGTTTTGTTTATTTTTAACTTTATTTCTTTTTTTTCACTGCGTTGTAGCCAGGATGAAGAAGAGTTGTAGTCTCCTCTTCACCCTGGGTACCACACGCACCGCGATTACGCTGCAAATTCGCGGCCATTGAATTTAATTGAAACGCAGCAAATCCACATATACCTGCGGGTTTGCTGCATTTCAATGTTCCTCAATGGCTGCGAATTTGCAGCATAATCGCGGTAGAAATGGTCATGCTGTGTTTTGCAATGCAATGTGAATTTGGTGCGCTAATTAGCGCATCATGTGCACAGCACATCCAAATTCACATTGCTTTGCATGGCAGACTGTTTTACAAGCATTTTCGCAGCCGCAAAAACGCTACATGGGCACATGGCCTAAACGTCAGGACTTGCCACAAACCTTATAGATTCTTCTGCAAACTCTGTTGTGAATCATCGGCAGGTAGCTTATTTTCTTTCCTCATTAACATCAATAGGTACTGCGTGATTGACTGGTGGCAGTCAGGTGGTTAGTGACATAACGAAAGGTGCTTCCTTATCTGTTCAAGAAACTTGCATTGGAATTTCATTCATCAACCGTGTTTTCCCAAATTAGTGTTATGGCTTTGCGGAAGTGTATTAATTCGCCTGACCGTTTCTGTTTCATTTGTGACGAATATACAGTGTTGAATCAACAGCTGAATATTACAGACTTTGTGAAAAAAAGTATGCTTTGCATACTTCGGACTAAAACTTGGTGATCAAGATTAAAGTTTGGGCGCCTCATAAAGTGTGCAAACTGTTGAGGACTGCCGAACTTGGCTCAAGGGTAAGAAAAAAAAAAGCTTTCCATTATTGGATTCCTATGGTGAGGCGAGAGCAAAAGAACCATAGTGATGACTGTTACTTTTGTTCATGCAATGTCAAAGGAAGGGTATAATTCCAAATGGAAGCATTCCATTTCATTCCCCAATCTTCACTCAGCAATTTATCCCATCCCCCATGGCACAGATATACCAGTATCCAAGGCCCCTGCTACCTTGGAAGAGATACCTAGCTCCGATGAAGGTGGAATCATACCTGAACCAGATGACGAATCAAGTTCTGACTTTGAAGATGATACAAGACCAAATTTTTTTTCCCAGGAGGAGATGAAGGATTTAGTAAGAGACTTGAATCTTCCCCAAAATGCTGCCGAGTTACTCGGATCAAGGCTCAAAAGCAGGAATTTATTGTTACCAGAAGTGTTTTTCATTGTAAAGACATTGTGAAAAGGAGTTCGTTCCTTACTTTGCCCAGAAAGACAAGTTGGTTTATTGCATCGATGTCGAATGTTTGATGGGTCAATTCAAAATCCAATATGATTCAGCGCAATGGCGTCTTTTTATAGACTCTTCAAAAGGGTTTCAAAGCAGTTTTACTCCACAACGGCTGTTTTTACACTTTCATCCCTGTAGGTCATTCCGTACACTTGAAAGAAACCTACAAGAACTTTGAATTTGTAAACTAAAATATGAAGACCACTTTTGGCGAGTGTGTGGTGATTTGAAGGTCTTGTGCATGCTGCTCTGGCAACATGCTGGGTATACCAAATACCTTTGTTTTCTTTGTCTGTGGGACAGTCGAGACCGACAGTCACTGGAACAAGTAGAGTTGGCAACTTAGGGTGCTCAGTCGGTGGGGAAAAAAAATGTCCTCCGAGAAACTTTGGTACTTCTCTCTAAAGTTCTTCTACCACCTCTCCACATAAAATTGGAATTGATGAAGCAATTCATAAAATCACTTCCAAGAGATCGGGAATGCTTCAAATACTTGGTCACCAAGTTTCTAAGCCTCTTGGAGGCAAAATAGAAGTAAGGTGTGTTCGTCGGACCAGACATAAGAAGGCTTATAGCTGATAGTTTGTCAATACCATGACGGATCCTCCAAAAAGAAGGGTGGATTGCATTTAAAGAGGTCATAGAGAAATTTTTAGGCAATAAAATAAGATCCTGACTACAAAAAGATTGTCGGACGAATGCTGAAAACATTTCAAGCTTTAAGTTGCCCGATGAGTTTGAAAGTGCATTTCCTCCATTCCCAATTTGACTACTTTCCTGAAAATATGGGAGCTGTGAGTGAAGAGCAAGGTGAACGATTCCTCCAGGACATTTAAAGAGATGGATAGATTGCAGACTCCTGTTGGATGCTTCAGAGAGACCTTTCAGATGCTACTCACAAGCGTAAATGTACCAAGAGGAGCCTCACAGGGAAAACAAATCGATTTTAGTAGTGTTAGTGAGCTCATTTCAGTTCAAAAATGATTTTCATGACAAATTTGTAATTTTATAAGTCTATTTTCATTTATTTCACGGTATTTCATTATTTAACAGTTACCTAAATTGTCAGGAAAGTTGATGTCCTAAGACAAAATGGAGGTAATTTTCGGATTCAGCACACCAAAAAACAAAAATTCCGTGGAATAAGCAAAACAGCTCTTGAAATTTTATTTTTTGCAGACCTGTGTAATTTCAGAACTTTTTCCACCTCTAGGCTATGTCCACACACATACAGTTAGGTCCATATATATTTGGACAGACAACATTTTTCTAATTTTTTTTTCTAGACCTTACTACAATGAATTTTAAACAAAACAATTCAGATGCAGTTGAAATTTAGACTTTCAGCTTTCATTTGAGGGTATCCACATTAAAATTGGATGAAGGGTTTAGGAGTTTCAGCTCCTTAACATGTGCCACCCTTTAAGCAGATAAAAGAACTGGAGTTGATTTGAGGTGTGGTGCTTGCATTTGGAAGGTTTTGCTGTGAAGTAAACGTGGTCAAAGGAGCTCTCCATGCAGGTGAAACAAGCCATCCTTAAGCTGCAAAAACGGAAAAAAACCATCCGAGAAATTGCTACAATATTAGGAGTGGCAAAATCTACAGTTTGGTACATCCTGAGAAAGAAAGAAAGCACTAGTGAACTCATCAATGCAAAAAGACCTGGGCACCCACGGAAGACAACAGTGGTGGATGATCGCAGAATAATCTCTATGGTGAAGAGAAACCCCTTCACAACAGCCAACCAAGTGAACAACACTCTCCCGGAGGTAGGCGTACCAATATCCAAATCTACCATAAAGAGAAGACTGCATGAGAATAAATACAGAGGGTTCACTGCACGGTGCAAGCCACTCATAAGCATCAAGAATAAAAAGGCTAGACTGGACTTTGCTAAAAAAACATCTAAAAAAGCCAGCACAGTTCTGGAAGAACATTCTTTGGACAGATGAAACCAAGATCAGCCCCTACCAGAATGATGGAAAGAGAAAAGTATGGCGAAGGCGTGGTACAGCTCATGATCCAAAGCATACCACATCATCTGTAAAACACAGCGGAGGCAGTGTGATGGCTTGGGCATGCATGGCTGCCAGTGGCACTGGGTCACTAGTGTTTATTGATGATGTGACACAGGACAGAAGCAGCTAAATGAATTCTGATGTATTCAGAGCCATACTGTATGCTCAGATCCCGCCAAATGCAGCCAAACTGATTGTCCATCTGTAGTATGAAACGACGACCAATGACCCAAAACATAAAGCCAAAGCAACCCAGGAGTTTATTAAAGCAAAGAAGTGGAATATTCTTGAATGGCCAAGTCAGTCACCTGATCTCAAACCAATTGAGCATGCATTTCACTTGTTAAAGACTAAACTTCAGACAGGCCCACAAACAAACAGCAACTGAAAACCACCGCAGCGAAGGCCTGGCAGAGCATCAAAAAGGAGGAAACACAGCGTCTTGTGATGTCCATGAGTTCAAGACTTCAGGCAGTCATTGCCAACAAAGGGTTTTCAACCAAGTACTAGAAATAAACATTTTATTTACAATTATTTAATCTGTCCAATTACTTTTGGTCCCTTTAGAAACAGGGTGGCACATGTTAAGGAGCTGAAACTCATAAACCCTTCATCCAATTTTAATGTGGATACCCTCAAATGAAAGTCTGAACTTCAACTGCATCTGAATTGTTTTGTTTAAAATTCATTGTGGTAATGTCTAGAACCAAAATTAGAAAAATGTCTCTGTCCAAATATATATGGACTTAACTGTATATACAAAATAGGAGAACAATTGAGTAGAATGGCATAAGAGACTTTATTACATATATAATTCATTAAAAGTGAATACATCATATCAACAATTTACCACAAAAGTACAGATTGAGACATGCGGACATATTGTCTCCCGTATTTTGTTAATAAGGGCCTCTACAGAAAGTTTCTCCCAGGGATCAT
The DNA here is from genome assembly GCF_046119375.1 of Phyllobates terribilis. Lineage (NCBI taxonomy): Eukaryota > Metazoa > Chordata > Amphibia > Anura > Dendrobatidae > Phyllobates > Phyllobates terribilis. Next base: position 726,921,696 of record NW_027362761.1, on the reverse strand, counting down.
AGGTAGTGCACATGCTGAAAACAGAGGAATTGACACATGGTCAGACCAATAAAAAATCACTAGTGTTTAGGAAAGGCCCACTTAATCACAGAGCCACATTGCACCTCACTTACCCAATAATAGGAGGGCCCAGAAGTACGGGGGACCGCACAGGGACAGGACACAGGTTAAGGGAAGCCTCGACGCGCGTTTTGCCGGTGGTAACACTTGGCTTTTCCAAGAGGCGTATAAACTGGTACATATATATTACTCGTTACATGTCCAATCTATTCCAATTCTCAAGATGGAAAAAATTCACAGATGAGATACGTCACGATGAGTGATGTAGAGTAGAGAGATCTTATAGTGTCATCTTTTCAACAGAGACAAGTATGTCGTATTCTTCATTACTCTAATACAGATGTCAGGGATCCTGAGGCGCAGTCACTGTATGGGAAAAGGTGAATACAAAGGAATAAAAAGATTAAAAATGTGAAATTAGAATATATAAAAAACCATATGGCCACGGTCCGCAATGGACAGAGCATGGCCGGCAGAGCAAAACATCCTTCCAAATACTCCATCTCAGAGAAAGGATGAGAACCCCAAGCTCTCGTTCAGTCCCCGCGGGACCACTGTGTCTAAAGTGACAATCCATCTGGCTTCTTTTTGAGCCAGAAGTTGCTTGCCATTTCCACCACGAGAGTCCAGATGTATAACATCAATGCCACGAAACTTCAGGGTCCGAGGGTCACAACCGTGGACTGCGTTGAAGTGACGCTGCAAGGTTTTAAGCTCTCGACAGGATTCTTAGCTGGTGCTTCAGCAGAATTTGTCAGGTTAGCTGCAAGAGCTTCAGTCTTATTAGATACCACAAGGAGTGCCCTCTGGCTGAAGATGTGGCATGTGAATATTGTCTAAATCGAAATTTTGCTCTATCCCATTCAGGGGAGAGTATGTATTTGGTCCATCCCTAGATGGAAGCTGCCAAGAAAGTTGCTTCCTGTTTAAAATATCTTCGAGAAGATTTCGCCCGTCACAGGCTCAGACTCCGCAATACAGAAGATCAGGTAAATCAAGCAAGCAAGTTGGAGGCAGAATTTCAGGGTTTCTTCCACCGTGGCAGAGCAAATCTTTAAATCAGAATTCTGAAATCTGTCAGAGTGGGGATGAAAATGGAGTTCTCCTCCTACCCCCCACAAAAGCTTGAGGTATATCCTTGCCATCTGTAGGGTTACAGAAGATCCTAATCTCAAAGCCTCCAAGACCTGCAGGCATCGGAAGTGATATAGATATATATATAGATATATAGATATATATATATATAGATATATATATATATATATATATATATATATATATATATATATATATATATATATATATATATATATATATATATATATATATATATATTATGGTGCCTACAGCATTATCATTAATCTAAAGCTCCTAAATCATCATATTGTATACAGAAGGTTCAAAATGAAATCTATAAGATCCATAGTCCCACTAATAGGCAGACACTTCGTCATGGCAACCATCGACCTACAGGATGCTTATTACGTGCCCATACATCCGGTGTATTGAAGATTCCTAAGATTTGCTTTCACGCAAGGACAAAGTTCTTAATTTTCAGTTCAACGTCTTTTGGGATTTCTTCTGCTCCTCAAATATTCACAAAAATGGCAGAGGTGGTAGCGTTCGTCAGGAAGCAAGATGTATGCATCATCCCTTATTTGATTGATTTTTTTTTATTTTTATTTTTTATTTTTTTATTATTATGGCTCCCTCTATTCCATGTATCAGAGATCCTCTCCAGTCAACACTTCAAATTCTAACATCCTTAAGTTGGATAGTAAATCAAGAAAAATCACTTTGCTCCTTCCATGAAGACCTTCACAGGAATGCTCCTAAATTCCTGAGAACAGACCTCTTCTCTTTCGGTACCCAAACCATTCCATATAAGATCCAAGACTTATGCTCTTAGATTTGCAGTATCAGTCCTTGGGTTCATGACTTCATGCATCCAGGCAGTTCCATGGGCTCAGGTCCATACAAGTCTTTCATGCTCTAATACATCTGCATGTTCACTTAGCAAAAGGAACCTCCTACCTTATGTAAAGGTGTCAATAGGATAGTGGCTCAGCCCAGAGAATCTGGCAAAATCAACATCCTGATTTTAGCATCCCATATCAGTAACCGATGCGAGCAAAATGGGTTGGGTAGCTGTTATCTCTCAGGTCACTTTCTCAAGGTGTCTGGCCGAAAGACATGGACGGGCAATCTTGAAACTTCGAAGAGTTAAGAGCTGTAGAAGAAGCCCTCAGATGAGCAAAATCTTTACTGCAGGCAACCAATGTCAAGATCTAATCTGACAATATGACCACAGTGGCTGACCTACAACATCAAGGAAGCACAAAATTCAGGAACCTGTGGGAAGTCTCAAAAAGAATCTTGGGCGGAACACCACCTTCTATCCTTGTCGCCCCTTCATTTAAAATTTCTGACCGTATTCAAGCAGACTTCCTAAGCAGAACAGATATGACTCGCCCCCTGGGCCGTGGGGTACACAGAACCGGGCCTCTATGCGATGCTGGGGGTAGTAGTGGCAACCCGATCCCGTGGATCAGGGTGGTCAGACCAAATTGTGGCAGTCTATTTATCAGTGTTTTGAATGTCTGACTACGCCACCCTTGGATTGCGGTCAGAGGTAACCGCCGCTGCGAGGCAGACCACTGAGGCTGGTGTTGGTGTGCAGCACAGGGGTAGGACAACTCCCCACGGGAAGAGTGTAGCCTCAGGGCAGTGTAGGTGAATGCTGGGGATGATAGTGCAGGCCGCAATAGTAAGAGTTCAGAGTCCGCTTCAAACAGTCCAGGGTCTTTATTGCAGATGTTATTACTGACCCAACAGGAGTACCGGTTAGGAATGGGCCTGGGTATCTGAGCGCATTCGGGCGAGCCCCACTGGTTAGGGTGAGTGTGTAGGCCTACCGTTCTCTCTCTATGCTCTTGCTGACTATCCCCCTTTTCGTGGTGTAATAGCCCACGTCCCTGAGCTGGCCGTGTACTTTGCCTGTATGGCTTGCGACTTGGGCCTTGGGTACCTTTTGCTTCTCCTTGCTGTACTGGTCCCCCTGTGTGGCGGAGCCTCCAGGCTTCTTGGGCCAAGGGACCTGAAATCCCTCGCGGGTTGGTTCTCTGCTGCTGGGCTTGCAACCCTGACAGCCTCAGACCCCAATGTCCGGTGGTGATTCTCTCAGCCAGGACCGGCTCTCGTCGCCTCTGTCCCTGGCTTGCAATCTCTCCTCTGCCTCACGGACTCCTCAGCTGCTGCTGACCTGTCCCTCTTCTCTGAAAACCCTTCTGGACACTTCAGAAGTGGGTTCTGGTCTCTCTAACCCTGCCCCAGTTCCAGCTTTTATAGGGGCAGCCTGCTCCCCCTACTGGCCTGGGACAGGAGGTGCTGCATGCTAATGATCCCTGACCAGGGAACCTCCCTCCTGCTCTCAGACACAGCCTTTAATATTTGTGGCATCCAGGCCTGGGGTGACACACATACATCGGGGAGAATGGAGCCTGAACACAGAACTTTTCCAGATGCAAACCAAGAAATGAGGTTATCCAGAAATAGACCTTTTTGCGAGTCATCAGAATGCAAAAGGAGATCTATATTTCTCCCTAAATCCAAACGATGCTTCGGCAAAGGTAGACTCATAAACCCACGTTTGGAAATTAACTGGCCTATGCATTTCCTCTAATTACCTTGCTACCAAGGATATTACAAAAAATCAGAACGGAGAAAGCCAAAACTATCTCTGTGGCCAAAATGGAGCTGATTAGATGCATTGAACATGTCGAAAGTGGAGGATCCTTTTCTCCTTTCTCCGAACCACGACGTTATACGTCAAGGTCTGATATATCATCTGGCCCCCCGCCCCCCCCCAGAGTCTGTGCCTGGCTTCTGAAGCCTCAAAGAAGCAGAAAACAGATCACAAATGCCATCTACGGTAAAATATGGAAAACCTTCACTTTTATGGTGTGGAGAATTTTTTTAAAAAAAGACAATGGACAGTCAAGGACCATAGTGCTAAATATATTGCGGGGAACTCCCGATACAATTCAAACAAAATAGAAAAAAATGGATTGAATGAACCCTAAATTAATTTGGGAATAGTAGAAAAACCTATTCAATTAAAAATATATATTGTTGAAAAACAATCAAATGGGTAACAATACAATTGTAGAGGGTCAAGCGGGGGAAGACACAAAACTCATTCAAATGTTAGTCATAATCCCCCAAAAAATAATGCAAATTATTGTGCAAATAATAAACATCAGGGTAAAGATACAGTATAACCACTAGATGGCACTCCTATGTAATTGTGCATGAGGAACATGTTGGTAAATGGAGGCCAGAAACCCAGTATTTGAAAGAAAGCAATACAGAAACCAGTGAAATGAAATAAACTGATGTAAGGAATATAACGTAAATAAAGTGATACGTTCTTGCCCATAAAGTGCTCTGTACCTATGTGAGTCAATAGCCCCGACTTGCGTTTTGTGTGGGTTTCCTTGAATGGATTTGTGCACCTGATGGTATAAATACATCTTCCTCCCAGGTGTGTGGGATTAAAGCCGCATTAGATGGGCACATGTACGCGAGCCTGCTGTCCTCTCACTTCCAGCGCATCTTGGTATTAGTGCGGGTCATGAGAAAATTTCCTGCGATGTCAAGTGGCCTGCACCGCTCCATATAGGAGCCTTGAGAGGGGTGGGGAACCTTTTTTTTTTTTTTTTTTTTTTTTTTTTTTTTTGTTTCTGCTAATGGCCTTTTATACCGTCCTTCGGGTGCCGTACAAATTGCGCGCTAGCAAGGGCTGTAGGGTCTGAGTCTGCGTCCTCTTTGGTGGAGTTGCAGTCAGTTTCAAATGGACCGACTTTTAAAATATATAGTAAAATGGGTACAGTAGTTCAATGCAGTATGTGCTGTCAATTTTTCATAATTTGGAAAGTTATGAAATCTATAAATGTCTGTTCTTTTCCTGATCTAAGGATTTTGGTTTTTAGTTAAGATGAATCTGTGCTGCAAGTTATTTCCATACTCAGTAGTGAGGGAGTTCTTCTGAGTCTGTAGTCAGGGAAACTGAGGAATCCAAGTCGGAGGTTTGGCATACAGACTTTACATCCCTGGATCTAACTCTTCTCATAAGGTACGTCCTGATGCTGGCACTGGTGTCAGGACATAGTCTTTCACTGCGTCCGCAATCAGTAATGAATTCTGCGTTCACATGCTCACAGAGCAAGTAGAAATTAAAGGGCTGGCGGCTGTCAAACACAGCTGCCAACCCAAGCACTGCGGTCCTCCTGAATCTGGACGGAGAAAAGGTTGAGGGCTATAAATGGACAACGGGCCTGAAGTTCCCCACCCCTGCCCTAGAGGACAGGTGTGGGTAGGAGCGCCAGTTCAAATTCCGTGCTTCACAGTGGCTTTATTAGAAAAGGGGAAAAAGTGTGGACATTGTGTATGAATATGTTGGGATGTGCATGAGTAGAGAGAATTAAAGACAAAGGAAAAAGCAAACCAGGATGGTAAGCATTGCAAAAAAAAGTGAAAAAGATAAAACACATAAATCAATACATTGTCACATGAGTGTATTTATAAAGTGTCTGCAGTTGTCACATTTATGTGGGTACACTGAGTAAATCCCTAATAAAGACAATTACAATATGAGCCATTGGAGCAGAATCCTAAAAAAGACAATCTATTATATGGACAAAACACGCACACGCACACACACACACTATGATGACCATTAAAGAGGGGGAAGAAAAATAGGACATAAATCCTGAAGGTCTGATGAGTGGGAGGTAGAGGGACAGATGGCAATGTCTAACTTGCATGTCAACACGATCAACTACTAAATAGGACATTAAAAAATCCTCAGACAATTTAAAAACTAGAAACACAACAGGAACAATATATTTGCATATCTGTCATAGTAAGATTTCTCTCCTTCTGCAGTTGACTTATGGACTTTAATGTTTTCTATCTAAAGCCCTCCTTGATGTAGTAGAATTACACCATTCACATATGGGATAAAGGAAATTGGTGGTAGCTAAGAAATGACAAAACAAGTTAAAATGCCTTTTGCAGCCCAGACTCCCTGCTGTGGACAGGTAATTAAATCAGGATATCTATTGTGGGAAGAAGTCCTAAAGACTGAGATTTGTAGATTCGAGAGGAAGGGAATTGGAAATATAACACCTTTTTTAGAGGTAGCTATTCTCTTCAGAGGAAACTGGACATCTGCAGCTAGGCGCTGGGGCACTGGTGGGAACTTATGAATATTGGAGTTAGTATTGATCAGATAGTGATGGAACATACATTTTCAACTTAAGGGCTAATGAGAGAAGAATATGCAGATTTTTTTCATAACTGTGAGACATGCCAATCAGCCTCAAATCAATAGTGGATAGATAGCTGACAACAGCCATGCCATGTTTCCTATCAATGGAAAGGTAAAATCGCAATAAAAAATGACAACTATTTTGGATACCTGTGAGCTTCAGGAGCAAAGATATCGTGAATGAAGCTGAAACCACTTCCCACAATCTGACCCACATAAGGTCATCATGGGGTGTGTGGGTGTAACTTGGGTGCAGATAAAAAGATAAGGCAAATTATGATCTGTGTTCAATGCCGGAAGATACATCGCTGTGCAGGCTAGCTGCATGTTAACCAGACTTTTTTTTCAATCAAATTGCTTCCATTCTGCTAAGCTCTGAAGACATTGCAGTGATCTCAGGTTTAGTTAATTTTATTTATCCTTTTTTATGTAATTGTATATGCTTTATTGTTTTGTCCCCTCTGTAAAATATTTTTATTATAAACACTGCCCATCTTAGTGGATGAAATATAAAATGTAATAGTTGTGTTCCTTTTGTTTCGTAAACCGCACATCTGAAGCTAAACGTATATAGATATGTAATGTATCTTATCTATATCATGCGTTTGAATCAATGGTGTATATTCCATACTCTGTTAGTTCTCCAGTAACAGTAGTAGTCTTCTCAGTTAATCGTCGGTCTATTCCGTAATTGTCCTGACAAGGGGCAGCAGAGGGCTGTTCGTGACACAAACCCCACAAGCTCTGATCTTTGACAATTGGTGGCAGTGGTTACAGCATGATGGGTTCAGCGTGGCGACCCACTCTTCCTTTCCCCCTTGGCTGTGATCTTTGACAATATTTTATAAAAAAAAAAAAAAAAAAATTATGATGTGGGTCTACTCCACTTGATCCGTTTCGTCAGACATAGTTAGGGTATTGTAAAAAGTCCAAGAGGGTGTATTAATTGTACAAAAGTAATAAAAATAAAACAATAGAAAATTTGGTATTACCATATTCATACTGACTTACAGAATAAAATTAACATTTTATGCTGCACGGCAAAAAGTGTATATCTATCTATCTATCTATCTATCTATCTCTATATCTATCTATCTATCTCTATATCTATCTATCTATCTCTATATCTATCTATCTATCTCTATATCTATCTATCTATCTCTATATCTATCTATCTATATCTATATCTATCTATCTATATCTATATCTATCTATCCAGAACTGCGGGCAATATGAATTGGAGCATGGTTGCATGATAACAGATGTATAGCAATTCAGTGCAAAATATAAGCAACCAGGGCTGTGGAGTCTGTAAGCCAAACCTCAGACTACACAACTCCCTCATACATGGCTCATGTTTAAGTGATAATTTTTCTGTAGCACAGATTCATCTCAGCTAAAAGTCTAGACCCTTAGATCAGGAATAGGACATTTCATAACTTTCCCAAGATCGTATGAAAAAATATTCCCCACAAACTGCATTGAGCTACTGTACCCAATTTATTATATATTTTAGGAGTTGGAGTCGGTCCATTTTTTACCGATACGATTCCACGACTCCCGACTCCCAACTCCACAGCTCTGCAAGAGACCTAATCGGCAATGGTGCCTGAAAGATCTTTAAAGTGTATCTTCTCTGATAGGCTGGAGTGTTTAGACGAAAAAACATACCTGGCTGGAATCTTACTTCCAGACTTTGATTCGTACTGCCAGTGGTTTGGGCAGCATGAATCTGGTGACAGATTGTTTTAAAGAGTGTACTTTATAGTATAGGGGTACTTAAAATAGGGAGTTGTGCTTTTCTGGCACCTCAAGGGCTTTGGCTAATATGACGTGGCACCCTCAAACCATTTCAGCAAATCTACTTCAAAATGCCACTCCTTCCTTTCTAAGCTCTAAGGTGTGCTTGAACAGTAGTTTGACCACTTATGGGATATTGAGACATTGAGTTACAAACTGGTGAAAATGAAAACTTTGGGACTAAAGCAAGTTTTAGTAGAACATATTTAATTAAAACAGGTTTTGAATATTTATGACTTTATATGGTCTGTATATGTAATTAGGGTGACACACTGGTGGCTATCTATCGATCCTGTAAGTCTGGCATACTCCCAATAGTGGGTTGCATGTTTCTTGTTTTCTATGCTCAGAGCGCATATTTAGCATTGTTTGGGTCTCTAACTTCCAGAGCCATACCAAATTATTTCGGGACACTATTCCTCATTTTATTGGGCTATGGAGACTGCTGTATACTGTATGACTTATTGTTGTCTGGTAATATTTTATGTATCAATCGATGGTTTTTATTGTGTTTTGATGCTCAATAAACTTTTCTGCTTATCGTATGATATCAGGTGGGCACATCTTGATGTAGTGCCTTTGCCTTTGGTTCTCATGCTGCCCATTCTCTACATGATTAGCACCCTGTTCTTATAGTCTAATTGTGGTGCACCCTCACCTTTTTTTCTTATAAGTAGTGAAAATGCAACCGATTTTCTCCTGTGTATGCACTTGTGGAAAATCTGTTGCATTTTACAGTATCAACAGTGTGTATGAGAATTTAAAAGAAATCTGTCACCAGGTTTTTGCTACCCCACCCGACAGCAGCATAATGTAGGTGCTGAAACCCTTATTCCAGCGATGCATCACTTTACTGCGTACTACAGTTCTCTGAAGGCTGAGCTCTGTATAACCCTTCCCACACCATTGATTGGCACTGTACACAGAAAGATACCAGTCGGTGGTGGGGATGGGATCGCATTACGTGGCAGCAGGTTTACTAGTCCTCTAATGATCTCTTGCTGATGAAGCAATTTATAAAAACTACACAAAGCTGGCCAGTTAGTGATGCATCACTGGAGGCGGGGTCTCTGTCTGTACATTATACTGCTCCCGTATTAGATAGCAAAAACCTAGTGGCAGATTCCCTTTTAAGAAACCTAATGTACATGCTACGAGAACTATCCTCAGCAAAAATTGAGGAGACCTGTGCTAATTTCACCCTTTTCAGTGCGTCAGGTAAAATATACGGCTCTCCCCCCATACCTTGTTCTATAATAGCCAAATCAATAAATACTACTTCTCCTTATGTCTGCAGGAGGTCCACATCGGAGGTGCTTTGTGGGAGCTGCATGTACCATTTTCATTATTTAGCAAGCATGCCTCTTTTTCGAAAGTTGTAAGAATTTGAGGGTCCTTAGTATGCAGTTTTTCCACGTTTATTGTATTCAAGAACTTAAGTCAGAAATTAAGTTTGAAAAGTGCCAGGTATACTAATTAACATCTTGTTTTACCATTGTTTTTCAGTTAAAACCGCCTCTGCAAATTCTTCAAAGAAGATGGTACAAGGTATTTGGATCAGTTTCTATGTGTGGGGGGGATTTATTTTGGATTTATAGTACTATTGGTAAGATGTCAATAAATTTAAAGTGCATGTGAAATTAAGGAGGAACATAATATATGAAAATTATTTATTTCAGCCCGATTGCCCTTCAAACGTCTGAATCCTGTGCCCAAGGATGAAATTTCACAGGGAAAAAAGCTGAAAGTGTCCCAGAAAATGCTGCCTCTTAATACAATTTGTCCACTTGATATTTCTCTTGAAGATACAGAGAATGGCTCTGAAATTGCAGATTTTAGCCCTCTTCCTAAAGCTGTTAATGGAATGGGGCCCCTGGACAATTACATTAGAAAAACCAAAAAACCTTGCCTTGTGTCTCCTGCCATCACAATTGACTTAACAGAAGATTCAAATGGTGGTGTTCCAGACCAAATCCCGTCAAATGGAATTGTTCAATCCATACCAACCACAGGAACTGTTTCAGTTTGTGGCACACTCAACTCTGTGGCACCAACACATGAAATCAAAGCTCATGACAGTTCAAGTGTAAATAGTACTGAACATGGTTGCAACATGAAGCCACAATTAACTGATGTTGAGAGATTATCTCCTCCTCCTGTGGAGGTGCCTTCTGGTACACCACTTGAAAATACTTCATTACTAACCTCTCCTGTAAAAGAAATCACAGAAGACCAAGACATGTCTGCAGGAGAGAGTCCTTCTGGGTTATCTTCTACCAGCTCTCCAGTTTCAGCCAGTTCCCCGGAAGTTCCCTCCAGTAGTAGAAGAAATGTAAGCAATTCTGTGTCTCCAACAATTCATAAGGTTTGTTACAATCACTAAAACTTTAAATCATACCTGAGTATATTTGTACCTTAAATGATTAACCTCTTCCTGACATTTAACATCTGCATGTAATAATGGGTAAATTATTCTTGCAAAATGATGCTTAGGGCATCTTTACCAATTACCTGTTGGAGTTACAATGAAGGAAATAATTTTGTTCCCTTGCTGTTTTTGTAAGTTTGTTCATGTCTTTGTCAGCGGGCAGCCTATAATTTTAAGGATAGGTTAATTTTAACATTGAGAGAATATCCAAAACAAAAATCAAGAAAATCACATTTGTATAAATTAGATACATTTATTTGCATTTTGCAGTGAGAAATAAGTACACTGCTCAAAAAAATTAGGGGAACACTCAAATAACACATCCTAGATCTGAATGAATGAAATATTCTCATTGAATACTTTGTTCTGTACAAAGTAAATTGTGCTGACAACAAAATCACACACACATAATCAATGGAAAGCAAATTTATTTATTTTTAGGCCTAGATTTGCAGTCACCCCCAAAATTAAAGTGGAAAAACACACTACAGGCTTATCCAACTGATGTAATGTCCTTAAAACAAGTTAAAATGCGGTTCAGTATTGTGTGTGTGGCCTCCACGTGCCTGTATGACCTCCCTACAATGCCTGGGCATGCTCCTGATGAGGTTGCGGATAGTCTGCTGTGGGATCTCCTCCCAGACCTGGACTAAAGCATCCGCCAACTCCTGGACAGTCTGTGGTGCAACGTGACGTTGGTGGATGGAGCGAGACATGATGTCCCAGATGTGCTCAATTGGATTCAGGTCTGGGGAACGGACGGGCCAGTCCATAGCTTCAATGCCTTCATCTTGCAGGGACTGCTGACACACTCCAGCCACATGAGGTCTGGCATTGTCCTGCATTAGGAGGAACCCAGGGCCAACCGCACCAGCATATTGTCTCACAAGGGGTCTGAGGATCTCATCTCTGTACCTAATGGAAGTCAGGCTACCTCTGGCGAGCACATGGAGGTCTCCAGACTGTCACGTCTGTCACATGTGCTCAGTGTGAACCTGCTTTCATCTGTGAAGAGCACAGTGCGCCAATGGCGACTTTGCAAATCCTGGTGTTCTGTGGCAAATGCGAAGTGTCCTGCATGGTGTTGGGCTGTGAGCACAAACTCCATCTGTGGACGTCGGGCCCTCATACCCCCTTCATGGAGTTGGTTTCTAACCATTTGTGCAGACACATGCACATTTGTGGCCTACTGGAGGTCATTTTGCAGGGCTCTGGCAGTGCTCCTCCTGTTCCTCCTTGCATAAAGGCGGAGGTAGTGGTCCTGCTGCTGGGTTGTTGCCCTCCTACGGCCCTCTCCACGTCTCCTGGTGTACTGGCCTGTCTCCTGGTAGCGTCTCCAGCCTCTGGACACTACGCTGACAGGCACAGCAAACCTTCTTGCCACAGCTCGCATTGATGTGCCATCCTGGATGAGCTGCACTACCGGAGCAACTTCTGTGAGTTGTAGAGTCCGTCTCATGCTACCACGAGTGTGAAAGCACAACCAACATTCAAAAGTGACCAAAACATCAGCCAGAAAGCATTGGTACTGAGATGTGGTCTGTGGGCCCCACCTGCAGAAACACATTTATTGAGGGTGTCTTGATAATTGCCCATAATTTCCATCTATTGTCTATTCCATTTGCACAACAGCATGTGAAATTGATTGTCAATCAGTGTTGCTTCCTGAGTGGACAGTTTGATTTCACTGAAGTTTGATTTACTTGGAGTTATATTCTGTTTGTGTTCCCTTTATTTTTTTGAGCAGTGTATTTGATCCCCCTACAAAACAATTAAGTTCTGGCTCCTACAGACCAGTTAGATGCTCCAAATCAGCTTGTTACCTGTATTAAAGACAGCTGTCCACAGATTCAATCAGTCAGACTCTAACCTCTACAACATGGGCAAGACCAAAGAGCTTTCTAAGGATGTCAGAGACAAGATCATAGACCTGCACGAAGCTGGAATGGGCTACAAAACCATAAGTAAGACGCTGGGTGAGAAGGAGATCACAGGACTACTTCACCGCATCAATGGGAGAATGGATTAAGCCATGTACCGTAAAATCCTGAGTGACAACCTTCTTACCTCCGCCAAAACATTAAAAATGGGTCGTGGCTGGGTCTTCCAGCAAAACAATGACCCAAAACATACAGCCAAGGCAACAAAGGAGTGGCTCAAAAAGAAGAACATTAAGGTCATGGAGTGGCCTAGCCAGTCTCCCGACCTTAATCCCATAGAAAACTTATGGAGGGAGCTGAAGCTCCGAGTTGCCAAGCGACAGCCTCAAAATCTGAATGATTTAGAGATGATCTGCAAAGAGGAGTGGAACAAAATTCCTCCTAACATGTGCGAAACCCTCATCAACTACAAAAAACATCTGACTGCTGTTCTTGCCAACATGGGTTTTGCCACCAAGTATTAAGTGTTGTTTGCCAGAGGAATCAAATACTTATTTCTCACTGCAGAATGCAAATAAATTTATACGATGTGGTTTTTTTTCTTTTTTCTTTTTTTTTTTGTTTTTTTTTGGATATTCTATCTCTCAATGTTAAAATTAACCTACCCTTAAAATTATAGACTGTTCATGTCTTTGTCAGTGGGCAAACTTACAAAAACTGCAAGGGATCAAATTACTTCCTTCACTGTAACTTCAATTGGCTTGATAATTTTGACAGCTAGTCGGCGCAATTTCAGTTATACAGCGAATAGTAATTCCTATAGCATGGCTGTCCAGTGGTGATCGATGCTATGACGGCACCGATCATAGGTGGTTCCTGTGTTATGGTGGTATTGGAGCCACCGGACGTGGTTGGTGTGATTGGATGGCGATGCCCAACTGACCAAATAGCTCTGTTGGACAGTAGTTTAATCCGAAATGACCACTCTGCGCAGCCTCATTTCAGTCTAAAAAAGTGCAGAGTGGTCATTGTGCTGAACTTCTGTCTTCCTACTGGGGTTTGTGATGCAAAGACCTTGTGCCTGCTGTCATTCACTACTGCTGCGGTCTGATTCGGAATTGTTCCTGGCACTGTTCCTCATGTATCCCGTGATGCTGCTGATCAGTGACATGATTACAATTATATATCTATATATCCATCTCTAATTATTTTTAGTGTGTGCATATATATGTTGTATGTATAACTTATCATTCAGTTTTCTTGTTTTTTTTTCTGACTTCCACTTAGTACGTTTTTTATTTCACAAGTTTTATTCTCAATTTTTATTATTTCTATATTCTTTTCATTTTCTATATTTTTCTTTTTTTGTTTCATCTATTCTAATCTAGTAAATATAATAAAGTCCACATCTAGCACACCCTGAATAAGATGTCATTACATTTAATTAAATTTAATTATAAAAAACATATGAAAAAATATTACTGGCACAAAAAGATTTCCCCCGTGAAAAATAATGGCCGGATTATCCCAAAGGTTGTACTCGGCCTAGGAGTCATACACTGCCTTTGCTATTGGTATTGAGGCAGATGATACTACATGCCATATATTGTTTCCTATTCCTTTTCCTCTTCTAGTGAGAATGCACCTCCAACCACCATGTAGACAAGCTAGCACTGCATATAAGGCAATGCCCACAAGTGCACCGCATCCCCAGATTAACAATTCCTGATCTGATCACAAAAATCAAGATTCTAAGGATCAGTCAGTTTGTGAGGCCAACCATTTTTAAGTTTTTTTTTTTTTTCCTAATGAGTATTTTGTTAAGCTCAGACTAATTTATATGCCCAACAATTTATCTCCCAAAACTCCTTCAATCATTCGCTAATTGGACCTTCATAGATGTAGTAGAAATTATGGTTTTGGGACTTGTGCTTCACATGGGGATAGTGAAGAAACCAGAAATTCACAATATTAGAGTGAAAAAAATGTAGGTAACACTCCAGTTTTCTGCATGGCTATAACCCGGACACTCTGAGGTAATTTTAACATTTTTGCATTCGTGATTACACACAGTGTACACACTGAGATGACCCCAACTTTGACCTCCTATTCAATATTAGGCCATTCATTGATCACTTCAGCAATACATTTACTGAAATCTTCATTCCCTAAAGGGACCTTTGCTTACATGAGCCCCTAATCCACTTCAAGAAAAGGCTTAAATTCTGTCAATATAAAAGATGGGTATGGAATCAATGTATAAACTGTTCAAGATAACCTTTGGGACACGCAGATTGAACCTTTTGAATGTCTCCCTGTCTGGGAGTGAGTGGGAAATAGGCAGAATTGGTGCACCCACTGCTGGGTCAGTCACAACTTCTACATTTTTTAATTTCTGAAACCAGAGATGATTTTCTAGGTCACTAATTGGGGCAACTGATATGAGAGCAGGGCCTTATATAGTGAGAACCTGCTGGTTGCACTACACACCTCTTATGTATGCCACCACATTATAAATTCAAATACCACTAAAACCCCAAATAAAACAACATTCTCATATTTAATGCAGAGTGTATAATTGGATAACTTTTTGAGGCATTTCTGCTGTTCTGGCACCTTAAAAGGAACCTGTCAGGTCCCCCTTGCCTTCTAACCCAGCAGCATTCACCTAAGTATGATTAAACTCCCTGCCTAACAAGCTCTGTATAACGTTTTTCAGTTAAATGTTTTAAAGCATATATAATCTCTCCGTTTCCTATGCTAATGAGGGCTTTGACTAGTCAATGGGCCAATAGTTTCCATGGACTAGTCCGTCCTCTTTCCATGTTATCACGCCCGTACGGGCGTAATAACCTAATTTGCATGAGCCGGCCTAATCACCAGCTCATGTAAATCTGCGCACCTGTGCCACTCGCTTTGGCAGCATCACTGCATCTCTAAAGCCAGGTTTACACTTCCCAGCTTCATAGGGGCACTGCGCATGACCGGAAATTCAGAAGATGGTTTGCGGTGATGCACAGTGCAACTCTGAAGCAGGAAAGTGTACACCCTGCTTCAGAGGCGCAGTGACACTGCCGAAAAATGAGCAACAGGTGTGCGCAGATTTGCTTGAGCTAGTGATGAGGCCAGCGCATACAAATTATCACACTCACAGGGGCGTGAAACTAACGCCTCATTGACTAGTCAAAGTCCTCATTAGCATACCAAATAGAAACCTTTTAAATGCTTTTTTTAAAGCCTTTAACTGAATTACTTTATACAAGGCTAGTTAGGCAGGGAGTTTAATCATACATAAGTGACTGCTGCTGGGTTTTGGGCATTGGGGACCTTACTGGTTCCCTTTTAAGGCCTTTACAAATGCTAAATGGGGCCTTCAAACTATCCCAGCAAAATCTGCTCTCCAAAATAATGCTCCTTCCCTTCTGAGTTTTGCAGTGAACTTGAACATTAACTTCAATAATTTATGGAGTATTGCCATACTCAGGAGATTATGTGTAACAAATTGGGGGAGGGGAAATTTTATGCTAACACCTCCTGTGAAAACTAAAAATTTGGATTACAACACTTTAGTGTGGGAATAACAGTACATTTTAATTTTCATAGCTTACTGTCATTAAACTTTTGTAAATCACCCGTAGGTTCAAAATTCTCATCACACCTCTAGATGGATTTCTTAAGGTATCTAGATTAGATTTCGGAATGGAGTTACTTGTGAGGGGTTCTGCTGCTGTGGCTCCCCAGTGATTCTGCAAATATAACATTGTCTTTGCAGTCTGTTCCAGAAAAAAATTGTTTTTAAAGTCCTTTCCTCCCTCCTGAGCCCTGCTGTGTGCTGAAACAATACTATAAAATGTATTGCCACATTCAGAGAGACTACGTAACAGATTGCAAGGTTCATTTTCTTCTTTTACCTCTTGTGAAAATAAAAAGTTTCTGGCTAAAACAATATTTTACTGGAAAAATTTTTTTTGTTTTTGCAGCCCTGTATTATAAAATTGTGACGCACCTGTAGGTTCAAGATGTTCACTACACCCTTAACACCTTGACGCCGTGGCCCTTTTCCTTTTTTGCGTTTTTTGGTTTTTTGCCCCTCTTCTTCCAAGAGCCATGATTTTTTTTTATTTTTCTGTCAATATGGCAGTGTAAGTGCATTTTTTTTTTTTGTTAGATGAGTTGAACTTTTGAACTACACCATTGATTTTACCATATAGTTTTCTGGAAAACTGGCAAAAAAAAATTCCAAGTGCAGTGAAATTGCAAAACAAGTGCAATTCCAGTGTTTGTGTGGTGTGGTGGTTTTTTTTTTTTTTTTTTATAAATCATGTTGGCTAAATGCTAAAACTGACCTGCTATTATGATTCTCCAGGTCATTACAAGTTTGTAAATACCAAACATGTATAGGTTCTTTTTAAAGTGGTAAAAAAATCCAATTTTTTTTTTTCATTTTTTTTTTAAATTTAAATATTCACATTTGGTATCGGCTTGTTCATCGCCTGAACTATCAATATATAAAAATAATTCACCCGATCGGTAAACTGCTTAACGAGAAAAAGAAAAGTGAAAATGCCAGAATTACATTTTTTTTTGGTCGCTTCAATAACGGACGATCAATACCCCAAAATGGTATCAATAGAAAGGTCAGCTCTGCGTGCAAAAAATAAGCCCTCACCCGGCCCCAGATGCCAAAAAATGTAGACACTGCAAGTCATGAAAAATGGTGATTTTTTTTTTTTTTTCTTTTTTTTTTTTTTAATGGGACGAAAAGAAGGTGATTTGAACCTTTTAAATTTTTTTTTTAATATTTACATTTTTTTTTTAGATTTTTTACATGCTGCAATAGTCTCCATGCGAGACTAGAAGCTGCAATCATCCGATCACCTGTGCGACTCACACCCTGCTGTCTGTAGCAAAAATGCTTACTTGTTATGAGCGCCAAACGCTGGGCGGCGTTTATAGCACCCCAGCAATGACAACTGCAGGTGTCTCCTGCAGACCCTGGGTTGTCATGCCAACCCATCTGCGACTGCGGTCATGTGACACTGTTGCTGATGGGCGGGATTAGTGACGTGCTTCTGGTGCTGCCATGTTAAATGCCGCTGTCGGAGATTGACAGATTTATTTAACATGTTAACAGCTGCGGGTAGATCGTGATTCCACCCGCAGCTGTTAGGGGCACATGACAGCTGAGCTTATTATATCAGCTGTTATGTGCCAGAAAAGATGCGGGCTCAGCGCCGGAGCCTGCATCAAAGGATGACATGCCATGCGCAGTACATGTACGGCGCATGTCGTGAAAGGGTTAAATGGATTGCTTAACCCCTTTTACACACATGGGTGTAACAGTTCATCTGCGCTGGGGTGTCTGCATGTGGAAAGGGTCTCAGAAACAGGGCAGTGGAGTCGGTATAAAATGGACCGACTGCTAAAACATGTAATAATTTGGGTACAGTATTTCTATGCAGGATGTGCTGTAAATAAGAATTTAGGAAAGTTATGAAATGTCCTATAAATGTCTGTTCTATACCTCATGTAAGTATCCAGGCTTTTAGTTGAGATGACTGTGCTGCACTTTATGTACATTCTCAGTAGTGTGGCAGTGTTGTGGAGTCTGAGTTGGAAATCAGGGAGATATCTGTCTGTCGGTGGTTTGGCTTACCGACTCCACAGCCCTGCTCAGAAGCGGAGTTCCTTCCACACATAGCAAATACATGCATCTGTCTCAAACAGCCGGAGTGTTGTTCCGGCAGTGGCTGTTAACCATTTAAATGACGGCTCTTGGACTTGCGTGACGTTATGCCACGTGAGCCCTGCGGCCAATCCTCTATCACTTCACTCTGCCCTCTTTCAGATCTGACATTCAGAGGAAGTCGTAGGGCAGCAGCATTTCTCACTTCTTCCAGATATCTGTTTAGTCCAAAAGTAGTGAGTGAAGTTGGCCGCTGATTGACTGTAGGGCTCATATGGTGTAACATCATGTGTGCCTCAGGAAACTCGGCGCCAATATCGCTGCAACGACATCTGCATCGGCTGTGAGTACAGACTGCTTTTATTTTACATTGGGGAATATAGCAATTGAGAAGGCATTTGCAGAGTAGTGGACAACTCCTCTAAGGCTATGTGCACATGTTGCTTGTTTTGTTTTTTTCGCACTGTTTTTCCACACAGAAATGGGCCCGAAATGCTAGGTAATCTGTGTGACAGCTAATGCAATGACAATCCTGAAGTGCTGTGCACATGGAATTTTCTTGTCAGGATTGTCTTTGCGTTTAAATCTGCAGCATGTCAATTCTTTGAGTTCATGCAGCGTTTTTCACCCATTGACTTCAATTGAGTCAGTCAAATCCGCAGCAAAAACGGTAGGAATAAAAATATTTGCGAATTTGCTGCGGATGTTTGCGGATTTGACTGAGTCAATTCAAGTTAGTCAAAAACATGGCAAAAAACGCACAAAGAATTGCCCGCGGCCTCTCCTGTCAATAGCGAGAGCAGGTGTGGCTGAGGGGGGGTGAGAAGTAGTCTTCTCAGCTGGCGTCTGTGCACAGTGTAAAATAAAAGTTAGCCGATACTAAAATAAAAACGCGTTATATTCACCTGTCCTCCGTAATCCCGATGTCCCACGGCAATCCGATCACCCGGCAACATGCTATACACGGACAGGAGCGCGATCGCTCCCAGCAGTGTATAGCGCTGAGCTGCCGGGACGGAGGTCACTGAAGTTAATCAGCTGAAGATCAACTGAGCGCTCCGGTGACCTCACATCATCGGAGGAGCACACCCATTTTCTCACGCAACACTGATGCAATAAGGGAGGTCACTGGAGCTAGTCAGCTGACTAACTCCAGTGACCTCAGTCCCAGCAGCTCAGCGCTATACACTGGCAGGAGTGATTACACTCCTGTCAGTGTATAGAGTACTGTTCTCTAGAGCAGTCACATCAGTGATTGCCGATGTGGCTGCTGTAGAAGTGACCCAGATCGTCGTGGGACACTCTGGTTTATGTCATCGCGGCGGACAAGTGAGCGATATGGTTGTTTTTAATTTCTTACAGAAGACGAGGGCATCGGTGATTAGGTGTTAGGGGAGTATACAGTGTTTTTGTTTTTTTTTTAAACTGTGGAATTTTATGTAAAATAAGTAATATTAGCCCCTATGGTTAGCTTTCACTCTGCTGGTTATGAAAATGATGCGGGAGCCCACGCCATAAACTTTATTTTAGGCCAAGTGCCAACGATCCGGACATAGCAGCTCTTTGGATGCAGCATTTGTTTGCAGCGTCCAAAATGCTATGCTGCTCTGCATTCTATTGAACACAGGTAAATCCGCATGTGTTTACTGCGTTCAATACATTCTAGTGGTCAAATTTCTGTTGCGGAGATTCTTGACTCCGCAAGTGAATTTGACATTCTATGGTTGTGAAAGACAATGCCGCATGTCGGTGTCTGAGTGATCCACAGCCTCAGATCCACTATGTTGTAAAATCTGGCCCCTGCAGGTTTTACGCTGCATAAACACGCAGCGTTTCCTGATCATGGGTACTTGTCAATTTTGCAGATTTTAACCGATTGAAATGTCATTACATGCGTTGAATCTGCGTGTACTAACAAAACAAGTGTGGCATTATAACACAGCGTTTTGGACGCTAGTTTCTGGTCATGGGGACATAGCGGCTAACCAAACAGCAGTTAGCTGTTAATAGCCAGGGAACATGTTGGTCTAATGGCCCCTTCCTATGCTAAAAATAGCAGTTCTCAGCTGCCACAGAAATGACATGAATGGTAATTAGAGCTAATGGCATTAGGTGTCGCTGACACCAAGCCCTTTGTTTAGTGATGAAGAGGTGTCAACCAGACACCCTCATTACTAAACCTGTAAGTAAAGAGTTAAATAAACATGCACACTGGGAGTAAAACACTTTATTTGAAAGAAAACGCACATTCTTTAATCATTTAAATTAACCAATGTACTCACCCCTGGTAATCCAAGGGTTAAAGCGATGTCCCACGTTAATTTTTTCAAATCTTTTTATTTAGTTCCAAAAAGCATTAATTGATGTACAAAAAACGCACTAAAATTGCGGCAAAACACACGTTTTTGCCAAGAGATGCAGAAACCTTGCAGAAATTTCTGCAATCAAATTCTGATTGTGCGCACAAACCCTAACGCCCATTTACAGTGGCCCATAATCAGGAATCAAATAGTCGAAGAACATTCATTCCTAGCGGCCAGACTAAACTGGTTATCCTAAATGCAAAATTATTTTTAAAGGGGTTATCCGGTCTCAGAAGTAAAGCCATGACAATATGCAATGCACACTTATCACAATTCTGTATTTTCCGTCGGTGGGTAGTCTCATCTGTCTTCTTTCACTAGAAAAAAGTAGAGAGACTAATCAGTAAGTGACAGCAAGTATGCAAATTCCACACGTACTGTGATGTGACTATCCATTGGCACAGGGAATATGAAGGCTTGAGCATTGCACGTGGGTTGGATATCACTGCATAGTAAGTAAATGCATGAAAAATTGGGGTATAACTGAATAGGTATAGTTATAAAGGGGGGGTGGGAGAATTGTGCAAATAAATATATACACATAAATTATGCATCATGAATGGAAAGCAGACAAAGTAGAAATGGTATATTAGTTATAGTAAGTCTGCCAACTTTTACTAAATGTGAGGCACTAATATACAGTAAATGAATACCGCATCCTATAATAACATGAAACACTAGGTAAGTATAATATGCTGTGTGAATTAGTCGAAGGCCCTCCACTGTCAAATATACATGTGTGTATATAGGCCTACCAATACTAATGAGCTGTAAATGAGCAAACACATGTATCCTATGAGGTGCACAGCACAAAAAGATAATAAATAAATCAATTATGCCCCCACATAGTGGAAATGGTATTACCATGCCAAAGTAAACGGTGATCCCGCCACACCCGACCCACACTTCGCAACCGCTGCTTTGTCCCCTTTAAAACATTCAGCTTGCTATTTTTGAAGTACAGGGTGGGCCATTTATATGGATACACCTAAATTAAATGGGAATGGTTGGTGATATCAACTTCCTCTTTGTGGCACAATAGTATATGGGAGGGGGAAAACTTTTCCAGATGGATGGCGGCCATTTTGAAGTCGGCCATTTTGGATCCAACTTTATTTTTTTCAATGGGAAGAGGGTCATGTGACACATCAAACTTTATTGAGAATTTCTTAAGAAAAATTGTGTGCTTGGTTTTAACATAACTTTATTCTTTCATGAGTGTTTTTACCCTGAGACTATCACAGAGCAGGTGCATTTATACGGAGACTTGATTACACACAGGTGGATTCTATTTATCATTACCCGTCATTTAGGACAACATTGGATCATTCAGAGATCCTCACTGAACTTCTGGAGTGAGTTTGCTGCACTGACGGTAAAGGGGCCGAATAATATTGCACGCCCCACTTTTCAGTTTTTAATTTGTTAAAGTTTAAAATATCCAATAAATTTCGTTCCACTTCACGATTGTATCCCACTTGTTGATTTTCCCCCCAAAAAATAGAATTTTATATCTGTTTGAAGCCAGAAATGTGGCAAAAGCTAGAAAAGTTCAAGGGGGCCAAATACTTTCACAATGCACTGTATATAGATAGATATAAATATGTGAGTGAGATATAGATTGTGTTTTGCACGTGTTGCTTACTAATTTATTGTTAAATTAAAGAATTTAAAAAAAAAAAAAAATGGCGTGGGGTCCCCCTGTAATTTTATTCACTAGCAGAGGGTAAGCAGACAGCTGTGGGCAGATGTTTGTAGCCTGGGAAGGGGGTGTAATACCCATGGAGCTTCCCAGGCTACTAATATCAGCCCTCAGCTGTATACTTAGCCTTTACTGGCTATTATAATAGGGTGACCCTACGTAAATTTTTTTTTTTTTGCGGTCCTCTATCTTAACCAGCAAAGGCTAGGCAGACAGCTGGGGCTGATATTAATAGCTTAGGAAGGGACCATAAATGTTGGCCCCCTCCCAGACTACACACACCAGCTTTCAGTTGTCCCAGACATGGCGCATCCATAAGATGCGCCAATTCTGGCACTTAGCCTCCACTTTGCCCACTGACCTGTGGCAAGTGGGGTTATAGGGTTGGGTTTGATGTCAGCTTATGCCAGCTGACATCAAGCCCATGTTAGTAATGGAGAGGAGTCTATAAGAAGCCCAGTACCAGGGCTGTGGAGTCAGAATCTGAGTCTGTATAAAATGGACCGACTCCAACTCCTAAAATATATAATAAATTGGGTACAGTAGTTCAATGCAGTTTGTGGGGATTATTTTTTTCATAAGAATTTGGGAAAGTTATGAAATGTCCTATTCCTGATCTAAGGGTCTAGACTTTTAGCTGAGCTGAATCTGTGCTACAGTAAATTTATTACTTTAACCCCTTTACAACCCAAGGTGGTTTGCACATTTATCACCAGGCCAATTTTTACAATTCTGACCACTGTCATTTTATGAGGTAATTACTCTGGAATTCTTCGTCGGATCCCCCTGATTCTGAGAGTGTTTTTTGTGACATATTGTACTTCATGATAGTTGTAAAATTTCTTCGATATCACTTGCGTTTTATTTTGAAAATTTAGCAATTTTCAAAATTTGAATTTTTATGCCCTTAAATCAGAGAGATATATCACACAAAATAGTTAATAAATAACATTTCCCACATGTCTACTTTACATCAGCACAATTTTGGAACCACATTTTTTTTTTATTGGGTAGCTATAAGGGTTAAAAGTTGACCAGCAATTTCTCATTTTTCCAACAAAATTTACAAAACCATTTTTTTTAGGGACCACATAATATTTAAAGTCACTTTGAGGGGTCTTTGACAGAAAATACCCAAAAGTGACACCATTCTAAAAACTGCACCCCTCAAGGTGCTGAAAACCACATTCAAGAACTTTATTAACCCTTCAGGTGCTTCACAGGAATTTTTGGAATGTGGAAGAAAAAAATAACATTTAACTTTTTTCACAAAAATGTTACTTTAGACCCTTTTTTTTTTTTTTTTTTTTTTTTTTCGCAGGGGTAACAGGAAAAAATGGACCACAAAATTTGTTGTGCAGTTTCTCCTGAGTAAGCAGATACCCCATATGTGAGGGAAAACCACTGTTTGGGCGCACGGCAGGGTTCGGAAGGGAAGGAGCGCCATTTGACTTTTTGAATGTAAAATTTGCTTGAATAATTAGCCGACGCCATGTTGCATTTGGGGAGCCCCTGATGTGGAAACCCCCCACAAGTGACACCATTTTGGAAACTAGACCCCTCAGGGAACTTATCTAGATGTGTGGTGAGCACCTTGAACCCCCAGGTGCTTCACAGAAGTTTATAACATTGAGCCGTAAAAATAAAATGTTCACATTTTTCCCACAAAAATGTTTTTCAGCCCCCACTTTTGCATTTTCATAAGGGTAACAGAAGAAATTGCACTATGCAGTTTGTTGTGCAATTTCTCCTGAGTTGGCAGATACCCCATATGTGGGGGAAAACCACTGTTTGGGCGCGTGGCAGGGTTCGGAAGGGAAGGAGCGCCATTTGACTTTTTGGTTGTAAAATTTGCTTGAATAATTAGCGGATGTGCCCCTGATGTGCCTAAGCAGTGGAAACCCCCCACGAGTGACACCATTTTGGAAACTAGACCCCTCAGGGAACTTATCTAGATGTGTGGTGAGCACCTTGAACCCCCAGGTGCTTCACAGAAGTTTATAACATTGAGCCGTAAAAATAAAATTTCCAGTACGTCCCCATGATGGCACCATAGGAGGAGTAATCCCATATCCTGTGTAGGGACAGGAAGCACAAGAGGTTATAAAAGCCCTCCCACCCCCAACCTGCTCAGTGTTTTTCCTGTCCCTACACAGGACAGGGAGTACAGGAGGAGCGCTGGTGCAGGAGCACTGAAGAAAAGGTTTTTACCTCGAGCGACCCCGGGGGTTCGGGGGGGGGGGCGCGGCTCTCTCCTTCCCGCCGTCAAGCGGGTCCTGGGCCGACACTCCCTGCCGGGAGTCCCTCAGCCCTCCTGTGTGCTGGAGCCTCCGGGTGCCGATTCCCCATCGGCGTCCTGCTCTGGGCGGGTCCGGCTTCTCCCAGCTCCAGGAACGCCCGGCGTCGAAACCGGAAGTCTGGAGGTGGCGGTCGCGCAGGAAATTCAAACCGCGGTTAGACCAGGGAGCAGGAGAAAATGACTGGACGACCAGGTAAGGTATAAGAAGGGGGGCTGGGGAAGCAGCATAGGCAGGGTTACAGCTTTGGCACCCCTGGCAGTACAATGGCTGACTTGTCACACCCTGATACCCACCCTGGATCGCCCCAGAGTCATGTAAGTGTACCATTACCCCTTTTTATATGGCTAATGGGGCTTACGCTTACCAGGCCCTCCATATATTTTATAGGATGTCTCTGGGCAGTTACCACCTCCTTCTGAAAAAAAGGATACGGGAAAAAAGGCCACAGTAAAATCCAAGAGGTGCCTGGATTGTAACATCAAACTTCCCGACTCATATACAAAGCGTCTATGTGCTGAATGTAGAGCCTCCATGCTAAAGGAGGAGCACGGGGCTTTATTAAATGAGATGCGCAGTATAATTAAAGAAGAAGTTCAGGCTTCTATCACGTCTCTACAGCCCCCAGGTTCAGGAGTCCAGGAAGTCCCGGGACCCAAAAGACCCAGAGAAGATATAGCACCATCTTTTGAGGGTGAAATCGACCCATCTGGCGACTGACAGTGAGACCATTAGTCTACCACAGGGCGGGGAACGGAAAACATATATGTTCCACTCAGATGGTATGGATATTCTTCTACGAGCTGTCAGAAACACAATGCAAGTAGAGGAAATGGAGAAGAGCAGTAACATTCAGGATGAGATGTTTGGTGGTCTTAAAACCCAGAGATCCATGGTTTTTCCTGTTAATGCTCATGTGAAGGACATGATACTGGAGGAATGGGAAGATGCGGAGAAGAGACTCTCTATACCACAAGACTTGAGCGCCCGACTATCTTTTGACCCAGAGGACACCAAAGTGTGGGACACTGTTCCTAAAATTGACGTCCCAGTGGCTAAAGTGGTCAAGAAATCCTCTATCCCCTTTGAGGACTCGTCAGGACTTAAACATCCTATGGATAGGAAGGCGGACGGACTTTTGAAAAATGCCTGGGAATCTTCGGTGGCAATCATTAAATCAAATATTGCTGCTACATCTATTGCCAGATCCATGAGAATCTGGCTAGAAGAGTTAGTCACCTACGGGATGGCACCCCGAGGGAAACTCTCCTTCAGTCATTGCCCCTGTTAAAGATGACGACAAATTTTTTGGCCGACGCTTCGGCGGAATCTGTCAGATTTGCGGCCAGGAATAATGTGCTTTCCAACTCGGCCCGTAGAGCTGTTTGGTTAAAAACATGGTCGGGAGATAAAGCTTCTAAGAACAAGCTGTGCTCTATTCCATTTTCAGGGCTCAGAGTATTCGGACCTGTACTAGATGACATTCTAGAAAAAGCGTCCGATAGAAAAAAGGGCTTCCCCGAGGAGAAAAAGAAGGAGCAGCCCTTTCGGAAACCCTTCCCCTCTCGTAAATATAACACTCAGAAAAAAGGGGGATCCACAAGCTGGAGTTTTAATAAGGGGAGCAAAGATGGGAAATACCAGCCCAGTACTAGCTCCCGTCCAAAACGTCAATGACTGTCAGAGTGGGGGGGCGATAAAAGTTTTTCAAAAACAGTTGGCATCGGGTCACTCAGAATCCCTGGATACTAACAACTATAGCGCAGGGTTACAGGATAGAATTTTCTCAATATCCCCCTCAAACATTCCGCCTGACAAAAGGTTCCCCTACCTCTTTCCCGTCTACGGGCAGACATAGAGAAGCTGCTACATCAGAGGGTTATTGTGCCAGTTCCGGAACACGAACAACATCAGGGCCATTACTCCTCTCTGTTTTCAATAAAGAAACAGGGGAGTTCCGTACAATAATCAACTTGAAACCCCTAAACTGATGGGTCCGTTACAAAAAATTCCGCATGGAATCAGTAAGATCAGCCATTCCTCTAATAGACGCAGATGCGGTAATGTGCACCCTGGACCTCAGAGATGCATACTACCACCTGCCAATACATTCCTCAAGTCAGCAATATCTGAGGTTTGCACTACCATCAGGCAGTCAGATTCTACACTACCAGTTCCAATGTCTTCCCTTTGGCCTGTCATCTGCTCCCAGAATCTTTACGAAGATCATGGCAGAGGTGGTGGCCAATATCCGACTCAGGGATATTACCATGATTACCAACCTGGGTTTGATGGTGAACAAAGAAAAATCCAATCTTATCCCCAGTACTTCACACATCTTCCTGGGAGTCCAGCTCGACTCCCGAAGGCGAATGTCTCATCTCCCGGAAGACAAAATGCTCTCAATTCCACAAAGGATGAAGGCTTCAGAATGGGTACTGAACGAAGAAGTGTTCCAGCAACTAACTCACAGATGGGGTCAGCCGCACCTAGACCTTTTTGCATCCAGAACGAATGCAAAGACAACATCTTTCTTCTCTCTTGACCCAGGAGATCATCCTCTGGCAGTGGATGCTCTCTCACCATATTGGGGAGAAGGCCTAACATTTGCCTTCCCACCTGCCCCTCTTATTCCGAGAATGCTGCGGAAAATTCATGAAGATCGGGCGACAGTCATAGCAATTGTCCCGTTCTGGCCAAGGAGGAGTTGGTTCTCCCTTCTACGTCATCTAGCGTTGGAAGACCCAATCATTTTACCATTTCAGGAGGATCTTCTGACACAAGGTCCACTGTTGCATTGGAATCTTCAACAACTCTAGCTCTCAGCCTGGCTTCTGAAGGGGAGATCCTGAAGAATAAGGGCTTATCTGCCAGAGTGATCCTGACTATGCAGGCTAGTAGAAAACTTGTAACTCGGGCCATATATAAAAAAGTCTGGAAGACTTTTTGTCAGTTCCATAGGACGGTAGACACCTCTCAGCCAGACATCCCTGCGATCCTTGATTTCTTGCAGGCAGGATTTGACGCAGGTCTTGGACAAAGTACCTTGAAGGTGCAGATTGCGGCACTAGGTGCTTTCTTCGACACATCATTGTCCTCGCATCCCTGGATAATCAGGTTTGTCAAGGCAATCCAGAGACTTGGGCCTACCCAGAGAAATTCTTCCCCACCGTGGGATCTGAATCTTGTCCTGAGAGTCCTTTGTAAGCCTGCCTTCGGCCCAGTTAATGAATTGGGAATAAAGAACTTGACTCTGGAAACAGTCTTCTTGGTGGCAATCACCACGGTTAAACGGTTGGGTGAAATCCAGTCTCTATTGTCGAGCCTTGTATGCAGATTCGGGATGATTGCATCATTCTGAAGCTGGATCCAAGTTTCTCCCCGAAGGTGGTGTCATCAATGACCTTAAACCAAGAAGTGGTTCTTCCATCATTCTGCGAAAACCCTAGGAATCAGAAGGAGGAAGAGTTCCACCATCTCGATGTCCGCAGAGCAGTGTTGGTCTATTTGGAAGCCACTCTGAACTGGAGATTAGACTCTAATCTTTTTATACAGAGGCAGGAAGGCTTCAAAACCATCCTTAGCTAGATGGGTTACATCCATGATTAATCTAGCATATCTTTCAGAAGGACAGCCCCCCCCTGAAACTATCCAAAGCCCATTCCACCAGAGCAATTTCCACCTCATGGGCAACCAGAGCAGGGGCTACCATTGAACAGATATATACCACAGCCACATGGTCAGGACATACTACTTTCTGCAAACACTACAAACTAGATGTTCTCTCACAGCAGAGATCTGCATTTTGTAGGAAGGTACTTCATGCAGTTATCCCACCCTAAGCTATGAGTTCTTGGGTATACTCCTATGGTGCTGTCATGGGGACGTACTGGAAAACCGGAATTAGTCTTACCGGTAATGTTTCCAGGAGTCCACAGGACAGCACCCTTATTTCCCTCCCTATATTGCTACTGTATGTGATTCTAACATATGTCTAAGCAAGTCTAAAAATAAAATTGTTGTACCCAGCCAATGTGGTTTATGGAAAATCACTGAGGAGCTTGGGGGTGGGAGGGCTTTTAACCTCTTGTGCTTCCTGTACCTACACAGGATATGGGATTATTCCTCCTATGGTGCGGTCATGTGGACTCCTGGAAACATCATTACCGGTAAGACTAATTCCGGTTTTTCACATTTTTCCCACAAAAATGTTTTTTCAGCCCCCACTTTCGCATTTTCATAAGGGTAACAGAAGAAATTGCACTATGCAGTTTGTTGTGCAATTTCTCCTGAGTTAGCAGATACCCCATATGTGGGGGAAAACCACTGTTTGGGTGCGCGGCAGGGTTCGGAAGGGAAGGAGCGCCATTTGACTTTTTGATTGTAAAATTTGCTTGAATAATTAGCGGATGTGCCCCTGATATGCCTAAGCAGTGGAAACCCCCCACGAGTGACACCATTTTGGAAACTAGACCCCTCAGGGAACTTATCTAGATGCGTGGTGAGCACCTTGAACCCCCAAGTCCTTTACAGAAGTTTATAACATGGAGCCGTGAAAATAAAAAAATCAAACTTTTTCCACAAAAATGATGTTTTTTTATTTTCACAGGGGTAAGAGTAGAAAATGGACCCCAAAAACCTTTGTGCAGTTTCTCCTGAGTACGCTAATACCCCATACGTGGGGAAAATACAGTGTTTGGGCGCACGGCAGAGTTCAGAAGGGAAGGAGCACTGTGTGACTTTTTGAACGCAAAATCGGCTGGAATCGAGAGCGGACGCCATTTCGTGTTTGGAGAGCCCCTGATGTGCCTAAATAGTTGAAACCTCCCACAAGTGACCCCATTTTGGAAACTACACGCCTCACGGATTTTATCAAGGGGTATAGTGAACATTTTGAACCCAGAGGTACGACACAGAATTTGATGACATTAGGTCATCATATTGAATAAGTGGTAATTAGTCTTGAGCGCAAGTGCTCGCTACTGGAGTTTGCATCGGGTACTCAGGTATGCACCATGTATCACGGGTGCTCAAGTGAAATGCTCGAGTTCACGGTTATTAGACACCCCAAAAAAAACATGCGGTGATCGCTTTTGCATGGCAGGCAATTCCCGTGAGGTTTTTTCGGCTGCAAAGCATATGGGGTGGAGACTCGAGCACCCACGATACTCAATGCATACCCAAGCACCCGATGCAAACTCAAGTAGCAAGCACTTGCGTTCAACACTAGTTGCCATATCTTGTTTTGGGGTTTTTTCAAAAGAAAAAAAAAAAAAACCCCTAACATTAGCACAACCCCAGCCCTAGCGTTCATTTTTTACGCCGTTCCTAGTGCGGTATAAGTGATTAGACGACCTTATTCTTCGGGTCGGTGCGACTACAGAGTTACCAGAATATCGGGTTTTTATGATTGACAGCTGTCACACACTAAAAGACACATTTTGTAAAATCTAGTTTTTGCATTGCCATATTTTGAGAGCTATAATTTTTCCATATTTTGGCCGACAGAATTATGTGACTGCTTGTTTTTTGCGGGATGAGTTGACATTTTTATTGGTGCCATTTTCAGGCACGTGACATTTTTTGATCGCTTTCTATTCCAGCTTTTGGGAGGCAGAATAAACAAAAACCAACAATTCAGGAATTGTTTTTTATTTTTACATTTTTTTTATTCTACTCCGCGTGTGGTAAAATTGATAAGGCAGCTTTATTCTTCGGGTCAGTACGTTTACAGCGTTTTGGCGCTTTTACACAATAAAAGCTATTTCATAGAAAAAATTATTTTTTTGCATCGCTTTATTCTGAGAGCTTTAACTTTTTGATTTTTCGGCTGATAGAGCTGTATGGCGGCTTGTTTTTTGCGGGACAAGATGAATTTTTTCAGCGGTACCATTTTTATTTATATTCATCTTTTTGATCGCGTGTTATTACATTTTTTGTTTTGGTGGTACGGTCGCAGCATTGCGGGGGTTAATGTGCCGGGAGCGGTGCGGGACCGCTCCCTGCACATTGTCACAGCTGACACCCGGCGGCGATCGCGCCCACACAGCCTGTGTGCGCGCGATCGCGATGATGTACTAATACGGGTCAGGCTCTTAAGTCCCAGGGCACAGACGCGTTTTAGTACGTCATGGGCTTTAAAGGGGTTAAACATGAGCCATGTATGAGGGAGTTGGGGTCGGTGTCATGGAAATTGAGGAGTCTGAGTTGGAGTCGGAGGTTTGGCTTACCGACTCCACTGCCCTGCCGAGTACCCGATGCAAACTCAAGTAGCGAGCACTTGTGATGAAGACTAATGACAACTTATTCAATACGATGACCTAATGTTATCAAATTCTGTGTCATATCTTTTGGTTCAAAATGTTCACTATACCGCTTGATAAAATCCTTGAGGGGTCTAGTTTCCAGAATGGTGCCACTTGTGTGTGTGTGTGTGTGTGTGTGTGTGGGTGGGGGGGGGGGGGGTGGTTTTCCACTGTTTAGGCGCCTCAGGGAACCTCCAAATGCGACATGGCACCCGCTCTCCAGTCCATTCCTCACATATGGGGTATCTGCGTACTCTGGAGAAATTGCACAACCGTTTTTGGGGTCCATTTTCTACTCTTGTGAAAATAAAAAATTGGGGGCTAAAAGATAATTTTTGTGGAATAGGGTTTTTATTTTTATTTTTCATGGCTCTACGTAACTTCTGTGAAGCACCTGGGGGTCAGGGTGCTCACCACACATCTAAAATAAGTTCCTTGAGGGGTCTAGTTTCCAAAATGGTGTCAGTTGTGGGCGGTTTGCACTGTATAGGCATGTCAGGGGCTCCCCAAATGCAACATGGTGTCCGCTAATTATTAAAGCAAATTTTACATTCAAAAAATCAAAAGTCCTTCCCTTTCGAGCCCGGAAAACAGTTGTGTTTTTTTTTGTTTTTTTTTACCCACATAGGGGGTATCGGCGTTGTCAGGAGAAATAGCACAACAATTTTGGGGTCCATTTTTTCAAGTTACCCTTGCAAAATTAAAATGTGTGTCTAAAGTAAAATTTTTGTGAAAAAAAAGTTAAATGTTCATTTTTTTTCTTCCACATTCCAAAAATTCCTGTGAAGCACCTGAAGGGGCAATCAACTTCTTGAATGTGGTTTTGAGCACCTTGAGGGGTGCAGTTTTTAGAATGGTGTCACTTTTGGGTATTTTCTCTCATAAAGGCCCCTTAAAGTCACTTCAAATGTGATGTGGTCCCTAAAAAAAAAAATTGTTTTGTAAATTTTGTTAGAAAAATGAGAAATCGCTGTTCAACTTATAACTTCCCTTATAACTTCCGAGCAAAAAAAATGTTGGTTCCAAAATTGTGCTGATGTAAAGTAGACATGTGGGAAATGTTAACTATTTTGTGAAATATTTCTGATTTAAGGGCATGAAAATTCAAAGTTTTATAATTTCAAAATTTTCGCCAAATTTCAGTTTTATTTCACAAATATGCAAGTCATATTGAAGAAATTTTACCACCATCATGAAGTACAATATGTCACAAAAAACAATCTAAGAATCAGTGGGAGCTGTTGAAGCGTTCCAGAGTTATTACCTCCATAAAGTGAGAGTGGAAAGAATTGTAAAAATTGGCCTGCTCATTAACTCGCAAACCACCTTCAGTGGTAAAGGGGTTAAAATAGGGGGACCACACGTCATTTTTTTTTTTCCTTTAGGATCCCCCATTTTAATAGCCAGTAAAGGCTAAGTATACAGCTGAGAGCTAATATTGGTAGCCTGGGAAGCTCCATGGGTATTACCCCCTTCCCAGGCTACAAACAACTGCCCACAGCTGTCTGCTTACTCTGTTAGTGAATAAAATTACAGGGGACCCCACGCCATTTTTTTTTCTTTAATTTAACAATAAATGACATGTACAATAAGTCACTGTACTAATTATATGTCACTGACATCTTTATATCTAACTATTCTATGTACAGTGCCTACAAGTAGTATTCAACCCCCTGCAGATTTAGCTGGTTTGATAAGATGCAAATAAGTTAGAGCCTTCAAACTGCAAACGAGAGTAGGTTTTATGAACAGAAGCATAAATCTTACAAACCAAAAAGTTATGTTGCTCAGTTGAATTTTATTAAATTTTAAACATAAAAGTGTGGGTCAATTATTATACAACCCCTATGTTTAATATTTTGTGGAATAACCCTTGTTTGCAATTACAGCTAATAATCGTCTTTTATAAGACCTGATCAGGCCGGCACAGGTCTGTGGAGTTATCTTGGCCCACTCCTCCATGCAGATCTTCTCCAAGTTATCTAGGTTCTTTGGGTGTCTCATGTGGACTTTATTCTTGAGCTCCTTCCACAAGTTTTCAATTGGGTTAAGGTCAGGAGACTGACTAGGCCACTCCAACACCTTGACTTTTTCCCTCTTGAACCAGGCCTTGGTTTTCTTGGCTGTGTGCTTTGGGTCGTTGTCTTGTTGGAAGATGAAATTACGACCCATCTTAAGATCCTTGATGGAGGAGCGGAGGTTCTTGGCCAAAATCTCCAGGTAGGCCGTGCTATCCATCTTCCCATGGATGCGGACCAGATGGCCAGGCCCCTTGGCAGAGAAACAGCCCCACAGCATGATGCTGCCACCACCATGCTTGACTGTAGGGATGGTATTCTTGGGGTCGTATGCAGTGCCATCCAGTCTCCAAACGTCACGTGTGTGGTTGGCACCAAAGATCTCGATCTTGGTCTCATCAGACCATAGAACCTTGAACCAGTCTGTCTCAGAGTCCTCCAAGTGATCATGAGCAAACTGTAGACGAGCCTTGACATGACGCTTTGAAAGTAAAGGTACCTTACGGGCTCGTCTGGAACGGAGACCATTGCGGTGGAGTACATTATGTAGCGCTGGCGTCCCTGCCCTCTGCTAGGCAGGGACGCTGCTCCCCTCACCGCTCTGCTCCGTGCCCGGCGTCCTCTCCCCGCTCTGCTGTCGGCGCGCGCTCCTTCCCGGCGTCCTCCTCCCGCTCTGCTCTCGGCGCGCGCTCCTTCCCGGCCCCTGTGCTTAGGGCGCGCGCGCGCGCGCGCTCCCCTCCTCTTAAAGGGGCCGCGCGCGCCGTCCTAAGGAGTCCCCGGCCAATGGCCGGAGGACTTCATCATATATAAGGCACCTCCTCCAAAATGGAGGTGCCCGAGCAATGTTGTTTGCACCTGTGTCTCACCTGTGCTTCAGCCCTCAGGTCCCGTTGCCAGTTACCTGCCAGTTACCTGCCAGTTTCCTGCCAGTTTCCTGCTAGTTACCTGCCTGATTCTTGCCTGAATACTTGTTACCTGCCTGCCTGCCTGAGGTCCGACGGTCTGCCTTACAACTCCGGTCAGTCTGTCTAAGGACCAACTTGTCCGCTCACCTGGGAGCGCACATCAGCTACCTGCCTGCTTGCCTGAGGTCCGACGGTCTGCCTTACAACTCCGGTCAGTCTGTCTATGGACCAGCTTGCCCGCTCACCTGGGAGCGCTTCTCCGCTACCTGCCTGCTTGCCAGCCCGGAGGCTCCGTTGTCACGTGCTGTGACCACCAGCTATCTCAGAGACTCTTGCCCGCTCACCTGGGAGCGCATCTCCGTTACCTGCCTGCTTGCCAGCCCGGAGGTCCCGTTGTCACGTGCGGTGACCACCAGCTATTCCTGAGACTCTTGCCCGCTCACCTGGGAGCGCTTCTCCGTTACCTACCTGCCTGCCAGCCCGGAGGTTCCGCCGTCACGTGCCGTGACCACCTGCTATTCCAGAGACTCTCGCTTGCTCACCTGGGAGCACACATCTACCATCTGCCTGCTAGCCTACCCGGAGGCTCTGCCATCACAGGTCGTACCTACCCCTTACCCAGAGACTGCCCTGATCACTTGCCGTAACTCCCTGTCCGTTCACCCAGAGACTGCCACCCGCTCCCTTACAAGGGCCGCCCCCTTGTATAGTAGCTCAGAGGTTCCGCCTCCCGGACCCGTTACAGTTTGCTCGGGCCATGGAACCCGGTGGCACCCAAGCTCCCTCGCTCTCGGACCTCTGTCTTGAACTGTCCCGTCAGAGGTCCCAACAGGAGGCCATCCTGGGTCACCTGCGGAATGTTAATACTCGCCTGAACACTCTGTCTGATCCACCAACAACCTCCGCCAGTGCCATATCTTGCAATCCGGCAGCTCCGCTGCCCACTAATACTATGGTATCCTACCCCGGACCCCGGCTCTCTGCACCCCCTCGCTTCGGAGGCGACCCCGTCCAGGCTCGGGGCTTCATAAATCAGTGCACCCTGCACTTTGAACTTTTGTCCCATCAGTTTAATTCCGACCGGGCCAAAATTGCCTTTATCATGTCCCATCTCACCGGGGAGGCCCTGGCCTGGCTAAATCCTCTATGGGAGAGAGGAGACCCCCTGGTGTCCAACTTGCCTGCTTTTCTCTCGGCTTTCCGGAAAGTCTTCGACGAACCCGGACGGAAGACCTCATCCGCATCCTCTCTGCTACGCCTCCGTCAGGAGGGTCTCACCGTGGGTCAATATGCCATACGGTTCCGCACCCTTGCCTCGGAGCTGGCCTGGGATAACGACGCTCTGGTATCCGTCTTCTGGGAGGGTCTGTCCGGTCGTATTAAAGATGAACTTGCTGGTCGGGACATTCCTACCTCTCTCGATGATCTAATAACCCTTGCCACCCGGATTGACCTACGGTTCCAGGAGCGTGCCAAAGAGGTCACCCGTGAGAGAAGGATTCCACGTTTAGCTCCTACTTTCCAGAAACCCGTCATTCCCTCCATCTCTCCCCAGGTACACTCTCCTGAGACTATGCAGGTCGACCAGACCAAGATGGTCAAAACCCGTCAGGACTCACGCCGTGCCGAGGGGAGCTGCTTCTACTGTGGCAGTAAGGAGCACCGGATCCGTGCCTGCCCGGAGAGGTCGGGAAACGCCTGTGTCTAGGTTCGCTCAGAGAGGTCCACCTAGACAAGAATAAATCCTCTCCATCCCTGCTGTTGTCAGTTTCGATCATCTACGGGGAGAACCGTTATTTCGAACTAGCCCAACTTGACTCTGGAGCAGCCGGGAACCTTATTTCACAGTCCCTGGTTGAGAAATACCGCATCCCCACCAAACCTCTGGCTGTACCCTTGTCTGTCGCTGCCGTGGATGGGGGCCTCTTACCTCGCCCCATTCAACTCATTACCGAATCCATTACCCTGCAGGTGGGAATGCTGCATTCTGAAAGTATCTCCTTTCATGTTCTGCCTGGACTCTCTCACGCCCTCTTGCTAGGTCTGCCCTGGCTCCAGAGACATGCACCCGTGCTAGACTGGCAAACCGGAGAGGTCCTTCGCTGGGGACAAGACTGTCATAAAACCTGCCTGGTTCCCGTCCATCCCGTCCGTCCCTCTCCTACCCCAGCTAATCTACCTGGACTTCCGATTCCTTATTGGTCTTATGCAGATGTCTTTAATAAAAAGGAGGCAGAGACATTACCACCACATAGACCATACGACTGTCCCATCGATCTGCTACCCGGTACTACTCCTCCCCGTGGGCGTATCTATCCTTTATCCGCTGCTGAGACCCGGTCAATGTCCGAATATATTGAGGAGAATCTGGCCAGAGGATTCATCCGGAAATCTACCTCCCCGGCGGGAGCAGGCTTCTTTTTCGTCAAAAAGAAGGACGGCTCTCTCCGTCCCTGTATAGACTATAGAGGCCTAAACCTGATCACGGTGAAGAATAAGTACCCCCTTCCGCTCATTCCAGAATTATTTGATCGCCTGAGGGGGGCTAGGATCTACACCAAACTGGACCTTCGTGGGGCGTACAACCTGGTTCGTATTCGTCAGGGGGATGAATGGAAGACGGCATTCAACACCCGGGACGGCCACTATGAATACCTGGTAATGCCCTTTGGTCTCTGTAACGCTCCTGCCGTCTTTCAAGAGTTGGTCAATGACATCTTCCGGGACCTTCTCTACTCCTGCGTAGTGGTGTACCTGGACGACATCTTGGTCTTCTCTCCGGATCTCCAGACTCACCGGAGGGACGTTCGTCAGGTCCTGCTCAGGCTAAGGCAGAACCATCTCTACGCTAAATTTGAGAAGTGCCTCTTTGAGCAGACCTCGCTTCCGTTTCTGGGCTACATTATCTCTCAGACCGGCCTACAAATGGATCCTGAGAAACTGTCTGCCATCGAGAAATGGCCCCGACCGGAGGGGTTGAAGGCCATTCAGCGATTCCTGGGCTTCGCCAACTACTACCGCCTCTTCATACCACACTTCTCTTCCCGGACGGCCCCAATTTCTGCGCTCACCCGTAAAGGTACTAATCCCAAAGAGTGGCCACCCGAAGCAGAGGAGGCCTTTCTTTCCCTTAAACAGGCCTTCTCTTCCGCCCCGGTGCTGCATCGCCCAGATGGCAACAAACAGTTCTTCCTGGAAGTTGACGCCTCCTCCTCTGGAGCCGGAGCGGTACTTACTCAAAAATCATCTTCCGGGAGGATGGTAACTTGTGGCTTCTTCTCTAAACTCTTCTCCTCCTCTGAGCGCAACTATTCCATAGGAGACCGAGAGTTATTGGCCATCAAACTGGCATTGGAGGAGTGGCGTTACCTGCTCGAGGGGGCTCTTCACCCGGTAATAATTTACACTGACCACAAGAACTTGGCTTACCTCCAGCATGCCCAGAGACTTAACCCGCGCCAAGCCCGGTGGTCCTTGTTTTTTGCTCGTTTTGATTTTGTCCTTCATTTTCGCCCGGCTGACAAAAACGTCAAGGCGGACGCCTTGTCTCGGTCCTTTCTGGTGTCTGATCTCGAGGAGGATCCGAAACATATCATCGATCCCGCCAGAGTAATGCAGGTGGCTCCCGTGAGTCTAAATCGTCTTCCTCCTGGTAAGACGTTCGTACCAGTACCTGATCGGGAGAAGATCCTACACTGGGGTCATTCGTCTAAACTAGCTGGCCACGCCGGTCAGAAAAAGACCCTCCAGCTTATTACCCGGCACTACTGGTGGCCTAACCTGCACAAGGATGTAATAGACTTTGTTTCTGCCTGTGTGTCCTGCGCCCGCAACAAAGTTCCGAGACACCTGCCGGCCGGCCGCCTCCTACCTCTGCCAGTACCTGCTGCCCCCTGGCAGCATATAGCGATGGACTTCATTACTGATCTACCCGTCTCTGCCGGTTGTACGGTCATTTGGGTGGTCGCTGACCGCTTCTCCAAGATGGCTCACTTCATTCCACTGCCAGGTCTTCCGTCTGCACCCGAGCTGGCTAAAGACTTTATCCGCCACATCTTCCGTCTTCATGGCCTGCCCCGTCACATCGTGTCGGATCGTGGGGTACAGTTCACTTCCCGTTTCTGGAGAGCCACTTGTAAATTGCTGGACGTCACCCTGGACTTCTCCTCCGCTTACCATCCACAGTCTAATGGTCAAGTGGAGCGGATCAATCAGAACCTGACCAGTTACCTTCGGCACTTCGTTAATGCCCACCATTCTGACTGGGTGGATCTCCTGCCATGGGCCGAATTCTCGTACAACAATCACGAGAGCGAGTCTTCCTCCAAATCCCCGTTTTTTGTAGTCTACGGTCAGCATCCTCGGATCCCGTTTCCAGTCTCCTCCTCGGCGGACAATCCGGCTGCGGAATCTCTTGTTAACAAATTTTCCTCCATATGGGAGAGTACCCGGTCCGCACTCCTTCTGTCATCCGAGCGTATGAAAAGACACGCTGACAAAAAACGTCTGGACCCTCCTCAATTCCGCCCTGGGGATAAAGTCTGGCTCTCGTCCAAATATGTCCGGCTCAAGATCCCTTCCTATAAGTTAGGGCCTCGGTTCATCGGCCCACTGGAGGTCATCAGTCAGATCAACCCGGTGGCCTATAAATTGAAACTCCCGGCCAACTTACGGATCCCTAACTCCTTCCATGTGTCTCTCCTCAAACCTGTGGTGCTTAACTCTTTTTCCAAGTCTACAGGTACGCCTCCTGCTCCGGTTTCTGCTGAGGACGAGTTTGAGGTAGAGAACATTCTTGCCACCAAAAGGGTAAGAGGAAAGACCTTTTTTCTGGTAGATTGGAAGGGGTTTGGTCCTGAGGAGAGAACGTGGGAGCCCCGGGAGAACATCCATGCCCCTCTCATCCTAGCTAAATTTCTGTCTGGCCTAAAAAAGGGGGGGCCTAAAGGGGGGGGTACTGTAGCGCTGGCGTCCCTGCCCTCTGCTAGGCAGGGACGCTGCTCCCCTCACCGCTCTGCTCCGTGCCCGGCATCCTCTCCCCGCTCTGCTGTCGGCGCGCGCTCCTTCCCGGCGTCCTCCTCCCGCTCTGCTCTCGGCGCGCGCTCCTTCCCGGCCCCTGTGCTTAGGGCGCGCGCGCTCCCCTCCTCTTAAAGGGGCCGCGCGCGCCGTCCTAAGGAGTCCCCGGCCAATGGCCGGAGGACTTCATCATATATAAGGCACCTCCTCCAAAATGGAGGTGCCCGAGCAATGTTGTTTGCACCTGTGTCTCACCTGTGCTTCAGCCCTCAGGTCCCGTTGCCAGTTACCTGCCAGTTACCTGCCAGTTTCCTGCTAGTTACCTGCCTGATTCCTGCCTGAATACTTGTTACCTGCCTGCCTGCCTGAGGTCCGACGGTCTGCCTTACAACTCCGGTCAGTCTGTCTAAGGACCAACTTGTCCGCTCACCTGGGAGCGCACATCAGCTACCTGCCTGCTTGCCTGAGGTCCGACGGTCTGCCTTACAACTCCGGTCAGTCTGTCTATGGACCAGCTTGCCCGCTCACCTGGGAGCGCTTCTCCGCTACCTGCCTGCTTGCCAGCCCGGAGGCTCCGTTGTCACGTGCTGTGACCACCAGCTATCTCAGAGACTCTTGCCCGCTCACCTGGGAGCGCATCTCCGTTACCTGCCTGCTTGCCAGCCCGGAGGTCCCGTTGTCACGTGCGGTGACCACCAGCTATTCCTGAGACTCTTGCCCGCTCACCTGGGAGCGCTTCTCCGTTACCTACCTGCCTGCCAGCCCGGAGGTTCCGCCGTCACGTGCCGTGACCACCTGCTATTCCAGAGACTCTCGCTTGCTCACCTGGGAGCACACATCTACCATCTGCCTGCTAGCCTACCCGGAGGCTCTGCCATCACAGGTCGTACCTACCCCTTACCCAGAGACTGCCCTGATCACTTGCCGTAACTCCCTGTCCGTTCACCCAGAGACTGCCACCCGCTCCCTTACAAGGGCCGCCCCCTTGTATAGTAGCTCAGAGGTTCCGCCTCCCGGACCCGTTACACATTACTTATGGTATTAACTGAAACCAATGTCCCCACTGCCATGAGATCTTCCCGGAGCTCCTTCCTTGTTGTCCTTGGGTTAGCCTTGACTCTTCGGACAAGCCTGGCCTCGGCACGGGAGGACACTTTCAAAGGCTGTCCTGGCCGTGGAAGGCTAACGGTAGTTCCATAAGCCTTCCACTTACGGATGATGCTCCCAACAGTGGAGACAGGTAGGCCCAACTCATTGGAAAGGGTTTTGTACCCCTTGCCAGCCTTGTGACCCTCCACGATCTTGTCTCTGATGGCCTTGGAATGCTCCTTTGTCTTTCCCATGTTGACCATGTCTGAGTGCTGTTCACAAGTTTGGGGAGGGTCTTAAATAGTCAGAAAAGGCTGGCAAAAGAGATCTTTAATCCACACATGTGAAGCTCATTATTCTTGGTGCCTGAACTACTTCTTAATACTTTTGGGGGACCAAACAGAATTCTTGTGGTTTGAGGGGTTGAATAATAAATGACACTCTGAATTAACTTTTAACGTTTTAAAAAAAAAAAAAAAAAAAAAAAATTTGCTGCAGTGCATTTCCCACTTCCAGGCTGATCTACAGTCCAAATGTCACAATGCCAAGTTAATTCCGCATGTGTCAACCAGCTAAATCTGCAGGGGGTTGAATACTACTTGTAGGCACTGTATGTATAGCTATTCTCTCTATTCTATATTGTCAGGTACTGCTGTGATTTTACAGTACGCGGCTAATGAATTGTCGGGTTTCAAGGAGACGGGCGCATGAAAAGCTGATGGCACTCGCATGATCCGAGTGCTGTGCGATTTTTTTTTATTTATTTTTTTTCTCATTTTTTTTTGTCCTATTTCAGCTGAGAAAATTTTTTTTTTTTTTTTTTTTTTTTTTTTTCAGATTGCTCTCGTCCGTTTTACTTGCATAGGAGTATGAGCCCCTATGGTGAGGACTCAAAAGAGGTTTTTTCATCGGACCCTTTCATGAAGGCCATGTTTGTGCAGGTGCTTCTGAAACGTAGAACAATGTACCACAACCCCAGAGTCTTCTAAATCTTTCTCAAGGTCTTTTGCAGTCAAGAGAGGATTCTGATTTGCCTTTCTATCAATCCTATGAGCAGCTCATTGAAATTTGCTTGGTCTTCCAGACCTTATCTTGACCTCCACTGTTCCTATTAACTGCTATTTCTTAATTACATTTCGAACTGAGGAAAGGGCAACTTGGAAACGCGTTACTATCTTCTTGTAGCTGCCTTTTCCTTTGTTGGGCCTCCACCATTTTCATTTTCCGAGTGCTAGGTAGCTGCTCAGAAGAACATATGGCTGCTGTTTTTTTGGTACAAGGTTAGAAGAGGCTTGCTTTTTATAAAGCTGTGAAATTTGCATCACCAGGCCTTTCCTAACGATAGTGAACAAGCCATAACCCTAACAGGCTAAGGTCTAAAGCCTTGGTCAACGTTATCTGAACCCACATCTCCAAGGGGCCCAAACTTTTGCATCTGCCCATTTTTTTCCTTTTTTGTAATTTTTAAAATGTAAAAAATACATTTTTATTTTGGGCAAAAAAAAAAAAGTTAAAATGTTATCTTTAACTTTAGGCCTTTTAGCGATCATTTCATCTTCAACTTGCTAATAGTGTTGAGCGAGCACTAAAAT
Source organism: Phyllobates terribilis (assembly GCF_046119375.1). NCBI lineage: Eukaryota > Metazoa > Chordata > Amphibia > Anura > Dendrobatidae > Phyllobates > Phyllobates terribilis. The sequence goes on along the minus strand of NW_027362761.1, from coordinate 726,880,224 downwards.
GCTCGGGTGCTCGAAGCTCGGGCCGAGCTCACCGTGATACTGGGGTGCTCGACCCGAGCAACGAACCCAATGTTAGTCTATGGGAGACCCGAGCATTTTTGCGGCGGCACCCCCGGCAGTCTTTTAAAAGCCTAACAAGTGCTCAAATGACATGGGGACAGCATGGGGATCGCCCCAGGAAGCATTTGACCCCCTGGTCACTGCTGTTAACAACGTGGTCAGAGGTATTAAGCCACTTTTAAGGGCTCACAATAAAACGTTCAAAAACGAAACTGACACGGTTTTCCTGTGAAATATGTTGAGGAAGTTCCTTTCCAGGGTAAAGACTTGTGTATAAGGTAAAATAAATAACCAAAAAAATTATGGGCTATGTTCACAAGTAGCATTTTTTTTATGCGTTTTTGCACTTTTGTATTGCTTTCAACCGTGACCAATGCATTCACCGGGAAATGTCATTTTAACATTTTACAACCTGGCCATGTGCTGTGTGACACATGCATA